>NC_053433.1:106776015-107420509 GCF_007990345.1 Gossypium hirsutum
TAATCTATAAAACGATGCAATTTTGCTTATTAGTTAAACCAAAACGACACACGTTTCGTTGGGGCTATAATAACAAAACTTAAGCCCAAAATTCATTTTATACTGGTTTTTAAAACAAAAAGGTTGAAACTCTCTGGCTAGAGGAAGAGAGGGGTCTGATCTTCGGCCTTACGACTCCGAGCAACTCAAGCTCGTGTGCCTCACGTGCCACCATAACAGGGTGATCGGGGGTTAAACCCTCGCCCATTTCGATGCAGATTTCGATATATCATCTCTCTTTCTTTATATTTAATCTGTAAACTAAGCAAACTACATGAAAAATCAAAATAATAAAGTAGATCTGAAGAGGAAAATCCACCTTTCTCAGAAAGAAAACTACTTTTTGTATATATCAGTATAAACTTTTACCAACTGTTTCGTAATCCGTTGTGTACAAGTTTGAGGTTCTCTCTATCCCTCGTGTATTTTGCCTATCGTGTTTGTGTGTAAAATCCCCTCCCTATTGCTTCCTCTTTTGTTCGCAGGTAAGCCACGAAATCTCGCTTCGAATCACTGAATGTCTGCGCGCATGATGGAGCCAACTGCCGGATCCAAGTGTGTCCTGCGGGTCGATAGTGGCGTGACATCTGACTCAGACGCGTTTGGTGGCGTTGATTGGGCCATCGAATTTGCACGAGATGAAAGGTCGCGTCGCTTAGAGTGCCCGAAGCTTCTAGAATTTCATTACGGCGCTGAGTATCTCAGGAAACCCTAGGGTTTCTGCCTGTTTTTTTGCTTTGGCTTTGGGCCCGTGTAAACCTAGGTCAAGGTGCTGGTGTTTTTTTTTCGGGTGTAAAATGGTCCAGTAAGCTTAAGTGGTTTGGGATTTGGGGCTTTAGCACTGTATTTAGGTGTACCCGGGGTAGTACCTTCTATATTGAATCAAAACACCTGGCTTGTAATGGACTTTTAAATGGACATTTTAAATAAATAAATTTATCTTATTTAATTCTTTTATCTGTTTTTAGCCGGTCAAATTGGCTGCTACAGCTGCCCTCTTTGCTCCATTGCTGTGATGCAGGAAGAGCAAATATTTAGAAAGACCAAATTTGACCGGGTTATCAAATACAGGCTTCAACCTGCTTCTTACAAACTTATGACTGTCATGTCAGTATCTTTGATGCTCTCTGACAAAACCGAGACGCTGAATCTGCCTTCTCGATTTGCTCTCTAACCAATAACAGAGATGCAAGTCATCTAGATTTGTTTCAGTGTAAGCATGCGAAACCAATCGGCTATGTCTTCGATTTGCTCCTTATAAGCACAAGGATAAACCATCTTGGATCTGCTTCAGTCTAGTCATCTGAAGGTTAGATCTGCTATGTGTTCTACCCCCGTCGAATATGGAGACGCCAAACTTCGATTGTTCTCTGACATACAGGATGCCAAATCATCTTAGATTTGCTCATCGTAAACACGTGAAAGCCAAACCAGCTATGTCTTCGATTTGTTCCTTGAGCACAATGATGCCAAAATCCTGGATCTTGTTCAATAAACATCTGAAGGCCAGATCGCTACGTTGCTCTCCGTCAATTTGAGACGCAAACTCGATGCTCCTACAATAAAGATGCTAATCATCTTAATTGTTCATCGTAAGCACGTGAAAGCCAAATCAACTATGATCGATGTACTAAGACAGGATCCAACCCATGGATTTGCTTCAGCCAGATTGCTGTCGCGGCTATACCACTAGCTTAGGATTAAGGCGCGTCATTTTGATAACAGTAGAAGATATGCTGATAATAAGATGCTATGATCGAAGTGAGTCAACAGTTAGGTGCAACATGTAATGCGATCCCTATCCTAGATGTCACCACTCATTCCTTCACTTGTCTTTTCTCTTCTCAAAGTATTATTCTTACTCAAGCTTGTAGCCTGTAGCCTTCCTCACAGGCTACGATCCACTGAGGATGTCTGTAAGATAATCTTCCTTAGAATGAATCGTTGGTTTGTCCATTTTACCTTTGGACTGGAAGAAAGAAATTCCTCGAGTTCCTTCATCCCTTACTTATGTGATTTTCTCGAACAATTGTCCTATTTAGTTTCTTGTATTATTAGAAATTCCAGAGTAATGCGCAAAACTCGTTTGTGAAATTTAGTTCATCTATCATTATTCGATGCAACATACTTAAAGAATAATGGAAGATGAATAAATTTTAAGAATAATTGAATTGAATGATTATCGAAAAAGATACAAAGAAATTAATCTGAAAGCCTATCTTTGAGAAAAAAAAAAATCTAAAGATAAGCAAACAGGCCAAAATTAGATGCCTAGATATGCGCTTGATGGCTTATAACATCACTCATGAAGGCATGTGTTCAAAGTCTCTGTGAGCCATATGCTTCTTTTTTTGTAAGCAGATATGGATGCTTCAAATTTGAGTGCTTTTGGGTTTCAACTCACCTTGGTAAGGTCCCTTTTTTCACCAAGGCTCTCCATTTTTTTTTTTGAAATCGAAACCTCAAAGTGCCCTTTGTGGGTTTTCACCTTGGATTCTTCTCCTTTAGACAAAGTATTTTTAACTGAGTCTGAGTTACTGGGTTGGGTAAATTTTTCCATCCATTTCCGTTAAGATTATGCACCGCCAGAGAAGTTTTTTCACGACATCGGCCCTTCCCAGTTCGGCATCCATTTTCCCCTAAAGTTCTTTGAATAGGAAGGATCTTTTCAGTACAGTCTCCTTCGTGGAACCTCTTGGTCGAACTTTCTTATCATAAGCTTGCATCATTCGTTCTGATACATCTGACCAGTCAATGGTCTTAGCCTCTTTTCCTCAATCAAGTTCAACTGGTCATATCGGATTGAACCCATTCAGCTTCATCTAACCTTATCTCTGTCAAATTCGAAGAGAAGGTATTTCTACTTCAATAGGTAACACTGCTTCCATCCCATAAACTAACGAGAATAGGGTTGCCTCAGTAGAGGTTTGACAGATGTTCGATAGGCCAGGAGTGCAAACAGTAACTTCTCATGCCAATCCCTATAAGTCTCAGTCATCTTCCCCACTATTTTCTTAATGTTCTTGTTGGCGGCCTCCACTGCCCCATTCATTTTTGGATGATAGTGAGATGAATTGTGATGCTTAATCTTAAACTGGTCGCAAACCTCTGCTATCGTTTTATTGTTTAAGTTCAATGCATTGTCGGATATGATCTTCTCAGGCATTCCATACCGACAAATGATCTCCTTCTTCAAGAATTGACTTACAGCTGATTTAGTAACATTCGCATAAGAAGCAGCTTCTACCCATTTTGTAAAGTAGTCAATTACCACGAAGATAAACAGATGTCCATTCGAAGCTTTTGGTGATATTGGTCTAATGACATCTATCCCCACATGGATAAGGGCCATGAAGAAGTTATAACATGCAAAGGTGAAGGTGGTACCTGAATTTTGTCCCCATAAATCTGACACTAATGGCATTCTTGGTATAGTTGATACAGTCCCTTCCATAGTGGCCCAATAATAGCTAAACCTCATGATTGCCTTACCATCGTGAACCCATTTGTATGCGTCCCACATACACTTCATGAGCTTCTTCTCAGATTAGCTTAGCTTCCACAGCATCGACACATCTCAAAAGTACTTGGTCTTTCCTTCTCTTGTACAGGACATCTCCGTCCAAGACATAGTCGCAAGCTAACCTTCTCAAAGTTCGGTTGTCATTTTCATTGGCCTGTTCAGGGTATTTATGATCTCTCACATATCGTAATATATCCTGGTACTAAGGGTTATATCCTTTCTTCCTTCTCAATGTTACAACAACGAGCTGGAGCCTCGTAGACATCATTTGAATTGGTCTTATCTCCTCCTCTTATTCACCTTAATCATTGAGGCCAAGGTTGCTAAAGCACTGCCACTGATTCTCGTCTGTGGGAGATAATTGAAGGTGATGTCATCGAACTCCTAAGTAATCCCAAAACTACTTTCGATAATTGATCAATTTAGGGTCCCTTCTCTCCATTCCTCTAAGCTGATAAATAAACGCAGAATCTCCATATACTTTAGGGTTTTTATACCTCGCTCATAGCTGCTTGAAGTCCCATGAGCATGCTTCATACTCAGACATATTGTTTGTGCAATCAAAGTTCAACTTGCACGTGAACGGATAATGATCGCCATTCAGGGATACCAAGACTCACTACAGCAAAACAGATTTTTAGCGGCGCTTTTTTTAGCCTTTAGCGGCATTTCTAAGCGCACTAAAACTTTTTGCGGCGCTTTTGAAAACGCCGCTATAGACGGCGCCAAAAACTGGTGGCGTTTATTAAAAAAAAGGTCGCTAAAGTCGTGGCCTTAGCGGCGTTTGAAGAAAAAGCGCCGCTAAAAGTCGTGGTCTTAGCGGCGTTTGAAGAAAAAGCGCCGCTAAAAGTCGTGGCCTTTAGCGGCGTTTTTCCCACAAACGCCGCTAATTTTGGCAGATTTGCAATACTTTTTTCCACCAATATTCAGCCCTTCCTGCATTAAAATCCAACCAAATACAACAAATATAGCATAAAATGCGGCCAAAATACAAATTTAGCATAAAAAAATACAACCAAAAATATTAATTCTAAATAATACTTCAAAATTAACGAAAGATATATGATGTCATTAATAAAGTATGATTTAAAATATTCTTAGAATAATGTTAAACGTGACAAAGTTAAAAATATTCTTACAACGGGAAAACTAATGTCTAAGATGGCGGCTTTTGCGACTGTTGAAACATCTGCATCATCTGCTAAAGCTGTAGCTGGAGGTCATCGTACTTTTCCTATGCTTTGCCTCTCTCGCTGTTGCCGCTGCCTCCCTCGCTGCTGCCTCCGCTCTAAGTTGTTGCTGGAGTTCTTCATATTTTCGTTGAACCCCGGCAATTTGCTCAACTGTGTTCGCTTGCATCTGAGCTATCTGATCTCTTAACCTCTGAACTTCAGCTTTAGCTTGACTTCCGGAAAGCATGTATTGCTGGGAGCCGGATCCAAAATATTGGGTCGGGGTAACACCAGATCCTTGAAATCGAACCCGACCATACCTTTCAGGACCCAAAACTTCAGTGATAATTCTGTTATCAATGTTCTCAAGATTAACAGAACTATCAGTCGAAGTAGTCGCTTCATATTCCGCCTTCTTATCCTTTAGTTTCTCCTAAAAAATCAATTAAAAAGTTAGAAACGAAATATATAATAAAAAGGAATGCAACATAACATTATTTAAAACTACTAATGATGAATTGAATTAAACAATTATAATTAAACATTATAAATATTTAGAATAAATCAAATATTATTAAGTAAATATACCATAATTTCTCCAGCTTCGGATGTCATAGGAGATCCATCTTTTTTCCTATGCGTAATCTCAAAAAGCTGAAGGCGCCCAACTTTTTGTCCAGATTTGACTTCCTACAATATAGTAGTAAAAATATTATTTAATATTAGAAAGTTATTAATATTTGAAAGAATTAATAAAACTTTAATACCTCGGCCTCAGCTACAGAAGCAAAACTTCTCGACCCTGCCGTGTGCGTGAATTTTTGTTTTGCCTGCTGCTTATTCCAACTCGCTCACGGTCCTACATAATGAAATTATTATTACGTATATAGTAAACACTATATATAAGAGTTTGGAAATACGTAATACCTCTCCTTTCTTGAATTCCAGAATCTAACCGCATCTTCCCATTGGTACCTCAGCATTCCCGGCGGGACATTTCTCAATTTTTCCTCGAGGCTTATGTCTTTCTTAAAATATTGTTTTTTTAAAATGCTTTTATTGTCTCTCCATTTTTACCCAATGTCTTCTTGATATAATCATCGGATACCTCTAAAGCAAATCTATCCTAAAAAAACACAAGTTTAGAATGCAAATATGAATGAAACTTAAACCAAAATATTATAAATTACATTCACATTTTGTTACCTTAATATTAGCGAGAGCCTGATTTTTGTTGCTATCAGGCATGTGATGCCATGATTCGTAGTTGATGGCAACATATTGGCATTTCATGCTAAAATGCCAATATAGCCTACTAAAAGTCGAGCTTCTGATCCAACAGGCTGGCCATAAGTATTCTACTTACTTTGACACGGTCGGCAGGATCTAAGTCGTATAAATCACTAAGCAGTGTACGTCCTCGAGCTCTGCGCGTCCCACCATTTTCAGCTGAAAAATGATATACTATTATTATATTAAAATTTACAAATAAATTAATAATAAAAGTCAACACATGTAAAATAAACGTAACATTACTTTGAAATTCTTCAGGCTCGTCAAGTGTCTCTGGCACATTCGAAGATCCAACAACTGTCTGCTGTTCACTATTTCCTTCTTCCAAATTTGGAGTATTTTGGACAATACTTAAACCACGTAATCTTCTTCTACGCATTTTTCCTGCAATACACATAAAATAGTTAAAGTTTTAGTAACAAATTACAACAATAATAGTACATATAAAATAGTCAAATTATATAACATGACCAAGATTAAAATTATAATATTACATATAATTAAAAAAACGTAAAATCTTACTACATCATTATTCGTAAATATCTTCATTCACATCATCTCGAACCCATTGATATTGTGTACTAGTACTAGGGATATTTTCATCTAAGTTTTGTTCTAGAAAAGGTAATGTTTCTGATCTTTCGACAATGTCATCTCTACTTCCATTACCCATGTCAAACAAGTCTCTAGGGGTGTTCCGGAGTACAACATACCAACCTTCATCAATTGGATCTTTCGAATAAAAAACTTGTTTCACTTGAAAGGAAAATACATATGGCTCGTCCATCAATTGTTGTCCAGTGTGAATCAAGCGAGAGAAATTCACCATTGTAATTGTAATTGAAGAATTAACAACAACTCCACAATTTTGAGTTCTCCTCATTCTCTCGCGATACTTTGTATGAAATCTGTATCCATTGATGAGGAAGGCACTATATCTTTTTATTACTCTGTTCGGACCTTGGGAAAGCCATTTAATTTCATCATTGACGTCCTTCCCACTCCAAACCTACTGAATTGAAAGTAAATTAAATAATTATAAATGTATTATGTAAAAACATTCTTATTTGATTAACTAAATTTCGCGATTATATGTAACTTATTAACTTTAGTTACATACCGTTTGACTTAACCATTCATGAAAAGATTATGTGAATAACTTATTAATCTCTCGATGTTGTAATATTTGAGAGCGTGCACGAGATCTCAAAATTTGTTTGTACTCACTATATTAAAAACAAGTTTAATTGGTTAGAAGATAAACAAATCAAAACGACGAATATGTAAGACAATTTTATAACTTACTTGCGCAACGGTTCAATTGAATCATGGTGAAAAAGTACATATCGATGTGCCTGTATCCACGATATATCATCTAATTCTACAATTTCAACTTTGCCGATTGGTTCTCCATAACTTTGAAATAAATAAGTTTCGGCCAAGTCATGATCATTGAGCCCAGCATTTCTACTTGGTCTATTCAATCGTGTTTCAGCATCTTCTAAATATCTAGAACAGAAGGTCATGCACTCTTCTGCCAAGTAGCCTTCAGCAATTGATCCTTCTGGATAACGCTTATTGCGACAATATGACTTCAATTTGCTTAGGAACCTAAACACGATATACAATATTTATCAAAAGCTGTAACTAAATGTATAGAGGTGAATGAATGAATACTTGAGAAATAAATTAGCACCTTTCTATAGGATACATCCATCGATAAAAACCGGTCCACCAAGGATTGCTTCGTGAGGGAGATGGATTACCAAGTGCACCATAATAGTGAAGAAGGAAGGTGGAAAGATCTTCTCTAAATTGCATAAAGTTAAAGCCGCTCGATCCTGTACTTTCTCAAGTTCTTCGACATTCAAAACTTTGCCACAAATAGCTTTCATTATACTAGATAGTTCAATTATACAGGACGTTACATTTTTTGACATACAGCACCGTAAAGCAATTGGGAGTAAATCTTGCATCAAGATGTGGTAATCATGTGATTTTAATGAATATAATCTTCGGTCTTTGAAACTCACACATCGAGATATATTTTACGCATACGCATCTGGAACCTTTATATCCTTCAACACCATGCAGAAAACTTCTTTCTCTTTCTTTGACATTGAAAAAATAGAAGGCGGCAACCGATATTTCCCATTCGGCAGTACTTGAGGATGAAGATCACGCCGGATTCTCATGTCAACTAAATCAAGTCGGCTCTGAAGATTATCTTTGATTTCCCATCGACATTTAAAATTGTCCCAATTATGTTCTTGTAGACATTCTTCTCAATATGCATGACATCAAGATTGTGGCGTAAAATGTTGTGCTCCCAATAAGGCAACTCAAAAAAAATACTCCTTTTCTTCTACAACTCCGCCTCATTAGGATCATCCTCTTCGTCAGATTCATCATCAGATTCATCCCTTGATCTTCTCCTTGTTTGCGTGATAGGTGGTTGATTCATCTTCCCGTAACTAAAGTTGATATCTTTTAACATAAACAAGATTTCAGATCCAACGGTCTGCTCAGGAGCTCCTCTGTACTCTTCAGTACCGTCAAATAGAGTCCTCTGAAATCTAAATTTATGATTTTCATCTAACCACCGACGATGGCCCATGTAAGAGAACTTCTACGCATTATACAACCACTTCGAACAAGTTTGCGCAGCACAACAAGGACATGCATAACGTCCTTTAGTACTCCAACCTGATAAATTAGCATAAGCCGGGAAATCATTAATTGTCCACAATAAAGCTGCACGTAAATTAAAGTTCTCCGTTCTCAATACATCGTATGTCTCAACACCCGACCATAATTGTTTTAACTCTTCAATAAGTGGCTGCAAATAGATGTCAATATCATTTCCGGGACCTTTCTCTCCAGGGATAATCATTGATAAAATAAATGAAGATTGCTTCATGCAAATCCATGGAGGCAAATTGTAAGGAACAAGCACTACAGGCCAAGTACTATACGAAGTACTCATGATTTTAAATGGATTAAATCCATCAGCTGCTAGCCCAAGCCTCACATTCCGAGGATCGCTTGCAAAGCTTGGAAATTTACTGTCAAATGATTTCCAAGCTAAAGAATCCGCAGGATGTCTTAATAATCCATCATCGGTCCGTTGATCATTATGCCACCTCATAGATTCGGCTATCTTTAAGGACATGAAAAGCCTTTGAAGTCTTGGTATCAGGGGAAAATATCGCAAGACCTTGACTGGCTTCTTTCTTAACTGTGCCCCACCTTCATCCGTATTCACATCTTCTGTATTACTATTCATCCAACGAGACTTACCGCAAACATGACAAGATTGTTGGTTTTTCTGATCACCCCAGTACAACATGCAGTCATTTGGGCAACTATAAATTTTATCGTACCCAAGGCCCAAATCTTTTATTAGTCTCTTCATATCCTGACAAGACTGGGGAATTTTTGCAAACGGAAACATGTCTCTTAGAAACTCTAGCAGCATTGTAAAAGAGTTTCCGGTCCACCCTCCTAAACATTTTAAGTGAAATAGACGAATGCAGAAGGACAATTTCGAATATTTTGATCCCTCGTAAAGTTCTTCATTCATTTTATTAAGTAAATTGTAGAACTTAGCCGCTTCTTCATTTGGTTCTTCATTAGGTGCACTTGTTCCCGTTTCGCAAAAAACATTTCCAGTAATATTACAATCCTCAGATATAATAAAGTCAGGTGGAAACGATTGCTCACCATGACTACGCATATTAAATGCATCCCGCAACATATCTTCCATGTCATCTTGTCTAACATACTGATGGTAATCAGTATCAGGATAAGTCGGATTAATCGTTGAAGAAGTTCCACTAGATGTACACTCTCCATGGAAAATCCATTTTTTATACCCCCGAATAAAGCCATCAACAATTAGATGTTCGTAGACAACTTTACGAAAATGCCAGTAGATGTTGCCACACTTCTTACATGGGCAAAGAATCATATTCTCTTGGCTTGCATTTTGAAATGCAAAATTTAGAAAAGTTTGTACTCCATTTTGATAGGCATTGCTTACCCTTGACAATTTCATCCAACTCCTATCCATTTTGTAGTTCTTGAAATCTAAAGTTCACAACATATTACAGTTACTTAAATGTTCTCAATTGATTTAAATCATATCATTATACTAAATATCAAGTCTCTAATGGGTATAAACTAATTCAGGCAAGTTGCGAGATTTTCAACTATAGATTTATGTATTATGTAAGTTAAGTAAATTTCGTAAACTAGTTATGTATGATATGATATATATTTAAGTATTATGTAAGTTATGTAAGTTATGATATGATATATATTTATGTAAATTATATATTTATCTAAGTTATATAAGTTATGTAAGTTATGTAAATTATGATATAAAATATATTTAAGTATTATGTAAGTTATGTAAGTTATATATTTATCTAAGTTATATAAGTTATGTACGTTTTGTAAGTTATATAAATTATGATATCAAATATATTTATGTATTATGTAAGTTTTTATTTCACGATGTGGAAAATCACATGGATAATACATATCAAGTATCAAGTATCTACAGGTAAGTAGCGGGATTAAATAATATTTAATTAAATAATATTTATAAAAATTATTTTAATTAAGTAATATACATGTCGTTCGTTTTTATTTGACAAATCACATGTGCAGTTAAAATAGTCCACACTTAATTTAATTTATGTTTTACAAGTCATCTTTTCTTAAGTACATATTAAAGCACTGTGTGGACATCCGTATTTAGCTTAAAAGCTATGATTTAGTTTGAATAAAAAGTTTAACTTAAATGGTAAAACGGACGATAATATTTGTGATAAAACAGAGAATTTTTAAGATTCATCATACGCGGCGTTGTTACACCTAGGGAGGATCCATTATATCTTGCAGCTCGATATAAGGCAACCCGTCAGGTTTCCAGCGTATATACTTTGAATCTTTAAAATATTTAAAATAAGGTTGGAGAGAAGGTCAACCATTGTTGTAATTTTGATAAAAATTAGTTATAACTTTTAAAGACATTTAAAAATATTAAATATTAAAATCAAACATTATTAATGCAAAAAAATAGTAATTTGAATATAATAATATAAAAAAAGAATCGTAGTTTAATTTTTATAAGTAAATTGGAAATAAATATTCAATAGTAAATGAGCTCGATAGAACTTTTTTCAAGTCTTTTTGAATTTTTTAAGATCCATCATATGTGACGTTGTTACACCTAGGGAGGATCCATTATATCTTGCAGCTCGATATAAGGCAACCCGTCAGGTTTCCAGCCTATATACTTTGAATCTTTAAAATATTTAAAATAAGGTTGGAGAGAAGGTCAGCCATTGTTGTAATTTGATAAAAATTAGTTATAACTTTTAAAGACATTTAAAAGTATTAAATATTAAAATCAAACATTATTAATGCAAAAATTAGTAATTTGAATATAATAATATAAAAAAGAATCGTAGTTTAATTTTTATAAGTAAATTGGAAATAAATATTCAATAGTAAATGAGCTCGATAGAACTTTTTTCAAGTCTTTTTGAATTTTTTAAGATTCATCATACGTGGCGTTGTTACACCTAGGGAGGATCCATTATATCTTCCAGCTCGATATAAGGCAACCCGTCAGGTTTCCAGCCTATATACTTTGAATCTTTAAAATATTTAAAATAAGGCTGGAGAGAAGGTCATCCATTGCTGTAATTTTAATGGACAAGCAAGCTACACGGTAATAAAATTAATTCATACTTATTCATACTTAAGCTGAATCAAATAATAATTAAGTTGAACCAAATATTTAAAATTAATTTGGTAACAAAATAGTTCTACTCCAAACAGAACTAGCAATTAAATCTTTACAAAATCACAACCCCAAAATATTAATTTTTCCAAAATCATCATGATAAAACTATTATTGATTAGAATTTTGAAATAAAACGTACCTTAATAAAACGTACCTGGTCTACTCCACTCTCACCAGCAAACAGAGGCTGGAGTCAAAAAAGTAATATTTGTTAAGTAATTTAAAGTGAAAATGCATAGAAATAAGGAAAAAAAATTTAGCAACGAAACCTATACGTACCTAGAACAAATGTCAATGGCTGTGGTGTATTTAGTTGCACCAAATATTAATTCAGGTGCTCGATAGTACCTAGAACAGATGTAAGATTATAAGAGTAGCACCAAATATATTTCAGTTTAAGCAAATATAAAAACTTTATCTATATCAGTACCAAATATTAATTCGAAGATTAAATGGCAGCTTCAGTTGAACCAATAGTTGCAAGAGGAGCAGGAAGCAGTAACTGAAATACATACAACATTAATTCACTAATACAGACACATGTAAGATTATAAGAGTAGCACCAAATATATTTCAGTTTAAGCAAATATGAAAACTTTATCTATATCAGTACCAAATATTAATTCGAAGATTAAATGGCAGCTTCAGTTGAACCAATAGTTGCAGGAGGAGCAGGAAGCAGTAACTGAAACATATACAACATTAATTCACTAATATAGACACAAGGAACTATATCCTAAAAGTCAAAACACAAGGAATTAAAGTATATGTACCATATTTAGTATACAATATAATTTTACTTCATATATATTACTTCATATAATTATTATAGTAATAATTAAATTTATTAACAATCGTCATAGTACAAAAATAGGGAAGAAAAAATTAGGTGTTGGTTAAAAGCAGTCAAAAAAATATTTTTGTACAAAATTAATTCAAATACTAAGTAAATCTTGACAGAATAACCCAAACAGGAAGGAATTATATAACCAACCTGCAGTGTACAAGAAGTAACAGATAGGCATTTGATACTTGATAAGGATGCTAACAAACTGATACAAAAATTATCAATCTGAATGGCTGATCATTTTTTCAATTGCTCCCTGGAATGCATTGATTTATCAAATTAGATTCAATACACAGAACATAAATGTAAAATTAATTAATAATAAAACTTGCGTCTCAGAAACAGATACAGAAGAATGACCCTGAAAATGTTTAAAAATTAAATGTCAACAAAATCCAACTGATTTGTACCAAAATAGATCATCTTCAAACTACAACCATCTAAATTGAAAATTGATATAAGGCATAATGTGAGTAATCCTTAGTAAAACTTCATGTCAGTTTTGCGATATAATTCAGTCAAAATAAACTTCTCAGCCCAAAAATATGCAGCAGTTGTTGCAAATGTTTTTACATTACGTATATTTATAATCCAGTCAAAATAAACTTCATGTCAGTTTTCCTAGATATAGAAAAAGGGATAGAAATGACATCCATATTTAGACATAAGTAAAAGTTTACAAGCTGCAGTGTTTGCAAAAGCTAATCATGAAAATATTGGTCAACAGATTGTTGCAGCACATCAAAATCTTGTTGTAAAAGATTGTTGATATTAGCAAGAAGTAAACTTTGGCCTCTAGCCTTAACAAGTGATGTGATAAGAGAAGTTTCCAACCTAAGTTAAGTGTTAAAAAAATATATATATAATAGGAAAAAGAAAATGGGGGAAGCAAATGTTTTAGTCGTTCACATCTGAGCCTAAGAATCAAAAGAAGTTTATAAGAAGAAACTCATTGACAGACATTACAGACAATAGGCTAAAAACAAACAGATCTGATAATATATTTTCATCAAACATTGATAATCATATATATTTATATGTTTAAATATTTTGAATTTGGTATTTTTATTTCAATTCAGGGTTGATTTTGAGGTAACTTGGGTAATTTTTTAAAGTATGTTATGTTAATGTTAAAAGTAACTTTTTGTTATTAAACTGTGTACAAACTTTGAATCTATTCATATATATATCCCACATTCCTAATCATTACATAGTAAAAAAGAAAAATGAGATTCTATTCCCAATAAACACATTTACTTAATTTTATTGAAATAAATAAAATAATTAAATCTATTTTTACACGAGTATACAAAAAGTAAAATATATATACATATGATTTCCAGTAAAATTAATTTGATGTTAGAGTTGCTTTGTAGCTTCTTCAAGTATCCCTTTAGATCTTATACTAATAGAAAGTTGAATCAGAACTTTTTTCCACATCTGTCCAGTTATGCTTATGTTAATATGTGAAATTCAGATGATACTAATGTCTTACAAGTTGTATCCCATGATGCATGATGCTATCTATATCATAAAACACATGGTGTCACTTCATCCAAATAGCTGCTTCTTAAACTAGGTTTGCATGCAGTTAGTGAATAAACAGCAAATTATTGAGGGAAGAAGAATAGTATCTCTTTAAATGCCATAGCATAAAGAATGGGCACATCAAGAAACAATACCATGAAACCAACATTTGAAGAATCATGTTTAAATCTAAGCCTCACTGACACACAAGTATACCGTACTAGATTTAACCAATTTTTTTAAAATCACAATGATACCAATACAAATATGTCATAATAATCACAAAGTTTAGAATCAAATTTTTACAGTGCAGCACAAACAAACTAAAAACTGGAATAATCTAAATTACAACTGAGTAATTGAACTAAAACTTGCAACTCATAGTGGGATTCAGATACCCTATATACTGAATTTTGAATCTAGATACTTAAAACTCAAACCTCCTCTCTTACCAACTGTGCTAAGACTTTCATTAATGGAGATTTAACAACTGACATCAAAATTTATATAAAACAATTAATTAATATTACACAACCAAAACATGACTACCTAGACGATGAGTAGATCAAGGGGGCAAAAACAAAAGAAAGCATCTCAAAACTAGAAGCACCATTGACATAGTTAATTAAACAAGCATTTAGCAAGTTAGAAACATTCAAGTACCATCAGGCCGCATTAATCTTTTCCTTAACAGTGGGTTGTGGTCCTGTTCAAAACAATAATAAAATATTAGAAATATACAAGCTTGATAAGGTTTTGCCTATGTTAGCAAAATAAAACAAGGAGAGAAAGGAAGATTGAAACAAGAAAAGCAGAAAGACCCAGAAAGCAGGAAGACGTTAAAACATACCTTGTAAAATTTGGGTGTCATTGGGAATCCATGGAAAAAGCTAAATCCAAGAAGATGCCCCCACTCATCTATAGAGACAGTTGATTTGTTTCCTTTTAAAACTGAGAAGATGCGCCGGATATTGGGAAACTAGGGTAAAAATTTTGGGGGAGAAGAAGTTGGGGGAAATTTGGAGGAGAAGAAGTTGGGGGAAATTTGGTGGAAATCGGGGAAATTGACTTTGGCAGAGAGTAAAGCAATTTCGGGCCACACAGAAACGACGCCGTTTTAGTTAAAAAAATTTAGATTTTGTGGCGTTTTCATAAAACGCCGCTAATAAAAATAACAACAAAGTATAAAATGACAGCATTTTGCTTCCATGGATAATTGTGGTGTTTTTCAATAAAATGCCGGTAAATTTTAATATCATTTAGCCTTTATATTTTTATAATATTATTAATTAATCAAAATACTTAATATTATTAACACTAATTAATCAAAACTCTATACCTTAAACCATTAAACTATATCCCTATAACCTTAATCCCTAAAGTATATCCCTTAAACCCTAAACTATATCCCCTAACCATAAACCACAAAATAATAACCCCTAAGCCTTAACCACAAAATGTATAGATTAATCATAACCTTAAACTATATCTCTTGATCCTTAAACCATAAAATAATAACACTAATTAATCAATACTCTGAACCTTAAACCATTAAACTATATCCCCTACTACAGTACCGGCCTAAACTATATCCCCTAAACCTTAAACCATAAAATAAAAACCCCTAAGTATTAACCACTAACCCTTAACCCCTAACCCTTAAATCATAAACCCCAACCCTTAAACCATAATACATAAACCTTAAAATAGTAACTCATAAACTTTAAACCCTTAGTCATATAACCTAAATCGTAAACCCTAAAATTTTTAGTGGCATTTTACCAAAAGCGCCGCTAATGCTCTTATTTTTAGCGGCGTTTTACCAAAAGCGCTGCTAATGCTCTTATTTTTAGCGGCGTTTTACCAAAAGCACCGCTAATGCTCTTATTTTTAGCGGTGCTTTACCAAAAGCGCCGCTAATGCTCTTATTTTTAACGGCGTTTTACCAAAAGCGCCGCTATTGCTTCGATTTTTAGCGGCGTTTTACCAAAAGCGCCGCTAATGCTCTTATTTTTAGCGGCGTTTTACCAAAAGCGCCGCTATTGCTCTGTTTTTAGCGGCGTTTTTGGTAAAACGCTGCTATTGCTCTATGTTTTACAATTTTTTTGGCATTTTTTGATAAAATGCCGCTAAAAACGCCGCTAAAGACCTGTTTTCCTGTAGTGACTGCCCCAATTCCATTTCCAACTACATTAGAAGCCCCATCAAAATTTAGCTTCCAAGGAGAATCTTTAGTCGTTGCTATACACATTAACTCCTCATATGGAAAATCAAAGTTCAATGGCTCACAATCCTCTAGAGCCCTACTAGCCAAAAAGTCTGCTATTGCACTTCCTTTTATAGCCTTCTGACTTATGTAGACTATATCAAACTCTGAAAACAAAATTTGTCACCTTGCCATTCTCCCATTTAGAGCCGTTGACTCTATCACGTATTTTAATGGATCAAGTTTTGAGATAAGCCAAGTGGTATGGTATAGCATGTACTGTCTTAATCTCCAAGTTGTCCAAATCAGCGCACAGCACAACTTTTCAATCGGTGGATATCTCATCTCACAGTCAGTGAATTTCTTACTGAGATAATAAATTGCCTTCTCATTTTTCCCTAGCTCGTCATGCTGACCAAGCACACATCCCATAGAATTACTGAACACTGACAAGTACAGTATTAACGATTTATCTGGGCTAGGTGGATATAATACCGGAGCATTTAACAAATACTACTTGATCTTTTCAAAAGCATTCTGGCATTCCTCATCCCAAGTACCTTGATTGTGCTTTCTGAGGAGGCGAAAGATAAGATCATATTTCTCGGTTAGTTGTGAAATGAACCGAGCGATGTAATTCAACCTTCCTAAGAATCCTCGAACTTTTTTTTGAGTTTGTGGTGGAGGCGATTCTCGTATTGCTTTGACTTTGTCTGAATCAACTTCTATTCCCTTTTCACTGACTACGAAACCTAATACCTAGAGTAACAGACATGTTTCGAGAATTACTCTGAAAAATTTCTAAAGACTACAAGAAGGTCTTCCAAAGTCCAATTGTTCAGAGAGCTCCCCGGTTCGCAAGGGCGAATGCCCTCGAAGCTTTCTTGCTCCCATCCCTCATTGTGTACAACATTAATCTGATGACTTTCTTTTATCAGTAACCCTCCTGTCTTAAAGGATTTGGATATAGGTGGGAATGTCATTGGTTCCCACTCCACTTCTCCTCTGTTCAAGCGCGCTTTTCTTCTCGCTTGGCACTTCTCAATCTCTTGCCTCTTCTACTTATGGTCTGGCTTGAAGCCCAAACCAAAACGATCTTTCTTCTCAATCAGTTTTGGGATTTGAACCCCTTCTTGTAACTGTCTTCTTAGTCATTTTCCTGGCAAAGCCCCTTTCCCCATCATCATTTGCAGGGCCATCCTTGTGGCTCTAGACATTTTGGGTACGAGCACCTCACTTCCCTCCAAAATGAAGGTTGCATTGATTATTTCTAAAGAGCGGAAAGAACACTCAATAGCCTCTTCATTTACCTCGACATAAGAGGCTTTGCCAGTGACTGCTGCTATAATATCCTCCTCTGCATTGATGGTTACTAACCGTCCATCTGTCACTAACTTTAATTTTTGGTGCAATAAGGAGGGCACCGCTCCTGCCGAGTGTATCCATGGTCTCTCCAATAAACAATTATAGGAGGGCTTGATATCCATCACCAAGAAATCAACTTCATATGTATTTGGCCCAATTTCCAAAGGAATGTCAATTCGTCCCATCACTTTCCTTTTGGTTCCATCGAAGGCTCTTACTACATTGTGACATGTTTTCATATGCGAACTGTCAATGGATAATTTGTTCAATGTGGATAATGGAAGGACGTTCAAAGCCAGCCCATTATCAATGAGTACACTTGGAAGCATGTATCCCTTGCACCGAGTAGTGATGTGCAAGGCCTTGGTTGACCCTATGCCCCTAGGTGAAATTTCATCATCATTAAAGTAGATGAAATTGTCAGCATTGATGTTATTCACCAACCGGTCCAACTTGTTAACGGATATGTCGTGGGTGACGTATGTTTCGTTAAGTACCTTTAACAATGCATCCTAATGCACCTCAGAACTCAGAAGTAGGGCTAATACTGATATACGCGCCGGTTGCTTACGCAACTGCTCGACCACACTATACTCACTATGCTTAAGGAACTTTAGAAACTCCTTAGCCTCCTCCTTCTTTACCAGCTCCTTGCCAGGTACTTCAACCTCTTTCTTCCCAACGTCAACATCCTCTGTTTTCGTGGGATCCACTCTGATGCCCCACATCATAACGCTTCCCACTTCATGTATGAGAACCTTCATTTTGCACACCCCTAGACGCACTGGCTATGCTCTCCCCCTCAGGTACTGTTACACTGCAGCCATAGCTCCATGGCACTCTCCTGTCATCCTTGTAAGGGAAAGGAGTGGGTTTGTGGATGACGACATTGGGTTCGGTTTGTGCCCCTACTTCATCATTTCCTGGCAAGGAAATAATAATTCTTGGTCGGTTGATTCCTCGTCGTTCATTTTCCAACACACATATTTGTCTTTTGCAAAAACTACCCTAAAAAATCTGTAGCTCTTTGTTAACCATAAGGCCTTGCACCATGGCCTTGAACTCCTCACAATTTTGGATCATATGACCCATCTCTCCATGGAATTCACAATAGTTCCCCATTCTTTCTCTACCTTTTCCAGAGGTCAACATTCATCTCCTCACCATCTCCTCCCATATTACTTTCATGGGAGTCTTCACCTTAGCAACATCTTCCTTGATTCTTCCTTCCTTGGTTTCATCAATGGCATTCACTCTTTGATTGCCATGATCTGGTAATGGACTTTCGGCATTAGGGGTACTGTCGAATTTCACAACCCCCATCTTGATAAGCCTCTCCACGGCCTTCTTGAATCTGGTGCAGTTTTCAATCGAATGCCCCGGTATTCCCGTATGATATTCGCATTTAGCATTTGCATCATACCATTTGGGGTACGATGGCTATACTGGTTTCAAGTGAAAGGGAGCAATAGCATGTGCATCATATAAGCTTTGATAAAGCTCATGATACGTCATAGAGATAGGCGTGAATTGCATCCTTTCCGAATTCTATCTTGTGCCCGATTCCTGTCTTTGACTACTTTGTTGCTTGATCGCAGCTGCTTTGGGTTGACCAACTGTGATTGCCCTCGAGTTGAGACTATTCACCTCATTGTCCTTTCTTCCCTTGGGGCTGATCTTTTTGCCGTTTCTCCCTCAATTTTACCGCTCCTCATGGCGTTCTCAATCATCTCTCCTGCCATAACTATATCCACGAAACTTTTCGTGGTGCTTCCAATCATGTGAGTGATGAATGATGCCTTCAAAGTGTTGATAAACAACATGGTGGTCTCTTTTTCTAACAGTGGCGGTTGTACTTGCATTGCTACTTCCCTCCATCGTTGTGCGTATTGCCTAAAATTTTCATTAGGCTTTTTCTCCATATTATGAAGCGTGATCCTGTCCAGCATCATATCAGTCACATGGCTGTACTGTTGTATGAAGGCTTGCGCAAGATCTCTCCATGAACCGATTCTTGCATGGCTCAACTGATTGTATCACCTAGCCGCTGCTCCTACTAAGCTGTCTTGAAAACAATGGATCAATAGTTGATTATTGTTCACATACCCAGTCATTCCCCTACAAAACATTGTTATGTGTGCCTTTGGGCAAGTAGTCCCGTTGTACTTTTCAAACTCCGGCATCTTAAATTTGTGAGGAAGCACCAAGTCTGGGACCAAACTTAAGTCTTTGGCATCAATCCCATGATGATTGCCAGTGCCTTCCAAAACCCTAAATTTCTCTTCCAACCACTTGCAACGATCCTCCAACTATTTTGAGGATTCGGTTGCCATTTTTTCCCTCTCCATCATATCCAGATCAGGAGTGATAGAGTTGATCAGACTATCACCCAAATTATTTCTCAACCCAGATAGGAAATTTACGGGAATTCCAGCATCAACCGGCCTATGTTGAGGCCTTACAGTGACAGATGGCTTTCTAAGAGGTACCTCGGTTTGCAGTGGCACATGAGGCGGAGTAAAACCCGGAGGATGATCCTTACCCTCTTCGCCAGTGATAGCTATGAGGGTCTTCCCTTTATCAGTGGCCCTTAGAAGCTGAGTCATTTCTGCCATCATATTCCTCTGAGCCTTTAACATTTGTTCCTTCATGTCATTCTGCATCTTGGCCAACTGCTCTTGCAATTGGTCTTGCATATCTTTTTGCAACTGTTCGAACCTTTGATCCATACTCTTAGTTTTAGTGCTACTGCCGTAGGGATGTGTGATTTCCATATTTTCTTTTCTACCTCTCTTTCTCAAAAAGAAAACTTTAACTAATTAGAGTCTTTCTATAACTTTGAATGCATATGATGTGATATAATGCAAATGCATGAATGCAAAAAGGCATCGATCTCGATTCAATCTCATTTAGAAAACTTTATTTAGAAAAAGAATATCTTTACATATAAATGGATTATATATACGCCTTTGCCCTAATGCCCAAAGTTTTAACTTTATCTAATAAAAGGGCTAACTCTCGACCTTTATCAGACGCTGACTCATACATCATACTCAAAGCATCAGCTCGTACTGCTAAGTCTCGAACATATTCAGCAACCTCTCGGATCTGGGCTATAGCCTCCTCAATAATGTAATCCCTATCTCTGACTTGACCTTTAACTTGATGGAGCTCTTCTTTGAGACAATCTTCTTGAGCCTTGAGCTGCTCAATCCGAAGTTCACTATCATGCAATGCCACTTCCAAATCTTCAACCTTACTTTTTAGCTCCTCTAACTCGACCGTAGGATCATGGTTTCGGTGCCAACGAAGGGATCTTCCAAGCTCAGTTACCTTAGTCTTCAACCCTTTATTCTCTTTCTCTAATGCCAAATTCTGCGACCGCATCTCTTGGCACTTCCTCTCCCAATACCCGGCTCTAGCTTTTTCCTTTTGAACTTATTTCTGCCACTGTTCCGAAGACATTCCTAACCCTATTCACTTTAAAGATACTTGTGCCTTCTTATACTCCTATTTTAAATAATCTCGGTCTTCCTCAACCTTCCTCTTTTCTTTCCTAACCTTTTCAACCTCCTTCTTTTGCAGGTCGACATCTAGACTCAGGTACATCTTCTCCTCCTCAAGCTTTTCTATCTTTTATTCGAGTTCCAAATTCTTTCTCTTAAATTCTTGCTTCATGATATCAAGCTCCGAGGGTATCACTTGTAGATATTCCTCCATTGGTCGAACTTCCTCCATTTTTTCATAGGGACATTATCGTTAATCCTTCTACTCCTTCACTCGACATATTCCGGTGTCGTAGCAGGATTAATGGCCACCCTCTTCAACCGATAAGTCTTGTTCCAAGCACTAGAAACTTCGCTAACCTTCCTCTTGTAATCAGCTCCTCTGTATACAAACTCACTTTGAGCTAACCCCTAAGTCACTGTTACGAACTGTCTCAATCCATACTGCCTCAGCACGAGCAAAAGGGCATAACCAATGCACCCCAAATTCCCAATAGGGGAACCCAATCAAAGCTGCCACATCGATAAAGTATCTTACCATGAACCATCCATGGAGCTCTCCACTCAACATCCTCCGACTGAAGATTCCGAAGTAATGCTATCCAATTCTCCTCCGGCACATCCACTTTTCTAGACGAGGCAACTATATCTTTCATTGGGGAGTAGGTCTTAAAGAAAACTCGACAAACAATCCTATAAATCAACCGGAAGTGACTGTAGAACCAAGCCAAAAGTAACTGAGCACATCCTATAAACCTGCCTGCACCAGCCCTCCTACATACACCTAAGGACCTAAATGTTTCCGCCAAAATCGTAAGGACGAAAGTGACTGTTTTGCTGAGTCGATGAAAAAGATCCGTGGTTGCCTCTTTCACATATCCCAAAGCCCTAGGGAAGACCATCAGTCCATACAAACTTAAGGCAAAAATGTCTACCTTCTTCGTCTCATCAGGGTGTGTTAAAATCAAATCTTTCAAAGCGTCCCACGAAATGCACTTGCACTCACCCTTCTCTTTAATTCTGGCCGTGACCTACTGCTCGCTCATCTCTTTAATGGCCATTAATTTCTTCCAAAAGGTAGGGACACAAGCAGCTCGAGAATAGATCCTATCACTCTGAAACCTGGGACAAAGAAGTAAGGCGGTGTACTCCTCCACGGTAGGTACCAAGTCTACTTCCCCAAAGGTGAAACAACTGTACGCCGGGTTCTAAAACTGAGCAAGGGCTCGGAATAAGTGCTCATTTACTTGAATATCGAGCAAGTAAGGTAAATCTCTGTAATTATCGTAGAATAACTACTTGATCTCATTGCCCTACTGATCTCAAATTTCCTTAAGCTCTTGGAGATTATTCTGTGTGACACTAATACGAGTATAATCTGACAGCTCTGACACATATCCCATAGTTATACTGTCTCCCTTTTCTAGTTAAGTTTGCTCTGACCATCTATGAACATCGGCGTTGCCCTCCACTCTATCAAGAAGTCCGTTCTCCATAATAAAACTTCCTAACTTAAAAACTGACCGTGAATCGATACCTTTGTAAATGCAAAATGACATGCAAACAAAAGAAAAGAAATAGTCAGTATCACATGATATCAATAAATCTCAATGATAGTTTATAAGGGTAATATCTAAAGTTTAATTCTAACTAAGCTGGGTTCTTACGGTTTTTCTATATGAGGTTAGTTCTAAAGTTTGAGGTACCCGAACCAGCAGATTCCTCGATTCTCACCCATTATAGGCTCATTTGAATCGAGTTCAGTTCAGGGGAATACATTTCCCTATAGCTACACGGAGATGAAAATCTCACGAAACCATAGGTACGAATGTATCCCGAAAGTGATCCACTATCCTACACGGAGGCGAAAACCTCACGAAGGCGTAGTTTCTCACTCCCACTTAAGGGTGTAACCACAACGGTCATGCAAATGCAATGCGTATCAGAATATAGCAACACATGCAATAATACAAACACATTTAATGCAAAGAGGATTAAATTTTAAAATTTTTAATTTTTGACATTAAGATAAGAGATAATCAATTACATGGCTTGACTCTCTTATTAGTCCTCAGCGGAGTCGCCAAGCTGTCGAAACCATTTTTAAATCGAGTTTTGGAAAATGGGAATCGACTTTAAGAAAACGGGAGTCGCCACCAATCTTTTTGGGTGTGATTGGGTCACCTTATAAGATGTTTTGTTTTAAAACATTAATTTTGGTCTACGAAAGTCGAGAAAACATATTCGGGATTCGATTACGTACAAGGAAGGGTTAGCACCCTCGTAACGCCCAAAAATTAGTACCTAATTGATTATCAAGTGTCTTTAATGTCAGAAATTAAAAAATTTAAGATGCAATCCTCTTTTAATATTTTTGATTTTGAAAATTAAGGTTCACTTGTATCAAATGAATCAAAATATTACATCCAATAAGTTAGGACACAATATTTTTAAGACATTTGACCCTAAGTTAGCCTTTTTGGAAATCCCTATATCAAAACAACAAAACGCCATATCCAGTAAGTTAGGACACAACGCCTTGAAATTCCGAAACAGTCGCTTGCACTTTGAAAACCTTAAAAATTTAGAAGGGTGCTTGACTATTCGAACTCAACAAGAAAAGTTGTAACCCAATAAGTTAGGGTACTACTTTTCTCGAAATTTTCAAACACCAAGCATTGCCTTTATTTTTTTTAAACTTTAGAGTCTCGTTTTTAAAATCGATACATGAAGGAGCATATTATCAATATAGAACATCATACAAGATAACATATTATCTTAATAGGCAAGTAAAAGCATGAACTTAAACAAATTTTAAACAACGAACATGGCAAATTTAAAGCATGTAAAACATACATACAAACATATACGACGTACATTAAAAATGAATAAGTAAGCATATAAACATATAAGGTATACTCTCTATATATATTTTTTTTTAAAAATAATAGACAAAAGATGATGCATGGCATACAATTTAACATAAACATGCCTAAAATAATACCAACATACATGTCAATTCTAAAATACAACTCTTAACAATAATTATAAATGATATGTAAGATTTAATCAACTAAACAATATCAAAATAAGAGAAATACAAAGACAAATAAGTAAAAAAAGTATAAAAAAATAAAAAAATAATTAGAAATAAGACATTTAAAAGTATAATATAAGAATGATAAAAGAGAACCCTTTTTTAAAAATACTTATATATAAATTATATTATAAGGTATAATAGCTATACATAAAAATGTACTAAGTATTAACATTACATTTATTTATAAGGTTTTGAAAATATATAATTAATAAAGAATAATGCATGCTTTATAATAAAATAAAGGTAATGTAAAGAAATATAGTATTACATATAGTGTATAACACAATTTACAAATAAAAATATATAATCATATAAATTATGAAAATATATAATACAATGTATATAATATAATATATAAAAAATATCATGAAATATAGTAAAATATAATATGTGATGAATATATAAATAGAATATAATATGATGAGGGATATATAAAATAATAATAATAATAAGTATTTTACATATAAAAATATAGTAATATAAACAATATATAAAACATATAAAAAACGGAATGAATATATATATATATATAACGAAATAAAAATTTTAAAAAAAAGTATAATAATAATCTAATGAATAATTTATATACTATTTATATTACTAATAGTTTTTTTAAAACAAAAAAAAATATAAAATAAAAAGGATTAAAATAGAATTTAATTAAGAAATCTGGGGGTTAATTTTTGAAATAATAAATATTCTGGGCCTGATTGAAATGCGCGTTAAATTTAGAGGACTCATTGGGCAATTTAGCCCTAATCCTAAAACGACGTCGTTTCTCAAATACCATTTTAAAACTACCGTGAGGACTAAATTGAAACAAAATTAAATCCTTAGGGCTAAATTTGAAATAAATAAAAATGGAATTATAAATATTAAAAATGCAAGAGGACCAATTGTGTAATTAACCCAATCCTTAAAAACACGCGGATCCCCCCGGGTAACCGGGTCAGCGCGCGGATCCTTAATCTAAAAACGATGCCATTTTAAGCTTATTAGGTTAAACCAAAACGACACCGTTTCGTTGGGGCTATATAAACCAAAAGTTAAGCCCAAAATTCATTTTACACTGGTTTTTAAAAACAAAAAGGTTTGAAACTCTCTGCAGATGGGAAGAGAGGGATTCTGATCTTCGGCCTTCGACCTCCGAGCAACTCAGGCTCGTGTGCCTCACGCGCCACCATACACGGTGATCGGAGGGTTAAACCCTCGCCCATTTCGATGCAGATTTCGGTATATCATCTCTCTTTCTTTATTTTTATCTGTAAACTAAGCAAACTACATGTAAAAATCATAAATAATAAAGTAGATCTGAAGAGGAAAATCACCTTTCTCAGAAAGAAAACTACTTTTTGTATATATCAGTAGTAAACTTTTACAACTGTTCGTAGAATCCTTGTGTACAAGTTTGAAGTTTCTCTCTATCCCTCATGTGTTTTTGCTCTCTGTGTTTGTGTGTAAAATCCCCTCCCTCTTTTGCAGATTTGAAGAAAGGCTTTATAGCCTTAGGCTATTATGTTTTAGGAAAGAAATCAAAGATTTCTTTCCTTTTTTGCCTTGGTTTTCTGTCTTTGCTTCCTCTTTTGTTCGCAGGTAATCCACGAGAATCTCGCTCAATCACTGATGTCTGCGCGTTGATGGAGCCAACGCCAGATTCCGGCGTGTCTTGAGCGTCGATAGTGGCGTGACATCTGATCATGACGCGCTTGGTGGCGTTGATTGGGCCATCGAATTTGCACGAGATGAAAGGTCGCGTCGCTTAGAGTGCCCGAAGCTTCCAGAATTTCATTACGGCGCTGAGTTCTCAGGAAACCCTAGGGTTTCCTTGCCTGTTTTTTGCTTTGGGCCTTTTGGGCCCCGTGTAAACCTAGGTCAAGGTGCTGGGTTTTTTTTTGGGTGTAAATGGGTCCAGTAAGCTTAAGTGGTTTGGATTTGGGCTTTAGCATTGTATTTAGGTGTTACCAGGTAGTACTTCTATATTGAATCAAAACATCTGGGCTTTGTAATTGGACTTTTAAATGGACATTTTAAATAAATAAATACTTATTTATTTAATTCTTTTATTCTGTTTTTAGCCGGTCAAATTTGGGCTGCTACAGGGAAATTATCCTATATTGTTGAAATGAATGTCTAATTGGGTTGTATGCTAAATAACCGGTAAGTTTACCTTCCTGTTATCTGGACTTACTAAGCATGTCAATGCTTACCCTATTTCATTTCCCCTGTTTTTCAGAACTTGCAGACTCGTGAAGATTGGAAGACGATTGGAGTATTGTCAACACTATCAACTTGTCTTGCCTTGGTATATAGATACTTTTATTTTGTTACAATGGCATGTATAGGTTTTTGGTTATTTTGTTAAATGTGTCATTTGGTTAGCCAATGTAAGGGTTTGAATGATATACCTATTCATTTTGTATATGGCCATAAGGCATGGCTCATTTTGATGTAGGATTCACTCAAAGCACTCAAAGTGTTTAAGGTTCAAATAATGTGCGCTTAACAATCAAATAAAGCTCTTCTTAAATCACATTTCCAGTCCCTCTTTTGATAAGAGGAGAGAGCACAATGAATGCAACTCATGAAATAAATCTGATTCAACAGCATAATTTAACATTCCCTTTAAATATAAAGACATCAAAATCGAAACTACTTCCCGAAAACAATAAAAAAATAAAAATATCCAACCTTTTCCATCACAATCCTACATCAACTACGCTTAAATTAAACTCAGATTTCAATAGGATAATCACCATTCTTTGAATAATCTTACTTTTCATTATTTTAATTTCTCTTAATTCAAATTAGCTATAAATTTTATTTATTTCCAGAAATTAAGTGCAAGCAATATAATATTTTCCTAACCCTAGGAAAGACACAATTTCCCAAAAGTTTAACAAATCCAAAGTAAATTAAATAAAAAGGATCTAAAACAGAGAGATTGGGGAACGAACCTTAGGGTTAGTAACATGAGAGTTCTTACGGATCTCGGAGGAGATGGAAGAACAGAGCTCGGATTTGGTGACGACGTCGTCTAGGTTATAGATATCCATAATAGTGGGGATTGATCGACAAGCTTGTCTGAAGAAATCGAAGACCCGGCTCCTTGCTTCTTCCAAACTCGCTGAGTTGGGCGGTACTTTCACACTTCTCAATGTGAATGCCATTTTGGGTAATCTGAGTTCGAACTCGACTCGTTCAGTGACTCTTGAGTCAGGAGGTGAGAGGGATACTGTGGGAGGAAATGAACTTTAGTACACCTATTATCAATGTGAAGAAATAAAAAAAAGGAAAGAAAGAGCAAATACGCTAGTAAATAAATACGCTAGTAAATAAACACGCTAGTAAATAAAATACTAGAAAAAAAAATAGGCTTTCTACATATTGCATCGTCCAAAAAACGATTTTTATCAGCTGTAACAAAAAAAGAAACTTCATAGAAGTCGAAATATGAAGAAATATATATGCCTAGATACTTTATTCTATGGATAAAGATCTAATTGATAGAGGAAGCACCGTAAAGATCAATTAGCGAGGTTTTGAGCCGATACAATAAATAAGAACTGCTTATTTATGTCATGATATGAGATAAAAATTAGGAATCGACTTATGTAATAGAGCCGATCCCCTAAGTTATTGAGCAGCTCCAGAAGCCCAAACGCTGTCGTTTTATTGCAGTAGATCAGCCATAGATAATGGATAGACTGAGTTTTTAAGCCGGGCTTTAGTTAAGATTTTCAGTCTCAACTCTAGACCCGGTTTAAACCCAATCTTTTTATTACATAAATAATCATTTATAAATACATCTAATTTAGTTTAAAATATATTTTTTAAAAACTAAAATATCAGTATAAAATATTGCATTAGCTCAATATATAATTCAATTCGTTAAATACCTTTTTTTTTGGGAATAAATATTAATAATGCCAAAAATTGTACTAAAATTTTTAAATTGAAAAAAGAGAAAAAAATTTAATTTTTTTAGTATAAAAACTATATATCAAAGTACAACATATTTTGAGATACAAACAATTGTGCAATATTCATAACCAAATATTTGATATCAATTGTAATGTTTAAATGTTAAATTCATATAAATTTGATTAAATATAGTTGATATATTTCACCAAATATATATATATAGTTTATATAAATCAAAGAAATCAAATATTCAAATCTCATTAAATTCTGTATAAAAGTAAAATAGATGGATCTAGAGTAAATAAGTTTTATTAAGTCCTAACTTGCCAATACAGAAGGATGTGAGTTCGAATATACTAAAGTGTATTATACTCCTATTTATAGATTGGCCATTATCTAAAATAATGGCATATATAACCAGAAACTATAATAAAATTGTTAAAAAAAAGTTTTACAGCAATTTCATCTATGGGTAGTCTTCCTCAGCAAATGTGTAAAATGAATTACTGGTTTTACATTTCCCCACACTCAGCTATAATGCATGGTAATTTCGGCCGGTTGTTTGGTCCTGTAGCCACATTCTCTATCTTCCGAACAATGAGAAGACTATCTCCAAGCACCCTCTGCGCAATCATGGACAAAATAATTCTTCGTCATTTCTATGAATATTATTCGACTTTCAAAAATTGGGGAAATCCAAAATCCGGATGTACTCTGAACTAAAAGGTTAGAGAACATACCCCGAATACAACAAGCTTATTATCAAGCCACTCGCATTTCGTGCACGTGATAAAAAACTGCAGTCAATAAAGACCAAAATCAATATACGCGATAGTTCAGAACAGTAGACAACCATACTAGACGTGCTCGAAGAGTTTGTGACAACAATACTTCCATCAAATCCCAATTCACCTAACTGGAAACTTGCGGACAGAGAAATGCCTCTACGCATAGATATGGTACAAATAGCAAAATTCTATTATCTCGCCTTTAATATGAGACACTTGATCATTACTCATACTGCGTGCATTAATGGAAATCGGCATTTCTTTTTACATGCATCAGATAGCACATGTGTGTGTGTGTGTATACAAGCAAGAAATAGAAATTGAGTAGGTTACCTGACAATCATTGGTATTTGGACCACTGTTTGCCCGCAACATAAAAGGTAAAACAATATACAACTTTAGTAGAATTTCACTGAAGGTTCCCATATCCTAGTACCTCTACTGGTCAACGGTATATTTCTCTCTTTCTCCCTCCATTGTGAGACTTCATCTCCCAGACTCGGGTGTCAATGTAAGATACAACTATATTCAGTTTTTTTATAAGTTTTTCGAAGTATTTGTATGGTCATGTCCAAATATGTGCCAAACACGGGTATTTCAAGAACAAACAAAGAGTTGAAGCAACAAATGTGTGAATGTTTCACATATGTGTGTAGCTACTCAAACATTATATAGAAAACAGCATACCATTGATACAAGCCCAGGACCAGTGTGCTTGGCTATGAAATTTTCAATTTCAAACTTATGGCCATATATTGAAGTACATCCACTACCATCACCTGCAAGACAAGATTTTAATGTAACGATTATATAACATTGGAGCAAATTGATCTCAATAGTTTTATGTTATCGACAACTATTAATAAACAGCTGTTCATCGTTTTACACTTAAAAAATCAAAATACCGGTCGAAGCTATTGAAATATCAGTACTTTGGCAATCATTGCCCTCCATTTTAGGGGCAAAAGCTATCCTTTAGAGAAATATTGGCTTAGACATTTAAGCTAAGGACATTCAATGAAGAAGATAAGAACAGCAAGACCGATACTTCAATCATCTACTCGAAATCGATATACTGAAACAAATGAAAAATTCATAGTCTATAAGAAACTCGAGAAGCTGATTCTGGGTACTCAATGACTAACATGACTGATCAGATTAGCTAAGATTATAAATGCAAAAATAATAATAATAATAATAATAATAAATTACCAACCTTAAGAAAATCTCCAGCTTGAATCATAAAATCTTTAATAACCCTATGAAATTGGCAACCCTTGTAACCAACAGGCAGCCCTGCTTTTCTGATATCAATCCAATCAAAAAAAATGGGTAAGTAGGAATTAATCACGCAAATACAGATAATTAAGTTTCGGTGGGGAAAAAAACCTGTATTCGCCGGTACATAGCTGTCTGCAAATGGGGAAAAATTCAAGCTTCAAACAGAAATTTTATAGAATAATCGTAGAAAATGAGGGGTGAAGAAGTAGAAATACCTGAAATTTTCGGCGGTTTTAGGAGCGATATCAGCGAAGAGTTCCATTTTGATACGACCGGCGGGGATGGAACCGATGGTTATATCGAAAAAGACAATTGGATTTTTGGGATTCGGTGGCCTAACGTGCCACTCCACACCTCCACCGCTGCTTCCTCCTCCAGACGCCATGGCCGCCGTCCGCGACTCTGTTTCTTACTCTCACAACTTAGGTACTACTCTCGTTGCAGTCATTTTCGTCACTCGAGGAATCTTGTTTTACTTTACCTGTTTTCAACAGTAAATAGAGCAACTGTAAACTATGTCACATCTTAGTCATTTATCTATGAAAGATTACATTTTAGTCACTTACGTTATTATTTTGTTACGAAATAATCACTCCACCGTTAAACTCCATTACCTCCCTAACGGTAGTCCTATGTGGCAGTCCAAATAAGTTTTAAATGTCAACTTAGATGTCCAGTTGCTAGGATGAAAATAAGTTTTTAATTAAATAAATTTAATTTGGACTGCCACGTAAGACATCTAAATTGGCATTCAAAATCCATTTAGACTACAACGTAAGATCACCGTTAGGGAGGTAACAGAGCTTAACGGTAGAGTGATCACTTCGTAACAAAATAATAATATAAGTGATTAAAACGTAACATTTCAAACATAAGTGACCAAAATGTAATATAATACGAACAAAAGTGACTTTTTTACAGTTTACCCATAGTACACTGATTATTTTTAAATTTCTTAGATAAACCCCTAATATTTTATTATTTTAGTTATACATACCTAGCCAACCGTCCCCGAAGTCACTTCGCTCGATATCTCTCTCACCCATGTAAATTATAAAAAGACTTAAATAAATAGAAATTATTTTAAGAGGGTTAGAGTCCCTATCAATCCTCTTACTTTATCACTGCTAAAGGGTTAAGTAAGAAATTTTGAAAAATTGGAAACCCACTGAATCGAAGTGTTTGAAAATGCAAGTTAAAAAATCTGAAAATAATTTAAAATTTCTATATAAAAAAATATTTTTTTTCTAAATACCAAATAAAATATATTGGTTATTTTTTATTTACTTAAAATTTTATTTTTTAAAAATATTTATGGAAAAATCTTTAAAATTTTATTACATAATATTTTAAAGTCATAAATAAAGTTATTTTATTAAAATAAAACTAAAAAATAATATGAAAAAAATCAAAATCAAAATAAATTATAATCAACAGTTCAAAAAATGGAAAGAAAACTCTATCCAACTGAAACAAGATCACCATTAGATGGAACATGCAACTTCATCAAGTTCCACAGCTTCAATTGCAGCGATGACTATATACATCAATCCATCATCACATGCTAGAAGCCATTATTTCCCTTTAAGTATAAATCGTCGTAGGTCAGATATATGTAAAACTTCGAATTATTTGAGTATTTTTATTTAAATTTTAATTTAATTTAAATATTATTATTCGTCAGATATATGAATCTTTAAAAAATTTAAATTTAACACTTTCAATTATCGGTCAAATATTTAAATTTATAAAAATTAGAATACATGAATAATAAAAAATAAAAATAATTTTAAATACAATTTATTCGTAATTAACAATAAATAATCCAAATTGACAACATAGTTAAATAAAAATTCAAATAAATTAAACACAACAATTTCACAACAATTTAAATATATCTAATGACTTAAACATAAGATTTCTGAATAAATTACAATTTTCATAACAACCACAAAATAATATAAAATCAAATAAAAATTAATTTTAAATAAAATTTATTCATAATTAGCAATAATCACTGATTGTATATAATAAAATATACTATAAAATTAGTTGTATGGTTTAAGTTTGCAGATCATTAATATAAAAATATATATTATAATAACATAATTGTATATATAAATACTTATCATTAATAATCTACAATAATTATATAATACTAACTATATATATTATAATCTATCCTAAAATTAATTACACATTAGATATTAAATTGCTATCATAAACAAAAATAATTGCACATTATAATATTATAATTATATACATAGTTGTATACTTGTATATAGAGGTGTGCATGGGCCGTGCCGGGCCTAACTAAAAATTTAGGCTCATTTGCTAGGCTTGAGCCTGAAAAATGAGCCTAAATTTTTGCCTAAGCCCGACCCGAATAAAAATGTTAAAATCCGGGCCCGACCCGGCCCTCCCATATTAATTTTTATATTATTTTTTATATAATTTTAAAATAAATATAAACCATCAAAAATACTAAAAACATCAAAATAAATATTTCTAAACAAATTAAAAATAAATTTTAAAAAATATGTATACTTAAATAACACTAAAATAGATGCAACTTAACAAGCAAATGTTTCTAAAATAATAACAAAATTAACAAATGTCTTTAAAATAATAAAAAAATTAACAATAAAATAAGTTTTATTAAGTTTTATACAATATCCAAACAATAACAACAAAATAGTAGCAACATAATAGTAAAATAGTAGCAAAATAGGGAGAAAACAATAAGAAAATAATATTAAAAAAACAAAAGATTTTTTGCCATGTAGTGAATTTGGCCGGGCCCGGGCCAAAAATGTCTTACCCGAGGCCTAGCCTATTTTTTAATCGGGCCTTATTTTTTTACCCAAGCCCATTTTTCAGGCCTATATTTTTGCCCAAACTCTCCCACATTTCGGGCGGGCCTCGGCCTGGCCCATGCACACATCTACTTGTATATAAAAAGAGGGTGACATCTTTCTTGACATCACATAATTCATTTTAAATGTATAATAAATTACTATTCATCAAATATAAAACTTAATAATAGCATCTTTCTGTTTGTTTTTTTTATTTGCATTTCATGGTTACTTTTGTTTTACGTTATAATATCGTTACAGTATTTAATTTTACTATTAATGTTTTTATACTAACCGTAGATAAACGTATCGTTCATCCAAATCCACCGTAAGTGTTATTCGCAAAACATAAGTTGAATTTAAATAATATATTGATTTTTTTTAATTTAAGTATTTAGGTTATTTTTTTATATTTATTGGGATATGTTGTTTTTAGGAGAGAGAAATGAAAATGTGTCTTATAAGATGTATTTTCATTTTGTTAAAATTTATTTTTTTACGGTTGGAAATTAGAAGTTTATAGAGTTTTTTTTCTATGTTTGAGATATACATTGTTATAATTTTAAGGTATGTTTGAATTTACTGTAATGTCGTGGAGCACAGTGACCTACAAATTTCATCTGTCATCTGAGGATGGAACCATCACCCGAGAAGTCAAGATTGCATTGCAACTCAAGGTCCAAGTTGATGCTGATTAAACGATCATGGGTTGATGTGTATTTAGGGCTTCAAGTTTACAAAGATTATGTTGTCAAGGGATGGAATATAATTGGAGGCCCAGTTGACAATGGTTATGTGGACACGACAACGAGTTTCACCTCATCAGATGAGGATGTTTTATAAAACCCGTACAAAAGTCTAAGCTCATAGTCATAGCGAAAAACATAGGGGCTTTCTAGTATAATCAAGTAATTCATTTTATTCATATCCACCAAAAGCGGTGAGCTCGTTACTATAATATGTGACAGATTTTGAGGTAACAAGATTTCCAGCGGGGAGAAGTTGTTATGCGGTGTAGAAAAGATGAAACGTGAATCGAGTCAACAATGGTTGCTTGGTGAAACGCGAATCGACTCTTCCCTGCTGGAAACTTTGTTGCTGCCAATTCTGTCACTAGTTAATGTAACAGATTCACAGTCTTTGGTGGAGAAAACGAGTAAGTTGAGTAGGGATGTTCAAAATAACCAAACTGAATTACCCAAAAAGTAAAAATCTTAACCGTTAACTAAACTGAAATTTTTTCAAATACATTAACCGAACCAAAATATTTCGATTAATTCAGTCGATTAACTGAATTAAACAAAACTTATTTGTTTTTGTCTTTTGGCTAAAATAAGTATAAAACATATAAAAAATACATTGCTCATTTCATTTTCTTTTTTTAATAGTTCAAAAAAATATATTATATAAAATATATTATTTATTTCGGTTAACATAAAAAATAATAGTTCAAAAAATGCATTGCTAATATAAAAAATTATTATATAATATATATAATCCTAATAAATACTTATAAACATTAAATAATTAAATAAACACTGACTCATTTGTCGGAATCGTGATCTCAAAATCACGGTTTCCAGCACTTTTGAAAATAGACTATTACATAGTTACTTTAGCTTCATAAAAAAAGAGTTGATAGTTACTTGAAAGGAAAAAGAAAGTTAGGGTTAGTTTGTATTAATAAGGATTCAAGGTAAGAGATGTAAAGTCTTCATGATGTTCATGTTATTTTCTATTATTTGAGCATAAATATGTTACATGTTTATGGTATTAACAAGTAAATATTATATGTTTATCATGGAAATCAAGAAAAAGAGAAGAAAGAAGAGGACCAAACTGAAGACAAAAAGAAAGGTGTATCCAAAGAGTGAAGAAAGAAGGAAACTTTACAATCAAGCATTGTTTGTAAGAACTACAAGGATTTAATCCTATTTCTTTAGATATTTATAGTAAGAATTATAGATTAAAGCTTAATTTTGGATATATGTATAGCAGTAATATAAATGACTAAATTATAAAGATAATAAACTATGATACAAGAATGTGAATGAGAATTAAAATGGTAAAGTAAGTTAAGTGTATTAAGATTAATGTATGTGTGTGAAAAAGATGTAAAATTAAATGGAAGTTATATGTGAAATTATAAGATTAAGGACTAAATTGAAAGAAATTGAAAGTTGGTATAATGGATACTAAGCCCAAGTAGATGGATATGAATTATTAAGATATTAATGGAATGCCATTAAGGAATATATTGTGCGCTCATCGTTTATCAGTTTCATATGTCCTAATTATTCTCATCAATCTACTTTGGGCCTTGTAAGTGAAATATGAATTGTTAAGTGTAATTTAATAAATGTGACTGTTACTATGAATAATTATATATATAGTATCTACAATATAAAATGTAGTTTACAATTAAGTTCTTGCAGTTCTTACTAAGTTATTTTAGCTTAATGTGTTTTCTTTAACACGTAGGTTGAAGTAGGGAAGAGAATTTAGAAGTGGTTTGAGACCTGCTCGTCTCATCACATCCCAAGGCCAAGAGAGTACAACTTCAAAATTTGGGGTTAGAATGACATATACATAGGTATTTAGCGTGTGTTTCTAGTAGGAAAGACTAAAATGTAAACTTTATAAACTTTATAAATTATAAGAACTTAATCTAAATGTTTGAGTAGTATGATGGTAAGATGGATCAATACCCTATAAATATTAAACCATGAATTAATCACACGTAATTAAGAACAAGAAACTAAGTTTTTATTACGTAAAATAAAAATCAAATAACTGAATCCATCCTAAAGTTCATCTTCCTTAAGTATTTTAAAAATTAGTTCATGCTTACAATTAAAAATACCCAAAACACAATATAACTGAAAGAACCAAAGGAACTCATGATAATCTCCAAAGAAATCAATTAAGAGTCTTCAATCTTGACGAAAATCTACTTCAGAGTCGGCTTCAATGGTGTTTTCCGAGTTGTTTTCTTAAGTATTCTATGATGGCTTCCTCCTATCTTTTTATTTTTGTCATATATAAGTCTTAAAATGCCTGAAAAACCTAAAATTCACTTTTTTTGCGAAGTTTGGTGTACAATCCCATGTAAATGACATGCCTTGCCACATGGTTGTGTGGTAGCCCGTGTGGCTCACATGGCACACGGCCCTGTGACTCTTGTATATTGCTCCGATATTTGCTCAATTTTAGCTCTTTTTGCTCTCAAATATTCTCCTAATTATAGAAATATGAATTTAAAAGATTAAGGGCATAAAATTCACAATTAACATCGAATAATCATCCAAAAAGGCATTAAGAATGAGATTAAAACATATTACTTGTAACACTTATCAAATATTCCCACACTTAAGCGTTTACTTGTCCTCAAGCAAAATTCTCAACCTAAATTCAAGTTAACTTTACTCAATTTATTTTTTTTATTGATAATGTCTTAGGATAATTTACAGATAATCATGCATTGAAAATTCAACTAAGATAACACTAAAAAGCACAAGCAATCTAAGTAAAAAATTTTAAGGCATAAGACATAGGCGTCTCCCCAATTTCAACAATTACCTGAAATTCAAACTTAACAAGAATTAACATTCTTACGAAGGATTCACTCAAAGCACTCAAAGTGTTTAAGATTCAAATAATGTGCGCTCAACAATCAAACAAGAAATGTTATTACCATAAGTTTGCTTGAAAATCAAATCTCCACCACTATAGAATGAGATGACACAACAATTAAGAGGTCTTTATAAGGTTGTAATAGAGCTTAGGTTAAGGGTATGAAAAATGTCAGAAAAGTTGGTTACAATCGAGAATTGAGTCGATAAGTTACTAGACTAGCCGAATTAAAAGAATTTACATTAACAAGAAATAAAGAACGAAAATGAACTTTTTAACAGAATAAGAAACTCACAATTAAAGCACAATAAAAAAAATACTTTTTTTTCTCTTATTATTATTATGTTTTTCATTTTTTGAGTAAAGTAATAATAATTAATAATGTTAAAAACATAATAATTAATTAAAATTAATTAATTTCATAATATTTTCTTACGATTTTTAATTGAATGTCGGGGATGTTATCATGGCCATAGAAATGTTATTTCTTTCAAAATATAACAATCATTCATAGTCTACTAGAAAACATTACTAATAAACATTGGGTGTTTCAAAAGAATATCCAGGAAAAGTATAAAACACGAGTTGCATTTTATTCCACTTAGTTCATAATCACTTCAAATATTCAATGTTGTTTTATTACAATCAACATCGAGAAGGGCCCTTAATTAATTTCAACTATCAAAATCATGCCTTCTTTCTTAATACCATTCTAACTCATATTTTTCCATGTTGAGAGGTTCCCAAAATGGAAGTGAGAATAAAGATTTCAAAGTTTTAATGTATGTTTTCATATACAATAATTCTTTTAACAAAAATCTAAATAACTTAAAAATAAAAATAAATTTATTTTTAATTATAATCAAATAAAAGTTTGTGTTAGAAAAACCTTAAGAAAGTGTAGAAAAATAATTAATTCTTGTATTGAAATTGCATCCAATTGAATCTATGCTGTTAATTAAAATAATTAATTAAACCCCATCGTTCGGAACCTTTAATTGACTATGTTGATAGTTAAAATAAATTTGCATGTCAATTAGATAATGAAACATGACAACTTTTAGTTTAATTTAATATTTTCTCATACAAAATATTTAAAAAATATAAATAATAAAAACTCATAAAAATTATAAAAAATTATAAAATACTCAGAAAATGCTATACAAATCATAAAAAAATATATTAAAATTTACATAAACTTATATAAGATAAAAAAATTGTAAAACTTATAAATATTTTAAAATAAAAATTTGTATGAATTCTAATAAATTATAAAAAAAATAACTAAAACATATTTGAAATATTTAAAATTTTATACAAACTTATAAAATTCTTACAAACTTATAAAATTCTTACAAACTTATAAAAATTATTCAAAAATATTAAAATTGATATAAACATATAAAATTATAAAAAAATCATTAAAAATTATCTAAACATAGTCAGATTGGTTAGATTAAAATTGACAAGGATATCAGTTCGTACAAAGCTATTAGACTGGTTGACCAAGGAATTGGGTAGTTGAACTAATTTTTGTTTTAGTTTTTAAATTATTTGATATTTTAATGTTTTCTTTAATTAAATTGGTCAAACTAATGAACTGGTGGCTTGACCGATTCGACCACTGATTCAGTTTTGAAAACTTTGGTCATCATATTTCATACCGGCATATGCTAATAGTTGAATAGTGAAATTTTGGTTTGATAGTATCTAACTATACCAAAAAATACTTTTGATTATACAATCCTTAGCAAATAAATTTCAACTTTTCAATGTTCAAACTATTGTATTGTATTTAAAAAATATTAGAGATAAATTTTGAAAATAGAAAGATTAATTTATCAATAAAAAGGAGAGGGTCTAGCAATTATCATTTTATTTGTGAAATATTGACAACATTTTATTTAATATGAAAATGACCCCAACAATCTAATGACTATTCCTATTATACAATTGTTGGTGTGATGTCATGTGTATATTATGGTTTTAGAGGTTTAAATCACTTTTTATAATTTTTATTGTTTTATAATTTATTAGAATTTTTATAATATTTATAAGTTTTTATAATTTTTAAATTTGTGTCAATTTTAATAATTTTAAATATTTAATTTTTTTATATTTTATTATTTTTAATTATTGTTTATGAAAATTATTGGATCAGATAAGAAGTTGTCATGTGTTACCTTTTGATCAATCTGTCAATTTATTTTAATAATCAACATAATTAACTACAAATTCCGTTAATGGAAAGGTTTAACTTATTATTTTAATTAACGACAAGAGTTCAATTGAATGCGAATTTAATACCGTGTTTTGCTTAATTTCTTTTAGCATTTTTAAAAGATTTTTTAACATATAAAATTTAAATAAACTTATCAATATTGAAATAATAATAAAATTGATTGATGGCGAGACTTAATACTCTCACCACCCATCAAACATTATCCCTATTTATTATAAAAAAAAAGACGGAAAGAAATAATAAATTTCAGAGTAAAACGACAAAGACTTGGAGCTGAGTTGACTATTCATATTCAAGTACGCCACTTAAATCTGCAGTGTAAAACAAGTTACTGGAGTGAATTGTAGCTTTTTAAATGAAATAAAAGCAATTATTTATGCATTGTTTATCCATCGAAGGGTGAATTTAAATTGCTGTAAGCTTCATTTAGATAATCGAAAAAAAATAAAATATGAAAAGTTTTTAAAGGAAAATGAAAGTGTCAACACGGCTATAAAGAATCATGTATCGGCTATAGTATTCCACAACTTGTGTACTAAAATGGCATTGAATCTTGGTACATGCATGCTATTCCTATAAGTTATTCTATAGATTTACATAAGCCGAGAGAGGGGTGACGGGGTTCGGTTCCATGTTTAAGATGGTGACACTTATAACAACTTCAGTAGCAGCTAATCATATAGCAAGAGACATGTCCAACTAATTTTTATTTCAAATATATAGTAGTTTAAATGGTAACATTAACGATTTTAGGAGCTAATCATTTAAGTTATATATTTATTTGGGTCTCATGCGGGTATTGGCTTAAGTATAGGGCTCAGGGCTCTTGTTTCTAATTGTCGGGTATGGTGGCTTTATAACATACTGCAAGAGAAGAAAGTATATTAAACTCAAACAAAAACTCTTTCAAAAAAATAGTGGATTATTGTTTCAAAAAAAGATGTCTTTAAATGAAGATGGTCTAGATAAAGCTAAACTCTTTAGTTCCAGAGAGCTGGAAATAACTACCGATAAATATAATGAGAATAGTATTGATAAGTACTAAAAGTAACATGTTTTAATCTCATTTTTAATGTATTTTTAGGTGATTATTCGATGTAAATGGTGAATTTTATGCTCATAATCTTTAGATTCATGTTTTTATAATTAGAAGAGCATTTAGGAGCAAAACGAGCAAAAAAAAGTGAAAACTAGAAAATCGGAGCGACCTACAAGAGTCACACGGGGTGACCATTTCTACACGACCATGTGGCAAGCCGTGTCATTTACACGAGATTGCACACTAAACTGCACGAAAACGTGATTTTTAGGTTTTTCGGGCATTCTAAGACGTATATATGACAAAAATAAGAAGATAGGGGGAGTCGTCATATAATATTCAAGAAAATAACTCGAAAAACACCATTGAAGCCAATCTGAAGCAGATTTCCGTCAAGATTGAAGATTCTAGTTGATTTCTTAGGAGATTATCATGAGCTTCTTTGTTTCTTTTGGTTATATTGTGTTTTAGATGTTTTTATTTTTAAGCATGAACTAATTTTCTAAATACCTAGGGAGATAAACTCCATGATGGACTCTGTCATTTGATTTTTATTTTATGCAATAAATACTTGGATATTGTTCTCAATTATGTGTGCTTAATTCTTGGTTTGATATTTCTAAATTATTGATCCATGTTTGATGTGCTTAAATCAGAGGAGTAATAGACCCTGTTTAAGAGTAGATCTTGCCTAATTGAGTGGAGTTGCATACAATCTTAGAAATAGGACGACATAAATCTACCGAATTAGAGTCAAATCTAATAGGGGAATTTATAAATTGAATTAATACGATAATATGAGTTTTAATTAGAAAAAAAATTTAATTAATCAACCTAGAATCAGTACTGACAACTGCACTATCTCCCATACTACCTCTGGCGATCAGTAATTGTAATACTTAAGAATAGATTCAATTTTTTAAGATCTATGAAGATTTTTTTTGTTCTACTTAATATGATGAATCTATTTATGTTCTATTACAAGAATTTACTTTTACAAAGGATTGGTTTAGATGAATTGCTATGCGAATGCCTTATTCCACATAAGGTCAATCACTCAATGGTTTGGTTAACTGAAATCATGTTCACTGAGTTTTATGATGCCAATTTATGATCTATTTATGACAGACTCATTGTACTTGATGAATCCAACACTTTCCCTAATTCTCTTATCATATTCATTTGAAAACAAAAAAAAAAGTTAATTATTAGAGATTAAATGCGAGGGATTGATGGCATTATCAAAAGAAATTCATAATCACTTGGATTTTTGTATTTTTTGCTTTATGAAGCATGTTTTGGATTATTTATCTTAATCTTAGTAATGCTGATTTTGATGCTTTAGAGGATTTTTTTTTTAATTTGAGAATTATTTTGAAATTATTATTTTTTTGAAATTATAAAAAGATATAAAATTCTTTAAAAAAAAGTTTAATTCTTTGATTATTAAAGTATACTCATTATCTCACATTGGTATTTAAATTTATTTTTGTCTCAATTTGATATCTATGGAATTGTTTTATTATAGTTTTTGGTCTAATTTTTTAACGGACATTAAAAAAAATCTGATGGTTGTTTAGCCAATGGAAAATGCCACTTGGCGTTTCTTTTGTGTAACTTTTAGATTTTGTTTCAAATATAAACTTTAAAAATTTTAAAAATATAAAAATTATATAAAAAATAAAGAATATATATATATACATAATTTAGAAAAGGGTAAATTACACCAACAGCCACTCAACTTTGATGAAGCTGACAAAACAATCATTCTAATTTCAATTCAGTCACTCAACTTTCAAAAAATAACAAATCAATTCTACTAACCATTTTCCATTACACACGTAACATAAAAATGACCTGACATTTAACTGGCCACCACATTGTTTCGAACCCAAAATATATATAAGGGTAAATTACACCAACAATCACTCAACTTTGATCTCAATGACAAAACAGTCACTCAACTTTCAATTCAGTCACTCAACTTTCAAAAAATAACAAATCAGACCTACTAACTTTCAAAAAACCAGACACCCAAAAAGAAGAACAAATAAAACCCTAAATTTAATTCTTCTTGTTCAAGAAGAAAGTTGAAAACCATGGCTTCTTCATTGTCATTACCCCAAAATACCCTTTTCGATATCCTTTCTAGATTACCCTTTAGGTCCGTGATCCGATTCAAATCCCTTTCCAAGGATTGTGCATACCTCACCTCGACCACAACTTTCGTTGCCGACCATCTCCTCTGCTCTTCTTCTGATCCATCTCTCATCCTCTTTTGCTACAATACCTAGTCCGATTTTGACTTTTGGATCTTCCTAATCATTGACCCAACCCAGAATTTCAATTGTCGGCATTTGGTTATCCTTTTGGAGGAACTGCTTCCTTTGTTCCCAGAAATCATAGGTTCAATCGATTGTTTGGTTTGTCTGGACATTCCCTTTGTTTTGCTTTTGATTTTGTTTTATGCAACTTGATAATGTTGGCAATGGAGTTAGTGTTGTTTAGCTTAATTGACGACCCTTTTGTTTATATTGTCATATCCCATGAAGATCTCGACAAATTTGAGTTGTTTTGGTTCTTGAATTGCTTGAATATTGCTTTGGAGGATTTTCTCCTCATCGGTTTGGTTGTGGGTACTGATAGTTTGACCCAAAATTGTCTTCAATTCCATTTTGATATAGTTTTTTCAAAGTTAATGGCTTTGGGCAATAAAAAAAGACAATCGGATCCCAACCGTGATGGCTCCTCTTTTAGGGGGTTAAAAAAGAAAAAAATAATAGGGTGGTGGTTTGGAGGTCAACGATGGTGACACCAAAGATGGTTGTGGTGAAGGCGGCAATGGCGAGATTGTTGGGATGGAGAAGAAGTATAAACATGTTGGGTCATTTACGCAAAAAGTAAAAATATTGGATCATTTATTAAAAAATGGAAAATGAAGGACAAAAAATAATAGTCACTCAACTTTGCCTCGTCTAACGTGGCAAGTTAACTTGCCATACCAGCTAGTTTACTGGCCATGTCACCTATCCTGTTAGGCTTATAACAGAAAATGTTAATGAGTGACTGATTTGTAACTTTTTGATAACGATGTTAATGGGTGACTGATTTGTCACTTTTCGATAATGTTAGTGACTATTTTGTTATTTTTTGAAAGTTGAATGATTGAATTGAAACTTTGCCTCGTCTAATGTGACAAGTTAACTGGGCACGTCAGGTAGTTAATTGGCCATGTCACCTGTCCCGTTAGGCCTGTAATGGAAAATGTTAATGGGTGACTGATTTGTTACTTTTCGATAATATTAGTGACCAATTTATTATTTTTTAAAAGTTGAGTGACTGAATTGAAATCAGAGTAACTGCTTTGTCAGTTGCATCAAAGTTGAGTGACAGTTGGTGTAATTTACCTATTAGAAAATGCATATAATTTTCAAAAATATAAAAATAAAAAGAATTTTTCTATTATTATTTAAGTATTTATTATTCTTACCCACAAACATCACTTCTACCGTCATTGTTCGACGTCCTCTCTGACATTAGATTGTCGATCCAAAGCCTCCTTTTTAGATTTAGATTTCTAAAAAATCTCAGAAGTTGTAAGGTCACTCCCAAAACTTTAAAATTTTTGTGCTTCGATCTCCTAATCTTGTTGGTGATATGGATTGATTTTGAGATGTCTTTCTACTTTTGAGCTCATTGAAGGTAGTTCGACAGGAACAAAAAGGACATCTTTAACGGAGTTGGCAGTTAGGATTTTTAGATTAGAAGGGAAAAGATGAAGAAAATGAGAAGAGATAAAAAACAAAATAAGGAAAGAGATAAAGAATAAGGAAAAAATGGATATAATGTTTGAGTGATGAATTTCTTTAATGACGGTGATCAAATTAACAAAAAAAATTTGGATGATCAAAATAGGAATGGCTTAATTTTAAAGTGACTATTAGGATAATTTACCCTATTTTTAATAATAATAAAAATTTCAATTCAAATTCAAATTTAAATTTAGAACATAAAAAATAATTTATTTTTTTGATTAAACAAATAAATGTAAACACAAAATTTGACTTCAAGTACTGCTGTAATAGCCCCATTTTTAGTGGTTTGAGGCCACCAAATGCGGCAAGTAAGTTTGTAAATACTATTATTTAATATTTATGAATCAAATATGATTTTTAAAAGGTTTTTGAATTAGTAATTTGTGTTTTATAATGATTTATTAGGTCAAGTGGTTTTAGAAAGTGAGGTATCGAGACCTCGTTTCTATAAACCGAGTCGTAAATATAATATTTATAGAATGCCATTAAGGTGGTATTAATATTTTGTTGAAAAATTTTAACGTTTTGATAGTTAATTAATTAAAAAGAACTAAATTGAAAAAGGTACAAAACTTGCTAATTATAATAATTAAGTGATTATTAAATGAGGGAGGAATTAAGAAACAATTACACCTAAAATAAAAGATGAGGCGGCATAAGAGAAAAAAATAATAAAATAAATCCATTCAATTTTGGTGAAATTAAAATAAAACAAATTTGAAATTGGAAAGTTTTTAAACATTTTTTTCTTCAATTTTCGGTTCAAAACAGACATAGAAGAGAGCTTAAGCTGATTCTTCACTTTTTTCTTTATGTGAGTTCAATTCTTACCCGTTTCTTGTAATTTTTATATTTTTGAGATTGTTACAATTAGGTCCAACTAAACCTTACCTTAGTTTTTTATTTTATTAAAAATTTTGACTGTTTCCATTGATGAATCCATATGATTTTAGTTGTTAAATGATGAATTTGAGATATTAATTGTTATTTAAAAGTATTTTTTAAGTAATTTTGATGAATTTTTCGATTAGGGACTAATTTGTTAAATTAATAAAAGTACAAGGATTTAATGTGAAGTTGTTGCATAAATGGGATGTTTTGAATATCATGAACATTTGGATAGCTTGGTTTTGTATTAAAATGGTTAATTTGCATGTTTTGGGCTTAGGGACTAAATTGAATAAAAGTAAAACTTTATGGGAAATTTTATAAAAATGTCAAAAATAAAAAAAATTACATGAAATGAATTTTTTTTATTCTTTATTTTAATAAATTGAATGAAATTATTAATTTAGATCAAGATCGAGTGGAAAAACGAGAAAAATAAAAAAATTACCAAAATACCCCTGAATCTTAGTATTTCTACAATTTAGCCAAGTAAGTTCGTATGAACTATATTCTGTATAATTTTAATTAAAGTGAATGTTAATTGGTGACGGATATTATATATATGTTCTATTGTTGGAATTGAATTATTATTGGAAATATATTATCGAATTTAATACTCAGTTTAGATTGAACGTGGGATTTGAGTACATTCGTAAATTGGTGTATGGAGGTATTGGAGGGAGATATTGGCATATTACCCAAGTAAACTAGGGTTCAGCATTTGGAGCAAACTCTCGTGTTTTACTTTCTATTTGGAGTGATTGGGTGGATTAGCTCTTACGAGCTTCTATTAAGCTCTTACAAGCTTCTGTTGGCGTGTTCTAGTGGACCAGCTTTATGAACTTCTGTTGATGATATACTCTTATCCGTAAGTCGCTCTTCGTGTGAAAAATCTCGATAAGATAAATTATTTAATGAATTTGAAAGATTTGTTAATTATTGAAATTGACTCGGACATAAATGAAAATGAGATATGTTGTGACTAAATGAGATACATGAGTTATGTACTCATGAACTGAGTATTGAATGGCTAATGCCAATGTATAAACAATTGTGGTTTGATATGTAAATAGCTATTTATAAAGCAATTGTGTGAATTATGACATTGTTAATCAAATAAAAAATGTTAGCATGTGCAATTTGAGTATAGTATGAAATGATGCTAAAATGATGTGCTAATATGTATGAATTAAAAAGGTTGACATTTGATAGTTAATTGAAATAGATTGAATCGGTATATAAATTATGAATGTGTTGATTATTTGAATTGAAAGGAATATATATGTGTAAATGTGATAATGTGCAAATATGATAATAGGATATTGGTTGTATTTGGAATTGAAATTAAACCCTATTAACTGTATCGGGCTGAGTCGGATATAGATGGCAGGCCATAGGATTGGAAGAGTTTAGGGATTTATTCGACTTCGAGTAAACGGGGCACTGGGTGCCAATTTACTTCGGTTTAACCGATGAGACACTGAGTGTCAAATTTATATAGAGCTGGGCACAGTTATTACTTCGGATTTATCCGATGAGGCACTGGGTGCCAAACTAGTGTGTTGGTTAGATCCGTGTATCCATTTGAGTCGTGTTAATAAAGGTAATTAAATAAAACGATACTATGATTGATATTGGATGACATTGTATGAGAATTGAAAATGGGATAGTGATTTGAAACATGAAAATGAGTTATATACATAAATGCACTAACTTGTGTATTGATAATGGTGATTAGGCTTATGTCAAGCTTGAGATTATGATTGATGTATACGCTTATGTCTGGTATTATACAAATGAAACTGTAAGTTCATAATTGAAATGTGATATGATTAAAAAGGGATTGATGAGTTGAATAATATACTTATATATGAGAAATTACGTATGTTATGGTTAAACTTACCTATATTATGGATAAATATATTAATTAGTTAATTGATGTTATTATTTAAGTTTATGTTTAGTAAATAGATTAGAAAATAAGTAAAGGAAGTTGTTCGTAGTTTTACAAAAATGTTATTGATGGTGTAAAACGTTTTATAAAATCTTATTATGTTAGGTATGAATAGATATACGATGTTGATAGACTTACTCATTTATGAGTTAGTGGTTATGTAGTTGAAAAATCTTGAGGCATTGGTATAGCTTTGTATGTATCATATAAATTTTATTATTGAATTGGAATATTATTTTTAAAGTTTGTATGAACTTACCAAGCATTCATTGCTTACGTAGTTTGTAACACCCTTAAACCATATCTGTTGCCGGAATAGGGTTGAAGGCATTACCGAACATTAGGAACAATTACCACTCAATTCACAAACATCATATCATCGAAGGTTATACAATATCATGGAGTCCCTTATATAGGTCATTGAGACCTTAGACATGCTTTAGGACAGGGTCGGGACTAAACCGAGCTTACACAAATTTTTTTTCAAAACTTAAACATTTATCAAAGATGCACATGTCACACGCCCGTGTGAACAAGCCGTGTGCCTCACACGACATTAGACACACCCTTGTGTCTAGGCCGTGTCAATACAGAGCATACATACTGACTTGCACACACGGCCACAAGACACGCCAGTGTGCCTTGGCCGTGGTCAAGCCTGACTTGGGTCACACGGCTAGCCACACGCCCATGTTCCTTGGCCGTGCTCAAGTCTGACTTAAAATCGTAGGGTATCCCAGGGGACACACAGCCATGTAACATGACCGTGTGTCGCACACGGCTGAGACACACGCCCGTGTCTCTACCCGTATGGACAAAAATAGGCTATTTGAATAGCCAATTTGCCACCCCATTTGGGTCAAACCTACAAGCATCAATCCAAGCATATTTTCAACATAATTTCATCCAATTTCAATACCAAAACATACATTATTCATGCAATTACATTATCGACAAATTCCATTCTCAATTTATCAACCAAATCATACCAAATCTAAACCAAAATCATACCAAAGTATATGATCTATAAATTCCAAACATACAATCACATCTCACATCAAAACCTTATCAAATTGACCATTTCTTTTAGCCAACCAAAAGCACATCATAATGGCACATTTACATCACATACATATATCCATAACAACCATAAGTTTGAACACAAATTGGCCATGTCACATGGCATAATATATATATTACAAAACATATCCAAATGACACTAGGCTATACATGCCATATACCATATATACATTTTTCAAAATTGTACCAAAAAGGATGTTCGATAGTGTGAGTGAGTCGTTGATGATTCCCAGATCCGAGCTAGCTTTATAACACTGTAAGACAAAGAACATTTCACACAGTAAGCTTAGAGCTTAGTAAGTTCGTAGTATAATACATTTAACTCAACATTTAAAAACTATTAGACATATTAGCTAATACATAGTTCAATTCATATCACTACTCAACCTCATTTATTACCATTTCTCATTTCATACCATTTCCTTAGTTCACATATTCTTGCATATAACTCATACACAATACTATCAACCACATAGGTTCATCTATCTTATACATCATATCGTTAACCATAAATATTCATTACATACCTGCAAAAACTCGTACTTATCTATTACATTATCACTTTAATGCTCGACGCACTAATTCGTTAGATCATCTTTCCACGTACAAGAACATCACACACTTGATGCCAACAATCTAGCCGAAGCTATAAAATATCGCAACTTAGTGCCCTCATATTAAACCAAAACGATCTCAGTATCGTACACTTAGTGCCACATATAGCCGAAGCTATTCCAATTCACACATTTAGTGCTATTTATAGCCGAAGCTATTTCAACCACACACTTAGTGCTGAACATATTCGATTTACCATATCACTCAAACCATGGTCAATTATATATATAAACTATGCACTATCAAAGCATTAAAACATGCTTGTAGCATCATTAATCACGTATGAACTTACTTCATACTCGGAATTGTCAACTCAGATTATCTACTCTATAATCTTTGATTTCCCTCGGTCTAAGTCCGGATTCTTTTTTTCTTGATCTTAATCTAGCCAAATCATAGCCGAAACCTTAAGCTAAATTTTCTTTCTTTTCTTTGATGAATTCAGCAAAGATGAAGCATAATGGCTTTATTTTATGCTTTGGTTTTATTATAATATACATTAATAAGCCATTTACCTAACCACCCTTTAAAAATAACTATATTTACCATATTGCCAAACCATATCATCCACTAACATATAATTGAATTTATTTCATCATAAGGACCTCACCTTTAGTTAATCAAAACAAATAAGCACTTTAACTTATAGAGGGCAACTTTTGCAACTTACACGATTAGATCTTTTTATCAAATTAAGCATACAAATGATTAAGTTTTCGTACAAAACTTTCACACATGTAAATTCACAAATTATAATCACAGAAAATAATATTAAAATATTTTTCTAACGTAGATTTGTGGTCCTGAAATTACTATTCCGACTAAGGTCTAAATCGGGCTGTTACATAGTTGTTTATCCCTTACTTTACAGATTATCGGAAGCTCGATCGGGTTGGAAGCTCGTTGGAGATATATCACATTATCCAGCGATTATATCGATAGATTTTGATATCTTGGTTAAGGTTATAATGGCATATGATAATTTTATACATTCTTAAATAATTGCATAAAAAAGTGGCTTGCAATGAATTACGTGACATCACATGTATAAATTTATAGATTACTATTCATTAGATATAAAAGCTAATAATCACTATCTTTCTACTGATTTTTATTGTGACATCTTATTTTGGTTTTTTTTCTTTTTGTTGGTTCTTTAAACTTAGTTCTATAATGATTTTTTAGCAAATAAGTTCTACTAGGTGTTATTGGAAATGTTAAGTATGACTCCAATTTCAGTCAAATTTGAGAAATAATCTTCTAGTTAAACTCTGTTTACTTGTTTCAATCAAACACTGATTAGTTTAGATTATTTTATTATTATTTTACCTATGATTTAGTCTATAAATAGGCTCTTTTACAACCTTAGAAAATAACCCATTAGAGATTAGAACTCATAACAGATTTAGAGAATTTTATGTTTACGTTTTGGGGGTTCTTTGTTTTCAGGTTTTTCGGGTTTAGTTTTTATCTCCATTCTTTGTACTCTTCGTTCTTTTACCATTATAGTAAAATTATCTTTACCCGTAGTTTTTTTATCCTCTTTGGAGAGGTTTTTCCACGTTAAATTTGTGTGTTCAATTTCTTAATTTATTCCGCTATTTTTTTTACTTGTTGCTTAATCGGGTTGATCCCAACAAGTGGTATTAGAACTAGTTCAATGTTCAAAGATCAGCCTATTCAGATATGGCAGCAATAAGGTTTGAAATTGAAAAGTTCAATGCTGAGACAAATTTCAACCTGTGGCAAGTTCGGATGATGCAATTTTAGTTCAAACAGACTTGAAAAAGTTTGTTACCGGAAAAAAGTTTGATAATCTAAATCAAACAGAACGAGAAGAGCTTGATGAAAAGGCCTTGTCTGCAATCTAGTTGTGCCTCGCGAGTACGGTATTGCAAGAGGTATTGATGGAGAAAACCTCATCCGCCTTATGGAAAAGGTTAGAAACTCTTTATGCGACTAAGTCTCTGGCTAACCGTTTAGTGTTGAAACAACATCTATTTACGTTTCGCATGAACAAATGCGAGCTTCTTAAAGATCACATCAATAAATTCATTACTCTTTTAAATGATTTAAATAATGTTGTGATTTATATTGACGATGAAGATCAGGCTATGCTATTATTATGCTCTTTACCCCCTTTATACAAGTCTTTCAAAGAGACCCTGATTTATGGCAGAGACAAACTCTCGTTCGAAGATGTGAATGGTCATTTTTTAAGTAGAGACAAACTAAACAATGAGTTTGGTTTGGATAGCAAGGCAGATAAGCAAGCTTCCGTTTTGGTAGCATCAAAGAAACGAGACAAAAGGTGTCACTATTGTAAAAAGTTAGGTCACGTCAAAACAGATTGTTATAAACTGTGAAATAAAAGAACTGCTGAGAGTAACGAGAAAGATGTAGCTGGTGCTAATTTGGCCGATGAAAGCAATAATGAATGGTTCTTTCCATATGTGTCCCAATAGAGAATGGTTCTCCACATACAGTTTAGTTGAAGGTGGAGTTGTGCGTATGGGAAACGATTCATTTAGTAAGGTAATTAGTATTGGTACTGTAAAAATTAGGATACACGATTAGTCGATTAGGACACTCTCAGATGTTAGCTATGTACCTGATTTACGAAAGAATCTCATCTCGTTAAGTATTTTAGACTTAAAAAGATGCAGAATCAACATTTGTTCAAGCGACATTATAGTATCTCATGGAACTCTCGTTTTGTTAAAAGGTAAAAGAACCCGCAGTCTTTATATTCTGGAAGGTTCTACAGTGACCAGTGAAATCGGACGTCCCTCGTCCGTTACGGAGTTGAAGTCAACTTCGTTGAAGAGAGGTTCTCTTTTGGATGCAGGTTTTGAAAAGTTAGGGCATGTGTTCATGAAAATCAGACCCGGGTTAATTTTAATTTGGTAGTGTACAAGGCTAAGGCTAGAAGTCTTCCAGTTTCTAAGCATTGATTCAACTTAATTAATTCTCTGCATAGTTCAAGATAGGCCCGTGGCAGACTTTGGCAAAGATGGCATTGTGGAAATATGAGTCTAGGTGGAAATTTGTTAAGTATGACTCCTATTTCAGTCAAATTTGAGAAATAATCTTCTAGTTAAACTCTGTCTATTTGTTTCAATCAAATACTAATTAGTTTAGATTATTTTATTATTATTTGACCTAAGAATTTAGTCTATAAATAGATTCTTTTACAACCTTAGAAAATACACCCATTAGAGATTAGAACTCATAACATATTTAGAGAATTTTGTGTTTACGTTTTGAGGGTTCTTGGTTTTCGGGTTTTCGGGGTTTAGTTTTTATTTCCATCTTTTGTACTTTTCGTTCTTTTGCCATTATAGTAAAATTATATTTGCCCGTGGTTTTTTATCCTCTTTGGAAGGGTTTTTCCATGTTAAATTTGTGTGTTCAATTTCTTAATTTATTCCTCTATTTTTTTACTTGTTGCTTAATTGAGTCAATCCCAACAGGCGAAAATATGTCTATAAATAAATTTTATTTGGAGTTCTCCAATAGTGGTGGCGGTGACAATAGTTCACTCTGTTTTATCTGAAAGGATCGGTAGTATTAGTAATTTTAGCTTTGAGTGTTTTTTTGGTTGTTTCTTTTAGCGGTTGATTACTATGGTGCATCTTTAATGATTTTTTGGTATTACTAATTTAGTGGTCTTGATATATCTCTCCTCCTATAGACTTTTATTATGAAAATATAATTACTATTTCTTTAAAAAAATAGAACTTAATAATTATTCATATAGTCGATTGGAAAATGATGGTAAAAATATCATAAAGGCCTCTATACTAGGAGTTAGATTACATTTGACTTCTTTTATTCGAACAATGGGCAAATTAGTCCCTATAAATTAGATCAAAGAGCAAACTAGTGTTTTTGTTAAAAATTTCATCCATTTTTCTATTAAAAATTTGTCCATGTACGTCAACATGATATACATTTGGCACGTCACATGCCATTGTCTAGTTATTTTGTCAATCACGTCAACTTTTAATAGTACAAGTGGATGAAATTTTGAATAGAAAGGACTAATTTACTTTTTAATCTAATATACTGGATTTAATTTACTCAGTTTTTTAGTAGAAAAAATAAAATACAATTTGCCTCCTAACAAGGAACCTCCATAGTATTTTTACCACAAACATAAGTAATAAAAATTGGTAGTACAATGAAAGGCATGATTGTGGGGAAATGAGACATAAGGTGTTGGACCACATTACCCTTTACTCTCTAACAACCATCATGCCATGAAGAATGGTGGATTCATAATGGCATAGAGCCAAAATGCAATTTACGTCTTTATAAAGGGTCTCTATAATACTTTTATCAAAACATATAAGTAATAAAAATTGGTAGTAGAATGAAAGGCGTGTTTGTTGGGGAAAGGAGACATAAGTTGTTGGGCCAGACTACCCTTACTCTCTAATAACCCTCATGCCGTGAAGAATGGTGGATTCATAATGGCACGAGTTGCATTTTATTCCACATGACCTAGAAGCTTCAGAATAACTTAATTTGTAAAAAAAAATTTTGAACATATAAATTTTAAATAAATTTATCAATATTCCTATAAGTTTTTCTAGATTTACATAAGTCCAAAGAGGGGTGATGGGGTTTTGTTGTATGTTTAAGGAGCTTGTTGTGTTTGTAGTTATAGTAACACTTATAACAAATTTCTATAACTTATGAATTGTTTGATGGTTAGATTAACTTAAACGTGTTTGAAACAAAAAAAAATCAGTTAAGACTATATGGATTGCGAGACTAAAATTCTAATCCGTGATATTAAGCTTTACTCTCTTACAAGTCTAATGTTGAGCAATCATTTGTAATATTTAAACATTGATGCATTTAGCATCTATTAAAGGAAGATAACAGTCATATTCTCTTAAAGATATGAATGTTTATTATTTTAAGGTAAGTTATTTGGTCATTTTAAAAAAAAAATTAACTAAATTAATCACTTTAATGTTAAATTGAATGGAATGCTCTCATTTCCTTTTATATTTCTTATTTCTTTGATTTTTCTTTTTTTTTCCTTTCTTTCTTATTTTTTCCATCTTCTCCTTTCTAACTTACTAACCTTAGCTCCCGCTTCCTCTATCAAACCACTGCTATTGAGCATTGTCATGTCAATGGACAACTTTAAAGGACGCTTATTTTATTTCCCTATTTTTCTTGTTTTTCTTATCCTTACCCACAATCACCGCTTCTTACTATTGTCATTTGATGTCTTCTCTGACGCTAAATTGCCGATTCAAAACCACCAAAGTGAAGCCCAAAGCCTCCTCTTTAGATCTATAGGTTTAGATTTAAAAAAGAAAGCTCAAAAGTTGTGAGGTCACTCTCAAAATTTTAGAATTTTCATGCTTGGCAGGAGCAACAATGACATCATTAAGGGAGGCAACTGTTAGGATTTTTAGGTTAGAAAAGGGAAAAGATGAAGAAAAGGAGAGGATATAGCAAAAATAAGGAAAAAGATAAAAGAATAAGGAAAGTATGGAATGTATCTCGCATCTTGGGCGAAATAGAGTCGACACCATGATAAGGAAGAGCCGACGTCCCGATGATGTGACATGTGAAGTCTCAACGAGCCGATAAATGACGTCACGACATAACAACATATTTCCTACTAAATTGGGTTTCTTCTCCTTGTTAAACTCTGCTATTTTTTCTAGGTTGAACTTTAATAACTCTAGGAATATTTTAATCATATTAGCCCACGAATTTCAACCTATAAATAGAGCTTTTAGCAACTCTGGAGAGATTGATTCAACAACTCAGCAAATGAAAGTAAGAAGAATTTTGTTTTTTAGTTAGTGAGCTTTGTATTTTTTAGGATTTAAGGGCTTGTTTTGTTTTTCCTCCATCTTTTATTCTTCTTCGGTTATTTGCCATTTTAGTGAAGTTTTCTTTACCTGTGGTTTTTTTATTCTCTCTAGACGAGTTTTTCTACATAAATATTTACATCCAATTTTCTCCATTCATTCTTGTTTGTTGCTTAATTCGGGTTTCAGCCCAATAGAAAGAAAGAAAAAAAAAAGATGGACTTAATGTTTGAGTAATCAGTTTGATTGATTTCTTTAGCAGTGACCAAATTAACAAAAAAAAAAGTTTTTTGGATGATCGAAATAGGAATGACCTAATTTTAAAGTGGCTATAAGGATAATTTACTCCATTTTTAATTGATAATAAAAAATTTCAATTCAAATTTAAATTTAAAATATAAAAAATGAAATTTATTTTTTGATTAAACAAATAAATGTAAGCTTAAAATCAATAAAAAAGCACTTTCCCTTTAAAAAAACATATTTAATTAAAATTTAAAATATAATTAAATTGAAAATAAACATAAAAAAAATCAAATTTATTTTTATTAGGTAATCAAGTAATTGTATTATTGGAACTCCAGTAAATTGACTTTATCGCCTATCCCCGACGGTAGAATTTGTAAGGCACAGGCTTGACTTAAGTCTGTCCAAACAGCAGGTCTTGAACAATATAATTAATACAGATTGTGAAAGATCCCTTCATGTCATATCTACAACTTGCAATTTTTTCCACTTGATGTCGAAGCTTCATGGTGATTGAAACAGCACCAATCTTCTGTTATAAATAACCAAAGCCTTTTATTACAATTAACCACACAAGCTCCTTAATTTCAACTATCAATACCATGGCTTCTTTCTTAGTACCATTCAAACTCATCTTCTTCCTCATCTTTGTATTTTTCCATGCTTTCTCTTCGTCATCCTCCATAACTTCCATGGAAGCTGAAACTCTTTTAAAATGGAAAGCTAGCCTCGACAACACCACACAAACTTTTCTCTCTTCTTTGTGGGTCGGAAGTAGCCATTGCAATTGGGTTGGAATCACTTGCAACAATGCCGGAAGCGTCACCAATCTAAGCCTTGCAGAGTATGATTTGAGATTGAGAGGTACACTTCACCATCTCAATTTCCTTTCCTTGCCTAACTTGATTAGGCTTCACCTTCGAAACAACTCATTGTATGGGCCCATTCCTTCGCACATTGGAAACCTTTCCAAACTCATCTTCCTTGACTTGTCATACAATAACTTCTCAGGACATATCCCATCTGAAATTTGCTTGTTGAGAAGTCTTCAATTGATCTCCTTAATAGCAAATAAGATTAGTGGTCCCATTCCACAAGAAATAGGAAATCTGAGTACAATTTCTAATATCTATTTCTATGGTAACTATCTAAGTGGTCCAATCCCTGCCTCTATAGGAAGATTGCATAATTTATACAGGCTTGACCTTAACAGCAACCGACTCAATGGTTTTATACCTAAACAAGTTGGAACGTTGAGGTCACTTTATATGTTGGACTTGTCAGGAAACAGCTTAACTGGTCCTATACCGGCATCTATAGGAAACTTAAGTAACTTGGTGTATCTTTTCTTGTATGGAAATCATCTTTCTGGTTCTATTCCCAATGAAATTGGAGGGCTTAAATCACTTTTCATGATCCAGTTCTCGAAAAATAATCTCGGTGGCGTCATCCCTAATTCCATAGGAAACTTGACCAAGTTATTTAGTGTCATGCTTGATACAAATGCCATTTCTGGTTCAATACCTCGCGAGATAGGAATGCTTAAATCTCTCAACTTTTTGCTTTTGGCTGATAACTCAATCTCTAGTCCAATCCCTACTTCCATAGGAAACTTGACCAACTTAACTACTCTTAGCCTTTCTCAGAATATGTTTTTTGGATTGATACCTAAAGAGGTAGGGATGCTTAAATCTCTCAGTCAATTGGATCTGTCTAATAACACATTCTCTGGACAAATCCCTACTTCCATAGGAAACTTGAGCAGCTTATCAGAAGTTTTCCTTGGTGAAAATAGTTTGTCAGGCCCCATTCCTCCAATATACAATAATCTTACTAATCTCCAATTATCAAACAACCATCTCACTGGTACATTACCAGAAAATTTATGCCTCGGTGGAGTACTCACTCGACTTGCAGTGATCAACAACAATTTGTCAGGTCCTATCCCATCAAGTTTGAGAAACTGCAAAAGCTTAATCAGAGTTAGGGTGGATGGAAACCGTTTGACTGGAAATATATCAGAAGTTTTTGGTATATATCCACATTTGAATTATGCTTCGTTAAGCGATAACAATTTTTATGGCGAACTTTCTCCAAATTGGGGGAAATGTCATAATCTAACAAGCCTACGTCTCTCCAACAATAACATTTCTGGAAAGATTCCATTCGAATTGGGACATGCAACCCAGCTACAAGAACTTGATCTTTCTTCCAATCATCTAGTCGATGAGATTCCCATGGAACTGGGAGCATTGAAAATGATGACCCGTCTTTTGCTAAGTGGTAACCAATTTTCAGGCAAAATTCCATCAGAGATTGGACTTCTATCAAATCTAGAACAACTTAACTTGGCTTCAAACAATTTAAGAGGGCCTATTCCTGATGATCTTGGATAAACAATCTGTTTATTTAAAAAGAAAATTAAAGCTTTTGTTAACTTTTTTGGATAAATATATACGGAGTTATCTGAACTTTGATAATTTGTATTTATTTAGTATTTAAATTTTTTTTTGGACATAGCTAATATCTAAACTCAGAAATCATAAGTTTGATATTTTGATGCCTAACTAATACTACTTGATTTTGGGTTGACAACCAATAGAATGTTACCATGTGTCCTAAAATTAACAAAAAAATATTTATTTCAAAATTTAAAAGAAATAAGAATTTTTTTTATTTTACATGCATAATGAACCTGGACAAATGGTTGTCTAGAATCATTTAAATGTGGACAACAGTTTGTCTAGATTCATTTTAAAATTTTTAGTAATTTATATTTTTTTATAATTTGAAAAGTAAAATATATATTTAAAAATAAACTCTTTTTTATAATTTTTTTTATTTTTAGAATTTCTCTTGAATTTTAGGAATTTTTTTATTTCAAGTGCACAATGAATCCAGAATTATATTTTAAATATGCAACTTATTTATTTTAAAAAAAAATACTATTCTTTTCAATTAGAAAAATATAAAATTATTAGAGAAACATACATTTGGAATGAATCTGGACAAACTATTATCCAAATTCAATTGTATAAAGATAATCATTTATCTAAATTCATTGTACACTTGAAATAAAAAATACCAACATTCAGGAAAATTTCTAAAAATATACAAAAATTTTAAAAAAATTATAAAATACATTTAAAAAAAATTATATTGTTATTTTTGAAATTATAAAAATATAAAATTACTAAAAAAATAAGAATAAAACTGTAAAAATTATTATACAAATTCAACTTAATCTGAACGACCATTTACTCGGTTCTAATGAAGAAAGGATCCAAACCATGCCAACAAGAGAAGGCCCAAGTAAATCCCATTGTGTCTGAAAATATTGAGCATTTAATCCATCTATTCCCAAAGCTTTCAAGGGTGTCATATCAAACAAGGCTCGCCGCATTTCATCAAAAGAAGCATCAATGGATAGCAAATCAAGATTGAACTGGTCAATCGAAGGAAATTTTTCATGAATAGGAAAATTACTTGGGACTATAGCCTTCGTATAATAGAAAATTTTGAAGAAGGAAATCATCAGTCATTTAGATAGTCCTCCTCATAACACCAATCATTATTAATCCTCAAAGCTTGAATCCGATTTTGACTACGATGAGCCCACGTATGACTATGGAAGTATTTGGTATTTCTGTCCCCATTTAAAAGCCACATTAGCTCACTTCCTCTAGTTCAATCATCAATCTCCCTTCTAGGGCAGTAAGGCGTCATGATTCTTCGCTTCCTAGCTGTTATACTCCCAAATGTCTCCCTATTCCAATCTTCCATCACATTTGTAAAGTGATTAATTGTATCCGAAAATGATTCTAATGACAACCATTCACTTTTGATAAGGCCCTTAAAGGAGTTATGAGTTAGCCAAACAGAGAAAAATTTGAACAGCCTTTCTCCCCTCTATTGAAAATGATTACCCAGATTTTAATCAAGAGCAACCTATGATCAAACTTGATTTTTTTGGCAATAGAAATGCCAACATATTTGGACTAAATTTGAACTAACTACCATTGGATAGAGTGTGATCTAATCATTCAAAGGTGTGCCTACGACTCTAAGCATGATATTTAATTTGATATTAAATTTAAATTTGATATTTATCATAATAATAAACAAATATTACTATTATTGTTATTAGCTTACAGAAGGAAGTTGAGCAACAAGCTCAACTGAAAGGAAAAACATTAAGTAGTAGTGCATCAATCATGGTCTAGAACAGCTTGCACCTACAAGGGTGGTGGAGAAAAAGGATGAAATCCCGATATACACCTTCTAGTGTCACGGGTCAGAGTTCAAAGCCCGTGAACATCGCACCAAATGCATCCAATGGAGGTCTATTGTTTAGATAGGGATCATTTAGCCCACGAGAGCTAACCCGATTCAAGGAACTATTGAAGAAGCCTGTCAAATTGAAGTCTGGTTGGCCCGATAGCGAAGATATAGCAACTTAAGCAACTATGGTAACTAATCTTAAAAGATAGAGCGAATCATATCTTGTAAGATTAGATAGGATTTGATATGGAAATATCTTGTAAATCCTTTAAATCATGGGATATGGTTAATCTCGTCCGTCGATGTAAATGTATCCTGACCGTTGGTTTTGGGGAAGCTCAACTATAAATAGAGAGCCTTCCCCTCATTTGTACTTACTCCATTTATTGTTTTATTATTCTTTGTGAATAAGAGAATAGAAAGCATTTAGTTAAACACTTTGCGAGCATCCCTTTCTATTGTTCTTTTGGTTGATTCTTTTGGCATAAATCGCTTCTACTATTCAATTGGTGCCTTGGAGGAGTTCTTAAGGAATCCTCATTTGAGTAAAGGCTAACTTAGGCGAGTTTGGACGAGCAAATCGCCTAAGGCCACACGGATTGCGAGACGAAAGGTCTAGCCCCGTGACAAGTGGTATTCGAGCTATTGGTTCGAAGGCACTGTTGGGATGTCGAAAGAAGAGTTCGAACAAAGGTTGGCGAGAAAGTCTTTGAGGGAGATGCTGTCAGTGGTAGAGGAACGTGTGGGTAAACTTGAGGTGTCCATGGAGGACATTAAAGAGTTTGACAATGCTCGTGGGAAAAGCATTGAGGACATGAAGGAATAGTTCAGGGACTTTGTAACCATGTGTCTCACTTCCCAAAGGGATTTACATGCAAGATTTGCTAGATTCCCAAAGGAAGAAGCTGACAGAGAGGAATAATGCTCTCGAAGCCATGGTGAAGGCTTTGAAGGAGGAAACAATGGCCACGACGCTGGTTTTGAGCACAAGAATAGAAGAACTCGAGGGAGAGCTGGCTTTGTGTCGAGCAGTGGTAGGGGAAGGAGTGTCAAGTGCAGCACTCAGTAACGAGTATGTCCCAAAGCCGAAAGAGTTTGTGGGGACAAGGTCTGCATGCGATGTGGACAATTTCTTGTGGAGGACGGAAAACTACTTCCGTGCCAAAGGTATCGTGGATGATGCGAGTAAGGTAAATATTGCTTCATTATTTCTTACTAATATTGTGCTTTTATGGTGGCAAGGTAGGACCACAGATAAAAGGCAATGTGAGATTGGAACATGGCAAGAGTTCCAATTTGAGTTGAAGAGACAGTTTTACCCTGAGTTTACCGAGGAAGAAGCTCGGGCAATGTTGCAAGGGATAATGCAACGGGGCACAGTGGGGGAGTATGTTCGTGAGTTCAAGGAACTCATACTCTAAGTTTCAGATGTGACCAAGAAAGAAGCATTGCTTACTTTTCAAAAGGGATGAAAGCCGTGGGTCAAACAGGAGATGGAACAAAAAGGTGTCCAAAAGCTGTCGGAAGCCATGGCGGTAGCAAAATTCGTGGTTAAGCTTGGTCTAGAGAAAGACAAGCTTGGGTCTTCCAAGTCCGAGGAAAAGGACGTATGTGAAGGGAATCACAAGGAAGACAATGATGATGGCAATGGCAACAGCGATAATTGCGGTAATGGGAAACCACAAGTTGGGAAGAAAAAACCCAAGAGGAAAAGGGACAAGCTGAAGTGCTTTCTATGCGACGGTCCACACATGTTAAAGAAATGTCCGAAGAAATCTGTGCTTAAGAAGAAGCCGGTGGATAAGGCCTTAGGACTTGGTTTGAGCGCAAGGGGTATCGAAGCCAAGGAGGCCGAAAGCGAGAAGAAGCTAGTGGAGTGCTTCTTGTGTCATAGTCCGCATAGGTTGCAGAAGTGTCCGAGGAAGTCTTTCATCAACGAGAATGATGGAGTAGACAAGGAGCCCAAGAAGCTTGGTTCAAGCAAGGGAAAAGTCAAAGCCAAAAGGGCAAAGAGGAGCAAGTCTGTCATCAAAGGGAATGATGGAGCAAACAATGAGCCCAAAAAGCTTGGTTTAAGTGAGGGAAAAGCCGAAGCCAAGAGGGCAAAGAGGAGCAAAAAGAAGTGAGTAAAGTGCTTCTTGTGTCGTGGTCTGCATGAGTTGCGGAACTGTCCAAAGAAAGCCGTAGTCAAAGGAAAGGAAATGTTCGAGCATGGTGAGTCGTCGGAGGGGTTTCCACCCAAGGAAGAGGTGAGTTTGTCATCGAACTTAGAGGAAGAAGTTGCGATAAAAACAGTGAAACTGGGACCAATGAGGCTCAAGTTGAGTGAAGCGTCGGAGTTGGCCGAGTCATCGACAAGGCTTCCACCTATGGGAGAGGTGGGTGGTGCATCGGACTTTAAGGAAAATGAAGCGATGCATGTGGGACAGTTGACCCGAGTAAATACGAAGGTACATTCCGAACACTCTGATAGCGTGTTGCATTCTAACTCGTTAACTTGGCAAGAACGTAGGGGCCCTTTTGAAGTTCTTGAGCAAGAAGGCCGAGAGATTGTGGGCAAAGCGAAGCCAAGTGTTGTGAATCACGAGGACTCTATTCGAAGGGAGTTAGAATGTGGGCAAGGGAGTGACATAACTCTTTGTCGTCGAGATGTACAAACGAGTAGGACGGCTCAAGTTAAGAAGCGACAGAAGCCGAGGCAAAAGTCCCGAAGGAAAGAAAAAGCTAAGGCGTCAAGACGAGATCGAGGCGAATCAAGTTAGTGCCATTTGGGAGTCGCAACGAGGACGTTGCGAGAATGGGTGGGGGAGAATGTCACGGGCCAGAGTTCCAAGCCCGTGACCATCACACCAAATGTATTCGATGGAGGTCTATTGCTTAGATGGGGATCATTTGGCCCACGAGAGCTAGCCTGATTCAAGGAACTATTGGAGAAGCCTATTAGATTAAAGCCTGATTGGCCCGATAGCGAAGATATGACAACTTAGGCAACTATGGTAACTAATCTTAAAAGATAGAGGGAATCATATCTTGTAAGATTAGATAGGATTTGATATGGCAATATCTTGTAAATCCTTTAAATCATGGGATATGATTAATCTCTTCTGTCGATGTAAATGTATCTTGACCGTCGGTTTTGGGGGAGCTCAACTATAAATAGAGAGCCTCCCTCTGATTTGTACTCACTCCATTCATTGTTTCATTATTCTTTGTGAATAAGAGAATAGAGAGTATTTACTCAAACACTTTGCGAGCATCCCTTTCTATTGTTCTTTTGGTTGCTTCTTTTGGCATAAATCGTTTCTGCTATTCAATTGGTGCCTTTGAGGGGTTCTTAAGGAATCCTCATCCGAGTAAAGGCTGACTTAGGCGAGTTTGGACGAGCAAATCGCCTAAGGCCGCACGGATTGCGAGACGAAAGGTCTAGCCCCGTGACACTAGTCATTTTGATTAGAGCGTCAACAATTATATTTGTTGTTTGTGGAACATGTATGATTTTAATTTGCCACTCCTTCCTCATCCATCTTTTGTCCTCTAACCCCGGCAACGATAACCCCATGCTTCCAAAACCCATTATTATTTAACTATCATAAATATAAATACTATTTATCTTAATATTTATTTCATATTCATATATATTAAATGAATACTTCTTTTATATTTAAAATGTGCGTTTATATATTTTATTTACTATATTGTATTAAATTATGTCTAATATAAAAAAAATTTAATAATAGTCAACTATTACATTTTCTTTAAAATTGATTTTATAATTTTTTTAAAACTGCTTTATAATTTAACTTATGTAATAATTTTTAAATATTTCACTAATATCTACAACACTATTCATATTACAAACAAAAATTAGTGATCGATTTTTTTTTTATTTTTTCATAAATCAAATTTATGCTTTTATATTATTTAAAACATTATTTCCTACCAAAATAAATTATTTAAAGCTTTGTTTCTAAAATTAAAAATTATTAGATATATATGATTTCTAAAATTAAATATTAAAAAAACTTTTAAACTTTATTTTTAAAACTAAAAATTAGTTTAAAATTTATTATAATATATTTTTTTTCAATTTTTCTTCCTCATAATTAGAGCATAAATAATATTTATATATTTTCTTTAAAAAAATTTAAGTATATTTTTTAATTTGTTTATATTTTTTAAATATTATTTCATCAATAATTTTAATCAATATGTTTCTATTTAAATAATAACAATTTAACAAAACACAGGTACATCCCGTGCATTGCACGAGATAGAAAACTAGTGTATATATATAACAAGAAAAAACAGAAGAGAAAAAAAAGTAAAAAAAAAACTTAAAATATTAAGCTAAATTCGACATCAATGGATGATGAACATATTAATTTACATGATTTTTGTGTTCAATTTGGTTTATTTCTGAGTTAATCCTACTTAGTCGACGTTTTTATGATTTAATCTTGTTAGGGATGCAATTGGCCAAAAACGAGCAAAAAGGGGCCAAATCAAAAGACAAATTGTTGACGTGTGGCCGAACCAAAATGATGGAGAAAGCCAAGGACTTATTATATATTTTGACTTTGTAAAAAGCTAAAAATAGAAGATATTATTTTGTTTTATTATTTATTTTTATTTTTATTTTATTAATTTAGGATAGGCTATTTTTAGTAACCCTATGTATATAAATAGGGGCTTTTAGTTCTTAGAAAAATCATCCTTTAATTTGTATTCCTTCTTCTACTTGAAATGTAATTACTCTCTCTCTTGTATTTCCTTTTTCAATTTGGACTTGGAATATCATTTCTTTTCTCTTCAATTTGACGTTGCATTTTGTAGCTTTGTCTCCAATTTTTGTTTCTTTTCCACAATTGGATCAATTGCTCTCCAACTCCCCTTTCCTTTCCAAAATTCCATCATCCTTCACACAAAGCCAAAACACAATCCACAACCTTCAAGCATGATTAAATTCATGCCACACTAAACCCCTTTCAGCTTAAGCCGGTGTTTATCTCGTCAAAAACCCATGAGTTACGAAACCGAGCTGTTTAACTCTCAATTTTTGATATTTATTATTTCTCCAGATTAAGGGTATGACTTTGTCAACTCATAAAGTCAAGACAACACTAAGTAAAAAAAGACGTCGTTTGAGTTAGTGTGGCTAGACGTACAGTTGGAATTCCAAAAGGATCGATTGTCTAATTGGTTTTCTGTGAACACATTGGCGTGCCAAGTGGGGATTGCTGTTTGGTTCCGTCAAGGGAAGTGGTAACCGAATTTAAATGTCCCAACATTTGAGGGCATTGGTTCGAGCTAGGCTCTTCTAGAACGCAAAGCTGCCGGAGTTCTAAATCACGAGCGTTTCGTAGGTTGTTTGATCGATAGGGTTTAGTTATAGGACGTTCCATAACTAACTTACACAAGGAAGAGTTGGTGTCTGAGGCGTCCTTGGTAGCTATAACTAGCTTATTGGAAAAGAGGAGTTCACCTAATTTCGAGGATCGAGTCAAAGACGGAAGAACCCGTGTTTAAGGCTGAGCTAAGTTTAATTGATTTTTCCTAGATTACTTTATTGTTTTTTTATTTCATCTTTTACTTTTTACGTTTTTTTTTTTGTATTTATTTCAGGTCTCATATTTTATTTCCCCCAAATATCGTGGGCACGACAATTGCCCAGACACAATCTGGTCAAGAGATAAACAATTTACAGGAAACCCAGTCTCTGTGGGATCGACCCTACTCCCTATACTACTTTAATTTGCAAAATAGGTGTAGGTTTATATTGGTGGAATCGACAGCCATCAATGGAAGTCGAGGTTTATTTAAATAAATAAAACGAAACTCGTTGACATCAATAGGAGTCAAGGTCCAATTAAATAAATAAAACAGAAATCTACACACATGGGTGCAGAGTTCCATTTAAATAAATAAAGCAGAACTATATACTAATGGGTGTCGAGTTTCATTTAAATAAAGAAAGAAAGATTCTACATCTATAGGTGTTGAGTTCCTAGATCAGACTTGTTGTATGATTTTCTTTTTCTTTGTCCTTTTTGCAATTCAGAGAAAATTCAATAATTATAAATTTATACTAAACTCAACACCTGTGGGTCGAAGTACTTCTCCAAAAAGTAAAAAAAAAGAGTATTATGTGAAATAACTTTCCCCTAAACCTATTGTTGAAACCCTTTTTTGGAGCTTGATCGACCTTTTATTTTAAAAACGAAGATAGAGTCGTTACTAATCATTTTTATTAGGTGTAATCGGATCACCTTGAAACTTAATCACCTTAATAAAAACGTTAAATTTATTAAAACAATAATTTTCGATCTATAAAATTGAAGAAGTGGGTTCGGGACATGTGAGGAAGGATTAACATCCTCATAACGCCCAAAATTAGTACCTAGTTGATTACTTGATGTTTTAGCGCCGAAAGTTGAGAATTCTAAGATTTTTTAAAATACGATCCCTCTTTTTATGATGTTATTTGATTAAAATATCGCTAACTAAATTAAATTTTATGGAAAAGGCCTTCTTATTTCAAGTTAATCGAGAAGAAAAGATCATGCCCCATAAGTTATAGCATGATGTCTCGAATCCTTGAAAACAAGAATAATTGCCATTTGATTATTACTTAAGTTCTATGTGTCCTGAATTTTAAAAGGATGTTCGATTATCTCGGTTCGAGGAAAAAGTCGTACCCCGTAAGTTAGGGCATGATTTCTCAAATCCCCTAATTAAAGAACATCGTCTCGGTTCTAATTATTTCTTATGCACTTGGTAAAAACAAATATAACATTTAATACGATGTGCAATTAATTTATTTGGGCATAGTACAAAGATGAACAAATATTTAAGCATGTTACGTAATATAGTAATGGCAAAAATAGAACAAAATAATTACATGGGTAAAAAACGGAACTATAATATAGCAAAATAATAGTGAGAATAAAATAATAGTAATCATGCTAATAAATAATAATAATACATCTATAATAGTAATAATAATATTAATCAATGATGGTAACAATAAATAATTATGATATGATTAATACCGTATTTAATGAAAAAAATAAAAAATAAAATAAAAATGAAAGTATAAAAATAAAAAAATGTAAATTAAAGGGGAAAATGTAAATGACATAAATTAGAAATGTTAAAAAATAAAATAAAATAAAAACAAAGAAGGAAGGGCTGAATTAAATAAATGGACTAAATTGAGATTTAAACAAAATTTAAAGCATGGAGTGCAAAAAAAATAAAGGGGAAATAAAGGACTAAATTAAAAATAAAACCAAATTTAAATCCTAAATTATAAGAAAACATAACATAAAGGATTAAATTAAAATGGGAAGAAACGTAAGGGACTTAGAGGGAAATTATCCCAACCCTATGTCATTCCCTTAGGTCAACAGTGGGTCAAGGGACTGACTTGTAAAGAAATTAAAATTAAAGGGGTGAAATTAAAACAAATAAAAAAGAAATTGGATGAAATAAAAAAGGGGCAAAAAAGCCGAAGGACCAAAGTGGCAATTAGACCCTCCTCTTGAAAACACGCGGATCCTGGATGGATCCGGATCGGGTCATCAAGTCAAGCTTGAAACGACGTCGTTTTGGGCGTCTTAAGACAAGCCCAAAATGATGTCATTTTGAGGGGTTATATAAGTTTTTAAAAAATGATAAAAAAATTCATTTTTGCATCAGTTTAAAAAAGAAAAACTTTTCCTTTTCTTTTTTTCTCTCAAAACCCTTATCGTCCGGCCACAGGGCTGTTGTAGCTCCGTCACGGCCACCGGTCCTTGGCAACAACGATCGTTGCCTTTGGTGGCCGAAGTTCACGAAAAGACCCCATTTTTTATCCTTTCGACTCCCTTAACCTAGATCCGAGGCTAAATAACCCTGAAACTCCACCGAAATTCCTAAAAATCCTAGGGAACCCTTCAATTTCGCTTCTCTGACAAAGCCGTCGACGAACCCCAATGGGTTCGGAGACCCTTTCGAGTCGACGAGAAGCCTCCCACCACAGCGGTGAAAGAGGCAGCGACAACGGGTAGGATTTTTAAACTTTTTTATTATTTTTTTATATTTTTTGAAAGAAAAAAATAAAATAACAAAACACAATGAACTATCTTTTTTAATAACTTTTTTTTTGTATTCTCCTCCTCCTTTGTATTACATAATGGTTTCGACTTTATAGCCGTATATTGTAACATATTTTCCTTCTTCTTTTTTTATCTTTCCTTCTCTGCCTCTGTTTTTCTATCTCTGTTCTTTTTTCCAGGTGGTGGCGTGGCAGGGGGCAGCACGCATGCCGACGTGGCGAGGCTGCGGCGCTAAAGCTTTTTAGGGTTATAGGGTTTTTTTGTTTAGGTTTTGGGCTTGGGCTAAGGTGTATTGGGTATTTAGGATTTTCTTAGATGGGTTAACAAATGGGGTTGTGTGGGCCATTTGGGTTTGTAAGTGACTCATTATTTGACGTGTTTATTTGTTTTTTTTATGTTTGGACCGCATAAAAATGGGTCTCAACACCTATTTTAATAAATAATATTAAAATCTATAATATAAAATTCAAGAAACCAAAAGAATTATAAATTTTCAATAAAAATATCAATTTAGACTAAATATAGTTTCAAAATTTGGGTAAATAAATATAAGTGTTACCATTAAGCTCCGTCATTATATATCTATCACAGGAAATCAAAACAAGAAATTTTCTATTAATAGTAATAATGTGTCGAACAACAACATCATTTGGTTTTATTCGATAGTTATTCTTAGCACTATTTTTCTTGAACAATCTTATTATAAGTTCTGATTATATTTGCTCTTTCTCTCTCTAATCCATAAATAGGAAAATAATGTGTTTCAACGCACTCAAACTTATATCCTCTTGTATTAACAACAATATTTATATCAATCAAGTTAATACTTAATCAATTATTCTTAACATCCAAACAATTCCCCATATAACAAATAGGTGGAAAATATTTCATGGAACTCCCACTTGAAAAAGGTATTGGGAATCAAATATTCTTTTCTTTAGAAAAATCCATACCATGTGATTTCATTAAAAGCATAGTTTCTAGGAATGATCATAACATCCAACAAATCTAAAATTAAATATACACTCGTTGGATTCTGCCATATTAAATTCGAATAATTTGTACATACTGACATCTACCAAATCATATTGATTTCGATAATTTATAATCATTTTATGTGGACTTTTACCTTTACGTGTTTAGGTTGCTTTATTATTATTATTATTATTATTATTTATTTTTTAATATCGTATATCCATGTTATGTCAAAAATTATCAAGCTTATCATATATAAATAGCTCTTAATTTTGTACGAATATCATATGATGATTGAAGTTATTATTTATTTAAGGATTCGAATATAATTTTATTTTGTACTAAATTACAATTTTATAAAATTTAAAAGATTAAAGTGACATTTTACATTTTTAGGAGGGACGGCCCTGAATCCAAATAAAATTATAATTTTACTATACTTTTTCATATTATTGTCAAAAGAATAAAATTATAGCTTTTCTGCTTTTTAATACAATCTTTTAATACTTATTTATATAACTTTTAATAAAAAATATAAAAAAACTGTTTTTTCACTGATAATTAAATTATAATAAATTTAGAGGATAGATATTCAATCGAAATAAAATACTCACAAAAGTAAAGAAATTCTAAATAATTCATATTCAAGCATTAAAATTTATATTCGTTACGAATATCAGATAAATAGTAATTAAAATATTCTAATTTAAATATTATTTAAATCTGAATGTAAAAAAAATTAAAATATTCGTAAATATTCGAATCTATAATATATATTGCGATTTTTAGTAAAAGAATCTTTTACATATATCACCAAAAATATTTAAACTTTTTCCACCAAAAACAATAAATGTATTTAGTGTCTTAATTTTATTAAAGAAATTGTATGATTTTTTTCCCTTTAATTTCAAAAACTTAGATTTTGCTTCATGTATATTTTCTTATAATTTTAAATGACTATCATTAAAAGTTGAAAACAAAAAAAGGTTACATGTTGCCCACTTAGGTGAAAAAGGGGAAAGGGTATAGAAAAAGGGAACAAGGGTTTCTTATCCTATCAAAAGAACATGATTATTCTACCAAAACAGAAAAAACATAATTATTAGCTCCATAAAGATGTTAGAAATTGATTGATTGACCATAGATAATAATATGTACATTATACTAAAGTAAACACTCATAAAAAAAGCTCTCGAAAAATGCAAATCCTGATAATTGTGGGTAGTAAAGTATAGAATGTGAAAGACCCATTCACAACTTGGCACCTTCTCAAACCTTAGGTTGAAGCTTCCTAGTGATTGAAACTGTTGTAATATTGTTGTATAAATAGCTCTCCATGATACCCAATGTTGTTCATTCCAGTTTACAGCAAAAGACTCAAAATCCCATGGCTTCTTTTGCAATACCATTCAAAATCATCTTCTTCCTCCTCGTTGTCCTGCTTCAGTCTTCCCATGTTTTCTCTTCATCCTCCATTAACCTTACAGAAGCTGAAGCCCTTCTAAAATGGAAAGCTAGCCTTGACAACAACACCCAAACTATGCTCTCAACCCTGTGGGTCGGAAGCAGCAATTGCAACTGGGTTGGAATCACTTGTGATAAGGTTGGAAGCATCACCAATCTTAGCCTCGCAGGGTATGGTTTGAGATTGAAAGGTACACTTCACAATCTCAACTTCCTTTCCTTTCCAAGCTTGGTTAGCCTTAACCTTCAAAACAACTCACTATATGGCTCCATTCCGTCCCACATTGGGAACCTTTCTAAACTTGTCTTCCTTGACTTGTCCTACAATAATTTGTACGGTAATATCCCATCTCAAATAGGAATGCTTAAATCTCTCATGGAACTTAAGCTGTCTAAGAATAGTTTCTATGGGCCAATTCCTCCAACGTTCAACAACCTTACTTATTTGCAGCATTTACAGTTAGGACATAACCATCTCACTGGTCCATTGCCCAAGAACATATGCATAGGGAGATCACTCGCATATTTTGGAGCTATGAATAATAATTTGATAGGTCAGATCCCATCAAGTTTGAGAGATTGCAAAAGCTTATATGGAGTTAGGCTTGAAGGAAACCACTTAACTGGAAATATATCAAAAATCTTTGGTATATATCCAAATTTGAGTTTCATTGCATTAAGTGATAACAGATTTTATGGCGAACTTTCTCCGAAATGGAGCCAATGCCATAATCTGCAAAGCCTACAGATTGCCAATAATAACATTACTGGAAAGATACCACTTGAGTTGGGAAGTGCAACTCAGTTGCAAGAACTCAATCTCTCTTCAAATCATCTAATCGGTGAGATTCCCAAGGAACTAGGAGCATTGACAAAGTTGTCCCGTCTTTCGCTAAGTGGTAACCAACTGTCGGGTAAAATTCCATTTGGTATTGGACTTCTTTCAAATCTACGACAACTTAACTTGGCATCAAACAAGTTAAGTGGATCTATTCCTGACCAACTTGGAAATTGCTCCAGATTACGGAACTTGAATTTGAGCAGGAATAACCTTAGAGAGAGAATTCCATTTTCTATAAGCTACCTAAATGGCCTTCAAAGTCTAGATTTGAGTCATAATTCACTTACCGGAGGTATCCCACGTCAGCTTGGAGAATTACATTCCTTGAAAATATTGGACCTTTCTCACAATTTACTCAAAGGTTCCATCCCAAAAGCTTTCAGGGATTTGCATGGTTTGACAATTGTGAACGTATCTTTCAATCGATTAGCATTTCACGAGGTTTCATTCGATGCTATAAAGAACAATAAAGGCCTATCGAGTAATGCCACAGAACTAAGGCCTCATTTTGTCCCTTCTCGAGCAAATTATGGTCTTAAAAAGGGCACCAAAGACTTCATTTTAGTTGTGTTTCCAAACATTGGTGGTCTACTTTTGCTACTTATAATGGTTGCAACTTTTCGTAGGTTTTGTATGAAGACTCCAACCAAAAATTTCGAGTCAACGGAGGAAGAAAATGGAGATATTTTAACTGTATTGGGATTTGATGGAAGAATACTCCATGATGACATCATTGAAGCCACTGAAAATTTTAGCTCCAACTATTGCATTGGTTCAGGAGGATATGGAACTGTTTACAAAGCTACATTACGAACTGGTCAAATGGTTGCTGTGAAGAAATTTCACCAATATGTAGATAACATTCTCAACAACTCGAAAGCCTTTGAAAGCGAAATTGCTGCTTTACTAGAAATAAAGCATCGTAACATTGTGCAGATGTATGGCTTTTGTAAACATCGAAAGCATTCTTTTCTGGTTTTTGAGTTTGTAGAAAAGGGGAGTTTGAAAATGGTCTTAAGCAACAATGAACAAGCAGAGGAGTTGGATTGGAAGAAGAGGCTAAATGTAGTTAAGGGATTGGCTAATGCTTTGTCGTATATGCATCATGACTGTTCACAACCTATAATTCATCGAGACATTTCCAGCAACAATGTTCTTTTGGATTCGGACTATGAAGCTCATGTCTCAGACTTTGGCACAGCTAAACTTTTAAAGCCTGACTCCTCCAATTGGACTTCACTTGCAGGCACCTCCGGGTATATGGCTCCAGGTATTGACTCATCTTTTTTCCCTAAAAATTCTTTCAACATATCATTTATTTTATTAGAATTCTTAATTTCTCGTACTTCTTTAATTCAGTAGACATAGTTCAAATAGCATTAACGTCACTAGTATATATTTTTATGTAGAGTTGGCCTATACAATGAGAGCAGATGAGAAATGTGATGTCTATAGTTTTGGTGTGCTAACACTAGAAGTTTTATTGGGGAGGCATCCTGGCGATCTTCTTTCATCGACATCGGCATCCATGTCAAATGACAAACAAGTTTTGCTTCAGAATGAGATAGACCCACGTCTCCCACCACCAAAAAACCAAGTTGCAAAGGACATAGTCCCTACTATAATGATAGCAGTTTCTTGCTTGAATAGTAATCCCCAACTTCGACCAACCATGAAACAAGTTGCTCAAGTCCTTAGTTGTAAGTCTCATCCATTGCCAAGCCCTTTCTCGACCATAGCCTGCCATGGCTAACAAAGGTGCTACAGTACAAGTCATATATCTAGGTAAGGTATTTATATTTTCCTCTTATCTACTTTTTTGATCTCTCTTTCTTTCAGTCATCTTTTATTTAATTTGGATGTTCAGAAGTTCCTACTTGTGAATAAATTAGGTCAGCACCATAACAGGATTGCAAGTATTTTCCTAGTGTCACTTCTTGGAATAGAGGAAAGCGTTGGAGTTGTCGAGTATTTTATCATATTTGTTAAGTTAGAGTTTTTAGTTGGTCTCAATTTCTTTTATGAGAGTGTTTTATATGTTATATATCAATAAATTTTTTTATTATAATGAGAAATGAATCCAACATATTACTACACATTAACTAAAACATTATTTAAATTTTTATATGAATTTTAAATAAAGTAATATACGTTTGTTAAGTTACCATTTGTAGTCTATTTCAGTATCATAAATAATGTTTACTATTTTATTTCTTTCTTTCTTTTTTCACTAAAGCAAAAAATTTATTCAATTTTTCAAATCAATTTGGCTTTTTGAATTAAGGTCGAGTTAAATCTATTAAGGCTTGTTAAGAAAAAATATCGTAAGCTTAAAATATGTAATGTGTTTTTTGAAAATTAAGAATTTCGTTTCTATCTTTTATTTTATGGAATTTAATCTTTTTTATTGTTCAGATTTCAAAATTTAAATCAAATTATTAACATTTTAATTAAATTTATTACTATGACATTTAAAAAAAATTACTTATTTGATAGTCATGTAATTAAAAATAATTTTATACTTAACTTAGTGTTATTTCCATGAAACTAAATTTTAAAATAAAAAATAAATTCAAATAAAAATATATGAACTAATTTTTTTTTCGAAAAGTAAAAACACTTAAATCATATCTTTTAACATCTAAAAAAGTCAAGATAACAAAATGCAGTCACCTTTGTAGGTGGACGTATCCTTGGGAGCAATTAAAAAGAATAAACTATTAGCTCCATGAAAACGTTAGAAATTAATTGATTGGTAGGCGTTGACCCGCTGACCATTGAAAAGTATGACTCTTTTGAAATATTGTGAAGGAAGTGAATAAATATTGGAAGAGGTTTTTTTTGGCATAATGATTTTTTCCTCCCCAATTTTTTTTTAAAATTATTTCATTTTTGTTTAATTTTTCCCTTTTAATCATATTTTAAATAATTATAATGATTTTTATTTTTTTTCTGTTGACTGTACTATAGGTAACCCACAGACTTGATTGGGTCTGCGGATCAGAAGCTCAGCCATACTATTTATTAGCTTTATTATCATTAGTATCACTAGCCTATTTCCAGTAATTTTAAGATATGTAATATTATGTTGTAGAATAATAATTGACGAATTATGTTTTACAACTTGTAACTCTTTTTAGTTTTGCTTTAAAACTAAATTTCGAAATAATGTGTTTTAAAAAAATAATCGAGGTAGCTTCCCGGACTTGACCTTGTTGTCTAGGTCGGATATAAGGTGTTACACATTTTAAGGTGATTTGAAAAAAAAAAACATAAGTTTAAGGGCTAAAAATTAAATAGTAGATTAAAATGACCCTTTTTTTATGAAATTGAAGGGTCAAATAAGTCATTAGGCTTTTTTTTTCACTTATAAAATTAACACCAATTGATTTCGAGATTAAATATTGTAAAGGGAATATATGTATGTTGAGAAATTTTATTTATTTTACCTATTTGATACTAATTAACTCATAATTTAATCAAGGTCAATATAACTATCAAATATAAAAGAGTAAGTAATAAGAAAAAAACAAAAAAAAATATAATTTTTTGATAAATTATAACAAGGCAAAGTCATAAGAGGAATACAACTAGTGTAACTTAATCCTATACTACATTTGAGATGATAAAAATATTAACCATTAAACCTACACATGAAGTTTACAAAATCATAATTATTAACTCCATGAAGACATTAAAAATGGATTGATTTATGTTGAGAGCTAGCAGTGAAAATGATTGGTGAGCCCAAAAAAAACAAAAAGGAAAATCTTATGATATGACATTTAACGACTTAATTATTAATAAGTCAATATTCAACAAATTATTAGCTCATATTTGAATACAAACTATAATAATTAAAATTGAAATCAAATTTATTTTTGATTGGACGAAACAACATAACTCAATTTTATAGTATTGTCCCAAACATTGTCCATTGCGTATCCTGTTTAGACTCTACAAAACAGCAAGTTTTGCAGCTTGCAGAGTCTTCTTCTTATTCGATTTTTTCAATCTCCTCATGTTCTTCTCTATCCTTTTAAAACACTTGCTGTCTCTCACTTCTCTACATCTCCGATAACGTCTTGCAAACTCTGGTTTGAAATTTGTTAGAGGGTTCACCTCAAAAATGCACGGTGTTGGTTCAGGCACTGAAACAGACCCACTTGCTGTTCCTGATGAACATGGCCTGCGAGGACCTTCCAAAACTAACTTTGCCTCCCTCAATTCTACCCTTGTTGATTGCTTCATTAATGGCTTCTTCATCCTTGGAATTACGGTGTTTCTGAGGTCAGAGTAGTTTGTAGTCTTGTTGAATATGGTTCGACACCAGTTTTGGACCAAATGCTTGGCAAGTTTTCGATTGCCAGTGGTTTCCTCACCTGATTTTGAAAGAAACATAATGACTTTACCAAGCCCACTCTTCTTCAACTGCTCCCTTCCATCTTCTAAGCTGATATCAACAGGCATCACCTGAGTTAAGATATTCAAAATGGAAGATCGAAGCGTGGCGTTTGGTAAGCTTCCATCGGGAAGAGGCTCGAGCCAACTCTTCAACAAAGTTAAAATCCCATGATCCAAAAACTCTTGTTGCAGCTTTTTCTTGGAAAGAAAGTCAGTAAGAAGAGGCAGCATTTGGATCTTTCTAATAGCGGGTTTGTTTTGGATGTTAAGCTCAATGTCTTCTTCGGCAGCAACCTCCATTTGAGCCATTACTTTCTCAACGAGTAATCCAATTCCCGGAGAACTTGTTTCCTCCATCTTCTTCCTTCTCTTGACCTTATCGAACATCGCCTCGATCTCTACATCAGTATCAGATTTACGACGGATTTGTTCGTCTTTCTGGTCCTGATAATCCGAGTTAAGCCAACCCCACATCTCCTCCAGCTCACTCGGTTTCTGAAGCTTTCTCTTGTTGGTTTTAGGGAAATCGTGTCGCACGATCTCACGAATGATGTTGGTTTCTTCCTCCATGGATGATTTCTTCTTGACCAGCTTTCCTCTAGGTTTCAATGCTAAAACTTTGAATCCTAGTAATGCTTTGGTGGTGAAGTTCTTCTTAGGTTTCAAATGAATGATGCTGTATGTTATATATATATATATAATAGATAACCTGATAGGATGTAATGAAATTCTATTATAGTTGGAATCCTAGTTGCAGTTGGATTTCAAATTACAAATCCTAGTAGGAATTTGAGTTGAATTAATTCTGTAATTGTAATTGTTTCTTTTTAACTCAATTTTATTTCAACGTACAAATTTCTGATTTTTTCATGGATCAAAAAATATATCAGACGGGTTTGGATAAAGTATTCAAAACTTAAATTTCACTAATTAATAGTTATCTTGATATAATTTTTTAAAATTATCCTGATCACAAATTTAATTTAAAATTTAATTGAATTAGAAATTTAGAATCCCAGTTGAATTTGGGTTTTAAGATGTAATCTTATTTTTTTATTAATAACTATCCTAATGGGAAATGGATTTCATGATGTAAACCCTCATAGAAAATATTTGGATATGCATTTTATCGAGGTTTTCAATAAAAATAAAAGTTATATATATATATATAAAACTCTCAAATTTAAACAAGTCATTATATATATTAGTTAAATAATTCTTTAATTTATTACTTTTGTTCATTAATGCTCTTAATTTTAGTTAAAGTAATTTATTGAAAAAAAATTGTAAATCATTCAATAGAAATTATATATATTCTGACTTTAGCTTAATTGATTCAAATAATAAATACTAAGAGGTGGTACTAATTAAATTTGCCGGTGATAGCTTATACATCCAGGGAACGTCAAGCAAGCATTGACAAACAAACGGACACTACAGGAAAATAGGGCTTTAGCGGCGTTTTATCAACAAACGCCGCAAAAATTTTAAAATACAGAGCAATAGCGGCGTTTTAAGAAAAACGCCGCTAAAAACAGAGCAATAGCGGCGTTTTTTACTAAAACGCCTCTAAAAACTGATCATTAGCGGTGCTTTAGGTAAAACGCCACTAAAAACCAGATCATTAGCGGCGCTTCGGGTAAAACGCCGCTAAAAACCAGAGCACTAGCGGCGCTTCGGGTAAAACGCCGCTAAAAAACAGAGCATTAGCGGCGCTTGCTAAAAAACAGATCATTAACAGCGCTTTGGGTAAAACGCCACTAAAAACAGAGCATTAGCGGCGCTTTCGGTAAAACGCCGCTAAAAACCAGAGCATTAGCGGCGCTTTCGATAAAATGCCGCTAAAAACCAGAGCATTAGCGGCGCTTTCGGTAAAACGCCGCTAAAAGTCATAGAACCCTTAAGCCCGAACAAAAATCATAAACACTAAGCTTATAACCCCTAAAACAATAATTATTAAAATTTATGGTTATACAATATATTAAACATTCTCTTATATAATCGTAAAAGAGATATATAGTATTGAATTTAAAATATTAATTAAATTAATTATCATTTTAGTTTAAGATATATGGTTTAGGGTTTAAGCAAGTTTATGAGTTAACTATATATGGTTTAAGATTTACGGTTTATGAGTTAACTAGTAATTGAAGGTTTATGATGAATTATGGGTTTAGGGATTATGATTTAGGGTTTAAAGGTTAGGGTTGAAGTTTACAATGGGACAATTATTAACTTCTTAAGAGATAATTTTCTTTCCAGATTCTTATAACATGCATGGGATGCTATTAAGAAAGGGTGATTTTGAATGTGGAATTAGCATTTGTTGAACTATTAGCTAGAAATTAACTGAAGAACATTTAAGATTCAAGCTATTTTGTATATACTCATATTATTTAATATAAGAATATAAACATATATATGTGTGTGTGTGTGTGTTTTAATTTGTACTACACTAACATTGCCCACACAAATTCCCAATAATATGTATACGATTATGGTTTAAGGTTAGCAGTTTTTAAAGTACTTAATTTATAGTTTGGGCTTTATGGTCTAGGAGTTATGGTTAGTTTAAGGTTACCGATTGATTTTGGGGTTTAAAGTTTGGGGTTAGGGGTTTTGTGTTTGTGGTTTAAGGTTTAGGGGTTTAGAGTATCAGGTTTAGGGTTTTAAATATAGAGTATAATTTTGTACATGAATTCTGTAATTTGATGTAGATCTTGTAAAATATTTAGCGTTATTGATATAATAAATAGCATCATGTATTTTTTAAATTAATTTATATGCATACATAATATGTAATTTAAAATGTGTATTAAATAAAAATTAAGTTTCAACTATAGTTAGGGTTTAGAGTGTAAGTTTATTGTTTGAGGTTTAAAGTTTAAGGTATAATATTATTATTATTGAATATTTAATATTTAGAATTTTATGAGATTCTTGGGAATTTGTACTAAACCTAATATAAATATATGAAATATAGATATTGTACTACACTAACATTCATCACAGTAACATTATTTAGATATAATTTAAAAGAAATTCTAAATATATAGTTTTAAATTTTGATCAATTTTTATAAAATATTAAGGTATTAGCGGCGTTTATGTATAAACGCCGCTAAAGATCAGAAATAGCGGCGTTTTTCAAGAAAACGGCATAAAATTTCATTATACATTACAGTAAAACAGCGTCGTTTCCTCTGAATAGTAATGGCTTTAGCGGCGTTTTTGTAATAAACGCCACAACTCGTATTAGAACGGCGTCATTTTGTAGTGTAGATAAAAGAGGCATTAGTGGCGCTTTGCTGAAAACGCCGCAAAATGTCTGATTACCGGCGCGTTGCTGAAAACGCCACAAAATTTCCATATTTTAAATGGCGTCATTTTTTTCTCTCCTGAGGTTTATGGCCTTTACCCGAAATCAATTTCATTTTTTGCTAAGTAATTTTCCCCCATTTCGTCTCTTGCTTCCCTAAATCCCTAAAACACCTCTTCTCTTTTTTTCCCAAATCATCCCCTAATTCCCTAAACCTGAAATCCCTAACATTTCCCCCAAGTCCCCTTTTTTCCCCTATTCTGTTCCCCCATCCCCAGAATCGCTAACATTTTCCCTTTCCTCTCGTCGATGGTCATACGCTTCATGGGTTTGAAATGGTTAGTTTTTGAGTCCCCTTCAGATTAATATTTAGTTACTGTATTACTTGCCTTTTTTTTTGTTTGAAATGGTTTGAAATGGGTTTGATCTCGATGATTATACCCTTGTTTTAAGTAAACCCAATACCGGGTCTGGTGTTTCTGGTGCTGTTTTTCGAGATGTTGATTAGGTTTGCGGTTTCTTGTAAAGCTAGGGTTTTGTCTGAGATTTGCATAATTGTCAACAATGCAGGTGTCCTGATAGTTTATTTGATTATTATGGGTGATGTTATGTCTGGTTCGGTTCGTCATATTGGGGTTCTCGATCAGTGGTTAGGACTGGTTTTTGGGTTCATTCGGTTGCAATCTTTTATGTACAATTTTTGGTGGTTTATGATATAGTTTGGTTTTGTGAGGAGGGGGCTTTCTTTTTCTTCTTTTTTTTCAATTTGTAATCAAACTCTGTTTTCTCTCCTTTGCTGATTTGGTTTAACTTTTGATTCTATTGAAGGAGAGAACTGTACCTACAAATGTTTGAAAATAGTGATTTTGAATTTATTGAATAGGTATTTAAACTGAGTTGAAATCATTATTATAAAAATTTTAATTGAATATAATTTTTTTTCCAAATAAAATTAGACTTAGAATATAAAACAGATAATAACATTTATGATTATCTACATGCATAGCTAGTGTTATTGTTGAACTATGTTTAAAGTGAACTGAATTTGAATTTGAATTTTAATATTTGATTCAAATAGTTGGATAATATGATCCATTTTTATTTTTAATATATTTATTTGATATTATTTAAATTTAAGCTAAGTTGTTTAAGGTAAATCGATATTTACTTTAAATTAAAAATAAATTGGGTCAGTCTCGAATTAAATTTTAAGTGAATCAAAACATTTTCATTGGTTGATGTTAGGTCAAGAACACCTTATTACAACGAAATAGAGTGTGAAAATAAAGGAACCTCTTTCCCATCCATATAATAATAATAATCAGGCTGAAGCTTGAATGGTTTAAAAACTTCTTTTGGATAGTGATGTTTAGCTCATAGTTTATGTTCAATGAATCAATCCTATCTAACATGCAACAACAGCTTATATATATTGGATCTACTATGAGGACTATGAGGTAAAAACTTCTTTTGGACAGAGATGTTTACCTCATAGTTTATGGTAAAAAAAGGTCTTCGGCATTAACAGTAATATTGTTAGTGCTTATATATATTGGATCTACTATGATCCCAAATATATGGACAGCTTTTAAATTTACTGGAGCAACAACAGCTTACTATCTTTTAATATGTATACAATGTAACTTACTGTCTTTTAATGGTATTGAGCTTGGTCCTATTTCTCCTGTTAATGTTATACCAAATTGCTGGCTATTTTTTTAATCATTTTATTTGTTTATTCCCACCTGTTATTATGCAATATAATTAATATTATACCAATCATTAAATGTTGTTTATTTTTAGAACTCATTTGATTGTTTTGTCAACCAAAAACAGACTTTTGTTCTTCAAATGCAATGAGTAGGGAAGTCTCTCGACATTATTAGAGATCAATCCCAAGCATCTCTAAATAAACCCTCAAGAAAACATTTCCGTTTCAATCAAGGTAACATGTTTTTCCTAACATTTATGTTTCTTTCAACATGTTTTTCCTTTTATGTTTTCAACGTTTAATTAACATTTAATTACATTCCTAAATTTTTAATGTTTTTCCTAACATTTAATTAACATTTTAATTACATTCCTAAATTTTTAAGCTTATTTCATCCACTCTTTTTTGTGTTTTGTCTCGATTTGGCTTCCTTCGTTAAGTTTCCTGTAGAAGCTTACTTATCTTTTATTTTCAAGACACAGATTTAGGTAATGGAAGATGTATGCCTGTGTGTTTGTGTCTCTATATATGTATGTATTTGGTACTAGATGAAAGCTTTATTCCAGTTTTGAAATATAGACCAAGTTTTGCATACATTGATCAATTTCTGGCTCTTTTCCTTTGAATACATGGTTCTCTTGATACTAAATACTCAGGTACTTTCTGCATATTCTGTGATTCTTATTAGATAAGTTATATATCAACAGTTATGTTAGTTTCCATCAAGGCCTCTGTAAACATAAAGTTGGTATTCTGGTTAGGAGAAGTTAATGTTTATGAGTTTTGTGGAGTATGATTCTGCACATGCAAAGTTGGTTTGTTTCAATCTGTGCATTTTCATGTTTACATAATAATGGTGATTCCATTTTGGTTATTTAGATGTTCTTTTGGTCTGTTTTCATGTTTCTATCCAACTTATGTGTTTAGTGTGGACTTAGATTGATTTAAGAGTTTATTGATGTCTTGTTGCTCACGTTTTATATAATAAAATTGTTATATTTTGGTTATTTAGATGTTCTTTTGGTCTGTTTTCATGTTTCTATCCAACTTATGTGTTTAGTGTGGACTTAGATTGATTTAAGAGTTTATTGTTGTCTTGTTGCTCACGTTTTATATAATAAAATTGTTATATTTTGGTTATTTAGATGTTCTTTTGGTCTATTTTCATGTTTCTATCCAATTTATGTGTTCAGTGTGGACTTAGATTGATTTAAGAGTTTATTGCTGTCTTGTTGCTCACGTTTTATATTGTTGAATTCCTCTATTCATTTTCTTTCAGTTATGTGAAGAAATTGGCTGTGCTTTGACTGCTTTCTTATCCATTTTTTTATTATTTTTTATTGTTTGAATTGGAATTGTCCTGGGGTAGTTCTGCATTTATTTGCCTGGTACTGAATGTTAAAAACTGCATTTATTGTTCTGCGTCCTGGAAAGGGACCTTTTGAGTTTTGAGCTTACTGGGCTGTTGTTTGGTTTTTCAATCTCTGCAGTAAAACCAGGTTTATATGAATTTACAGTTTTATTGACAGTTTTATTTTAGCATGCAAGAAAAAGACACTTTACTTGCTTGCGAGAGTAATTTTTCATGGTCTTTTGGGAACCTACACATTGGGTTGTTAACCTGTTCATGTCTAGTTCTGTGTGAATCATTTTATCCTCACTTGTTTCCTGTTGGATTCTTTTTAGTTCCATACCCTCCATACTACCAAAAAGGGAGTGCTCTGTGAGACAAAGTCAAAAGTTCTAAGATATTTTTTTCATTATATAGTTTTTGTTCACCAAACCTAGAACTTAATAAAAATGATGGTTGTGAAATTTTATAAATAATGTTCCTGAAATGTTGGTAATGAGCCAAAAAAGAAGAGAATTGCCTGCCATGCTGAAAATTCTTGATGAAAGTCAAGAGAACAAGAGGTGGCTGTTGTCCTTAAACGAAATTGTTAGTATTGGAGTTTTTCTTTTGCTTTCTGTCTTTAGAATATTGATATTATTTCCTATGATGCTCTGATTCATGTGTGAGTGGGAATGAGCATGCTAGTATTTGCTTGTACTTATTCTGAAACCTGTTTTCAGATGTAGGATAATGTGTTCGATTTGGGCATTTTAGGAAAGTCAAGGTTTGAAGAAACAGCTGACTGGATTTGCTAATTGTGTTATGTGCCTTGTATTTACAATTTTTTTGCAGAGATGGAAGTCATTTGTATGCTCATAAAAGATTTTGTATTTTTTTGCAGAAATGGTTTGAAAAGATGTGCAGTTTTGCCAGATTTTGCTGAGGGGTATAGCTTCATTTACTGCTTCCTGCTCCTCCTGCAAGTATTGGTTCAACTGAAACTGCCATTTAATCTTCGAATTAAAATTTGGTACTGATATAGATAAAGTTTTTATATTTTCTTAAACTGAAATATATTTGGTGCTACTCTTATAATCTTACATCTGTTCTAGGTACTATCGAGCACCTGAAATAATATTTGGTGCAACTAAATACACCACAGTCATTGACATTTGTTCTAGGTACGTACAGGCCGTTTAGTTGCTAAATTTTTTTTCCTTATTTCTATGCATTTTCACTTTAAATTACTTAACAAATATTACTTTTTGGACTCCAGCCTCTGTTTGCTGGTGAGAGTGGAGTAGACCAGGTACGTTTTATTAAGGTACGTTTTAAATATTTTAAAGATTCAAAGTATATAGGCTGGAAACTTGACCTTATAGTATTAATTATTTGAAGTATGAATAAGTATGAATTAATTTTATTACCATATATGTAGCTTGCTTGTCCATTATAGTTACAACAATAGCTGACCTTCTCTCTAACCTTATTTTAAATATTTTAAAGATTCAAAGTATATAGGCTGGAAACCTGACGGGTTGCCTTATATCGAGCTGCAAGATATAATGGATCCTCCCTAGGTGTAACAACGCCACGTATGATGAATCTTAAAAAATTCAAAAAGAATTGAAAAAAGTTCTATCGCTATTGAATATTTATATAACCTTAATTTATTTCCACTTTACTTATAAAAACTAAACTACGATTCTTTCTTGATATTATTATATTCAAATTACTATTTTGTTATATTAAACATGTTTGATTTTAATTTTTATTATTTTTAAATGTCTTTAAAATTTATAACTAATTTTTATCAAAATAGTATTATTAATTATTATTTGAAGTATGAATAAGTTTTTATATTTTGGTTCAACTTAAGTATTATTTGATTCAACTTAAGTATGAATTAATTTTATTACCATATATGTAGCTTGCTTGTCCATTCCTTATTTTAAATATTTTAAAGATTCAAAGTATATAGGCTGGAAACCTGACGAGTTGCCTTATATCGAGTTGCAAGATATAATGGATCCTCCCTAGGTGTAACAACGCCACGTATGATGAATCTTAAAAAATTCAAAAAGAATTGAAAAAAGTTCTATCGCTATTGAATATTTATATAACCTTAATTTATTTCCACTTTACTTATAAAAATTAAACTACGATTCTTTCTTGATATTATTATATTCAAATTACTATTTTGTTATATTAAACATGTTTGATTTTAATATTTATTATTTTTAAATGTCTTTAAAATTTTGTTATATTAATAAGATTTCTAAAAAAGTTCTATGGAGCTTATAAATAATTCTATTGACCTTAAAAAAGAATTAAAAATTTCAACGACTGAATGGCCAATTATAAATTTCATTTATCAACATAACATTATTGATCATTGTTTAAAAATATTATAACTAATTTTTATCAAAATAGTATTAATATTGATCATTACTTAAATAAATTACATAACTCACATAACGTACATAACAACTTACATAACTTAACTAATACATGTAGTTTAATCTAATAATTTCCTTAAAAGCATATAGTTTAAAAGTTCAAATTTCATAACTTACATAATCTATATAACTTACATAAAACATAAATATATATCATATCAAGACTTACATAATAAACAACTTACCCGTGAAACTTATTGCCAACTTTAGACTTCAACAATTACGAAATGGATAGGACTTGGATGAATTTCTCAAGGGCAAGCAACGAGTATCAAAATGGAGTGCAATCTTTTTTAGATTTTGCATTTCACAATTCAAGCCAAGAGAATATGATTCTTTGCCCGTGTAAGAAGTGCGGCAATATCTATTGGCATTATCGTGAAGTTGTCTACGAACATCTAATTGTTGATGGCTTCATTCGGGGGTATAAAAAATGGAATTTCCATGGAGAGTGTACAACTAGTGGAGCCTCTTCGACGATTAATCCGGGTTATCCTTATAGTGGTTACCGTCAGCATGTTAGAGAAGATGACATGGAAGGTATGATGCGGGATGCATTTAATATGCGGAGTGAAAGTTTCCAATCATTTCCACCAAACTATGTTGCATCTGATGATGTCAATATCGGTGGGAATACTTTTATGGAAATGAGAAGAAGTGTACCGGATGAACAACCGAATGAAGAAGCGGCGAAGTCCTACACGTTACTTGGTGAAATGAATGAAGAACTTTATGAGGGATCAAAATTTTCGAAAATGTCATTCTATATTCGCCTTTTCCACTTAAAATGTTTGGGAGGGTGGACCGGAAACTCTTTGACAATGCTATTAGAGCTTTTGAGAGAAATGTTCCCATTTGCAAAAATCCCTCAATCATGTAAAGACATGAAGAAAGTGATAAAAGATTTGGGCCTTGGGTACAACAAAATTCATAGTTGCCCAAATGATTGCATGTTGTATTGGGGTGATTGGAGAAATCAACAGTCTTGTCATGTTTGCGGTAAATCTTGTTGGATGAATAGAGATGCAGAAGATGTTAATGAGGATGAATATGGGCCACAGTCAAGAAGGAAGCCGAACAAGATTTTGCGATATTTCCCGCTAATCCCAAGGCTTCAAAGGCTATTCATGTCGTCAAAGACAGCTGAGTTTATGACGTGGCATCATGATCAACGAACGGATGATGGATTATTAAGGCATCCAACAGATTCTTTTGCATGGAAATTATTTGACAATAAATTTCCAAGCTTTGCAAGTGATCCTCGGAGTGTAAGGCTCGGGTTAGCATCTGACGGATTTAATCCTTTTAAAATCATGAGCACCTCGTACAGTACTTGGCCTGTGGTTATTGTTCCTTATAATTTGCCTCCATGGCTCTGCATGAAGCAATATTCTTTGATATTATCTATGATTATCCCCGGAGAAAAAGGCCCCGAAAATGATATTGACATATATCTACAGCCACTTATTGAAGAGTTAAAACAATTATGGGCGGGTGTTAAGACGTATGATGTATTGAGAAAGGAGAACTTTTACCTACGTGCTGCTTTGATGTGGACAATTAATGATTTCCCGGCATATGCGAATTTATCGGGTTGGAGTACCAAAGGACGTTATGCTTGTCCTTGTTGTGCTACTCAAACGTGTTCACAGTGGTTATATAATGGGAAGAAGTTCTGCTATATGGGGCATCGTCGGTGGTTAGATGAAAATCATAGATATAGATTTCAGAAGGCTTTATTTGACGGTACTGAAGAGTTGAAAAAAGCTCCTCAGCAGACCATTGGATCTGAAATCTTATTCATGTTAAAAGATATGGATTTCAGTTACGGGAAGCTGAATCAACCATCTAATAGGCAAACAAATAGACGATCAAGGGATGAATCTGATGATGAATCTGACGAGGAGGATGACCCTAATGAGGCAGACTTATGGAAGAAAAGAAGTATTTTTTTTGAGTTGCCTTATTGGGAGCATCACATATTACGCCACAATCTTGATGTGATGCATATTGAGAAGAATGTCTGCGAGAACATCATCCGGACAATTTTGAACGTCGATGGTAAATCAAAAGATAATCTTCAAAGTCGACTTGATTTAGTTCACATGGGAATTAGGCGTGATCTTCATCCCCAAGTACTTCCTAATGGAAAATATTGGTTGCCGCCTACAATTTTTGCAATGTCAAAGGAAGAGAGAGAAATGTTCTGCACGGTGTTGAAGGATATAAAGGTTCCGGATGCGTATTCATCAAATATATCTCGATGTGTAAGTCTTAAAGATCGAAGACTATATTCATTAAAATCACATGACTATCACATCCTAATGCAAGATCTACTTCTAGTTGCTTTACGGTGCTGTATGTCAAAGAAGGTAACGTCCTGTATAATTGAGCTGTCCAATATAATGAAAGCAATTTGTGGCAAAGTTCTGAATGTTGAAGAACTTGAAAAAGTACAAGATCGAGCCGCTTTGACATTATGCAATTTGGAGAAGATCTTTCCACCTTCCTTCTTCACTATTATGGTGCACCTTGTCATTCATCTCCCTCGTGAAGCAATAATTAGTGGGCCGGTTTTCTATCGTTGGATGTATCCAATTGAAAGGTGCTAATTTATTTCAAAGGCATTCACCTTTATACCTATAGTTACCAGTTTTGATAATGTTGTATATGGTGTTTAGGTTCCTAAGCAAATTGAAGTCTTATTACCGTAACAAGCGTTTCCGGAAGGATCAATTGCTGAAGGCTACTTGGCAGAGGAGTGTATGACATTCTGTTCTAGATATTTAGATGTTGAAACAAGATTGAATAGACCAAGTAGAAATGCCGGACTCAATGATCCTAACTTGGACAAAACTTATTTATTTCAAAGTTATGGAGAACCAATCGGCAAAGTTGAAATTGTAGAATTAGATGACCAATCTTGGATACAAGCACATAGTTCTTTTCCACCATGATGCACTTGAACAATTACGCAAGTAAGTTCTAGAATATGATAAATATTCTTCTTCTTTTTTATTTGTTTATTTTTTAACGAATTAAACATGTGTTTAACATAGTGAGTACAAACAAAGCTTAAGATCTCGTCCACGCGTACGAAGATTACAACATCGCGAGATTAATAGGTTATTCGCAGAATCTTTTCATGAATGGTTAAGCCAAACGGTATGCAACTCAACATTTTGTTGACAAATAATAATGTTTTCTCATAACATTTATAATTACTCAATTTACTTTCGATTCAATAGGTTTGGAGTGGGAATATCGTTAATGACGAAGTTAAATGGCTTTCCCAAGGTCCGAATCGAGTAGTAAAAAGATATAGTGGCTTCATCATGAATGGATTTAGATTTCATACCAAATATCGCGAGAGATTGAGGAGAACTCAAAATTGTGGAGTAGTTGTTAATTCTTTAATTACAAGTTACGCTAGTGCTAGGGACAGTAATCCTGTCGAGGGAAATGTGGAGTATTATGGACTTCTAACCGACATTATTGAGTTGGATTATTATGGAAAATGGAAAGTTGTCTTATTTCGATGTGATTGGGCTGATGCTAATACTGCTCGCGGAATTAAAAATGATCAGTTTGATTTTACAATGGTGAATTTCTCTCGATTAATTCACACTGGAGAACATTTGATAGACGAGCCGTATGTATTTTCTTCTCAAGTTAAACAAGTTTTTTACTCGAAAGATCCAATTGATGAGGGTTGGTACGTTGTACTCCGAAACACCCTTAGAGACTTGTTTGACATGGGGAATGGAAGTAGAGATGACATCGGTGAAAGATCAGAAACTTTGCCTTTTCCAGAACAAGACTTAGATGAAAATATCCCTAGTATTAGTACACAATTTCAATGGGTTCGTCAGGATGTAGACGAAGATATTTACGATTTATGATGTAGTAAGATTTTATGATTTTTTTATTTATATGTATTGTTACAATATTAACATTGGTCATGTTATATAATTTAACTATTTTATATTTACTATTATTGTTATTTCTTACTAAAATTTTATCTATTTTATATGTTGCAGGAAAAATGCCTCGAAGAAGATTAAGAGATCTTAGTATTGTACAGAATACTAACAATTCGGAAGAAGTAAGTACTGAACAGCAGACAGTTGCTGGATCTTTAAGCGTGCCGGAGACACTTGACGAGTCTGTGGAAATTCAAAGTAATGTTAAGTTTATTTTATAAATTGTATTAAATTTTATTACTGATTTATTTTTAAATTTCAATATAGTAATAATTTATTATTTTTCAGCTGAAAATGGTGGGACGCGCAGAGGTCGAGGACGTACGCTCCTAACAGATTTATATAACTTAAATTCTGTCGAGCGTGTCAAAGTAACTAGAAACAGCCATGGTCAGCCTGTTGGACAAGAAGCTCGACTTTTAGCAGGCTATTTGGGCATTATAGCACGAAATGCCAATCTGTTGCCCATCAACTACGAATCATGGCATAACATGCCTGATAGCAATAAAAATCAAGCTCTCTCTAATATTAAGGTAACAAAACGTTAATGTAATTATAATACTTTTGTTTAAGTTTCATTTATATTTACTTCCTAAACTTGTGTTTTTTAGGATAGGTTTGCTTTAGAGGTCTCTGATGCCTATATCAAGAAGGCATTGGGTAAAAAATAGAGAGACAATAAAAGCATTTTGAAAAAAGAATATTTTAAAAAACCCATAAGCCTCGAAGAAAAATTGCAAAATGTCCCACCGGGAATGCTGAGGTACCAATGGGAAGATGCGGTCCGATTTTGGAATTCGAAGAAAGGAGAGGTATTATCTACTTGCAAACTCTTAGAAATTTTTCAGTTTATAGTATTTACTATATACGTAATAATAATTTCATTATGTAGGACCGTGAGCGAGTTGGAATAAGCAGCAGGCAAAAACAAAAATTTACGCACACGGCAGGGTCGAAAAGTTTTGCTTGTGTTGCTCAGGCCGAGGTACTATGGATTTATTACATCTATCAAGTATTAATAACTTTTTACTATTAAATAATATTTTTACTACTATATTGTAGGAAGCCTCGTCTGGTCAAAAAGTTGGATGCCTTCAACTTTTTGACATTACACACAGGAAAAAAGATGGAACTCCGATGTCATCTGAGGCTGCAGAAATTATGGTATATTTAGAAAATAAAAATTGATTCATTATAAATATTTATAATATTTAATTATAATGTTTTAATTCGTCGTTTTTATTAGTGTAATTTAAATAATGTTATGTTGTATTCTTTTTTATTGTATATTTCGTTTCTAACTCTTTAACTGATTTATTAGGAGAAACTAAAAGATAAGAAGGCAGAGTATGAAGTGATTGCTTCGACTGATAGTTCTGTTAATTTTGAGGATATTGATAACAGAATTATTAATGAAGTTTTGGGTCCTGAAAGGTATGGTCGGGTTAGATTTCAAGGATCTGGTGTTAACCCGACCCAATATTTTGGATCCACCTCGCACCAATACATGCCTTCCGGGAGTCAAAGTCAAGCTGAAGTTCAGAGGTTAAAAGATCAGATAGTTCAGATACAAGCTAGCACAGATGAGCAAATTTCTCAACTTAGAGCAGAGGCAGCAGCGAGGGAGACGGAGGCAGCAGCGAGGGCGGTGGAGCAGAACAGGAAATACAATGAACTCCAGCAGCAGCTTCAGTCTATGATGACTATGTTCCACCAATTTCAAAATCCGCCATCATAGACATGTTTTCTTGTAACTTTTAACATTATTTTAAGAATATTTTGAATATTCATTTCCAATTTATATAATATATTTTTCGTATAATTTTGTATTATTTAAATTTGCGTGTTTTGGTTGGGTTGGATTTTATGGTAGATTTGCTGTTTTTTATTCAATTTCTTGCAGGAGGGTTGGATATAGGTGTAAAAATATATATTGCAAAACTGGGCAAATTAGCGGCGTTTTTTTTTAAAAAGCGCCGCTAATGTTCTTGGTCTATAGCGGCGTTTTTTTACTAAAGCGCCGCTAAAGTTCTTGGTCTATAGCTGCGCTTTTGTAAAAAACGCCGCCAAAGACCTGGACCTTTAGCGGCGCTTTTATAAAAAACGCCGCTAAAAGTCCTGGTCTTTGGCAGCGTCTTTTAAGAGCGCCGCTAAAGGTCCTGGTCTTTAGCGGCGCTTTTAAAAAAACGCCGTCAACTTTTGTGGCGCTGCATATAGCGACGTTTTTTGCAGCGCTGGGGAAAGCGCCGCTAAAGGCAAAAAAAATACCGCTAAAAGTCTGTTTTCCTGTAGTGGGAAGTGAATTATGTATCATGGTTAAGGGTTCCCTATTTAATCTCCTTACTTTATTTGCTGAAATTAGGAATAAATTGTTTGGTTGATAGATGTAGTTTGTTTAATTGTGAACTACCACGATGCCACTTAGAAAAACTACTAATGTAGAGGCATTGGAGAGTATTAACCCCTCAAAGTTTCCAAACTCCAAAGGTGGAAAAATATTTTCTAGAACTTTAAGGAAAAACGTTGATTTAAGAATGAGGGTTTGATTCGTCGATTTATTTATGTAATGAAATTTGTACATTGGTAAGATACTATAAGTGGGAGCATTTTTGTACGACTTCAAAAGAACATGTTATTCCTATAGTGTAAGAATTTTATGCATCCTTTAAAAAATAAGAATCTAGACTATGCTTTTCGGAGACATGTAAAAGTTAGGGAAAAAGAGGTGTTAATCACTCACTGAGAAATTTGTTAATTCTATAATGCTCCATATTATGATTCTAATTTCATTGAAAACACTGATTTAACATATTTTAGGGGCATTAGATATGGACAATATAGTAAATTACTAAATAGAAAGTAAGAGTGAGTGGAAGCAACGACTATTCACTAATTAATGTCCCAACTTTATTTAATCAAGCAATTATGTTTCTTATATCAAATATGTGGATGCAATTTTTGTGTACTCGAATTGCACTTGCTTTAAATGTGTGTAACGTTAATACTTTCTCAGCTATGTTGTTATATGTAATTTTGCAGAAAAAACAGGTTTGTATCAAGACATGAATCTACAAGAATATGAAATGTTGTATTAGTGGCTAGAAAATGAGGATATTCTCCCCTCACCTGGTGATTAAATTTCTTTTTTTTTAAAAAATAAAAAGATTGACGTATCCTTGAGAGCAGTTAAAAAGAATAAATTATTAGCTCCATGAAAACGTTAGAAATTGATTGGTTGGTTGGCATTGACCCGAAGACCATTGAATCAACGTCCCCTTGGCATTTAAAAGTATTATGCTTCTATTTCAAATTTAAATATTGTGAAGAAAGTATCGATTTAGTTTCAATTTAATTAGTATCGTTATTGTTGTCAAGTGCAGTAAGTCGTGGGTTCGAGTACGCTGAAATGTATTATCCTCCTATTTAAGGATTGGAGATGGGCTATAGATAGTTATAGACATTGTATAATAAAAAGAACAGATATGATAAGATGAGATTAATGTTAAATAAAAAATATTGTGAATAAGTGAATAAATATTGGAATAATACTTTTTTTTGGCATAATGAGTTTTTTACCCTCCAATTTTATAAAAAAATATTATTTTAATTTTTCATTTAATTTTTTCTTTTTTTTAGTCTTTAAAATTTTATCTTTTGGTAAATCATTTCAAAATAAATGGAAAAGTTGTCGTTCGTTCATTTTGTTGACATAGCATTTAATTAATTTTTTAAAATATATATATAAAAATTTTAATAATTTTTAATTTGTAAAAATAAATTTTATAATTTTTAACTTTTTTAAAAATTAATTAAATGCTAACATGTCGTCCATATTAATAAAATTAACAAAATTTAACTTTTTTTTATAAAATTAGGAAACTAAATAAGTCATTATATATATTTTAAACTTATGTATTTAAAATTGAATATTGTAAAGGGAATATATGTGTTGAGAGAATTTATTTTCTTTAACCGATTTAATACTATTTAACTCTTAATTAAATTAAATTAAATTAAATTAAATTAAACTAAACTACCAAATATAAAGGAATAAGTAAAAAGGAAAAAGAAACATAATTATTAGCTTCATGAAGACATTAAAAATGGATTGATTGACCATGGAGACAACTAATTAATTAATGTTGAGAGCTAGCAATAAAAAATGATTAATGAACCCATGAAACTAAAAAGGAAAATCTTGAGACAGGGCACTTAACGACTTAATTAACAAGTCAATTCAACAAATTATTAACTCAAATTTAAATTTAAATTATAATAATTAAATTTGATTAGATTATAACAACATAATTCAATTTTATAGTATAATTCGAAACACTGTTCATTGTGTATCCTGTAGGCTATAATTTATGAGTACCAAGGAACAAGTTTAGAGTCTACAAAACGTGTTCATGTCATGTCTACTTTTTTTCCACTTCATGTTGAAGCTTCCTAGTGATTGAAACTGCTCTAACATTGTTCTAAATATACCTCTCCAGGATACGCAATGTTCTTCATTCCAGTTAACAGCAAAAGATCCTTAATTTGAACTATCAACCAAAGCTATTGCTTCTTTCTTATTACCATTCAAACTCATTTTCTTCCTCTTCTTTTTATCTTCCCGTGTTTTCTCTTCTTCATCCACCGTATCTTCTACAGAAGCTGATGCTCTTCTACAACACCACCCAAATTATGCTCTCTTCTTTGTGGGTCGGAAGCAGCCATTGCAACTGGGTCGAAATCACTTGCGATAAGGTTGGAAGCATCACCAATCTAAGCCGCACAGGGTATGGTTTGAGATTGAAAGGTACACTTCATAATCTCAACTTCCATTCCTTCCCTAACTTGATTAGGCTTAACCTCCACAACAGCTCACTGTATGGGTCCATTCCTTTCTAAACTTGTCTTCCTTGACTTCTTCCACAGTAATTTGCATGGGTCAATACCTCATGAGCTATGGAAGCTTAAATCTCTCACTGAACTTGTGTTGCGTGAGAATCATTTCTCTGGTTCAATCCCAGCTTCCATTGGAAATTTGACCAACTTATTTACTCTCTCTCTTCACCAAAATAAGTTCTCTGGGTTGATACCTAAAGAGGTAGGCATGCTTAAATGTCTCATTGAACTTAAGTTGTCTAACAATAGTTTCTATGGGTCAATTCCTTCAACGTTTACCAATTTCACTTATTTGCAACATTTACAATTTGGGCATAACCATCTCACTGGTTCATTTCCTGAGAATATATGCATAGGTGGATCACTCACATATTTTGGAGCTATGAGTAATAATCTGACAGGTGAGATCCCATCAAGTTTGAGAGATTGCAAAAGCTTATATAGAGTTAGGCTTGAAGGAAACCACTTGACCGGTAATATATCAGAAGCTTTTGGTGTCTATCCAAATTTGAGTTTCATTGCATTAAGTGGTAAAAGATTTTATGGCGAAATTTCTCCCAAGTGGAGCCATTGCCATAACCTTCAAGGCTTAGTAATCGCCAATAATAACATTACCGGAAAGATACCACTTGAGTTGGGACACGCAACTCAATTGCATGTACTTGATCTCTCTTCAAATCATCTAATCGGTGAGATCCCCAAGGAACTAGGAAAATTGACAATGATGAACCGTCTTTTACTAAGTGGTAACCAATTTTCCGGTAAAATTCCATCAGAGATTAGCCTTCTTTCAAAACTAGAACAACATGAATTGGCATCAAACAATTTAAGTAGGCCTATTCCTGATGATCTTGGAAATGCTCAAATTTATGGAATTTGAATTTGAGCAAGAACAATCTCGAAGAGAGCATTCCATCTTCAATAAGCTACATTACTCCTCTTCGTCGTTTAGATTTGAGTTAGAATTCACTTGTTGGAGGCATCCCACAACAGTTTGGAAAATTACAATCCTTGGAAGTATTGAACCTCTCTCACAATATGCTTAATGGTTCCATCCTAGAACCTTTTAATGATTTGCGTGGTTTGAGATTTGTGAACATATCTTTCAATCAATTCGAAGGACCTATTCCAAATCTTAAGGCTTTTCATGAGGCTTCGTTTGATACCTTGAGAAACAATAAAGGCCTATGCGGTAATGCCACTGGACTAACGCCTTGTTTTATGCTTTCTCAAGCCAATCATGGTCATAGAAAAAGTACCAAACTCATCATTTTAGTTGTGCTTCCACTTTTTGGTGGTATACTTTTGTTGTTTATATTGGTTGGAAGTTTCCTTGCTTTTTACAAGAAGACTCCAGCCATAAAATCGCCAAGGGAAGAACAACATGGAGATATTTTCACAACATTGGGATTTAATGGAAGAATACTCCACGACGGCATCATTGAAGCCACTGAAGATTTCAGCTCCAACTATTGCATTGGTCCGGGAGGATATGGAACTGTTTATAAAGCTGCATTACCAACTGGTCAAGTGGTTATAGTGAAGAAGCTTCACCAATCTGAAGACAGTATGCTCAACAACAACTTGAAAGCCTTTGAAAGCGAGATTATTGCTTTACTAGAAATAAGGCACCGTAACATTGTGCAAATGTATGGCTTTTGTTCACATCCAAAGCATTCTTTTTTGGTTTATGAGTTTTTAGAAAGGGGGAGTTTGAAAATGGTCTTAAGCAACAATGAACAGGCAAAGGAGTTGGATTGGAAGAGGAGGCTAAATGTTGTTAAAGGATTGGCCAATGCTCTATCTTATATGCATCACGACCGTTCACAACCTATAATTCATCGAGACATTTCTAGCAACAATGTTCTCTTGGATTTGGACTATGAAGCTCGTGTATCTGATATTGGCACTGCAAGGATTTTAAAGCCTGACTCCTCCAACTGGACTTCACTTGCAGGAACCTACGGGTATATAGCTCCAGGTATTAACTAATTTTTCTTTCCTAAAAATGCTTTGAACATGTTATCTATTTGATTAAAACTGTTAATTTATTGCATGTTGCTAAATAGACAAAGTTCAAATAGCATATGCTAATTAGTAAAATCTTTTATATAGAGTTCACTACAAGAAAATAGACTTTTAGTGGCGCTTTTTTTAGCCTTTAGCGGCGCTTTTTAAAACGCCGCAAAAGGAAATGCCATAAATTTTTGTGGTGTTTATTAAAAAAATGCCGCTAAAAGTCACGGCTTTTAGCGGCGTTTGTGAAAAAAGCGCTTGTGGGAAAAGCGCCGCTAAAAGTCACGTCTTTTAGCGGCGTTTGTGGGAAAAGCGCCGCTAAAAGTCACGTCTTTTAATGGCGCTTTTTCCACAAACGCCGCTAATTTTAGCAGATTTGCAATATTTTTTTTCACCAATATCCAGCCCTTCCTGCATTAAAATCCAACCAAATACAACAAATATAGTATAAAATGAAGCCAAAAACAGCAAATTTAGCATAAAAAATACAACCAAAAACATTAATTCTAAATGATACTTTAAATTTAACTAAAGATATATGATATAATTAATAAATAAAATATAATTTAAAATATTCTTACAATAATGTTAAACGTGACAAAACTTAAAAACATTCTTACAATAAGAAAACTAATGTCTAAGATGACGGCTTTTGCGATTGCTGAAACATATGAATCATCTGCTGAAGCTGTAGCTGGAGGTCATCGTACTTCTTGCTCTGCTCTGCTACCATCGCTCGTGCCTCTGCCTCTCTCGCTGCAGCTGCTGCCTCCCTCTCTACTGCCTCCGCTCTAAGTTGTTGCTAGAGTTCTTCATATTTTCGTTGAACCTCGGCAATTTGCTCAACCGTGTTCGCTTGCATCTGAGCTATCTGGTCTCTTAACCTCTGAACTTCAGCTTGAGCTTGACTTCCGGAAGGCATGTATTGCTGGGAGCCGGATCCAAAATATTGGGTCGGGGTAACACCAGATCCTTGAAATCGAACCCGACCGTACCTTTTAGGACCCAAAACTTCAGTGATGATTCTGTTATCAATGTCCTCAAGATTAACAGAACTATCACTTGAAGCAATCGCTTCATATTCTGCCTTCTTCTCCTTTAGTTTCTCCTAAAAAATCAATTAAAGAGTTAGAAACGAAATATATAATAAAAAGGAATGCAACATAACTTAACATTATTTAAAACTACTAATGATGAATTGAATTAAACAATTATAATTAAAGATTATAAATATTTAGAGTAAATCAAATATTATTAAGTAAATATACCATAATTTCTCCAGCTTCGAATGTCATAGGAGATCCATCTTTCTTCCTATGTGTAATCTCAAAAAGCTGAAGGCATCCAACTTTTTGTCCGGATTTGACTTCCTACAATATAGTAGTAAAAATATTATTTAATAATAGAAAGTTATTAATATTTGAAAGAATTAATAAATTCATAATACCTCGGCCTCAGCTACAGAAGCAAAACTTCTCGACCCTGCCGTGTGCGTGAATTTTTGTTTTTGCCTGCTACTTGTTCCAACTCGCTCACGGTCCTACATAATAAAATTATTATTACGTATATAGTAAACACTATATATAAGAGTTTGGAAATACGCAATACCTCTCCTTTCTTTGAATTCCAAAATCTAACCGCATCTTCCCATTAATACCTCAGCATTCCCGGCGGGACATTTCTCAATTTTTCCTCGAGGCTTATGCCTTTCTTAAAATATTGTTTCTTTAAAGTGCTTTTATTGTCTCTCCATCTTTTACCTAATGCCTTCTTGATATAATCATCGGAGACTTCTAAAGTAAATCTCTCCTAAAAAAACATAAGTTTAGAATGTAAATATAAATGAAACTTAAACCAAAGTATTATAAATTACATTCACATTTTGTTACCTTAATATTAGCGAGAGCCTGATTTTTGTTGCTATCAGGCATGTGATACCATGATTCGTAGTTGATAGGTAACATATTTGCATTTCGTGCTAAAATGCCTAAATAGCCTGCTAAAAGTCGAGCTTCAGATCCAACAAGCTGACCATGAGTATTCCTACTTACTTTAAGACGCTCGACAGGATCTAAGTCGTATAAATCTCTAAGCAGCGTACGTCCTCGAACTCTGCGTGTCCCACCACTTTCAGCTGAAAAATGATATACTATTATTATATTAAAATTGACAAATAATTCAATAATAAAAGTCAACACATGTAAAATGAACATAACATTACTTTGAAATTCTTCAGGCTCATCAAGTGTCTCCGGCACATTCGAAGATCCAACAACTGTCTGTTGTTCACTATTTCCTTCTTCCGAATTTGGAGTATTCTGGACAATACTTAAATCTCGTAATCTTCTTCTACGCATTTTTCCTGCAATACACATAAAATATTTAAAGTTTTAGTAACAAATTACAACAATAGTAGTACATATAAAATAGTTAAATTATATAACATGACAAAGATTAAAATTATAATATTACATCATTATTCGTAAATATCTTCATCCACATCATGTCAAACCCATTGATGTTGTGTACTAGTACTAGGGATATTTTCATCTAAGTTTTGTTCTAGAAAAGGTAATGTTTCTGATCTTTCGATGATGTCATCTCTATTTCCATTACCCATGTCAAACAAGTCTCTAGGGGTGTTCCGGAGTACAACATACCAACCCTCATCAGTTGGATCTTTCGAATAAAAAACTTGTTTCACTTGAGAGGAAAATACATATGGCTCATCCATGAATTGTTGTCCAGTGTGAATCAAGCGAGAGAAATTTAACATTGTAAAACCAAATTGATCTTCTTTAATTCCTCGAGCAGTATTAACATCAGCCCAATCACACTGAAATAAGACAACTTTCCACCTGCCATAGTAATCCAACTCAATAATGTCGGTAAGAAGTCCGTAATACTCTACATTACCCTCAACCGGATTACTGTCCCTAGCACTAGCATAACTTGTAATTGAAGAATTAACAACAACTCCACAATTTTGAGTTCTCCTCATTCTCTCACGATACTTTGTATGAAATCTGTATCCATTGATGAGGAAGGCACTATATCTTTTTATTATTCTGTTCGGACCTTGGGAAAGCCATTTAACTTCGTCATGGACGTCCTTTCCACTTCAAACCTATTAAATCGAAAGTAAATTGAATAATTAACTAAATTTTGGGATTATATGTAACTTATTAACTTTAGTTACGTACCGTTTGACTTAACCATTCATGAAAAGATTCTGTGAATAACTTATTAATCTCTCGATGTTGCAATCTTCGTGAGCGTGCACGAGATCTCAAAATTTGTTTGTACTCACTATGTTAAAAAAAAAGTGTAATTGGTTAGAAGATAAACAAATCAAAACGACGAATATGTGAGGAAATTTTAGAACTTACTTGCGTAACGGTTCAACTAAATCATGGTGAAAAAGTACATATCGATGTGCTTGTATCCACGATATATCATCTAATTCTGCAATTTCAACTTTGCCGATTGGTTCCCCATAACTTTGGAATAAATAAGTTTCGGCCAAGTTATGATCATTGAGCCCAGCATTTCTATTTGGTCTATTCAATGGTGTTTCAACATCTTCTAAATATCTAGAATAGAATGTCATGCACTCCTCTGCCAAGTAGCCTTCAGTAATTGATCCTTCTGGATAACGCTTATTGCGACAATAAGATTTCAATTTGCTTAGGAATCTAAACACGATATACAATATTTATCAAAAGTTGTAACTAAATGTATAGACGTGAATAAATAAATACTTGACAAATAAATTAGCACCTTTCTATTGGATACATCCATTGATAAAAAACCGGTCCACCAAGTATTGCTTCGTGAGGGAGATGGATTACTAAGTGCACCATAATAGTGAAGAAGGAAGGTGGAAAGATCTTCTCCAAATTGCATAAAGTCAAAGCAGCTCGATCTTGTACTTTCTTAAGTTCTTCAACATCCAAAACTTTACCACAAATAGCTTTCATTATATTGGATAGTTCAATTATACAGGACGTCACATTTTTTGACATGCAGCACCGTAGAGCAACTGGGAGTAAATCTTGCATCAAGATATGGTAATCATGTGATTTTAATGAATATAATCTTCGATCTTTAAGACTCACACATCGAGATATATTTGACGCATATGCATCTGGGACCTTTATATCCTTCAACACCATACAAAACACCTCTTTCTCTTCCTTTGACATTGAAAAAATAGAAGGTGGCAACCGATATTTTCCATTCGGAAGTACTTGAGGATGAAGATCACGCCGAATTCTCATGTCAACTAAATCAAGTCGACTCTGAAGATTGTCTTTTGATTTTCCATCGATATTCAAAATTGTCCCAATTATGTTCCCCCAGACATTCTTCTCAATATGCATGACATTAAGATTGTGGCATAAAATATTATGCTCCTAATAAAGCAACTAAAAAAGATACTTCTTTTTTTCCATAAGTCTGCGTCATTAGGATCATCCTCTTCGTCAGATTCATCATCGAATTCATCCCTCGATCTTCTCTTTGATTGCGTGTTAGGTGGTTGATTCATCTTCCCATAACTGAAGTTGATATCTTTTAACATAAACAAGATTTCAGATCCAACGGTCTGCTGAGGAGCTCCTCTGTACTCTTCAGTACCGTCAAATAGAGTCCTCTGAAATCTAAATTTATGATTTCCATCTAACCACCGACGATGGCCCATGTAAGAGAACTTCTTCCCATTGTACAACCACTTCGAACAAGTTTGCGCAGCACAACAAGGACAAGCATAACGTCTTTTAGTAATCCAACCCGATAAATTAGCATAAGCCGGGAAATCATTAATTGTCCATAATAAAGCTGCACGTAAATAAAAGTTCTATTTTCTTAATACATCGTATGTTTCAACACCTGACCATAATTGTTTTAACTCTTCAATAAGTGGCTGCAAATAGATGTCAATATCATTTCCGGGACCTTTCTCTCCAGGAATAATCATTGATAAAATAAACGAAGATTGCTTCATGCAAATCCATGGAGGCAAATTGTAAAGAACAAGCACCGCAGGCCAAGTACTGTACGAAGTACTCATGATTTTAAATGGATTAAAGCTGTCAGCTGCTAGCCCAAGCCTCACATTTCGAAGATCACTTGCAAAGCTTGAAAATTTCATGTCAAATGATTTCCAAGCTAAAGAATCCGCAGGATGTCTTAATAATCCATCATCGGTCCGTTGATCATTATGCCACCTCATAGATTCGGCCGTCTTTGACGACATGAAAAACCTTTGAAGTCTTGGTATTAGGGGAAAGTATCGCAAAACCTTGACTGGCTTCTTTCTTAATTATGCCCCACCTTCATCCGCATTCACATCTTCTGTATTCCCATTCATCCAACGAGATTTGCCGCAAACATTACAACACTGTTGGTTCTTCTGATCACCCCAGTACAACATGCAGTCATTTGGGCAACTATGAATTTTATCGTACCCAAGGCCCAAATCTTTTATTAGTCTCTTCATATCTTGACAAGATTGGGGGATTTTTGCAAAAGGAAACATCTCTCTCAGAAACTCTAGCAGCATTGTAAAAAAATTTCCAGTCCACCCTCCCAAACATTTTAAGTGAAATAAACGAATGCAGAAGGAAAATTTCGAATATTTTGATCCCTCGTAAAATTCTTCGTTCATTTCATTAAGTAAATTGTAGAACTTCGCCGCTTCTTCATTTGGCTCCTCATAAGGTGCACTTGTTCCCGTTTCGCCAAAAACATTTCCACCAATATTACAATCATCGGATCCAATAAAGTCAGGTGGAAACGATTACTCACTATGACTGTGCATATTAAATGCATCCCGCAACATACCTTCCATGTCATCTTGTCTAACATACTGATGGTAATCAGTATCAGGATAGGTCGGATTAATCGTTGAAGAAGTTCCACTAGATGTACACTCTCCATGGAAAATCCATTTTATACCCTCGAATAAAGCCATCAACAATTAGATGTTCGTAGACAACTTCACGAGTATGCCAATTGATGTTGCCACACTTCTTACATGGGCAAAGAATCATATTCTCTTGGCTTGCATTTTGAAATGCAAAATTCAAAAAAGTTTGTACTCCATTTCGATAGGCGTTGCTTACCCTTGACAATTTCATCCAACTCCTATCCATTTCGTAGTTCTTGAATTCTAAAGTTGACAATAAATTACACAGGTAAGTTGTTTATTATGTAAGTCTTGATATGATATATTTTTATGTTTTATGTAAGTTATGTAGATTATGTAAGTTATGAAATATGAACTTTAAACTATATGCTTTTAAGGAAATTATTAGATTACACTACATGTATTAGTTAAGTTATGTAAGTTGTTATGTACGTTATGTGAGTTATGTAAATTATGTAAGTTATGTGAGTTATGTAAGTTGCTATGTAAATTATGTAAGTTATATGAGTTATGTAAGTTATGTAATTTATTTAAGTAATGATCAATATTAATACTATTTTGATAAAAATTAGTTATAACTTTTAAAGACATTTAAAATTATTAAATATTAAAATCAAACATTATTAATATAAAAAAATAGTAATTTGAATATAGTAATTTTTTAAGATTCATCATACGTGGCGTTGTTACACCTACGGAGGATCCATTATATCTTACAGTTCGATATAAGGCAACCCGTCAGGTTTCCAGCCTATATACTTTGAATCTTTAAAATATTTAAAATAAGGTTGGAGAGAAGGTCATGTATTGTTTTAATTGCTTTGGACAAGCAAGCTACATGGTAATAAATATTCAATAGTAAATGAGCTCGATAGGACTTTTTTCAAGTCTTTTTGAATTTTTTAAGATTCATCATACGTGGCGTTGTTACACCTAGGGAGGATCCATTATATCTTACAGCTCGATATAAGGCAACCCGTCAGGTTTCCAGCCTATATACTTTGAATCTTTAAAATATTTAAAATAAGGTTGGAGAGAAGGTCGGTTATTGTTTTAATTGCTTATAACTGCAGTTACTATAATAAAGTAATATTTTATAGACTAAGGCTCCACAATGATCTTACTAGTGGCATGACCATCAATTATATAATTTTTCAATGCTCCGCAAATTATAACACAAAACAAACAACAGTATAAATCATACCAAGTATGGAGAGAGACCTACCTTAGCAGATATTTCCAAATTTGTCCTCCATATAAATTAATTAGAGCTATAATTTCTCTTCCAAAAAAAAATTACTAGCTACTATCATGGACATTTAAATACTTGTGCACATAACGAGATGAATTATTCAATTACATAATTAAAACATTACTAACTTATACAATGCTCAAACTTAACACATTTTATAATTATTCAATTATATTACATACACACAATTATAATAATTCAATATGACAAAAAGATGTATGTATTTATTTCTTTCAAACATGTACAATTGAAATAAATCAAAGTTTTATACATACATATGAACCGCAATTTAAGTTTCATTTATATAATAACACCAAATGAAAATTTATGTATCAAATTATAAGTTTGATCAATATTTATGTATAAATTTAATATTTATTCCTATAAATATTAAAATATTCACTTATTCATATAATTAACACATTTTCAAGAAAGATTTTATTGATATTATATTAATAAATAAATTTATTAAAATCGTGATAGAAATATTTGTATATTAGATGGGACATATTATATTAATAAATAAATTTATTAAAAATCGTGATAGAAATATTTGTATATTAGATACATATTATATTAATAAATAAATTTATTAAAAATCGTGATAGAAATATTTGTATATTAGATGAGACATATTATATCAATAAATAAATTTATTAAAAATCGTGATAGAAATATTTATATATTAGATGGGACATATTATATCAATAAATAAATTTATTAAAAATCGTGATAGAAATATTTGTATATTAGATGGGACATATTATATCAATAAATAAATTTATTAAAAATTGTGATAGAAATATAGAAATATTAAATCACAAATTACAAAAAGATGGTAAAAAAAATTCACGTGGCAAGCATACATGTCGAGAGGTATAATATTATTAAAAGGTTGCAAATTGAAAAAAATATGGTAGAAAAAATCCATTAATGATCCATTAAAAAATAAGTTAAAAACAGATTTAACAAATTAAATATACATACCTATTTGAAATTGTAATTACCTTATACTTAGCTCATGGAATAATTTAGCAAATTAAATATACATACCTCTTAGAAATTGTAAATTGGATGGAAGAGTCAATTCTCGCAAATTAAATTACACCTGCAAACAATGAACAGCCATGAAATAAAAAAATAATCTAAGTTTAAACAAGAATTAAATAAGAATTAAAAACATGATCCATTAACGAATTTTCCAAAGCAAAAAGCTATTAAAAACATGGATAAAACTGTACTCTTAACACTACTTGTCAATAATACACTTTTTTAACAAAAAACGACAATTTGAATTGAAAAAAAGAAGAAGGAAAAGTAATTGTTTTGTTGTGTTTACTCAACAAAGAAAATAAAATCAAGTGAAACTAGAAAACCAGATGGAAAACCAGGAAAAATGAGGAAATTACTCATAGTGCATTGTCATTCTAAATGGAACTTAGAAACTTACTTGGCAAATCAAATTTCCAACACAAGTCAAAAGTGCAGATGTCACTACTTTTGTCAACACGGGATGTTTTGCTAGAAGAGCCAAATACCTGTTAAAAAAGCAACATAAATACTTTGGAACCAAGCCAGAATAGTAGTTTAGAGTACTAGTCCTGTGAAAATACCATAGCACCATAACAAACACTCCTCAACCAGCATTCACAAGAATAAGTAAATTTCTTAAGAAACCATTACAAATGCTTCATAAATGACAAAGTATTATACCTTTAAGCAATCGGCATAATCTTGTCAAGGAAAATACAAAGCTTAAAAGTTTCTTATGCTCATGTTATTCAATTTTAAGCAACACCTTTAAGAACAAAAATCAGACAGAATGTAAAATCTACATGCCAAGTGCCCTACATCATATACATAGGTAACTAGAGTCTTGTTTGTGTATGTGTATGTGTACATATAGGCAAACTCAATGATGGCTTTAAACACTGATGATTGGCAGTCAATAATGTAAATTACTAATTAACTTTTATCAAAAATCTTCCAATTATCTACCTCCACAACATCCCATTGTAGAACTATTCTCAATTCAACAAATAAACAAGTATGTTTATCAAACTAACTTTACCCAGCCTATCAATAGCATAGGTAGATACTATCTTCTTAGGGAACCGAAGCTAGAACAAGCTACTGAACAATTGAAACATGAAGTACCGCCAATTTTATTCTCAGACATGGTACAACTATTTCTTACTGATAAAGGATCTAAATGACTAGAGTTTTACTAAATTCTTTTACCCTATTATCGAACATTCCCTCTCATCGTTCTTCTTCTTCTCTTCTAAAACATTACCGAGTACTTTCATCGCATTGAAACAGCAGTAATAACCTACTTCATTCTAGTTCTACAGCTGAGCTTTGCTTAAATTCGTCACTAAACCAAGCTGTCCGACATATAGTACATTGTAAGTTTAAGCCAGATAAAACATGTATATCGAGCAACCTAATAACGAAACCTTTAATGACAAGCATTTTAGATAATTGTATCCTAAACAAATCTCTAAATTTTTTCAACTCCAAATATATATACACAACAAAAGTAGCTAACTCCAGACCTGTTAGATACCATCTATTACAGATAAAAACATGAACCAATCTAGCTAAACTTTGATCAAATTCGAATTGTTTTCAAGCAATTCATCAAGTAATGCACACCACTATTCAGAACCAAATCTAACTCAATAGCCAAAATGTTGTTAATCTCTTCAAACTTCACAAAAATTGAAAAATTTTGAAACAAAAATGGAAAAAAAAAGTGCAGCCTTTTAGCTGGTTAGAAAATATCAGAAACTTAAACTGAATAGCTCAAAGTTTTCTTGGGCTCAATCAATTCAACGATGCTGTCATCGTCCCTTTAAGCTTTTAATTTTCCCACGATTTTCTCAGAAACCAAACAGCAAAAACAAAAGGAAAAGAAAAAAAAAAGAGCAAGTAAAATGAAAAACCATCACCGTCTCATTTGGCCGGTGTCGATCCAACACACCCCATTCTGTTATTCTTCTAAAGTACAAAAGCTCACCAACTTCAAAGCCCGAAAGCTGAAATTCACAGCAAATTCTTGTTCATTGCAAAAAATGTCTAAATCCATAACAAAAAGTAATACTAATACACAAATATTAGTAAATACCCTAATTCTTTACCTTGAACTATTTTCTTCAACCCCAAAGCTGACTTCTAAAACCCGTGGCTTTGTTAATCCGATTTTTAATAGATGGGAATTCAATGGCCAGTGGGAAGGGTGAGTTTTAGGGATTTCAAATTGGGGAAAAAGATAGTTTTTTTCGGATGTCGAATTGGGAAAGAAGACACGATAGTTCTTTAGGGATTTGGGACTAAGGAAAATAGGGGAAATGAAGGGGAGAAAGGGGAAAATGTTAAGTATTTTTGTCTAGGTAAAAAATAAGGCAGCAAAACAATGATGGTCTGACCAAAAAAATGTGACTTTTGCGGCGTTTCCTACGTAGCGCCACTAAAAGGGTAAGCTATTGCGGCGTTTTACCAAAACGCCACTAATAAACCAATAAAACGACGACGTTTTAATATAAACAAAATCAACTTTAGTGGCGTTTATAAACTAGCGCCGCTACATCCGAACCTATTGCGGCGCTTTTCAGAAACGCCACTAACAAATACACTAAAACGACGCCGTTTAATTTTAAAAAATGATGATCTTTTGTGGCGTTTTTGGAAAAACGCTGCTATTGGTTACCTTTTGCGGCGTTTATGAAAAACGCCGCTAATGCCTTTAAAAATTTAAATTATTTTATATATAAATAAAAAATAATATAAAAAACAATAAGTTATATAGCCAAAAAACTTTAATTTTATTTTAGATCATAGTATTTTAATTTTTTCATTTAAATAAATAATTTTTTAAAATTTAACTAATATTTAAAAGAACTACATAAAATTTGAAATCTTCAAAATTATTGAAAATTTGAAATCATTAAAATTTGAAATTATTTAATATATATAAATTAAAAAAATCAGTCATATACCCCAAAAAACTTTAAAATTAATTATTTTAAATAATAGTATTTCAAATTTTAATTAACTTTTTTAACACTAATTACCCTTAACCCATGTCCCCTTAATCCCTAAACTCCTAAACCCTAAACTATTAACCCTTAATCCCTAAAATTTGGACACTAAACCCTAAATCATGTCCCATTAACCCCTAAACCCTTGAACCTTAAACCATAAACCCTTAATCCCTAAACTTTAAACACTAATCCCTAAATGATATCCCCTTAACCCCTAAACCTTCAACCTTTAAATCTTAACCCCTAAACTATAAACCCTAAATCCCTAAACCTTTAGCCATTGAACTATAAACCATAATCCCTAAATCCACAATCAATAATCCATAAACCTTAAAATAATATTAACCCATAAACCATAAAGCCCTAAACCCATAATCCTTAGACCCATGCATAATCCCTAAACCTTAAAATATTAACTCGTCATAATCCATATAAACCATAAACCCTAAACCATATATACCCTAAACCATGCATAAACCTTAAACTATAATAATGATAATTAATTAAATATTTTAAAATTAATATCATCTCTTTTATGATTATATAAGAATTTATTTAATATATAAATTGACAAACAATCAGTCATATACCGAAAAAGCTTTAAAATTATTTTAAATAATATATACTATATAATTTTTTTCATTTTTAACATATATTTTTATATATATGTTTTTATTTTCATTTTTTTCTATGTGTCATTAATTTAGGGTTTATAGTTTAGGGTTTTAAATTTAAGGTCTATAGTTTATGGGTTTAGGGGTTAAAGGTTAGGAGTCAGGGTTAATGGGTTAAGATTTATGGTTACGGTAGTGTTTAGAGTTTTAAGGGTTTATGGTTTGAGACTTAGGGATTAAAAGTTTGGTAATTTAAGGGTTTACTGGGTTAGGGTTTAAAGAATGGTGTAGTTAATTTATATGGTTTATAAAGTCAGTTTCAGATATGATCAAAATAAAATCGAAATCAAAATAAAAATAAGACCTTATTTAAATTGTTATAATTTGGTCCTATCCAAAATACATAGTTACCTATCCATATCAATTTGCTACTTTTTTTATTTATTTTTCAATAAATAATTTGTTATATTTTTAATATATTAAATTTAATATTATCTCTTTTACAACTATATAATATATTTTTTAATATATAAATTAAAAATACTAATTAATCTAAACCTTAAACCCTTAACTACAATATCTAAAACCCAAAATCATAAAACATAAACCATCAACCCTAAACCAACCCTTAAACCCATAATCTATAAACTTTAAAATAGTTTATATCTATAGCGGTGTTTTTCCAAAAAGCGCCGCTAAAACTCAAATCTATTGCGGCGTTTTTTTATAAAAACGCCACTAAAACCCAAATCCTTAGCGGCGTTTTTGAAAAAGCGCCGCTAATACTCAATCTATAGCGGCATTTTTGAGGAAGCGCCGCTATTGCCACTAAAGCTCAGAATAAACGACGCCGTTCGGCTTAATCTTTTAGAGGCGTTTTTGTACAAACGCCGCTATAAGTCGACCTATAGCGGCGCTTCCTTAAAAACGCCGCTAATACTCAAACCTATAGCAGCGTTTTGGTGAAGCGCCGCTATTGCCACCGAAGCTCGCGTTCGGCTTAATCTTTAGTGGCGTTTTTATAAAAACGCCGCTATAGATAGACCTATAGCGGCGCTTTCGTAAAAATGCCGCTAATACTCAATCTATAGCGGTGTTTTTTCAAAAACGCTAATACCCGATTTATTCAATTTTTAGTGGCGTTTTCTATTCAAACATCGCTAAAAGCGCCGCTAAAAGTCTGTTTTCTTGTAGTGGTTGGCTTATACAATGAGAGTAGATGAGATGTGTGATGTCTACAGTTTTGGGGTGCTAACAATGGAAGTTTTTATGGGAAGGCATCCTAATGATCTTATATCGTATTTTTCATCATTGCAAACGACATCGTCATCGATGTCAAATGACCAAGATGTTTTACTGAAAGACACGATAGACCAACGTCTTTCACCACCACTAGGCCAGTCTGCCAAAGACTTGGTCTCTACTATGAAGATGGCACTGGCATGCTTGAATGGCAATCCCCAACTTCGGCCAACCATGCAGCAAGTTTCTCAAGCCCTTGGTCGTCAATCCCTTCCTTTACTGAGCCCTTTCAACAGCATAAAATTAGAAGAACTGTTGGGTGATGTAGTCTGCAATGGCTAACTAAGGTGATACAGTATCAAACATATTTCTAGGTAAGGTATGTAAATTTGCTTTATATCAACTCTTTTTATCTGTTTTTCTTCCAATTATCTCTTATTTCTCAGCTTTGTTTTGAAAATCGAGAAGCATTGTAATAATAAAGGCTTTGCTGAGAATGAGATGCTTAAACACTCAACTTGGATGCTTTGGAAAATTCGTTAATGGATCATGTTTTTAATTCTTATTTAATTCTTGTTTAAACTTAGATTATTTTTTTATTTCATGGCTGTTCATTGTTTGCAGGTGTAATTTAATTTGCGAGAATTGACTCTTCCATCCAATTTACAATTTCTAAGAGGTATGTATATTTAATTTGCTAAATTATTCCATGAGCTAAGTATAAGGTAATTACAATTTCAAATAGGTATGTATATTTAATTTGTTAAATCTGTTTTTAACTTATTTTTTAATGGATCATTAATGGATTTTTTCTACCATATTTTTTTCAATTTGCAACCTTTTAATAATATTTTACCTCTCGACATGTATGCTTGCCATGTGAATTTTTTTTACCATCTTTTTGTAATTTGTGATTTAATATTTCTATATTTCTATCACAATTTTTAATAAATTTATTTATTGATATAATATGTCCCATCTAATATACAAATATTTCTATCACGATTTTTAATAAATTTATTTATTGATATAATATGTCCCATCTAATATATAAATATTTCTATCACGATTTTTAATAAATTTATTTATTGATATAATATGTCTCATCTAATATACAAATATTTCTATCACGATTTTTAATAAATTTATTTATTAATATAATATGTATCTAATATACAAATATTTCTATCACGATTTTTAATAAATTTATTTATTAATATAATATGTCCCATCTAATATACAAATATTTCTATCACGATTTTAATAAATTTATTTATTAATATAATATCAATAAAATCTTTCTTGAAAATGTGTTAATTATATGAATAAGTGAATATTTTAATATTTATAGGAATAAATATTAAATTTATACATAAATATTGATCAAACTTATAATTTGATACATAAATTTTCATTTTGTGTTATTATATAAATGAAACTTAAATTGCGGTTCATATGTATGTATAAAACTTTGATTTATTTCAATTGTACATGTTTGAAAGAAATAAATACATACATCTTTTTGTCATATTGAATTATTATAATTGTGTGTATGTAATATAATTGAATAATTATAAAATGTGTTAAGTTTGAGCATTGTATAAGTTAGTAATGTTTTAATTATGTAATTGAATAATTCATCTCGTTATGTGCACAAGTATTTAAATGTCCATGATAGTAGCTAGTAATTTTTTTTTTGGAAGAGAAATTATAGCTCTAATTAATTTATATGGAGGACAAATTTGGAAATATCTGCTAAGGTAGGTCTCTCTCCATACTTGGTATGATTTATACTGTTGTTTGTTTTGTGTTATAATTTGCGGAGTATTGAAAAATTATATAATTGATGGTCATGCCACTAGTAAGATCATTGTGGAGCCTTAGTCTATAAAATATTACTTTATTATAGTAACTGCAGTTATAAGCAATTAAAACAATAGCCGACCTTCTCTCCAACCTTATTTTAAATATTTTAAAGATTCAAAGTATATAGGCTGGAAACCTAACGGGTTGCCTTATATCGAGCTGTAAGATATAATGGATCCTCCCTAGGTGTAACAACGCCACGTATGATGAATCTTAAAAAATTCAAAAAGACTTGAAAAAAGTCCTATCGAGCTCATTTACTATTGAATATTTATTACCATGTAGCTTGCTTGTCCAAAGCAATTAAAACAATACATGACCTTCTCTCCAACCTTATTTTAAATATTTTAAAGATTCAAAGTATATAGGCTGGAAACTTGACGGGTTGCCTTATATCGAACTGTAAGATATAATGGATCCTCCGTAGGTGTAACAACGCCACGTATGATGAATCTTAAAAAATTACTATATTCAAATTACTATTTTTTTATATTAATAATGTTTGATTTTAATATTTAATAATTTTAAATGTCTTTAAAAGTTATAACTAATTTTTATCAAAATAGTATTAATATTGATCATTACTTAAATAAATTACATAACTTACATAACTCATATAACTTACATAATTTACATAGCAACTTACATAACTCACATAACTTACATAATTTACATAACTCACATAACGTACATAACAACTTACATAACTTAACTAATACATGTACTGTAATCTAATAATTTCCTTAAAAGCATATAGTTTAAAGTTCATATTTCATAACTTACATAATCTACATAACTTACATAAAACATAAAAATATATCATATCAAGACTTACATAATAAACAACTTACCTGTGTAATTTATTGTCAACTTTAGAATTCAAGAACTATGAAATGGATAGGAGTTGGATGAAATTGTCAAGGGTAAGCAACGCCTATCGAAATGGAGTACAAACTTTTTTGAATTTTGCATTTCAAAGTGCAAGCCAAGAGAATATGATTCTTTGCCCATGTAAGAAGTGTGGCAACATCAATTGGCATACTCGTGAAGTTGTCTACGAACATCTAATTGTTGATGGCTTTATTCGAGGGTATAAAAAATGGATTTTCCATGGAGAGTGTACATCTAGTGGAACTTCTTCAACGATTAATCCGACCTATCCTGATACTGATTACCATCAGTATGTTAGACAAGATGACATGGAAGGTATGTTGCGGGATGCATTTAATATGCACAGTCATAGTGAGTAATCGTTTCCACCTGACTTTATTGCATTCGATGATTGTAATATTGGTGGAAATGTTTTTGGCGAAACGGGAACAAGTGCACCTTATGAGGAGCCAAATGAAGAAGCGGCGAAGTTCTACAATTTACTTAATGAAATGAACGAAGAACTTTACGAGGGATCAAAATATTCGAAATTGTCCTTCTACATTCGTTTATTTCACTTAAAATGTTTGGGAGGGTGGACTGGAAATTTTTTTACAATGCTGCTAGAGTTTTTGAGAGAGATGTTTCCTTTTGCAAAAATCCCCCAATCTTGTCAAGATATGAAGAGACTAATAAAAGATTTGGGCCTTGGGTACGATAAAATTCATAGTTGCCCAAATGACTGCATGTTGTACTGGGTGATCAGAAGAACCAACAGTGTTGTAATGTTTGCAGCAAATCTCGTTGGATGAATGGGAATACAGAAGATGTGAATGCGGATGAAGGTGGGGCATAATTAAGAAAGAAGCCAGTCAAGGTTTTGCGATACTTTCCCCTAATACCAAGACTTCAAAGGTTTTTCATGTCGTCAAAGACGGCCGAATCTATGAGGTGGCATAATGATCAACGGACCGATGATGGATTATTAAGACATCCTCGGATTCTTTAGCTTGGAAATCATTTGACATGAAATTTTCAAGCTTTGCAAGTGATCTTCGAAATGTGAGGCTTGGGCTAGCAGCTGACGGCTTTAATCCATTTAAAATCATGAGTACTTCGTACAGTACTTGGCCTGCGGTGCTTGTTCTTTACAATTTGCCTCCATGGATTTGCATGAAGCAATCTTCGTTTATTTTATCAATGATTATTCCTGGAGAGAAAGGTCCCGGAAATGATATTGACATCTATTTGCAGCCACTTATTGAAGAGTTAAAACAATTATGGTCAGGTGTTGAAACATACGATGTATTAAGAAAATAGAACTTTTATTTACGTGCAGCTTTATTATGGACAATTAATGATTTCCCGGCTTATGCTAATTTATCGGGTTGGATTACTAAAAGACATTATGCTTGTCCTTGTTGTGCTGCGCAAACTTGTTCGAAGTGGTTGTACAATGGGAAGAAGTTCTCTTACATGGGCCATCGTCGGTGGTTAGATGGAAATCATAAATTTAGATTTCAGAGGACTCTATTTGACGGTACTGAAGAGTACAGAGGAGCTCCTCAGCAGACCGTTGGATCTGAAATCTTGTTTATGTTAAAAGATATCAACTTCAGTTATGGGAAGATGAATCAACCACCTAACACGCAATCAAAGAGAAGATCGAGGGATGAATTCGATGATGAATCTGACGAAGAGGATGATCCTAATGACGCAGACTTATGGAAAAAAAGAAGTATCTTTTTTAGTTGCCTTATTAGGAGCATAATATTTTATGCCACAATCTTAATGTCATGCATATTGAGAAGAATGTCTGGGAGAACATAATTGGGACAATTTTGAATATCGATGGAAAATTAAAAGACAATCTTCAGAGTCGACTTGATTTAGTTGACATGAGAATTCGGCGTGATCTTCATCCTCAAGTACTTCCGAATGGAAAATATCGGTTGCCACCTTCTATTTTTTCAATGTCAAAGGAAGAGAAAGAGGTGTTTTGTATGGTGTTGAAGGATATAAAGGTCCCAGATGCATATGCGTCAAATATATCTCGATGTGTGAGTCTTAAAGATCGAAGATTATATTCATTAAAATCACATGATTACCATATCTTGATGCAAGATTTACTCCCAGTTGCTCTACGGTGCTGCATGTCAAAAAATGTGACGTCCTGTATAATTAAACTATCCAATATAATGAAAGCTATTTGTGGTAAAGTTTTGGATGTTGAAGAACTTAAGAAAGTACAGGATCGAGCTGCTTTGACTTTATGCAATTTGGAGAAGATCTTTCCACCTTCCTTCTTCACTATTATGGTGCACTTAGTAATCCATCTCCCTCACGATTAACAAGATGGCCAGAGTATGTCACAGCCTCAGCCCAAAATTGCTTGCCCAACCCAGCATTGGACAACATACATCGAACTTTCTCCAGCAATGTTCGATTCATACGCTCTGCCAATCCATTCTGCTGTGGTGTATCCCTAACTGTGAAGTGTCGAACAATACCATACTCTTGGCACACATCGAAGAACGGATCACTTTTATATTCCCCTCCATTGTCCGTCCTAAGCCGCTTGATTTTCTTGCCAGTCTGGTTTTCGATCATAGTTTTCCATTTAAGAAAAACTCTAAGCACTTCATCCTTAGTTCTCATGGTATACACCCAAACTCTTCTGGAAAAGTCATCAACAAAAGTAACAAAGTAGTGTTTTCCTCCCAATGAAGGTGTCTTGGAAGGCCCCCACACATCTGAGTGAACATATTCCAAAATACCTTTTGTATTATGGATAGCAGTACTGAATTTCACTCTCTTTTGCTTTCCCAGAACACAATGCTAGTAAAATTTTAATTTGCAAGCCTTTGCACCTTTCAACAATCCTTGCTTTGCCAAAATTTGTAAGGATTTTTCGCTGGCATGTCCCAACTTCATATGCCACAACTGTATTGAGTCCAATTCTTTGTTGCCGGAAGCTGCAGCGACTGCTCCAATAACTGTACTACCTTGGTAGTAATACAAGTTATTTTTCCTGATGCCCTTCAATATCACAAGTGCGCCAGATGTCACTTTCAAAACCCCATCTCTCATAGTAACAACTGAACCATTGGATTCCAAGGCTCCCAATGAGATGAGATTTTTCTTCAAACTGGGCACGTACCGAACATCAGTCAGAACTCTGGTTGATCCATCTTTATTCTTTAATTGGATTGAACCTATCCCAACAGTTTTACAGGCATTGTCATTGCCCATATAAACAACTCCTCCATTTAGTTCTACTAAATCAGAGAACCACTCCCGGTTAGGGGACATATGATAGGTACAACCCGAATCCAATATCCACTCATCTGAATGGAACGACGATGATGATACAACTAGTGATAGTTCAGAGTCGCTAGTATCATGCTTAGCAACACAAGCATCTACAGCAGTTTTTCCCTTATTCTTCAGCTTTGGACAATTTTTCTTCCAGTGGCCTTTCTCATGACAAAAAGCACATTCATCTTTCCCGAGTCTGGACTTTGACTTTGATCTCCCCTTTTGAGTTTTCTTCCGAGTGTATGAACGACCTCGGACTACTAAAGCTTCTGTATCTTTGATTGAGTTTTTCTGTTTGTCCTTCTTTCTCTGTTCATAACTGTATAAGGCCGCACAGACTTCGCTCAGAGATATATCACTCCTGCCATGAAGTAGAGTAGTTTCTAGGAACTCAAACTCCTCAGGAAGTGACCCCAACAGCATCAAAGCCAAATCTTCATCTTTGAATGCCTCATCCATATTCAGCAAATCAGTGACTAACTGATTAAATTTGGTGTTGTGATCATTCATTGTGGTACTTGGGACGTATGTGAAGCGAAATAGTCTTTTCTTCAAGTGGAGCTTATTTTGACTGTTTTTCTTCAAAAATTTTTCTTCAAGTGCCACCCACAACTTATTTGCAGAAGTCTCCTTTGAAAAAGCATACCTCTGCTCTTGAGAAAGGCATGATCGAATTGTGCCACATGCCAACCGATTGATCGCCTTCCAATCTTTCTCCTGTACATCATCTGGTTTCTCTTCATCAATGGCAATGTCTAGACCCTGCTGAAAAAGGGCATCTAGAACCTCACTTTGCCACATACCAAAATGGCCCGTGCCATCAAAGATCTCCACGGCCAATCTTGCATTTGCAATTGTCGGTCTTGTCCACATGGACGATGTTGAAGCTCCTACACCGACTGTTTTCTCCATAATCTTTCAATATACCTAAGGAAATCTTTTCTGATGTGGAAGATCAGTTTAAACTGCAACCACAGAGCATACTACGATTAACCTTCGGCTCTTGATACCACTTGTTGTTCCAATAGGGTCGGAAGCGTGTGAATTATTGTACTAAAAAATCACACAAAGTTCAATTCCCAGGGAAGAGAGGTGGATCACAAGGATCTCTTAAATACCAAGTCTTTCCTTAGTCAGAATATTCCTTCTAACGTAATTTAATAGCACAATTAAATACTACTATTATACCCTCAAATATTGAAAGAAAAATAGGACAAAAAGAACATAAGAGTTTTAACGAGGTTCGGTAAATTATACCTACGTCCTCGGGCACTAACACCAGATGATAACTTTACTATCTCCAAAATATTACAAACAAATAGAATTCCTTAAGAATTCTCAAATGGGAGAAGAGAGAAACCTAAGAGAGAAAGACTGGTTGGGATGGTGTAAATGAGAAATGGTTAGGCCTATTTATAGTTGAGGTTCAGGGACTAACTTGCAAATGGCCTAAAAAATTAGGGACCAAAATTACAATTATCCCATTCAACTTTAAACAACTTGCCTACCATTTTTTTCTTTCGGTGCCACTTGCACCTCCTATTTTTTGACTTTTCAACACCCCTTTTAATTTGTCTTTTCAACATTAATTTCATGTACAATAATTACTGTTTTATTAAGTTACTATTAGATTAAATAATAATAATATCTTTTGTTAATATTTTTTTATTCAAAACCATACTCAGTGGAGCAAAATGGAGACGAAAACTTGCTAAATTGCATGCTAAATCAGTGAAATACTTGCTTGAATTCATCAAACTTTGCTCTTTTTCTTGTTGAACCGATTCGCTTTTGTTGGAGTTCTCAAGTCATCGTTGGATCAGTATTCAAATTTGCAGAGAATATAATAATAGTATTTGTTTACATTAAGAATTCTCAAATGGGAGAAGAGAGAAACCTAAGAGAGAAAGACTGGGTGGGATGGTGTAAATGAGAAATGGTTAGGCCTATTTATAGTTGAGGTTCAGGGACTAACTTGCAAATGGCCTAAAAAATTAGGGACCAAAATTACAATTATCCCATTCAACTTTAAACAACTTGCCTACCATTTTTTTCTTTCGGTGCCACTTGCACCTCCTATTTTTTGACTTTTCAACACCCCTTTTAATTTGTCTTTTCAACATTAATTTCATGTACAATAATTACTGTTTTATTAAGTTACTATTAGATTAAATAATAATAATATCTTTTGTTAATATTTTTTTATTCAAAACCATACTCAGTGGAGCAAAATGGAGACGAAAACTTGCTAAATTGCATGCTAAATCAGTGAAATACTTGCTTGAATTCATCAAACTTTGCTCTTTTTCTTGTTGAACCGATTCGCTTTTGTTGGAGTTCTCAAGTCATCGTTGGATCAGTATTCAAATTTGCAGAGAATATAATAATAGTATTTGTTTACATTAAGAATTTAACCTGGTTGATATCGAACAGCAGGTTTTGCAGCTTGCAGAGTCGTCTTCTTATTCGATTTGTTCAGTCCACTCATCTTCTTCTCTATCCTTTTGAAACACTGGTTTTCTCTCACTTCTCTACATCTCCGATAACGTCTTGCAAACTCTGGTTTGAAATTTGTTAGAGGGTTCACCTCATAAACGCACGGTGCTGGTTCAGGCACTGAAACAGACCCGCTTGCTGTTCCTGATGAACATGGCCTGCGAGGACCATCCAAATCTAAATCTGCCTCCCTCAATTCTACCCTTGTTGATTGCTTCATTAATGGCTTCTTCATCCTTGGAATCACGCTGTTTCTGATGTTAGAGTAGCTTGTAGTCTTGTTGAATATGGTTCGACACCAGTTTTGGACCAAATGCTTGGCAAGTTTTCGATTGGCAGTGGTTTCCTCGTCTGATTTTGAAAGAAACATAATGACTTTACCAAGCGCCCACTCTTCTTCAACTGCTTCCTTCCATCTTCTAAGCTGATATCAACAGGCATCACCTGAGTTAAGATATTCAAAATGGAAGATCGAAGGGTGGCGTTTGGTAAGCTTCCATCGGGAAGAGGCTCGAGCCAACTCTTCAACAAAGTTAAAACCCCATGACCCAAAAACTCTTGTTGCAGCTTTTTCTTGGAGAGAGTCAGTAAGAAGAGGCTGTTGGAAACGTGATGGGCCGAAAATTTACTTTTTATTACACACTCAATATATTACAATACGAAGATTACAAATATTTTCTCAATGACTAGATAGTCTAGCTGCTGCTAGATTTTAACTCACTCAAGGTTTGCTAACCTTCTCACTCTCACTCACGTTGCTTCTCTTATTTCTTTTTTCTTCTCATTTTTCTTCATTACAACACAAGTTCAAGCCTCTATTTATAGGCTGATAAAGTGACAACAAATGTGGCTATTAATCCACTTAATTTCCAGCCACAAAACATCTCAATAATGGAGCACTTTGTATGGCTAAAATTTCAGCACTTTGCATGGCACAAAATTGCTCCACGTCTCATGCTTCTAGATTATGCTTGGAGTGGGTTTGATTTCTAACACTCCCCCTCAAACCCAACTTTCATACCGAGCTTCTCCTTGAATTTGTTGAATGTCTCCACTTTCAACGGTTTTGTGAAAATATCTGCCAGTTGATCTTCTGTCCTGCAATGGACCAACTCCACGTTTTTGTTTTTCACTTGCTCTCGGATAAAATGATACTTCGTATCGATGTGCTTGCTTCGGCTGTGCGACACCGGATTCTTGGCAAGTGATATAGCGGATTTGTTGTCAACGTAGATGGTAATTGGACCTTCATTTGAAACACCTATTTCTCCCAAAATATTCTTCAACCACATTGCTTGGCATGTACAAGTTGCTGCGGCCATATACTCTGCTTCACATGTTGAGAGAGCAATTGTTTGTTGCTTCTTTGACGACCATGAAAAAACTGCGGAACTGATGTGGAATGCATATCCGGAAGTGCTTTTCCGATCATCCAAGTCTCCCCCATAATCGCTATCTGAGTAGCCAACTAATTTTGAATCTTGTGAGTGGGTATAGAATAAACCATGGTTCATCGTACCTTTGATATATCTCAAAATTCTTTTTGCGGCAATTAAGTGGTCTTGTTTCGGCTTCTCCATGAATCTGCTCACCAATCCTACTGCATATGTAATATCTGGTCGTGTGATTGTCAAATACCTTAAACTTCCAACGAGACTTTTAAACAACGTCGGATTTATCGACTCCCTTGTCGAATCAACACTTAGCTTCATCCCTGGATCAGCTGGCGTGACTACTGGCTTGCAATCCTTCATTTTGAACTTGTTCAAAATCTGCTCCGCATACTTCTTTTGAGAGACAAAAATTCCATCTTGCATTTGTTTCACCTCGACTCCAAGAAAGTATGACATCTCACCGATATCTGTCATTTCAAATTCTTTAGTCATAGCTTTCTTGAAATCATCAGACATACCTGGATTGTTTCCGGTGAAGATCATGTCATCCACATATAGGCATACGATCATGATATCTCCATATCCATTCTTCTTTGTGTACAGGGTGTGCTCGTGCGGGCTTTTGATGAATCCATTTCTTCGGAAGTACTCGTCGATCCTTGTGTTCCATGCTCTTGGGGCTTGCTTCAATCCATACAAAGCTTTCTTCAATCGGTAGACTTTGTCCTCCTTTCCTTGTATGCTATATCCAGGTGGTTGTTCTATGTAGACTTCCTCCTCCAAGTAGCCATTCAGGAATGCAGACTTGGAGTCCATCTGATAGATTTTCCATTTGTATTGTGCTGCGACCGCTATGAGAAGCCTAATTGTGTCTATTCTTGCGACTGGAGCAAATATTTCATCATAGTCCACTCCTTGTCTTTGCTTGTAGCCTTTGGCGACTAGTCTTGCCTTGTATTTCTCTACTTTTCCTTCTTTGTTGGTCTTCGTCTTGTACACCCACTTGACACCAATCGGGCTATGTCCTTCTGGCAGACTTGTTAGCTCCCACGTGTCATTCCTTCTTATTGCAGCAATCTCCTCGTCCATGGCATTCTTCCATTTATTGTCTTCAATTGCTTCTTCGTATGTCACTGGATCACATTCTGTCATTAGACAGAATAGTGAATAATCGAACTGCGTCTCTACAGGTTCCGTAGAATTGTAGATGTCGTTGAGACTCCGTGTTCTTGTGGGTGCTTCATCTGAGCTGCTGCTTCCGCTGCTGCTGGTTGGTGACGAAGGGGCTGTTGTACCAGGACTTTGATCATCGCCTTGTTCTTCTTGGTTGATGACATCATTGTCGTCTTCGTTGAAAATAATCCTTCCACTTTCTTTTCTTCTTCACTCCATCTCCAGTAATCCGCTTCATCGAACTCGACATCTCTTGAGATAATCAATTTCTTAGTAAGAGGATTATAAAGTCTGTAGGCCTTACTTCTTTTGTCATAGCCTATAAAGATACACTTCTCTCCTCTATCGTCAAGCTTTTTCCTCTGTTGCTCAGGAACGTGTGCATATGCAATGCATCCAAAAATTTTGAGGTGTCCAACTCTTGGCTTGTGATCGCTCCATGCTTCTTCTGGTGTCTTGTGTCTTACACTTTTTGTTGGACATTGACTCAACAGATAAACTGCGCATTCAATGGCTTCAGCCCAGAAAGTTCTCGGAAGGTGTTTACCTTTTATCATGCTTCTTGCCATATCCAGAATTGTCCGATTCTTCCTTTCTGCAACTCCGTTTTGTTGTGGAGTGCGTCTGGCTGTTAACTGATGAATGATTCCATGATCCTTGCAGAAACTTTCATAAAGCTTTGCAGTATACTCGCCTCCTCTATCGGATCTGAGTATCTTCAAATATCGACCACTCTGTTTTTCCACCATTGCTTTGAACTCCTTGAATTTTTCTAGGGCTTCCGATTTTGCTTTGAGAAAATAAACCCAACATTTTCTGCTATAATCATCAATAAAAGTTAGGTAGTACCTGTTTCCACCGAGTGATTCAATGTCGTACGGACCAGATATGTCGGTGTGTACAATTTCCAATGGTCTTCTAGCTCTTCGAGATTTTCCTACTTCAAATTTCTGCCTATGCTGCTTTCCTTTGACACAGGCTTCACACAGTTGATCTGGATGATTAATACTTGGTAATCCATTCACCATATTTGTCTTCGACAACAGCTTCAAGCCAGAAAATCCGAGATGTCCGTACCTTAAGTGCCACAACCATGATTCATTCTTCAGATCCGTCTTCATGCATTTTACTTCTCCAGACTCGATGTCGAGGGTGAAAAGACGATTTCGCGTCATATCAACTTGAACAACTAATTCTCCACTTTTGTTCCTGATGGCGAGTGAGCGGTCTTTCATATGAACTTCATATCCTTTTTCTAGGAGTTGACCAAGACTGATCAGGTTGCTCTTCAAATCTGGTACGTAGTAAACGTCTGAGATGTACTTCTTCTCTCCATTCCTTTGTGTTATAACAACCTTGCCCTTTCCTTTGATTTCTGCATGTGAGTTGTCTCCAAAAGTTATTTGTCCATGAACTGTTTCATCTAATTCTGTGAACAGCTCCTTTCTTCCACACATGTGGTTGCTTGCACCGTTGTCGAGATACCACACACTTCTCTTGCGATCTTCATTTTCTCCGTAAGTGAGAAAGACACTTGATTCCACTTTTTCGTTGCCTTCTGCTGCGACTGCTACATGGTTTCTTTCATCCACTTTGTGTGTTGATCTGCACTCGTAACTGAAATGTCCATACTTGTTACAGTTGTAGCATTGTACCTGAGATTTATTTTCTTGAAATCTGCCTCGGCCACGACCTCTAGATCCACGTCCACGGTTGGATGTTTGATAATCTTTATTTTCTTGATATCTCCCATATGATTGATTTCCACGTCCTCGTGATCCTCTTCCTCCTCTGTTTCCACCACGGTAGCCTCCACGATATCCTCTGCGGTTTCCTCTTCCTTGGTTAAAGTTATTACTTGTTTCTCCGTCGTCGACGGACAACTTGCTATGCAAGGCTTGATCAAGATTTTCACTATCTTCATTTAGCTTCATCTTTTGCTCATGGGCTTGCAGAGAACCCACAAGTTCTTCGAGCGACATCTTTGACAAATCTTTTGATTCTTCGATGGCAACGACTACGTACTCGAATTTGCGTGTGAGTGATCGTAGAATTTTCTCCATCACTCTTACCTCGTCAAGAGTTTCTCCATTTCGTTTCATTTCATTTACCACCGATTTTACACGATTGGCATAGTCATCGATATTCTCGGAGCTCTTCATTTTTAACATTTCAAATTCAGCTCTAAGTGACTGAAGGCGTACCTTTTTAGCTTTTTCTACACCTTGAAATGATTTTTGCAAAATCTCCCATGCATTCTTCGCGTTCTTCACATCTGATATTTTCTCGAAGGTTGATTCATCCATACCTTGAAAGATACTATTCAAGGCCTTTTGATCCTTCTTTCGTGCTTCTCGTAACGCCTTCTTAGCGTCATTTGATAAAGCTGCTTCTGTAGCGGCATCTCCAGGCTCGATGTATCCTTTTTCAACGATCTCCCAACAATCTTGCGAACCGAGCAAAGCCTTCATTCGAATGCTCCAATTTCCATAATTTGTCTTCGTCAATTGTGGAACTTGTAGCTGAATTACGTCGCCCATATCGACTTGTTAGATGAACACCAAAGGTACTCCGAACTGGACACGAACCGAACTCCGAACCAAGCTCCGAACCGTAGCTCTGATGCCACTTGTTGGAAACGTGATGGGCCGAAAATTTACTTTTTATTACACACTCAATATATTACAATACGAAGATTACAAATATTTTCTCAATGACTAGATAGTCTAGCTGCTGCTAGATTTTAACTCACTCAAGGTTTGCTAACCTTCTCACTCTCACTCACGTTGCTTCTCTTATTTCTTTTTTCTTCTCATTTTTCTTCATTACAACACAAGTTCAAGCCTCTATTTATAGGCTGATAAAGTGACAACAAATGTGGCTATTAATCCACTTAATTTCCAGCCACAAAACATCTCAATAATGGAGCACTTTGTATGGCTAAAATTTCAGCACTTTGCATGGCACAAAATTGCTCCACGTCTCATGCTTCTAGATTATGCTTGGAGTGGGTTTGATTTCTAACAGAGGCAGCATTTGGATCTTTCTAATAGCGGGTTTGTTTTGGATGTTAAGCTCAATGTCTTCTGTGGCAGCAATCTCCATTTGAGCCATTGCTTTCTCAACGAGTAATCCAATTTCCGGAGAACTTGTTTCCTCCATCTTCTTCCTTCTCTTGACCTTATCGAACATCGCCTCGATCTCTGCATGATCAGTACCAGATTTACGACAGATTTGGTCGTCTTTCTGGTCCTGATCATCCGAGTTAATCCAACCCCAGATCTCGTACCGATCACTGGGTTTTTGAAGCTTTCTCTTGTTGGTTTTAGGGAAATCGTGTTGCACGATCTCAGGGATGTTGTCGGTTTCTTCCTCCATAGATGATTTCTTCTTGACCAGCCTTCTTCTAGGTTTCGAAACCTCTATCAATGCTAACACTTTGAATCGTAGTGAAGTTTTTGTTAGGTTTCAAATGAATATGATGTTGTATGTTATATATAAATAATAGTTGTAATGAAATTGTGTTGTATTTGGAGTCTGAGTTGAATTAATATTTATCCTTAAGAGGAATTGGATTTCATGATAGAATTGGAATCCTAGTTGGAGTTGGATTTCATGTTATAAATCCTAGTACAAGTTTGATTTAGGTTTTTTTTCTTAATCCTTTTTGCTTTTAAATTTTGATTTTGTTGCATATAAATTTATTATTTATGTGGATAATACAATATATTTAACATAAAATATATGTTATCCCAAGCAATTCATGATTTTTAATAATGGGATATACCAAATATTTAAATTGATTTAATTTATCTTAAATGCAGAATCAACAACACTAATTATTTTCTGTGGCTACAAAATTTTATAGAGGCTTTCAAAAAAATAATAGTTGTACATGAAAAAAAAAAGAAAACCCTTAAATTTAAATAAGTCCTTGATAAATAGTTCTTTAATTGATTACTTTCGGTCATTAATGCTCTTAATTTTAATTTTTACTTTTTCACATATCATTATTTCATTAACTACAACTATTTAATTTAATTTTTTTTTAGTAAACAATCAAATATAAAAGATTAAAACTCTTTTAATTTTTCTTTTTCACGTAACATCTACTAGAAAATTAAAGGTAATTCGAGACTTATTCTTTTATATTTTCTATGAAGCTCTTGAACTGATCATATGTATTAATCTGAGTTTCATGTTAAACTAATTTAAAATCCATAGTTAATTTTATTTGATTGAATAATTTGTTAGTGTTAGGGCTAACGTTTTAATCTCTGACATGCTTTTATTTTGAATCTCACCACACAACTCAATTCATCTCGCTAATGAATAACTTATATATTACCACTGACACATATGAATCAAAACCCCACCTTAGTCCGTGTTCTACATAATTTTTAATGGGTAAATTGCATTGATAGTCACCTAATTATCAATAAATTTTTTATCACTCAATTATAAAAAATTACGAAATAGTCATCTAATTATTCGAATTTTTCTATTTCGGTCATTAGCTGTTAAATGGCTAACAGAAAGAAGACTTGCCTGCTTTTAAAAATTGACATAGTAGCAATTTTAACCCTCAACGTTTACATATTGTATAATTTGTTCATTGTTACAATTTTATTTTCCTTTATGACCATTTTATTTAAAAAGTTAAAAAATGAATTTCTCAGTTAAACTTTGATAGAAAATATATAAAAAATAGAAACACCCAAAAACCTAACATCATAATTTTCATATTTTCTCATTCTTTTCTCTTGATGCTTTTGTTCCTCACTGTTGGATTGAACACTAAAAGTTGAGATGACTCAATTTTTGCCAGTTCACTCTTCAACAATTTGAAGTATAAGTGAAAAACCACGTTAGTTTGCCGAGAATATCAATCGACTATTCGATAGCAAGTTGATATGCCATTGTCGATGATGTTATTTGTACCCCTTTTCATATAATTTTAGCTTGTTTAATAGAAAATTTAAGTCAATTTTGTAATAAGTTATGTTTTATAGTTTAAGTAGCCAAATTATGGTTTCTAGTAGTTTTATCGTATTTTATATTTAAATAAGGCTATGTGATTATGTTGGATGGATCCAGAGCTAAAAATGCAACTTTTGGACGAAACTGTTTTCGATGTCGCGACATAGAAGATAGTCACAATAACAAACTCTTGGAAGCAACTGCTGCGAATGTTGCAACATGAAGACTTGAAAATTGCACCATTGGTTCCATGTTGTGACGAGGAAGATACTCCATATCGTGACATTTGTCTGTGCATGGCAATTGCGATTTCAAGGGCAGAACAGGGTCTTTTCTAATTTAAAGCCCTAATTGTTGTATTAAATGGAGGGGCTTTTTGGTCTTCGAACTCTTACCTATATAATTAACTTTGTAATCAGAATTAAGGGGAACTTTTGGTAGATTTTAGCTTTAGTTTTTTAATAGACTAGATTTTTATGATATTTTTTTAATCAAAATCTCTCTATTTCAAAGTTTAGACATTGCGAGCGAAGAACATTCCAAGTGCATGCTTTAATCTCAATTTATCATTGAGCATTCACTCCTTTATTCTCTTTATTTATATCTATCTAGTTAATGGATTAATTGAATGTTTGTATAAATAGAAGAATAATGCTTATGCTTTCATAAATATCTTGCATGTGCCGATTGTTTTATTGATTAAATAATTATGTGATTATTTATCTTAGATTGGTTGTTGATTCAAGTTTGTTAAATATCTCAATATACTAGGATTGATGACCCTAATAGAATATTTAGGCATATGAGACCGAAATGGTATTCTGTTACGTAAGCATTTATTAAACTTGTATTGAGAGGTGAGACAAAAAGGGTTTTCATATGCCTAAGTGAGACTGAAAGGAAATCTTAGGTTGTAACTCTTAGCGAGGATGAGATCGAGAGGGTATTTTTATTTAAGAGTGGTAAATAACTCAATTAAAGTAAATGTTGGCTTAATTGATAATTAGTTATTCAACCAACCTAGGTGAAGTAGATTGGCCTCGTTTTAATAAGAAATAGGAAGTTCCAATAGTTTTAACCCTAGGGTGAAGTTTTAATTTATTACTTTTCTTGAAATAGTTTTAATTTATTAATTTTCTTGAAATTTTAATCACGGGTTCGCACTATCAATTTTTAGCACGACTAGACTAGTACTTGTTTTAGGAATAATTAATTTAGTAGTAATTTTCACCAACCCAGCAATTCCTTGGGTACAATCCTCAGCATATTTCTAGTATTTTATTGTAATTAACTATATTACAATTTGACTTGTACATTTGCAGGCACCGCACTTATTTCTATATTTTTAATTGCATTATTCTAAGCTCTGGTGCACTTATGCCCGGGCGCGGTCACAAGTTCAGTCACAGAATTGGACAAACAATAAAACATAAAAAAAATAGCAAACATAGAGAGAGATCTGCACACAGTCGTTTGCTTACACAGTTCGAGAACAATCCTACTCTACGAAGTGTTCTGTGAATGGTCTCTTATTCTTCAGTTGATCCAACCACCTATTGGTGTAAGCCCAAACTACCCTTTTACAAGATGTATTTGCAACCCAATAGCTGGTCCCAACTAGTTACAACCACTCACCCAAACTTCACTTAGAAAGGTTTAATTCACTCATAATTAATGCCTAAGACTGGGTGCGAAAACAAAGAGAATAATTAGTCAAAATAGCAATTTGCAACTCTTTACATAATAAAAAACAAGTACCTTAAATGTACAAAGTACTACCTATTTAAAGGCATCCTACGCAGTAACGATAAATGTCAAGAAATCTAGATAAACTTGACTTCTTATGTGCTTCATAATCAATCAATAAAGTCCTAAGCCAATCAGAAAATCCTTCCTTCAAAATTGCCATTGGCGATGTCTTAAAGAGAAAGAATTTAATCCAAGTTGAATTCTACTTCAAAACCTTCACATATTAGTTCTCTTGATAATTTCATTTTTTAGAGCAAGAATGATGTATTTCATGATGCCCATTTGTTTTAGAAACAAGAACAAAAAAAACGGCCAACACATAAAAAATATTTAGGTTGTCTTATATTATGTCCAAGTCCATCAGGTAAATGGACAAACCTTGTTTGATAAACATGATCCTAACAATCTCCTTCTTTTAGCTTTTTGATAAAACTTTAAACAAATGGACTCATTCATCACCATTCATTCGATCATCAAAAACAAAACAAAAAGCAAGATGATCACAAAGAGTTCAAAGAATTTTCAACTACAACAACTGCAAATATCTCCCCTAATACTCCCCCTTTCTCAAATTGTCCTTAAGCACAAAAAAATAGAGAACAAAACACTCCAACTCCCCCTTTCCCATATATCTCCCTCTTTTTGTCAAAAAGCTCATTAGGCTATCAAAGTGTCTATTCAATGTATAGATAAACTCAGAACCCCATGTGATGGCTTAATAGTCAAGGGTGTTTACTGCCTCAGGTGTGGCTTGAATTCGAGTCGCACTAATCAAGTTTATTGTTTGGGCTTTGACTTGTTATTGTAACCATAAAAAATGTATAGATAAACTTGAAGAGTTGAGCCCTTTTGGCTATAGAGCACTAGATATCAGTAGTTAGGGTGTCTACCTCACTACGAAGCAAATCAAGAAGTTGTTGTTTCTGAGCCACTTTAACTAATTTACTAATTTTTTTAGTAAATGGTACAAAATGCAATGTGACACCTAGTACAAGAGCATTCATGGTAATTTTACCTAATTTTGTCTTAATGATTTTTTTATTTTTATTTTTACTTTCCAATCTACATGAGAAAGTTACTTCCCCACTTTTTATTGTGGAAATTACATTACCATGTTTATGGAAAAGTAACTCTAAATGGATGGAATTAAAAAAAAAACCTCTAAATGGAAAGTTAGATTACGAAGGAAGTAAATAAATACTTTCCAACTAATTAAATTTCTAAGGAAGTAATCACTTTGTATCATAGCAAATGCTACTTAACTGTTAAACTTATTTAGTTTCAACTATTCCTCAATACTAAAATTTCACAATTTGAAAAGTATAAGGGCTAAGAAAAATCAAATTAGAGGACATACACTAAATCTATAATTTTACACATAGTATAATATTAATAACAAAATTTAGCCGAACAGATTTGATTGTTATTATTTAGACTAGGATTGAAATTTTAGAATTTAAAAAGTATAGGGATTAAAATTGACCAATTGATTAAAACTGACCAAATTAAAATATATAAACTAAATCTACAATTTACACTTAGCTAAATTTAAAAACAAAAAAATTTAAAAAATAAAATTGAAATTGGATTCCAATTTCCAAAAGCGAACTCATTATCATCGTATTAAAATGGATTTGAATAGCACATTCGTATATTCAAATATATTATCAAAAAAGAAGAAGAAGTGAAATTGGGTAATGGATATGCTAAGGTTAACTTCAGACCAGCTATGAATAGTTAATTTGAGATTTGCATAATAGGAAAATTGTCACATTGATACCTCGAGAACTTTTTTGGTCAGATTGATACATATGTACTTTCATCCAACTTCAAGTTCCGAAATTCAAGCATTTCATAATATTATGAATCTTTATATTTTTAACATTTTTTTTGCATTTTTTAAAATTTTAAAACTAATTATTTAAAATGATCTTTCTTTTATTTTTTTTAAAATTAGGTTCTTTTTTTATAATTTTCCTATTTTAATTTTTTTTGGGAAAATTTTAGTATATTTTTCATTTCTTATCATTTTTAAAAATGAATAAATTTGAAAACGGGGGATTTTAGATAATTTTATTTTTTTAGAATTTTATGACTTTTAATTTTTTTTTTAAAATTAAGCATGATTACATTTTTAAAAATATATTTATAATTTCATCAGATAAATTCTAAATTTGAGATTTTTTTAAAATATATATTTAAAATTTTTAAGGAACTTCTTGCATTTTTTTATGATTTTTAATAAAATTGTCATTTATAATGACTAATGTGGCACCAAACTGATTTTTTCGTTAAACTATTTCCAAGGTCAACAAATTATTATTAAGTTTACAGTTTGGTCATTCAATTTCAAAAAGTTACAAATTGGTTACAGAACTATTCAAAAGTTATCATTTAAGTAATTGAGCTATTAAGTTGAGAACATATGTCAAATGTAGGACCGAAAAGTTTATAATTTGATCATTCAACTATTAATAAGTTTATAATTTGGTCACTCAATTTTAAAAAGTTACAAGTTGCTCACTGAACTAACTTTACAAGTTTATACTTTGGTCTCTCAATCTTTGCACCACTACTCACTAACTTGATAATCCAAACAATACCAACAACAACTCAAGCCCCAAGTCCTACAAAGTCATTATCGACACCATGCCTCACCTCTAATCCAACCAACTCAGCAACTCTTCATTCTTAACCTACTCATCATTTACCCTTCAGCCAAAACCATAACCTAAGAAAAATCCACAATCAAGCTATTCACACACCCTTACCTCAAACCAACAACCAAATATCACTACAATCACAATCGAAGCAAACAAGAATACAAATAAAACAAAAAGAAAGTCTCTTATTTTAATGAGCCCCAAATAGGGCATACGAAAACAAATGGATATAATAAAATTAGTGAAAAAAGAATAAAAATATAAAATATGAAGACTCAAACATACCAAATTCAATCAGGAGTTAGTCAAAAAGTTCTAAGAGAAGGAAGCTAAAAAAAAAGTCAAAGAGAAAGTCTTACTAGAAAAAATGAACATATTAGAGTTAGGCGACCATTTGGTGATGGTGGATGGAGATCGGAGAGCTTCTCCATTAGGGCTTCGGGTTTAAGTCAACAAAGTTTCAAGCCATTTCAAGAAAAATTAGACCATAAAGTTGAAAGAGGAAAGAAAAAGCTCTAGTTCGATGTGTTTCTTCGTCAGAGGAGGAGATCGAATGGTGGTGAGATCACTGGAATACAATTGTGAGGGAAGTTTGTGAAACACTAAAAATTTTGAAATTGAGTAGCCAAAATGTGAACTTACTAATAGTTGAATGACCTTAAGTATAGTTTACCTTATAATGAACAATGAGTTAATGGCTACAATTGATGTTCGTTAGCAACTTAAGCTCCTATTTACCTGCGGTTAGTGTCAAAACAATAGTGGTAGTGAGATTAGATATTGTAACAATATTGTAGCGTGAGACAAAAAGAAAATTAAATGCACCGCAATGGAGGTAAACACCTATGCAAAAGGGCCCTTAATGGCTTTGTGATCAACTTGTAACTTTTTAAATAATTCAATTTTCAATTTGTAACTTTTTAAAATCGAGTGATCAAAATGTAAACTTATTAAAAATTGAGTCACCGTGTATCCTCTTGTATGTATATACATATAAGATGTGAGATTTGTACGAGTTGTGCTCGTTCAAATATGCAAACAAACAATGAAGTCATAACAACAAGCAAGACAAGAACTAAAATTTGGACCAAAACAAAGTACAAAAAGCCCAATTAAACATTAACTGACCCAAATATCGCATAACTGTGAGACCTATGAGAACTCAAAGAAACTATAGACTGAGACGACAACTACTTTAGATCACTGAAAGTCCCAGTGTTTTTCAAGGGTTTTGAGAGTTCTCAAATCATACATTTACATCCTCCTCCACTCCCTCCATATGATCCTTTAAAAGCGAAAAACCAAATCCAAACCAAACCAAACCCAGAATTTGCAGCAAATCAATTATGGCGACCATGCCCGCATCCGCATCAGATCTGTTGAAGTCCTTCAAACTCAAAACCAAGCAACAAGAACTCTTGATCCGAGTCTCCATCCTCTGTCTCGTCTACATCTTGGCATTCATCACTCGTCTCTTCTCTGTCCTCCGTTATGAATCCATGATCCATGAATTTGACCCCTACTTCAATTATCGCACCACTCTTTACCTCACCGAGAACGGCTTCTACGATTTCTGGAATTGGTTCGACTATGAAAGCTGGTACCCTTTAGGCCGAATAGTCGGCGGCACCCTTTACCCAGGTCTCATGGTGACCGCCGTTCTCATTTATCGCATCCTCCGTTTCCTTCGTTTCGCCGTCCATATCCGCGAAGTCTGCGTTTTAACAGCTCCGTTTTTCGCTTCCAATACGACCCTCGTCGCTTATTTCTTCGGGAAAGAAATCTGGGATTCCGGTGCCGGTCTTGTCGCCGCCATTTTGATCGCCATTTGTCCTGGTTACATATCCAGGTCCGTGGCTGGTTCTTATGATAATGAAGGGGTCGCCATTTTCGCTTTGCTTTTCACGTTTTATGTCTTCGTGAAGGCCGTTAATACGGGATCGTTGGCTTGGAGCTTGGCTTCGGCGTTTGGTTATTTTTACATGGTTTCAGCTTGGGGAGGATATGTTTTTATTATTAACTTGATCCCACTTTATGTGCTGGTGCTCTTGATTACTGGGAGGTATTCAATGAGATTATATGTTGCATATAATTGTATGTATATTTTGGGAATGTTGCTTGCAATGCAGATCCGCTTTGTCGGGTTTCAACATGTGCAATCCGGTGAACATATGGCCGTCATGGGCGTCTTCTTCTTGATGCAGGTTCTGTTATTTCTAGCTGTTTCTTGCAGTCGATTTAATGAATTTTGGTAGTAGTGTAGTAGTCTAAACAATTAGTGCTTGATAAATGTGTATATTTGTGCTTACATTGAACACTGGCATGGAAAATTAACTAAAACAAGATTAAAACACAAAAAAGATACATGAATGTTTCTATATATGAACATGACAAGGATACACAATTTTCCATGCCTGAGTAAAAGCATAAACTGAGGAAAATTTCTTTTGCAATGTATGCTTTGGTCTTTTTTAGTGGAAATAGTGTTCTTGATCTTCAAAACTTGACGGTAACATAGAAAAGAAACATTGGTCTTCGATGGAAACTGTCTTCAAGTGGTATTGCTCTGATTGATGTGTGTTCTGTTCTTCTGCATCCAGCTATGTGGCAAACTCTGCAAGTAGGAAAAAATTAGTTTTACATGTAATGATAAAATGAAAGTGGTTTGCGGGTTTGTTTTGTGATTCTATCTGTCAGAGCGTTGAGCTGGTAATGGAAAGTTGCATTAATCATGTTTGGATTACTTGTGTAGGTTTTCTACTTTTTAGATTGGGTGAAGCACATGCTTAGTGACACAAAATTGTTTCAAGCTTTCTTGAGGATCACCGTGACTTGTGCAGTCGCTGTGGGTGGTATTGCTTTGGGATTAGGCATGGTATCTGGTTATATTTCACCTTGGACAGGAAGGTTTTACTCTTTGCTGGATCCAACATATGCCAAGGATCACATTCCCATCATTGCATCTGTCTCTGAGCATCAGCCAACAGCGTGGTCATCTTTCATGTTTGATTTCCATATCCTGCTTTTCCTTTTCCCAGCTGGTCTTTATTTCTGCTTCAAACGGTTGTCTGATGCCACTATATTTATCGTCATGTATGGTTTGACAAGTATGTATTTTGCTGGTGTTATGGTTCGGTTGATTCTTGTTGCTACACCCGCAGTTTGCCTTATTAGTGCCATTGCTGTTTCCGCCACTGTGAAGAACTTGACTGTGCTGTTGAGGTCGAAGAACAAGGTTGTCCAAACTGGTTCCACTAAGGGAAGTGGCGGTTCAAAGTCCTCTTCTAAGGTAACATCTCTCTGCCAGTCTCTCTCACACACAGATAGATTTGCTTTAGTTTTGCTGCTGGTATAATCCCTCGCTTTGTTGTTTGACATCAATCTCCCTACGTTGCTCTGACTCTTAATTTTTCATAAAAGTACTCATGTCTGGCACTCATATGGATACATATACAGAAATGGGTATGGAGTTATGATCTTCCAAGGACCTGCTAAATACATGGAAATCTTGGAAAGTAATGGGTATGGGGTTATGATCTTCCAAAGACCCGCTAAATACATGGAAATCTTGGAAAGTGAACATACCTGTTCTCACACATATTAGTTTAATAGTTTTCATTTCTATCCATAGGTTATGTTAATGAATCTTATTTATTTTCCGAGTAGGCTTTACTTGATCAGTCCCAGCCTTTCCAGAAAAATGGGGCGATTGCACTGCTCTTTGGTGCCTTTTACTTGCTCAGTAGGTATGCTACCCACTGTACATGGGTCACTTCAGAAGCTTACTCATCTCCTTCAATTGTACTGGCTGCAAGAGGTGCCCATGGGAATAGAGTTATTTTTGATGATTATCGTGAGGCTTATTTTTGGCTTCGGCAAAATACTCCTCAAGATGCCAAGGTGATGTCTTGGTGGGATTATGGGTATCAAATCACTGCCATGGGAAACAGAACTGTTATTGTTGACAACAACACTTGGAATAATACTCATATCGCTACTGTTGGGCGTGCTATGTCATCTTACGAAGATGAGGCAATTGAGATAATCAGATCACTTGACGTTGATTATGTATTAGTTGTCTTTGGAGGTGTTACAGGGTATTCCTCCGATGACATTAACAAGTAAGACATGAAATCACTTTTGTTTATCCATTATTTTCGTGTTCTGTTTAGTGCCACTTCATGCATTGTGTGAAAGTGCCTTGAATGGTTAATGCTCTTTGTTCTTTGCTTCAAATCACGGAAACTCATTTTGTTCATACTTGGACAGTTGGAATGATAGATGTAGTCTGATTAAATGGTTAATGTTCATCTGTACCTTTAAAGTACGGTAATTAATGGAGGATCATTCTGTGTATGCATGGTATGCAAACATAAGAAATTGTATGAAAATCTAGCTCTAGCGTTTAATGATTATAGCTTCTTTTTCTTTAAAGTATGAAGAAGGATGCATTTTTGGACTTTGATCAATAGGTGTACTTAATCATTCTTTGCAAATCACAACTGTATGCCTTACTTTTACATGTAACCCTTACCAATCCTCCCAACAAGAGCAAAACGAAGAGGAGAAAAAAGAAGGAAATCATACTTGTTTTGAGTGTATAAAAGTGGTCTTCTACTGTCTCTATGCTAATGCAGTCGCTATATTCTTTTGTTTTGGGTTTCCCGTGTTCCACTTTTAATCTGTCCTGAATTTGTTAAGTGCAATTATCATATTCTAATTACATATTATTGGGAAATAGATTTTTGTGGATGGTGAGAATCGGAGGTGGAGTCTTCCCTGTAATCAAGGAACCTGATTACCTCGTTAATGGTGAATATCGTGTTGATAAAGGTGCTGCTCCTAAAATGTTGAATTGCCTCATGTAAGTTTTCTAGGTTATTCTCTTTCGATTGGGCATGTGTGTATATCTATTCATTATTTGGTATAAGGATTTTGGATGTTGAGAAATCTTTGTTTATATATGTTTATTACCATGGCTAGGTACAAGCTATGCTACTATCGGTTTGGAGAGATGCTGACGGAATATGGAAAACCGCCCGGGTAAGTTTAGCATGTTTGAACTTGTAATAAACATGTATACATGTATGTAGGTATGTGTATATAATGTTAAAAAGATCAGGCCAGAGGTTGCACCAATCAGACCTTTAGTTTAAACGGTTGGTTTGATTCATATTTTAATGTTTAAACACTAATTTAATCTACAATTCATTTTAAATGTAGTTGATAATTAAGGAAAAGAAATGCTTTTGGGTTAATGGCTTAGTCTTTAATATAAACTAAGAGATTGAAGGTTCAAGTCTCATTTTTTATCGGTTCTTATACGGTCACCGGATTGGACAGGCCATTGTTTTTGGTTGATTGGCTAGTCTGGTTCGGCTTTTTATTCCATAATTTATACATCTATAACTACCTTGTAATATTGCAGCTATGATCGTGCACGAGGCGTCGAAATTGGAAATAAAGATGTTAAACTCGAGCACTTGGAAGAGGCATTTACGACATCGAACTGGATTGTTCGTATTTATAGAGTTAAGCCACCAAATAATAGGTGGTAAGAATATCTGTCTCTCCATCCAACTCTTTGCAGATCCTGAAAAAGGACAATGCTAGTTTTCAATGGTGCTTGAGTCTTGGAATTGTAGATTTAGCTTTAGCAACAAATCAAAATTTTCTTAAGACCGAGTTGTTGACATTGTTCCAGGCTACCAGGCTCTTTAGAACTTTTTTTTTGGTTTCTTATCTGGTCAAATTTTTAGAACCCCATTTTTTCAGATTTTATAAATTGGCATCCTTTTAAGTCTTAAAACTTTTTAAGCTTTTAGTGTATGGATGATATAACATTGCAGGTGGTTGAACCGATACAAGTTTGGCTGAACCAGTAACAAACCGGTTTTATATACTTTTCTTATTTAAAATTTATGCTTATATTTAGTGAGATTTGAATTTGTAATCACTTAGTTTTATATTAAAATTTGTACATGTAAAATACATATTTTTGTTAAACTATATAATATTTATTTATAGCTTAAAAAAATATTAAAATAGTTGGTTAAACCCATTTTCACAAAATTGAAAGTTTGATTGATTAACATTGGTACATTAAACATCATTTGCCAAGTTTGGTAAAACTGTACTTTTAAATTAAAGTTGGATTAATATTTAGTACTTCTTAACATCAATTAAACCTCTTCATTAACAGTTTTCGTCTTTAACTATGTTCATTGTTAAAACTAATTGATGAATCAACCTATAATTTGTCTTTATATTTTTTTAATTAAAAATTATAAAATGTATTAAAAATTATAAAAATATTAAATGTTAAAATTAATATAAAAGTATAAAATTATTATAAAAAACCATAAAAGCTTATAAATATATAAAAATTTTAAATATATAATAAATTCTATTTTTTATAAAACTAATATAACATATTTAAAATTTTATAAAAGCTTATAATTAATATAAAATTATAATAAATTATAAAGAAAGATTAAAAAAATTAGAAATTATAAAAAAAATTCATTTAAACTTTTAAAATCACAATGAACACATTGCTTATGACCAACTATTGGATAATAGATTAATCTCCAAATCGTTAGGGTCATTTTTTTGTTGAATAAAATGAAACAATAATTGCAAAACCCTCTCTTTTTATATTGATAAATCATTATTTTTATTTTTAAAATTTTTATCTCCAAACTTTTAAGAAAAGTACGATGGTTTGGAACTTGAAAAGTTGAACATTGTTTGCTAAGTATTATATGATATAAAGTATTTTTGATACAGTTAGATATCGATAAACTAAAATTTAATTATCTAATAGTTGTAAATAGTAGCATATGTCAACATAAAAAATTTTGACCAAGTATTTCGGAACAGGATTGGTGGTCAAACTGGTCAGGCCATCGATTTGTTGGTTCAATCAATTCGACTGGTCCATCCAGTTTAATCAAATAAATCATTAAAAATAATATATATGTATATATATTAAAAAAAATAAAAAGGTTCAACCATCCAGTTTAGCCAGTCCATACCGATTCTAGGGTCAACCGGTCAAATAACTCTATTCGGATCGATATTCTTGTCGATTCCCAATCCAACCAAGCCTTATTAACCAATCTGATCCAATTCAAACAATATTGATTTTGACTACTTTTTCTATTATCTAACGATAAATCTAATGTCACGTGTTCTTTTTAATTTTAAGGATTTACTTTTTAAAATTTAAAAAGAAAATTATCTAATAAATTATTTTAAAGTAAATGGTTAAATAAATAGAGTATTGAATTTAGATATCATTGTAGACAAGAGATTCTTTACATTGCCAGCCAAGCAAATATTTCAGTATCCAAATTCTCCAATTCATTCTACTTAGTGGCTCCAATTTTCTAGTTCTAAAAAAAGCTCTAAATTTCATCCATGAAAGCTATAAAAACCTTTTGTTCACATCACCACCTTCATCATCATCATCATAAAAGCAGTTTCACTTTAACTTCTTACCACAAGGAACTCATTTTATCAATCACCTCAAATCATTTTCTTTTGGGAAATGGCTTCTAATGTTAAAGCATCAACTGCTCTTTCTTTCTCTTAATCTTCTTTTCTTTGCTTTTGTAAGCCCTCACAATGTCGAAACCCCTGTTGTTACTCATCTTGGAGATGTGTTCCCTAATGGCAGTAACATTCATGGTCAATCTGGTACATGCAATCCCCAAAACCTTGGTGTTTGTCTTGATCTGTTGGGTTTGGTGGATGTTAATCTCGGAAATGCACCTACAAAACCATGTTGCAGCTTGATTGAAGGATTGGTGGATCTTGAAGGTGCAGTTTGCCTTTGCACTGCTGTCAGAGCCAATGTGTTGGGCATTCACATCAACCTTTCTATTTCATTGAGCCTCTTACTCAGAAACTGTGAAAGAAAAGTTGCTACTGAATACATTTGCGGTCCATGAATGACGTTCTTCCCTGATATTTGAATGTTGTTTGATTTTATTACATCTTGAAGTTGTCATTGTTTATTTATTAGATTCTATATGTTTCTTTTCGGATTAAGTCTTTGTACTGTTGCTCTTAAATTGAGGAAAGCTTTTCAACCTTCCTTACAATTTCTTTTGGCAAGATTCCCTTTCATTTTTATTCTAAGTAAAAATATTTAAAATAATTACTGATCATTCTCCTATTAAAAAAGGATAAGGATGATGTGGAATCACAGATTCTATTGGCAGCTACCCATGTCTTTGATTTTTAAAAGATATGAGTGTCAGAATTTTGGCACTGGAAATCAGAAAATTTAAAGCACCGAAAGTTGGGTTGAAATTTGGAATGGGATAATTGCAATTTTGGTCCTTAATTGAATAGGGACTTTGCAAGTTGATCCTTGAACCTCAACTATAAATAGGCCTAACCATTTCTCATTTTCAACATCCCATATTTGTCATTCTCTACTTAAGGTATTGTTCTCTCTTCCTATTTGTAAATTTTCACTTGTATTTTTTGGAATGAAATATATTCGGTAGTGCCCGAGGACATAGGCAAAATTTGCTGAACCTCTTTAAAATTCTGGTGTTCTTTATTGTTTATTTCTGTATATTTTGTGAGATGATTGTAGTAATTTATTGTGCGATTAAATTACGATAGAGTGATATTCTGGTTAGGAAAGACCTAGTACTTAAGTGATCTTCGTGATCCACCTCTCTTTTCTGGGAATTGAACTTAGTGTGATTTCTCAGTACAATAATTTTACTATTTTACATGCTTCCGCGCAACAATTGGTATCAGAGCTAGATTCGTATTGGGGAATACGACCGTTTATGATACTGTTTGCATATACGGTATTGTTCATCTATGGTACTATTTACGTATTCGATACTGTTCAGGTATACGTAGTTGGGATTGAGGAGAAAAATGACAGAGGCATCGTCATCAGCAAAGACTACTGTGACCAATGTAAAATTTGAAGTAAAGAAATTTGATGGTACCAATAATTTTGGTATGTGGCAATGTGAGATCCTGAATGTCTTATGTCAGCAAGAGCTGATATAGCCCTTGAAGAAAAACCTGACAAGATGGATGACAAAGAGTTGGCCAAGATCAATAGATAGGCGTGTGGTACAATCTGCCTATATTTGGCCAAAGAGCAGAAGTACTTTGTCATGAGGGAGACATCAGCGAAGAAGTTGTGGGATACACTGGAAGAAAAGTTTCTAACGAAAAATTTTATCGATTCACGTATGCACTCGGTATGTCGATGAATGACTATGTGAACTCATTCAATAAAATTTTAGCAGACTTGTTAAATTTGGATGAGAAATTTGAAGATGAAGACAAAACATTATTGTTGTTGAGTTCTCTTCCTAATCAATATCATCATCTTACCACCACATTCCTTTATGGGAAGGATACGATCACATTTGATGCAGTATGTAGTGCAATGTATAGATCTAATACTTGAAAGAAAGATAAAAGAGATCACAAAGATACAACTGTAGAAGTCTTAACAGTAAGAGGTCGTTCACACAGTAAGAGGTAAGTCCAAAGGGAGACTCGTCAAAGATGAATATGCTTTTTGTTGTGAGAAAGGGCATTAGAAAAGGAATTGTCCTAAGTTACAAAAAGGCAAGGCTATTTCTGATGCATGTGTAGCGGAGCATAATGAGGAGTCAGACTTTAGCTTGGTTGGCATGGCAATGGCATGTCATACGGATGAGTGGATTTTGGATTCTGGATGTACTTACCATATGTGTCCTAATAAAGACTGGTTTTCTAGTCTTAAAGAACTAGAAGGTGGAGTTGTTTTTTTGGTCAATGGCAGTTCTTGTAAAACAATAGGAGTGGGTACAATCCAATTGAAGAATCACGACGACTCAATCCAAGTCTTGACAGATGTTCGTTATGTACCTAGCTTGAAGAAAAATCTCATCTCATTAGGGGCCCTAGAATCTAAAAGGCTCACAATCATTTTGAGAGATGGATTACTAAATGTAGTAGCTGGGGTATTGACGGTGATAAAAGGTACTAGAAGAAATAACTTGTACTATTTAAATGGAAGTACAATTATTGGATCAATATCAACAGTTTCTAAGAAAGATGCAAATTCAGAGGATACCAGGTTATGGCATATGCTATTAGGACATGCTAGTGAAAAAGCTTTGCAGACTTTGGCGAAGCAAGGCTTGTTGAAAGGTGTAAATTCTTGCAAATTGGAATTCTGTGAACATTGTGTTCTAGGCAAGTAGACGAGGGTAAAATTTGGTTCAGCAATTCACAATACGAAAGGAATTATGGACTACATTCACAGTGACGTGTGGGGACCTACCAAAGTGGCTTCTTTGGGAGGTATGCACTATTTTGTTACTTTTGTTGATGATTATTCAAGAAAAGTATGGGTGTATCTAATGAAAAGAAAAAGTGAAGTTTTGAATGCATTCTGAAATGGAAGAAGATGGTGGAGACTCAGACTGGTCGAAAGGTCAAACGACTTCGATCAGACAATGGTACTGAGTACAAAAATGACCCATTTCTACAAGTATGTCAAGATGAGGGCATTGTGTGACACTTCACTATTCAGGATACACCACAGCAGAATGGGGTGGCAGAATGTACGAATCGGATTATACTGGAGAAAGTTCGATGTATGTTGTCCAATGCTGGGTTGGGCTGAGGCAGTTACATATGCGTGCCATCTAACTAACCGGTTGCCATCAGCTACAACAAATGGAAAAACTCCTATGGAGATGTAGACTGGTAAACCTGCTACTGATTATGATTCTTTACATGTTTTTGGTTCCACTGCATATTATCATGTAAAAGAATCTATGTTAGGCCCAAGAGCAAAGAAAGCATTATTCTTGGGTATAATTGGTGGAGTAAAAGGATACCGTCTCTGGTGTCTTGATACAAGGAAGATTGTTTTCAGTAGAGATGTGACTTTTGATGAATCAACCATGTTAAAGTACAAGAATTCACAAAAAAAGGATGACAAAACTAGTAGTACTTTGTAGCAGGTGGAGCTTGAAAAGGTTAATGATGATCCAACTAATATTGGAGGGACAAATGATGAAGAAGTTCCAACCCAAAAACTTCTATAGCAACAAGATTCAATTGCATATAGGAGGCCAAGAAGAGAGATTCATAAGCCTACTCGCTTTGATGATATAGTGGCCAATGCACTTCCAATTGTAGATGATGATGTTCCTTTTATTTACACACAAGCAATAAGTAACTTTGATGGTGAAAAGTGGAATCAAGCCATGAATGAAGAAATGCAGTCTCTTCATAAAAATAGGACTTGGGAGTTGGTGACATTGCCTAAGGGAAAGAAGGTAATTGGATGCAAATAGGTATATGCAAAGAAAGAATGATTTCTTGGTAAAAATGAAATTCAATACAAGGCTAGATTGGTAGCAAAGGGTTATGCTCAGAAAGAAGGAATAGACTACAATGAAGTGTTTTCTCCAGTTGTGAAGCATTTGTCTATTTAGATTTTGCTAGCTTTGGTTGCGCAATATGGCCTTGAACTAGTTCAGCTTGATGTGAAGACCGCATTTTTACACAGTGATTTGGAAGAGGAAATCTATATGACTCAGCCAGATGGATTCAAGGTTGCTGGTAAAGAAAATTGGGTTTGCAAACTGACAAAGTCGTTTTATGGATTGAAACAATCTCCGAGGCAGTAGTACAAGCGATTTGATCAGGTCATGAAACGGAAAAGGTACACAAGAAGTAAATTTGATCATTGCGTGTATTTTCAGAAGCTACAACAAGGAACTTTCATATTCTTTCTCTTATATGTTGATGATATGCTGATAGCATCTAAGAGCAAAGTTGAGATGGAGAGATTGAAGACTCAACTCAATCTCGAGTTTGAGATGAAAGATTTAGGTGAAGCTAAAAAGATTCTTGGCATGGAAATATGTAGAGATAGAGCTCATGGAAGAGTTAGCTTGTCTCAGAAGCAGTATTTGAAGAAGGTACTACAGTAGTTTGGCATGAACGAGCAGACAACCTATAAGTACCCGTTGGCTTCTCATTTCAAGCTCTTTGCACAACTATCTCCTTCGAAAAACACGAAACGAGAATACATGTTGCAAGTTTCATATTCTAATACAGTGGGTAGCTTGATGTATGCAATGGTGTGTACAAGACCTGACATTTCACAGACAGTTAGTATAGTGAGCAAGTATATGCATAATCCTAGAAAAGGACATTGGCAAGCTGTGAAATGAATTCTACGGCATATTTAGAAGGCCGTGGATGTTGGATTACTGTTCAAATAGGATAATACACTTGGTAAAGGTGTTATTGGGTACGTTGATTCTGACTATGCCAGTGATTTGGACAAACGAAGATCAACCACCAGTTATGTGTTTACACTTGCTGAAGGACCAATAAGTTGGAAGTCTACACTACAGTCTACAGTTGCGTTATCAACCACAGAAGCTGAATACATGGTTGTAACAGAGGCTGTAAAGGAAGCTATTTGGTTACAAGGTATGGTTAAAACCTTGGGATTGGTTCAGGAGCATATTAACGTGTATTGTGATAGTCAAAGTGCTATTCATTTAGCAAAGAATCAAGTCTATCATGCACGTACAAAGCATATCGTCATACGATTCCATTTTGTGCGGGAAATTATTGATGAGGAGAAAATTCGTCTTTAGAAGATTAAGACTGCAAATAATCCCGTAGATATGATGACCAATGTGGTAACAACAACCAAGTTCGAACATTATTTGAACATGATCAATATCTTACAAGTTTAATGGTTGAAGAAGGAACTATCAAGTATTGTTGTCAAAGGCAAAAAGAATTGTGTGAAGATAAGATTATTCTAATCAAATCTTCAAGGTGGAGATTATTGGCAGCTACCCATGTCTTTGATTTCTCAAAGATATGGGTGTCAGAATTTTGGCACCGGAAATCAGAAAATTTAAGGCACTGAAATTTGGGTTGAAATTTGGCATGGGATAATTGCAATTTTGGTCCCTAATTGTATAGGGACTTTGCAAGTTTATCCTTGAACCTCAACTATAAATAGGCCTAACTATTTCTCATTTTCAACATCCCATATTTGTCATTCTCTACTTAAGGCATTGTTCTCTCTCCTTATTTGTAAATTTTCACTTGTATTTTTTGGAGTGAAATATATTTGGTAGTGCCTAAGAATGTAGGCAAAATTTGCTGAACCTCGTTAAAATTCTAGTGTTCTTTATTATTTATTTCTATATATTTTGTGAGTGTGATTGTAGTGATTTATTGTGCTACTAAATTACAATAAATGGATATTCTAGCTAGGAAAGACCTGGTACTTAAGCGATCCTCGTGATCCACCTCTCTTTCCTGAGAATTGAACTTAGTGTGATTTTTCAGTACAATAATTTTACTCTTTTACACGCTTCCACGCAACAGTTTCATACAATCCTTTCTCCTTATGAGAACTTTCTCACTTGAGATATACTTTGTTTTTGTATTATTATTATTATTATTATTATTTTTAAATTCTATAATTTAATTTGCATTATAAATATACTTTTGGATATAATAGGGAAAATTGAGATGAGGGAATGGGGCAAAGAGGGCATTTAGGCAGAATGATTATAGATGTTAAGATGTTATGGACCAAGAATGTGCTATTAACATGATCAAAGGTCAAGGTTTGAGTCAATGGCATATGCGCCAATTTGGAGATATGAAGCTACTAAATAGAAGGGCTCAATAAGATAGCAGTGCACATCCACCAAGGATAATGTCTCATTGATTCGTCAAGCCAAGCTAGAATTGAGGGATCTACATGATAAGCAAGAAACTGACTAGAAGCAGAGATCAAGAGTAATCTGGCTTGGTGAAGGGGGATAGTAAAGCGAAAATTTTTCATGTCTGGTCTTGCAAAGGCGGAAGCGAAATTTCATGGAGTGATTATAGGATGGTGTGCGGGTGTAATTGAGTCAAACCTGAATATTGTCGAGCTCAACATTTGGCTTAAGCTGAATTAAATATCTATTTTTAAGTTTGAGCTCGGTTCGAAATATACTCGAGCTATTCAGGCTCGAGCACTATTAAGTTTGTTTATTAATTTTTGTACTCAAGCTCTAACTTGACTTGCTAATTAACTTTAAAGTTAATAATTTATATTAAGGAAAATACAGTAATCTAATAATATAAAATTTTGATAAAACTCACAAGTCGTACGAGTTAAGTATTACTAAATTTGAATTTGACTTGATCAATAGCTCGAATTGTTTGAGCTCAACTCTAAAATTATCAAATTGATTGTGAATCTTTTTGAATCGAACTCGAGTAGTTTGCGAGTACTAGTGTCTTATTCATATCTATATTAATGGAAATTTAGTAAAGAATTTTAGCTTTTTTATTTTGAAACGGTTGGACTTCAAAGGAAATTCCGAATCTTGCATTACACGAGATGAACAATGCTCTTTGCACGAAATGTCTAGAACCTTTTTCAAGATGGAACGTAAACCGACCTACAGTGGATTTTTAAGTTTTTTTTTTAAATTATAAATGAATATAATATTACTTTTTTGGACCACGTAAGAATTTCTAGTTGAATTCTGACCGGCTAAACTTTTTTTTTCCTTTTCCCTGGTTACGATAGTATGTCTACTTCTTTTGAACTTATTGTTATGTTGTCGGTCCAGAGATTGTAAAATATGTCTTTAAGTTGCTTATGGAAAGTTGCATATACATGTTGACCAAACTGTCATAGTTCTCATTTAAAGAGATAAATCGAAAATATAAAACCAACTTTAGACCCATTAGCCCTTTTTGTACCTTGATCTTCAAAAATTTTAGTCTACAGTTCTTGTTAACATAGATAAATACATCTGTTGCGCGGAAGCGTGTGAAAGAGTAAAAATATTGTACTGAAAAATCACACTAAGTTCAATTCCCAAGAAAGAGAGGTAGATCACGAAGATCACTTAAATACCAAGTCTTTCCACTACAGGAAAATAGACTTTTAGCGGCGCTTTTTTCAGCCTTTAGCGGCGCTTTTAGGCGCCACTAAAACTTTTAGCGACGCTTTCTAAAACGCCGCAAAAAACGCTGCTATATGTAACGCCACAAAAATTTGTGGGGTTTATTGGGAAAAAACCCCGCTAAAGGTCAAGGCTTTTAGCGGCGTTTGTGGGAAAAGCGCCCCTAAAGGTCAAGGCTTTTAGCGGCGTTTGTGGTAAAAGCACCGCTAAAGGTCAAGGCTTTTAGCGGCGTTTGTGAGAAAAGTGCCGCTAAAGGTCAAGGCTTTTAGCGGCGCTTGTGGTAAAAGCGCCGCTAAAGGTCAAGGCTTTTAGCGGCGCTTTTTTTACAAACGCCGCTAATTTTGGCAGATTTGTAATATTTTTTTCACCAATATCTAGCCCTTCCTGCATTAAAATCCAACCAAATACAACAAATATAATATAAAATGCAGCCAAAAACAGTAAATTTAACATAAAAAATACAACCAAAAACATTAATTCTAAATGATACTTCAAATTTAACTAAAGATATATGATATAATTAATAAATAAAGTATAATTTAAAATATTTTTACAATAATGTTAAACGTGACAAAACTTAAAAACATTCTTACAATAAGAAAACTAATGTCTAAGACGGCGACTTTTGCGATTGTTGAAACATATGCATCATCTACTGAAGCTGTAGCTGGAGGTCATCGTACTTTTTGCTCTGTTCTGCTACCATCGCTCGTGCCTCTGCCTCTCTCGCTACAGCCGCTGCCTCCCTCTCTGCTGCCTCCGCTCTAAGTTGTTGCTGGAGTTCTTCATATTTTTGTTGAACCTCGGCAATTTGCTCAACCGTGTTCGCTTGTATCTGAGCTATCTGGTCTCTTAACCTCTGAACTTCAGCTTGAGCTTGACTTCCGGAAGGCATGTATTGCTGGGAGCCGGATCCAAAATATTGGGTCAGGGTAACACCAGATCCTTGAAATCAAACCCGACCGTACCTTTCAGGACCCAAAACTTCAGTGATAATTCTATTATCAATGTTCTCAAGATTAACAGAACTATCACTCGAAGCAATCGCTTCATATTCCGCCTTCTTCTCCTTTAGTTTCTCCTAAAAAATCAATTAAAGAATTAGAAACGAAATATATAATAAAAAGAAATGCAACATAACTTAACATTTTTAAACCTACTAATGATGAATTGAATTAAACAATTATAATTAAAGATTATAAATATTTAGAATAAATCAAATATTATTAAATGAATATACCATAATTTCTCCAGCTTCGGATGTCATAGGAGATCCATCTTTCTTCCTATGCGTAATCTCAAAAAGCTGAAGGCGTCCAACTTTTTGTCCGGATTTGACTTCCTACAATATAGTAGTAAGAATATTATTTAATAATAGAAAGTTATTAATATTTGAAAGAATTAATAAATTCATAATACCTCGGCCTCAGCTACAGAAGTAAAACTTCTCGACCCTGTCGTGTGCGTGAATTTTTGTTTTTGCCTGCTGCTTGTTCCAACTCGCTCACGGTCCTACATAATAAAATTATTATTACGTATATAGTAAACACTATATATAAGAGTTTGGAAATACGCAATACCTCTCCTTTCTTTGAATTCCAAAATCTAACCGCATCTTCCCATTGATACCTCAGCATTCCTGGCGGAACATTTCTCAGTTTTTCCTCGAGGCTTATGTCTTTCTTAAAATATTGTTTCTTTAAAGTGCTTTTATTGTCTCTCCATCTTTTACCTAATGCCTTCTTGATATAATCATCGGAGACTTCTAAAGCAAATCTCTCCTAAAAAAACATAAATAATAAAGAACACCAGAATTTTAACGAGGTTTAGCAAATTTTGCCTACGTCATCGGGCACTACCAAATTTATTTCACTCCAAAAATTACAAGTGAAATTTACAAATAGGGAGAGAGAATAATGCCTTAAGTAGAGAATGTTAATTATGGGATGAAGAAAGTAAGAAATGGTTAGGCCTATTTATAGTTGAGGTTCAAGGATCAATTTGCAATGTCCCTATACAATTAGGAACCAAAATTGCAATTATCCCATGCCAACTTTTAACCCAACTTGCCAACCAATCTTACTTTCTACTTTCGGTGCCCACCCTTTTTGACTTTTCAAACAATGGGTGGGTTCCAATAATCTCCACCTTGAATATTTGATTAGGATAATCTTATCTTCACACAATTCTTTCTGCCTTTGACAACAATACTTGATAGTGCCTTCTTCAACTGTTAAACTTGCAGGATATTAATCAAGTTCAAACAATGTTCAAACTTGGTTACTGTTACCACCTTGGTCATCATATTTGCGGGATTATCTGCAGTCTTGATCTTCTGAAGACAAATTTTCCCCTCATCAATAATTTCTCGCACAAAGTGGAAATGTACGTCAATATGCTTTGTACGTGCATGATAAACTTGATTCTTTGCTAAATGAATAGCACTTTGACTATCACAATACACGTTAATATGCTCCTGGACCAATCCCAAGGTTTTAGTCATACCTTGTAACCAAATAGCCTCCTTTACAGCCTCTGTTACAGCCATGTACTTGGCTTCTGTGGTTGACAACGCAACTGTAGACTGTAGTGTAGACTTCCAACTTATTGGTCCTCCAGCAAGTGTAAACACATAATCGGTGGTTGATCTTCGCTTGTCCAAATCACCAGCATAGTCAGAATCAACGTACCTAATAACACCTTTACCAAGTGTATTATCCTACTTGAACAGTAATCCAACATCCACGGTCTTCTGAATATACTGTAGAATCCATTTTACAGCTTGCCAATGTCCTTTTCCAGGATTATGCATATACCTGCTCATTATACTAACTGCCTGTGAAATGTTGGGTCTTGTACACACCATTGCATACATCAAGCTACCCACTGCATTAGAATACAGAACTTGCAACATGTATTCTCATTCTGTATTCGTCGAAGGAGATAGTTGTACAGAAAGCTTGAAATGAGAAGCCAACGGGGTACTTACAGGTTTTGTCTATTCGTTCATGCCAAACTGCTGTAGTACCTTTTTCAAATACTACTTCTGAGACAAGCTAACTCTATCATGAGCTCTATCTCTCCATATTTCCATGCCGAGAATCTTTTTAGCTTCTCCTAGATCTTTCATCTCAAACTCGAGATTGAGTTGAGTCTTCAATCTTTCAATCTCAATTTTGCTCTTAGATGCTATTAGCATATCATCAACATATAAGAGCAAGTATATGAAAGTTCCTTCTTGTAGCTTCTGAAAATACACGCAATGATCAAATTTACTTCTTGTGTACCTTTGCCCTTTCATGAACTGATCAAATCGCTTGTACCACTGCTTAGGAGATTGCTTCAATCCATAAAGCGACTTTGTCAGTTTGCAAACCCAATTTTCTTTTCCAGTAACATTGAATCCATCTGGCTGAATCATATAGATTTCCTCTTCCAAATTACCGTGTAAAAACGCAGTCTTCACATCAAATTGAACTAGTTCGAGATCATATTACGCAACCAAGGCTAGCAAAATCCGTATAGATGAATGCTTCACAACTGGAGAAAACACTTCATTATAGTCTATTCCTTCTTTCTGAGCGTAACCCTTTACTACCAATCTAGCCTTGTATTGAATTTCATTTTTACCAGGAAATCCTTCCTTCTTTACATATACCCATTTGCATCCAATTGCCTTCTTTCCCTTGGGTAGTGTCACCAACTCCCAAGTCCTATTTTTATGAAGAGATTGCATTTCTTCATTCATTGCTTGCTTCCACTTTACACCATCAGGGTTACTTATTGCTTCTGTGTAAGTAGAAGGAATATCATCATCTGCAATTGGATATGCATAGGCCACTATATCATCAAAGCGAGCAGGCTTACAAATCTCTCTTCTTGGCCTCCTATATGCAATTGAATCTTGTTGTTGTAGAGGTTTTTGGGTAGGAACCTCTTCATCATTTGTCTCTTTAATATTAGCTGGATCATCGTTAACCTTTTCAAGCTCTACCTGCTGCAAAGTACTACTGGTTTTGTCATTCTTTTGTGAATCCTTGTACTTTAACATGGTTTATTCATCAAAAGTCACATCTCTACTGAAAACAATCTTCCTTGTATCAGGACACCAGAGACGGTATCCTTTTACTCCATCAGTTATACCCAAGAATAATGCTTTCTTTGCTCTTGGGTCTAACTTAGATTCTTTTACATAATAATATGCAGTGGAACCAAATACATGTAAAGAATCATAATCAGTAGCAGATTTACCAGTCCACATCTCCATAGGAGTTTCTCCATTTATTGCAGCTGATGGCAAACGGTTAATTAGATGGCACGCATATATAACTGCCTCAGCCCAAAATTCCTTGCCCAATCCAGCATTGGACAACATACATCGAACTTTCTCCAGTATAGTTCGATTCATGCGTTCTGCCACCCCATTCTGCTGTGGTGTATCCCGAACAGTGAAGTGTCGCACAATGCCCTCATCTTGACATACTTGTAGAAATGGATCATTTTTGTACTCAGTGCCATTATCTGATCGAAGTCGTTTGACCTTTCGACCAGTCTGAGTCTCCACCATCTTTTTCCATTTCAGAAATGCATCCAAAACTTCACTTTTTCTTTTCATTAGATACACCCATACTTTTCTTGAATAATCATCAACAAAAGTAACAAAATAGTGCATACCTCCCAAAGAAGCCACTTTGGTAGGTCCCCACACATCACTGTGAACGTAGTCCAGAATTCCTTTCGTATTGTGAATTGCTGGACCAAATTTTACCCTCGTTTGCTTGCCCAGAACACAATGTTCACAGAATTCCAATTTGCAAGAATTTGCACCTTTCAACAAGCCTTGCTTCACCAAAGTCTGCAAAGCTTTTTCACCAGCTTGTCCCAATCGCATATGCCATAATCTGGTAGCCTCTGAATCTACATCTTTTGTAGAAACTGTTGATGTTGATCCAATAACTGTACTTCCATTTAAAAAGTACAAGTTATTTCTTCTTGTGCCTTTCATCACCGTCAATTGCCCAGCTACTACTTTTAGTAATCCATCTCTCAAAGTGATTGTGAGCCCTTTAGATTCTAGGGCCCCTAATGAGATGAGATTTTTCTTCAGGTTAGGTACGTAGCGAACATCTGTCAAGACTTGGATTGAGCTGTCGTGATTCTTTAATTGGACTGTACCCACTCCCATTGTCTTACAAGCACTATCATTGCCTATAAGAACAATTCCACCTTCTAGCTCTTTAAGACTAGAAAACCAGTCCTTATTAGGACACATATGGTAAGTACATCCTGAATCCAAAATCCACTCATCCGTTTGACATGCCATTGCCATGCCAACCAAGCTAAAGTCTGACTCCTCATCATGCTCCACTACACATGCATTAGAAATAGCCTTGCCCTTCTGTAGCTTAGGACAATTCTTTTTCCAATGCCCTTTTTCACGGAAAAAGGCACATTCATCTTTGGCGGGTCTCCCTTTGGACTTTCCCCTTTTACCAGATTTGCTGCTGTGTGAACGACCTCTTACTATTAAGACTTCTGCAGTTGTATCTCTGTGATATCTTTTATCTTTCTTTCGAGTCTCAGATCTATACAACGCACTACAGACTGCATCAAATGTGATCGTGTCCTTCCCATGAAGCAATGTGGTGGTAAGATGATCATATTCATCAGAAAGGGAATTCAACAACAATAATGCCTTGTCTTCATCTTCAAATTTCTCATGCAAATTTAGCAAGTCTGCTAAAATTTTATTGAATGAGTTCACATGGTCATTCATTGACATACCGGGTGCATATGTGAATCGATAAAGTTTCTTTTTCATATAAAGCCTATTTTCAAGACTTTTCGTTAGAAACTTTTCTTCCAGTGTATCCCATAACTTCTTAGCTGATGTCTCCCTCATGATAGAGTACTTCTGCTCTTTGGCCAAACATAGGCGGATTGTACCACACGTCTGTCTATTGATCTTGGCCCACTCCTTGTCATCCATCTTCTCAGGTTTTTCTTCAAGGGCTATATCTAGCTCTTACTGACATAAGACATCTAGGATCTCACATTGCCACATACCAAAATTATTGGTATCGTCAAATTTCTCTACTTCAAATTTTGCATTTGTCACAGTAGTCCTTGCTGATGACGATGCTGCTGCCATTTTTCTCCTCAATCCTAACTACTGTATACGTGAACAGTACTATATACATAAATAGTACCGTATATGTGAATAGTGCCGTATACGTGAATAGTGTCGTATACGTGAATAGTGCCATAAATGGTCATATTCCCCAAGTACGAATCTGGCTCTGATACCAATTGTTGCGCGAAAGCGTGTGAAAGAGTAAAAATATTGTACTGAAAAATCACACTAAGTTCAATTCCCAGGAAAGAGAGGTAGATCACAAAGATCATTTAAATACCAAGTCTTTCCTAACCAGAATATTCCTCTACAGTAATTTAATAGCACAATAAATCACTACAATCACATTCACAAAATATGCAAAATAAATAATAAAGAACACCAGAATTTTAACGAGGTTTAGCAAATTTTGCCTACGTCCTCGGGCACCACCAAATATATTTCACTCCAAAAAATACAAGTGAAATTTACAAATAGGGAGAGAGAATAATGCCTTAAGTAGAGAATGACAATTATGGGATGAAGAAAGTAAGAAATGGTTAGGCCTATTTATAGTTGAGGTTCAAGGATCAACTTGCAATGTCCCTATACAATTAGGAACTAAAATTGCAATTATCCCATGCCAACTTTTAACCCAACTTGCCAACCAATCTTACTTTCTACTTTCGGTGCCCACCCTTTTTGACTTTTCAAACAATGGGTGGGTTCCAATAACATCCTTCCGCATTGCATTAGTCATAACCAAAGCACCTCTGTCCCTGATAGAATGATTACTGATAATGTCATAGTAGCTCATGAACTTATGCAGTATCTTAGTTCTTAGAAGATCCAAAAACGATTCTATCGAAGGTTTTGAATTATAGGATATTGGTGGTTTGAAAAACATAATGATTGGGTTGGACTATGCTCGAATGATACTGGTTTATGTTGCCCAAAATAATTGGTCGGCTTGGTTTTCTCCTTAATTGGTTTATTCTTGGAAGAGGATCACTGTTTGAAGCATAGATTAAGAAACCGAGTTGCCCATCAATTAGCTATAAATTTTGGTTTCAGTTGTGATGACCATTTTAGATTTAATCTTGATTACCGTAATGCTCTACATAATCTTGTACTTAGTGATGTTACAGGTTTTAACTTTATAAAGTTATGCCGTATTTACTTTAAAAAAAAATCTATGTTAAATGAATTCTTTATTTTCTCTAAGTATTACATATTCAAGTGTGAGATTATGAAACTTTTGAAAAGCTTTTAAAAAATAAGTATAAACCTATCGAGTATATGTTCAACACTTTCAAAATCGGATATTTAAATGTACATTTTGCACGAATAGTGTTTGTTGAAGTATGATGTGTTGAATGACCTGAGCAATATTTGGTAGTGTAAACTGCAAATTACTATTAAGGCAGTGAAGTTACTTGTCATATTTGAGTTGATAATTTAATGAAGCAAAACTCTTGGATTAGTGAATGTCCTAATATTTTGAAGATACTGTAGGGAATTAATCCATGTATGCAACAAATAAGTAAATAAAATAGAACAAAAAAGATCGAACTTACAAAATTTAATGTGGAAAAACTCCTTAAATGAGGATAAAAAACCACGGGCAAAATGATATTTCACTATAATAAAGGAGAGTACAAAAGATGAAGAGAATTAAAGGAAAACTCGAAGCCCCACAAGAAAAACGCTTTGAAACAAATAACAGAATCATCTCAATCTAAATATTTCTATTATGTACAAAACCTAGAGTGACAAAGGCCTATTTATAGGTTGAAATTCATAGTATATTTGACTATGAAATTCATAGTATATTTGACTATAATAACTCTAGGTTAATCAGAGTTTACGTGAGGAACTAAAACATAATTTAGCTAGGAAAAGAAGATGAAAAAACTTAGATTGTACATCGCCACATTGTGACATGGCTTGATGTATTGTTGGGACGTGAAGGACAGCCGCGTTGTCGGAACGATGCTTTGTTGCTCGTTGGGGCGTCACGTACTGTTTGGTCAAAATAAGAGGCATTCTCCTACAAATCTCCACCTTGACCCGTATTTGGACCAACTCCCTTGCTGAGCCCTGTGACTGGTCTAATTGATTCTTGTCGGATACTTACCAAGTCCAAGCAATGCTTAAACTTTGAAACTAGAAGGCTCTTTGTCAACAAGTCAGCCGAATTGTGTTCTGTGCCAATTTTAAGAATCTGAACATCCCCTTAATAATCACCTCTTGAACAAAGTGATTACGAATGTCTATGTGCTTTGTTCTTTCGTGATACATTTGATCTTTGGTGAGATGTATAACATTTGCTATCACAGTATATGATAGTTGTCCCTTTTTCACTTACCAGTTCACTGAACAAGCCCCTTAAGCCAAATTCCTTCTTTTATTGCTTTAGTAATTGCCATGTATTCTGCTTTAGTAGTCGACAAAGTTACTGTAGCTTGAAGTGTTTCTTTCCAACTAATGACACAGTTCCCAAAAGTAAATAGGTAACCTATGAGAGACCTTCTTCGATCTAAGTCTCTTGCATAATCAGAATCAACATAACCGGCTAAACCCTTTTGAGTTCTTCTGAACTCTAAGCATATTTTAGAAGTACTCGCCAAATATCTAAAAACCCACTTAACTGCATGTTAGTGTAACTTACTGGGATTGACCATGTATCGACTAACAACATTAATAGCATGTGAAATATCAGGACGAGTGCATACCATTGCATACATCAAACTTCCTACTGCACTTGAATAAGGTACTTTTGACTTGTACCTTTCATCTTCTTCATTCTATGAAGAATATGAAATTGAGAGTTTGAAGTGTGCAGCTAAAGGAGTACTTACTGGTTTTAAATTTTGCATCTCAAATCGCTCAAGGATTTTCTTGATATACATTTGTTGTGATTACACGTCTTCGCTAGTTATTTAGATCTTAAGTAAAGTCTTAGAATTGTGATTGATTGAGTAACCTGAGTAGGTGTTTAGGTTGTCATCTGTCTTTGCGTAAAAAAAAAGAGTGTCGTTCTAACCTATTCGCATACTCTATTGATCGTAATGATTATAAATGGAGCTAGTACCATCTAGAGTAGTGATTAACTTGCGTAACCAGAGTGGAGTGTTTGGGTTGTCATCTCTTATCACATCAAAAGATCTGGTGACACTCAAGACAAGCCGATAAGATGCTTAAGTTGAATAAAAGAAGAAGAAATAAAAATAGATATAAAATATTATTTATGGTTGTGAATTTTGTTTGATTTTGGTGTCTTCACAGGTTTGGTACAAAGTCGATTCCATGAAACTTAATTGGGATTTAATGCAATAATTAGTAAGGTTGTTAGTGAGATAAGTCTTAAGATTATCTCTAAGGGTTATTCGTCTCATAAGGATTAATTTCAAGTTGTTCTTGTTGCTAATTTACAGTTAAGAAAAAATTTGTGATTTGAAGCATTTCTACACTTTAACTAGTTTATCATTAAGTAAAAAAATATCTACAAACCATGATGAATTTTATCATCGAAACTGACATCACATCTGAGGCTAGACTTCTCTTATATTATTTTACTCTAAAATATTTTAAAACATTGCTTTTTTACGTTATGTGTTTTTAGTATTTTATATTTATTTTATTATTTTTTACAATAATTAAAATTTATGCAACTCTTAGATAAGACTCTGCCTATGACAACTCTAAGCATAAAATATTTTAATTATATTTTATCTAATCTCGTGTGATCCTACTTCTCTATTTACAAAATTTAATCTATTTTTCAGAGAGTAAATATTTAAATTGGTAAATTCCATATAATTCAAATTTTTAATACCGTAATCAGGGACTCATTTGAAATGCAAATATTTTTTACGCAGTAATCGGGAACCTTACTTCCTGTGTGGGTTCCTCCGATTCGAGCCTCCCGTTGAGCTGGTCAAAGATTTTAACATGTATATATATTTATGACAGCAACCTTAATTAGGCTTGATCTCATGCATGTCTGCAAATATAATATATATATATATATATACACATATATTAACAACATTGTACTCATGTTACTAATTAAATCAATTAAAGATGCCTAGTGATAAAGATATCATCCATCATAGACGTGGGAGAATTTTATATATATAGTTGCCAGCCAAACAGATACTCCAAGATCCAAGATTCTCCAATTAATCCGACTTAGTGCCTCCCATTTTCTAGTTCTAAAAAGGCTTCAAAGTTCATACATTCCAGCTATAAAAACCCTTTGCTCCCTTCGCCACCTTCATCGGCAGTTTCAGCTTAATTTCTCACCAACAAAAAACTCATTTTATCAATCACTTCAAATCATTTTCTTTTGGGAAATGGCTTCTAATGTTAAAGCATCAACTGCTCTTGTTCTTTCTCTTAACCTTTTTTTCTTTGCTTTTGTAAGCTCTCACAATGTCGAAAACCCCGTTTATATTCATCCCGGAGATGTGTACCATAATGGCAGAATCACTCATGGTCATCCCGGTACATGCAATCCCCTAAATCTCGGTGTATGCGTTGGCCTGTTGGGTTTGGTGGACGTTAATCTCGGAAACGTACCTACAGAACCATGTTGCAGCGTGATTGAAGGATTAGTCGATCTTGAAGCTGCAGTTTGCCTTTGCACTGCTGTCAGAGCCAATGTGTTGGACATTCCCATCGACCTTCCTATTTCATTGAGCCTCTTACTCAATAAATGTGGAAGAGAAGTAGCTACGGAATACATTTGCAGCCCTTAAATAGCCTTCTTCCCCACATTGTTTGATTTAATTGTGTCTTGAAGTTTCCGTTTTTTATTTGTTCCATTTTTTATGTTTCCTTTCTGATTAACTCTTTGTATTGTTGCTCATGAGTTGAGGAAGGCTTTTCAACCTTCCCTTTCATTTTTATTCTAAATAAAATGAAAATTTTATTTCAACAAAAAATTCTATTTTATCATAATGAGTTTGAATGGGTATTTTAAGGGGAAAACTCTTAATTAATATTTTCAACATTATTTTTAATGTTATATTATTGCCAAGTGGATTTTTTATTTCAAAATGTCAAACGAGTGAATTTAATAGAAGAATTTTCCGTGACTGTTGGACTTGAATTTCTAAATCCATAAAATACGGAGACTAGATTCCTCAAAATAAGCGTACAGATACTTGAGCATATTTTAACTTTCCAATTTTTATTTTAAAATTTGGTACAAACAATTAATCAATCCAACGCGAAGCATGAAAACCGTACTAGTTTGTGTAAAAATATTGATTGCGTATTTTTATATTTCAGTTTTTCCCTAAATACTCATATATACAAATTTTACTTGAAACTCTATTCTAATGTGCAATGTTATACATAAACTTTGATTTTGTGTAATTTGATTTGATTCAATTTTTATAAATCACTAACACCATTAGCAATGTAACACCATTTTATATGTACATGTTGCATACACAAATATTTATATTTATGTGATGTAAAATAAAATAAATCGATGTATTTATTTCTTTAAATATATATAGTTGAATTAAAATCAAAGTTTCAAGAATACATTTGAACCACGGTTAAATTTTCATGTGCATAATTGCACCAAATTAAAGTCGATGTATCAAAGTGCACTTTGAATCAAATTTCATGTACAATTTTGAGTTTTAATCCTTTATTTAGAGATCAGCCACATTAAATATGTATACTTATTTCAAGTGTTTTACTGAGTTGGTGTGTAATGTGGGTTCCTATTTGAGCTGAGGGAAAGAAAACATTAAAAAATGGTAAATACACTTGTAGTCACACAGGTAAGTTTCTCCTTTTTTTTCCTTTTTCACCTAACTATTAAAACTTGTTAGTATCTCAAGGCTGCAACTTTTTTGTTTTAAAAAATAAGTCTAAGTCCTAGGGAGATTTGTTAGATTGTTAGTAGGAGTAGCAATTTGAATTTTTGTTGAGGTTGGTACTTGAGACTTGTATATAAGGGCTGCATTAATAATGAATTAAATGATCCCTTCATTTTATCTTTTGTTCTATACTTCAATTAAGCCTTTGCTAAACCAACAGTGATATTTAGAGCCATTTTTCTTGAGGGACTTGTGAGAAAAATTTTGTGAGAGTTCTTAGAGAAAATTTGAGAGGTATACTTGTGAGGTTTTTGAGGAAAATGGAATCAGGATCGAGTAACCTGTCCATCTTAGCCCCACTTGTGTTTGATGGAGAGAATTATCAAGCATGGGCCATGAGAATGCAAGTGATGGTCACTAAACTAACTAAAAATTCGACTTAAGGCAAGCGCACCTATCGAACAATAGTATAGCTATGGTGAGACCGGAAATATCGTATCCATGAGGACTAAAAGTACTAGTAATTACTATCTTTTTATTATCTGGCCTAAAAATTTAGGAAATTTTTTATCTAATACTAATTATCTAACTAACTAAAGTAGCGACAGAGATCAAAGTTGAAAAATACTTTTGAAAAACCGATTGAGAAGATAATACCCAAGAAAGAATCCACCTAGACTTTACTTATTACCTTTGAATTAGATGATTTATTCACTTGACTTATTCTGTAGAAATCCCTGTTTATGTTAATATCCCTTTCGAGACTAAAAACAACTGACTTTAGGTTGATTAATCGAAATCTCTTTCTAATTAAAACCCCTATTGTCGCATTAACTCGATCTATGGATTCCCTTATTAGATTTGACTCTAATCCGGCAGATTATGTCGTCCTATCTCCAGGATTGCATGTAACTTCGCTTAATTATGAATGATCTACTCTTAAACAGGGACTTTTGCTCCACTGAATAAGCACATCAAAAACTTGAATTAATATCCTAGAATATTAAAGCAAGAATTAAAACTCACAATTAAGAGTAAGAACAAGTATTTATCATATAAATCAAAGAGTAATAAGATTTGTCTTAGGTTTCATCTCTCTTAGGTATTTAGGGAGTTTAGTTCATAATAATAATAGAAAACATCTCAAAGTATAGAAAACAACAAAACATAAAGAAACCCAAAGAACTTCTAGGAAATTGGAAGGAAATCTTCAGTCTTGATGTAGATCCTATCTCCGAGGTGATTCCGATGGCTGTCCTTGAGTATTTTCTACCTTCAATTCTTCCTTTCCCCCCTTAATCCTCTTCTAGGGCCTTTATATAGGTTTTAGAATTCTTCAAAACCCTCAAAAATGACCTTTTCCGAGTAGAACTAGACTTGGGCTCGATAGGGACACGGCCGTGTGCCACGCCAGTATGCAAGTGCTCAAGCCGTGTGTAATTCTAAATTGGTTTCTAGTCGACATGGGCATGACATAAGGCGTGTGGTCTGCCCGTGTGTCTCACACGGATGTCTGGTTTACCCGTGTGAAAATGCCTAGGCCTTGTGAAACACTGATTTATTCCCATTTGGTCTGTTTTTGGCTCGTTTCTTGCTATTTTCTCTTTCCTATGCTCACTGAGTATAAAACATGAATTTAAGGGATTAGGAGCATCAAATTCAATGAAATCAATAAAAAAATCATCCATAAATATGCCAATGATGGGGTAAAAATATGTATAAATTACAGTTTATCAAATATCCCCACACTTAAGCATTTGCTTGTCCTCAAGCAAAATCCTGAACTCACAATTAAAATTAATTCTTCTCAACTTATAATTCTCATCTATAATGTTTTAAAATAATCCACAAGCAGTCATACATTGAAAATTTAACTAAAAGAACATTAAAGTTTCAAATAGTCAAAGTTGAGCATTTTAATCATAAAATCATAGGTATCCCCTTTTATCTAAGTAATTACCTTTAATTCCAAATTGACAAGGGTTCTCACTAAAGATTCACTCAAATCACTCAATGTGTTTAAGGTTCAACGATTAAGCACTCATTAGTCAAACATGAAAAGTTATTACTATAGGCTTGCATGACAATCAAATCCCTACCACTATAAATGAGATGATACAAAAATCAAAAGGTCTTTAAAGGGTTGTAACGGGGCGTTGGGTTAAAGGTGTGGATAAATGCTAAAAAAGACGGTTAGAATCTAGATTTAAATTGATAAATTACCTAACTAGAAAAATAACTATCATCATATGAATAAACATGAGCTTCTTCTTAGAATATGAAATTAAATACTTAGGCTCAAAAACAAAGAATTAATACTAATATGTATATATGTATTTTTTTAAGAATAAGAACAAGTATAGAAAGTACATAATAAGAAATAATTTAGGGACTGAAATGAACGAACATAGCTAGGTAATTTAGAAGGGAGTGAATAAAAAGTTAGCAATTCTTAACGAATAAAAAAGGGTTAAGTTATGGGTTAATATAAAGGGGAAAAATCAATAAATAACAGTTAAGGCTCAAAGGGGTTCACTAGGGGTCAGTTGTATGGGTAGGCTTTTTATGGGGTAAATGGGTTAAACCTAAGTGCCTTTATCATTTTCGGATATCAAATCAAACGTGTGGTCTCGACATGCATAATCGTAGTAAGTTCTAGAATAACAAATCAATGTTGACACACTCATAACCAATAAAACCAGTGAGCAAGAAAGATATATGCTCTAAAAGGCTCAAAGTCTCATGAAAATTATGGGTATTTGATGTTAATCCTGTAAATTCGAAACTTCAAAATCATACCTCAATTCAGGGAAACAACCTAGAAATTTTAATTCTCAAAAGTCAACTTATCATGCTTGATCCTCTAATGTCTTAAAGTTTAAACAATCAATGCACAATTACCTATGATTTAATTTAAAACACATCAATAAAGATCATAAATCAATCAGAATTTACTCTAATAATGATATGAGAAAATTATTTGAGAACAAGATAAAAATTCAGGGATTTTCTGATAGTCACATAAATAACCTCCCCACACTTAAGATGTACATTGTCCTCAATGTACAAAGGTAGTTAATAACAATATACGCATAATATTAGAAGAGAGGGAGAGAAGCGAAACTGCCCTAAAATTTTGGATAGAATCTTTGGAAGAGCGCAAGAAAGAATTGTAGAGAAAACGGAATAAAAGGCATGATTCTGAGGTACTAATAAGAAAATAAACACCACTATGGAAGAGAGTTAAGGGATCACTCGATAAAGATAAATATAGCTGAAAATGTAAAACATAAGTTCTTCAAAAATAAATAAAAGACAAAATAAAACAAATAAATAAAAAAATAAAAATAAGAATAATAGTAAAATAAACGGACTCAAAAGTCCTCATCATCAGATGCTCGTGGGTCGATGAAGCCGAAGGAGAGATGTGGAGGTGGTGGCAAATGTGTCGAAGGGTGGCATCGATGTTGTCGAATAGCTCAAAGCACTGCTGCTCAAAATGAGTGAATCACTTCGATAAATCTGTCAAAGTGGTAGTAGGAAGTCAGTGATACGGTGGTGGTGGTGGGGGTGGGTCCTCGTGAGGGGGAGGGACATCATCAATAACGTCCTCTGGCTCATCTTGGTCATCAGAGTAGACGAGTCTGTACTAAGGGGGGTCAATTCCACGGCGTCGCTCTATCATCCTCATGTGGATCTTGCTAGAAATTCCTTGAGGAGACATCTGGTCGACTAGTGTGAGTGTCGATGACATCTCTAGAGTGTCGAAGAGGCCAAAATGTCGACTGAGGCGAGTCACGTAAGGGCTAAGGCAAATGGGACCCCTCCTATGACGATCCGTCTGGTGGCGAAAGATGAGGGTAATGAAATATGCTAAGTCAAATACATGGCCAGTCGTCATGCTCCATAGGAAGTACGCGTCGGTGGTGCTAACTACTCTGGTGCTCTCTCTCCTCCCAGTCAAAGTGTGAGTCAAGATGACATGAATGTAGCGTAGTGCTGGAGGGAGAGAAGTCGCCTTTGAGCGACTTGCGTCATAGGGAACCGTACTTGCTGTAAGGTTGGTCCAACAGCAAGAGGGTGAATAGTGTATATGACGATGAAGCTATAAAAATTCTCGAAAGCCATGAACTCCTTCGTGTAAAGGCTCAAAGCAGCTCCAACCTCTGGTACACTCATGTGCCTTACAAGTCCACCAAGTCTAAAAATGATAGTACCAGCTTTGTCATGTGTATTCATCACATGCTAGAGATGGAAAGTAGTGTAGAACTCTAATGTCAGCTCTGAATAGGTAGGCTCAATAATTGAAAAGAACCGTTCCCACGGGGCTATATCGAGATGGAATCGAACGAGGTAAGCAAGTTGGACCTGCTCCAAAGCGGCCCAATCAATACATCGTCCCACTCCTAATGGTTGTACTTGAAGAAGATGAAATAGATCGTCCTGTGGGCCTGACGCGAACAGAAGTAGAGGGTGACGAGCTTTAGTCGAGGTGCTCGAGGAGGTTGCACTAGGATCTTTCCACTTTTTCGAAGCGAGGACTGCGGTCTTTTTACTTGGTGTGTTTGTCATTGTGTTCCTAAAAATAACAGAAGTCAGATCGTAGCAAATATTTGATCAAAAGACAAAGGAAAAATAAAGAGCATTAATAGAAATATATCCTAACACTAATTAAAGCAAACACTAGAATAATAGGGAAATAGAAATAGCATTAAAGAAGGAAAAGAAAATCATGAAAAACATCTTACTAAACAAACAGATGCAATTATAAGAGAATAGAAATACTAAATAAAAATAAGAAAGTAGGCTAAAAAAATAAAGAATAAAAATGAAAGAGTCAGACAAACAAAAAATAATAATTAGAATAATAAGAACAAATATGATGATAACTACTAATGAAGACTACTACTAAAAATAAATAAAGAAAGAAAAATTTCCTAAGATTAAAATGGACTAACAAATAACAAATAACTATAGATTAAAATGGGCTAACAAATAACAAATAACTAAGGAAATAAAGAAATAAATTCTAGGTAAGGGTAAAAGAGGGAACCACGGTGGTGCTCGGTGGTGCTGCAGACGGTGGTCGGTGTTGGTGTGACTAAGGAGGCCACGCCTGTGTGAGGGCTGGTTCATGATGATGGTGGTGATCGGGGGAGGCCATAGACGTGGGGAGTGAGGCCGTGTGGTACGCTATGGGGGTGGGGTTGTGGGTGTAACGGGGAGTTTAAAAGGAAAAGAAAATATAAGGAATAGATGGGGGAAAGAAGAAAAGAAAAGAAAAGAAGAAGAGGGAGCTAGGGGTGGCCAAACGGTGAGGGAGGGATGCTGTGGGGGCTAGGGTTTGGGGAAGGAAATTTTGAGAAGAAGAAAAAGAAAGAGATAGGGTTGGGGGTTTAAAAATGGGGCATGGTCGTGTGAGGCCCATGTTGGGCCATATGACCGTGTCAGACGCTAGTGTGGCTCGCGTCCAGCCCGTGTTTATTACTAGCTTTTATTTCCCAATCATCACACGACCTGAGAACACGCTCGTGTGTCCAGGCTGCGTGGTGCACACGGTCACGTCGCAGGGCCATGTTCTAGGTTCTTAGCTTCTTCTACGCCCGTGTGGTACACCACACGCCCGTGTGTCCAAGCACACGGAGTCGAGACTCATCTTTTTCACTATCAAATCTATTATCCACATAAAGTTTAAGTCGAGTAATATTTACCTTAAAAGTGCCAAATTGAGAATGATTTACCTGGACTGTACCGTATGGGAAAACATTTAGTACCGTGAAGGGAGTCTCTCCGTTTGTATTAAGCTCTGAAGTAGCGATTCGGGGGTCCTTTTCATCTAACAATACTCTATCCCCAACCTTAAATTGCATTGTTTCATCCCTATAGTTATCGAGGTGTCGCTTTGATTCATCGTGTGCTTTTGGTTTCTCCTTGACATGTGTTTACCATTCGTTTAGTTCATCGATCTGAAGCCTTCGTTCTTCATGAGTCACTCTATTTTTGTTGCATAGATTAGAATGAGGCTCCATCATGTTTTTCCTAGGGGAGTCCTACAAAGGAGTTTGAGTTGCAATATTATTCAAGTTAATAGAACTTAAACAATCGTCTCGACTACTAGATATTTTTGCAGAATCACGAGCTTGAAGCTTAATCGTGTCATCACCTACACGAAGTATCAATTCAACTGTGCCAACGTTAATGAAAGTTCTAGCAGTTGCTAAAAACGGCCTTCCTAAAATTAAAGGTACGTCACTATCCTAATCCATGTCTAAGACAACAAAGTCAACTGGGAATATAAATTTATCAATTTTAACCAGCAAGTCTTTAATAATACCTCTAGGAAATCTAATTGTTTTATCTGCTAATTGCATGCTCATCCTAGTTTGTTTGGGTTTCCCAAGACCAAGTTGTTTAAACATTTTATAGGGCATGACATTAATACTTGCCCTTAAATCTGCTAAAGCATTGTTAACGTTTAAACTACCAATTAAGCAAGGAATCGTAAAACTCCCTGGATCCTTCAACTTGTTGGGTAGCGTATTCTATAGAATGGCTGAGCAAACTGCATTCAACTCCACGTGTGACGCATCATCCAACTTTTGTTTATTTGCTAAAAGCTCCTTTAAAAATTTGATTGTGTTTAGCATCTGCGAAAGAGCTTCAATAAACGGTAACTTAATATGTAATTTCTTTAATAATTTAAGGAATTTACCAAACTGTTCATCCGTGTGGTCTTTCCTTGTCGCACTAGGGTATGACACACAAGGTTTATATTCTCTACTTACCAATTTTTGCTCACTATGGTCTAACTCATTCTTACTTTTACTTGCCACAAATTCTTGCCTCGGTTCTAGTTCAGGTTCAACTAACCCTTCTTCATCTCAAACAATAATTGCATTAAGCTGTTTCCTTGGGTTAGTTTTAGTATTACTCGGCAAGCTACCTTGTGGTCGTTCGGAAATCATCTTTGCCAACTGGCCTATTTCATTCTCGAGCCCTTGAATTGATGCTTGCTGATTTTTAAGTGCAGTGTCAGTATTCTGAAAATGAGTCACCGCTACTGAGGTAAATTTTGTCATCATCTCCTCAAGGTTCGGCTTTTTCTCTGGCTGGTAAGGTTGTTGTTGGAAGCTTGGAGGGGGTGATGGTCTTTGATTTCCTTGGCCTCCCCATGAGAAATTTGGGTGGTTCCTCCAACCTGCATTGTAAGTGTTACTATAAGGATTATTTTGAGATCAAGGATTATTACCCATATAGTTTAATTGCTCGTTCTCCATGTTGGGGCCATAGGGTGGATATTCTGAATTGTTTAATCCACCTCCACTTGCATCGCACTGCATTACTGTATGTACCTGCGTAGAACCAAGTAAACCATCAATTTTTCTATTCAAAAGTTCTACTTGATTGGAAAGCATAGCAACTGAATTGATGTTAAAAACGCTGGCTGCTTTTGTCAGCTTTGTCCTCATGACTTGCCACTGATAATTATTCAGTGACATCTCTTCTATGAACTCATAAGCCACTTCAGGTGTTTTGTTATTGATAGTTCCACCGGCAGCTGTGTCGATCATTTGTCTAGTCGAGGGATTTAACCCGTTATGGAAAGTTTGAACTTGTAGCCAAAGGGGTAATCCATGGTGAGGGCACCTTCTCAATAGATCTTTGTATCTCTCCCATGCATCATACAGTGTTTCTAAATCCATCTGCACAAAGAAAGAGATATCATTTCGTAATTTAGCCGTTTTAGCTGGCGGAAAATATTTAAGTACAAATTTTTCAGTCATTTGTTCCAAGTAGTGATTGATCCTCGTAGTAACGAGTTCAACCACTGTTTAGCTTTGTTCCTTAATGAGAATGGAAACAACCGAAGGCGAATGGCATCTTCAGAAATGCCATTGATCTTAAAATTGTCACAGAATTCCAGAAAATTTACTATGAGTATTTGGATCCTCGTCCTGCAAACCATCAAATTGAACAAACTGTTGTATCATTTGAATCGTATTAGGTTTCAGTTCAAAATAATTTGCAGCAACAGCAGGCCTAACTATACTCGATTCAGTTCCTGTTAATGTAGGTTTAGCATAATCATACATAGTACGAGGAGCAGGATTCTGATCTATTGGGGTTGCTACAGCCACAGGAGGTAACAAATTATTTTGATTTTCAGCCATCTCCTCGGTCGTGGTTTTAATATCGTCCTCTTGCCTTTCCTCTATGTATCATAGGCTTCGCCTTATTTCTCTTCGGTTTCTACCAGCTGTACTTTTGATCTCACTATCAAAAAGTAGAGGTCCTGACAGGTTTCTTCTAGTCATAAACTATAAAAACCTGCAAGAAGTAAACAAAAGAAAATTTTAGTAATTTAAGCAAAATTAAAAATAAAATTAAATTGCAATAAAAAAGGGGCTAAAGTAATAAAAATTAAGCGTTCATAATATCTTAGTCCCCAGCAACGGCGCCAAAAACTTGATGGTCGCTAAACTAACTAAAAATTTGACTAAAGGCAAGCGCACCTATCGAACAATAGTATAGTTAATGTGAGACCGGAAATATCATATCCACGAGGACTAAAAATACTAGTAATTACTATCTTTTTATTATCTAGCCTAAAAATTTAGGGAATGTTTTATCTAAGACTAATTATCTAACTAACTAAAGTAGCGATAGAGATCAAAGTTGAAAAATACTTTTGAAAAACCGATTGAGAAGACAATACACAAGAAAGAATTCACCTAGACTTCACTTATCACCTTTGAATTAGACGATTTATTCACTTGACTTATTCCGTAGAAATCTCTGATTTATGTTAATATCCCTTTCGAGACTAAAAACAACTGACTCTAGGTTGATTAATCGAAATCTCTTTTTAGATTCCCTTATTAGATTTAACTCTAATTCGGTAGATTTATGTCGTCCTATCTCTAGGATTGCATGCAACTCCGCTTAATTATGAATGGTCTACTCTTAAACAGGGACTTTTGTTCCACTGAATAAGCACATAAAAAACCTGAATTAATATCCTGTAATATTAAAGTAAGAATTAAAACTCACAATTAGGAATAAGAACAAGTATTTATCATATAAATCAAAGAGTAATAAGATTTGTCTTAGGTTTCATCTCCCTTAGGTATTTAGGGAGTTTAGTTCATAATAATAATGGAAAACATCTCAAAGTATAGAAAACAATAAAACATAACTAGGAAATTGGATGGAAATCTTCAGTCTTGATGTAGATCTTGTCTCTGAGGTGATTCCGATGGCTGTCCTTGAGTATTTTCTGCCTTCAATGCTTCTCTCCCCCTTAATCCTCTTCTAGGGTGTTTATATAGGCTTTAGAATTCTTCAAAACCCTCAAAATGGCCTTTTTTGAGTAGAACTAGACTTGGGCTCGATAGGGACACTGCCGTGTGCCAGGCCTGTGTGCAAGTGCTCAAGCCGTGTGTAATTCTGAATTGGTTTCTAGTTGATACGGCCATGACACACGGGCGTGTGGTCTACCCGTGTGTCTCACACAGGCGTGTGGTTTACCTGTGTGGAAGTGCCTAGGCCGTGTGAAACACTGATTTATGCCCATTTGGTCCATTTTTGGCCCGTTTCTTGCTCTTTTCACTTTCCTATGCTCACTTGAGTATAAAACATGAATTTAAGGGATTAGGAGCATCAAATTCAATGAAATCAATAAAAAAATGATCCATAAATATGCCAAGCATGGGGTAAAAATATGTATAAATTACGGTTTATCAGTAAGCATACATGGAGTGTTGTGATTATTGGGAAGCTGTCGAGGAAGACTATGAAGTGACTCCACTTCCCAACAATCCAACTATGGACCAAATTAAAATGCACAAGGAGAGAACCACCAGGATGGCTAAGGCAAAGTCTTGTCTTTATGCTTCGGTTTCACCAGCCATATTTAATGAAATAATGGCTTTTGGATCAATAAAGGAGATATGGGACTACCTCAAAGCTGAGTATCAAGGAGATGAGAGGATCAAGAGCATGAAGGTGTTGAACTTGATCAGAGAATTCGAGAGTCTACAAATGAAGGAGTCTGAGTCAATCAAAGAATATTCAGACAAGCTGATAAATATTACCAACAAGGTAAGAGTTCTTGGGACTGATCTCTCTGATTCTAGACTGGTGCAGAAGATACTTGTCTGCATGCCTGAGAAATATGAAGCAATTATTGCCTCTTTTGAGAATACTAAGGACTTCACTCAATTAAGAGTAGTGGAGTTGATCAATGCTTTACAAGCACAAGAGTAGAGGAGGCTAATGAGGCAGGAAGGAAGCATAAAAAGAAGCATTGAAGGAACATTGAAGGCTAAGTTGCAGGAAGGCAAAAAAGGGGGGAATAGAAGTGGAATGGGAAGAAGAGTGATTGCAATAATGGTTCAGAAACTGTTGCAGAAGGTAATGGTACTGGAAATTTTCACAAATATTGTTCATGTAAGTTTTATGGAAAACAGAACCATCCTCATTTCAGGTGTTGGAGAAGGCCAAATGTAAAGTGCTGAAAGTTTAACTCGATGGGGCACATTGAGAGGTTCTGTAAGGAATAAAAAAATCAGCAGCAAAGTGGAGCACATGCTGCAGTTAAAGAAGAAGAGGAACAACTATTTGTTGTCTCTTGCTTCTCATCAAGTACTCCATGTGAAAATTGTTGGTTGATAGTGGTTGTACCAATCACATGACTTATGACGAGAAGCTATTTAAAGACCTTGACAGGTCATTGAAGTCGAAAGTAAGGATAGGAAATGGAGATCAGCTACATTAAATATCTATATTTATTTCAAGTGTTTTACTGAGTTGGTGTGTAATGTGGGTTCCTATTTAAGTAATCAATTAAAGAAAGAAAAGTGCATGTGTTGAGTCGAGTGAAAGAAAACATAAAAAATGGTAAATACACTTGTAGTCACCTAGGTAAGTTTCTCGTTTTTTTTCTTTTTTCACCCAACTATTAAAACTTAAAAATGGTCATTCAACTTGTCGAAACCTCCTTTTTAAAAGCGAAGGGTATTTTGAAAACAGAAGTCGCCACCAACCTTTTTAGGTGTGATTGGATCACCTTATAAAACATTTTGGTCTACGAAAATATGAGAAAACAGACTCGGGAGTCGGTTACGTACAAGGAAGGGTTAGCTCCCTCATAACGCCCAAAATTGGTACCAAATTGCATAGTTTTGTCTTAATGTCGAAAGTTTGAAAGAATTTAGAACTAAGATGTTCTTTTAAAATTGTAATAATCTGAGTAAATCAAGATTCCTTCGTTTTCAAAAGAATATAAATGTCACATCCAGCATGATTGGACACAATATTCTTAAACTTTTGTAATTGAAATCATATTGTAATTTTCAAAACTTATTTAGAAGGATATTTTAGGCACTTAGACAAACGGGAAATCGCAACCCAGTATGTTAGGGCACTACTTCCCCAATTCCTAAGTACCAAAAAAACATTGCCTTAATATTTCAATTCTTTTGGATCAAATAAAATATAAAAGTTTTTTTAAAGTGATGATGCACTCGACTTATTACAATGGATCAATATTAAACAAATTAACCTACATGATACCTACTTTTTCATTCCATGCAAATATAATATAAAAATAATAAATAATGATATACATTATACAATATAATATTAAACAAATTAACCTACATGATACCTACTTTTTCATTCCAGGCACATATAATATAAAAATAATAAATAATGATATACATTATACAATATACATTATCACTATATGCATATATAATTATAAATAACATAAACATAAACACATTATTATTTTATAAAAAAAATAGAAAAATAATGAATATAACAACATAAATTACACATATATATAATAGTATTTCATGTGAATATAGTTTTTGAATAACAACATAAATAATCAATTCTCATACGAATATATAATAATAATAAAATAACATAAGGATAACAAATAATCTATGAGATAAAATTAGCATGTTAAAACAATACCTAATAAATACAAAAAGGATAAAACAATATTAAGCAATATATAAGTAAAAAAAAATTTTAAAAAATATATTATATGATATAATAGCTTAATATACTTATAAAAATAATAATATGTTAAATTGGAACAAAATTTTATAGTAAATTTTAAATGTAGACATTAAATATATGATAGCAAATATATGTGTTAGTTTATAATAATTTACAAATTTAATTTTTATATACTAATAAATAATAAATAATGAAATAATATATATAATAAAAGGAAGATAATATAGGGAATAATATATAATAATATATGATATGTAATAAAATATATAAATAAAATATAATGAAATATAAATGATATGATAAATATCATATAAATAAGGATAATATATACTATTTTTATATATAATTTTTTAAAAAACTAATAAATTAAATATATATGAAAGGGGTTAAAATTGAATTTAATTAAAAATCTAGGATTAATTTACAAATAAATAAAAATTCTGGCCTAATTGAAATGCGCACCAAGATTTGAGGGACTCACTGGACAATTAGCCCTAACCCCAAAAACGACGTCGTCCCGAGATAGGCTTTATAATGGCCATTAAGACTCTGTTTTCCTCGATAGTCTGTTGGTATATTATGTGTATGTCAACTGCCTGTATTTTATTGTATGTGTATATATAAAAACGTAGTGTTACGTTATTCTTTATTCGGGCTTTTATGGCCACTGAAAACAAATTTACAATCCTTGATTTTATTTTCTTGCCATATTTGCATTCGTCTCTGCTGTTCCTCTTTCCTTTTTTGCAGGTACCATCGAGGACCTCATGGCGAGGAGTGGGCTGGTGTTGATCCGTGCACCGGTCACGGCGCGATACGGAGCCTGGAATCACAGTACTGATGGAGGTGTCGATGAAGGTCACTGGAACGGCGCAAAAAGGGTGTGACGATTGGCGTGCCTGTGGCACGAATTCTGGAACCTTCCTCTAGCATTTGCGGCGCCTAGGGTTTCAGAAAGCCTAGGTCTTCCGTTCTCTGTCTATAGTTTGGGCCTCCTTGGGCTGTGCCCATTTGTGGGTTGGGTGTAACTGGGTATTGGGGTAGCTTAGGTATTCTGGTTTAAACCAGTTGGGCTACTGAGTTTCGGCTATCGGGCCTTTAGGCCTGTTTATTGTAAGTTGGACATTAACATGGACTTTGATTTCCAGTTTATAAATTTAGTTTATCTTATTTCATGGGCCCGGGTAAAATTAGGCTATTACAGCTGCCCCTCTTTGCTTATTACTGTGTAACAGGAATAGAGCAAATATTATAAAAGGACAAAATTTGCCCGGCCTAACCAAGTCTTGAAATCTTGATCCTCATCTTCCTCCAAGGTATTCTGATAGCTTCAAGCTTGCTTCACCGTAACTCAGGAATGTCAAATCTTCTATCTTTGATCTGCTCTCTGACAATACGGAGATGCCAAACCTATTATCTTTGATCTGCTTTCTGACAATACAAAGACGCCAAATTTATTATCTTCGATCTGGTCTCTGACAATTCAGAGATGCCAAATCTGCTATCTTTGATCTGCTCTCTGACAATACAGAGATGCCAAATCTGCCATCTTTGATCTGCTCTCTGACAATACAGAGATGCCAAATTTGCTAACTTTGATCTTCTCTCTGACAATACAGAGATGCCAAATCTGCTATCTTCGATCTGCTCTCTGACAATACAGAGTCGCCAAATCTGCTATCTTCGATCTGCTCTCTGACAATACAGAGATGCCAAATCTGCTATCTTCGATTTGCTCTCTGACAATACAGAGACGCCAAATCTACTATCTTCGATCTGTTCTCTGACAATGCAGAGACGCCAAATCGGCTATCGGTGATCTACATTGTCCCTTAAAGGACATAACCTGTAGAATGTACATGTACTCATGCCTGATGATTAAAATGCCATGCTCAAAATGAATCAAATGCAAAATATTATGAAAATGATTCCTATTTCAGACGTCTTTACTCGTTCATCCATCAAAGTTCCACTTTTATTTTACTCCAAGTATCAATCATACTCCGCTCATGTATTTTGAATCAAATTGGTCCTATTATACCATTCTCCTAACATTACGACCTGCTGAAGGCGATCCTCTCCTGAGATTGAATCGTTTAAATTGTCCAATAATCCTTTGGACTAAAAAATGAAATTTCTTCGAGTACCTCCGACCTTTACTCATGGGAATTCTTCAAACAATTGTTCTGTTTTAGTTTCTCGTATTTTAGCAATTCCTAGAGTAATATGCAAAACTTCATTTGTAAAAATATTTAATTCATCAATCATTATTTCAATACACCACACTTTAGAAGACAAATAATCTGATCTTGAGAATAATTAGATAAATCATCAGAGTACAACAAGAAATTAATCTGAAAACATATCTTTGAGAAGAAAAAGAATCTAAAGATAGTAATCAGAACAAAAATTCGATGTCCAATCATATCATAGCTTGGGCTTCTGTGTACAAATTCCATGAAGACTATTTTGAGTTTAACATGTGTTTAGAAGATTCAAAGTACTTTGTTGATGCCCCGGTATGTAACACACTCCATTTCTCATCAAATTCGGTATAGCAAAGTCACCGTATGCTTCTCAAATAATTGAGTAGCCCTTTTCGGGTTTTCAACTCAAAATCCCTTTGGTGTCAAGGCGCCCTTTGCGGGTTTTCACCTTGGCCTCTCAATTTTTTTAGAAGTCTCAAAGCGCCCTTTGTGGGTTTTCGCCTTGGCTTCCCTTCTCTTTAAACAAAATACTTCTTGACTGAGTCTGAATTCATTGGATTGGGTAAACTTTTCCCATCCATTTCTGTCAAAATCAAAGCACCACCAGAGAAAGCCTTCTTCACAACATATCGCCCTTCTCAATTCGGCATCCATTTTCCTTTAAAGTCCTTCTGTATGGGAAGGATCTTTTTCAGCACAAGGTCCCCTTCGTGAAATTCTCTTGGACGAACTTTCTTATCATAAGCTCGCATCATTCACTTCTGATACATCTGACCATGACGAATAGCTCTTAGCCTCTTTTTTTTAATCAAGTTCAATTGGTCATACCGCGATTGAATCCATTCTGCTTCATCCAGCTTTATCTCTGACAAGTTTCAAAGAGAAGGTATTTCTATTTCAATGGGTAACACTGCCTCCATCCCATAAACCAACGAGAAAGGAGTTGCCCCAGTAGAGGTTCTGATGGACGTTCGATAAGCAAAGAGTGCAAATGGTAATTTCTCATGCCAATCTCTGTAGGTCTCAGTAATTTTCCCCACTATCTTTTTGATCTTTTTATTAGCAGCTTCCACTGCCCCATTCATTTTTGGGCGATATGGAGATGAATTATGATGTTTGATCTTGAACTGGCTACAAACTTCCGCAATCATGCTGTTATTCAAGTTCAACGCATTATCCGGTATAATCCTCTTAGGCATTCCATACTGACAAATAATCTCCTTTTTCAAGAAACGACTTACTGCCGACTTGGTAACACTAGCATACGAAGCTGCCTCTACCCATTTTGTGAAGTAATCAATGACCACGAAAATGAAATGTGCCCATTTGAAGCTTTTGGTGATATTGGCCCAATGACATCCATGCCCCATATGGAAAAGGACCATGGAGAAGTCATAACATGTAAGGGTAAAGGTGGTACATGGATCTTGTCTCCATATATCTGGCATTTATGACATTTTTTAGCATAACTGATACAATCTCCTTCCATAGTAGACCAATAGTATCCAAACCTCATGATCTGTCTCGCCATCGTAAAGCCATTAGCATGTGTACCACAAACTCGTTCATGTACTTCTTCTAGAATTTGTTTAGCTTCTACAGCGTCAACGCATCTCAAAAGTACCTAATCTTTCCTTCTTTTATAAAGGATATCCCCATCTAGTACATATTCGCAGGCTAACCTTCTCAAAGTTCTTTTGTCATTCTCAGTTGTCTGTTTTGGATATTCATGATTTCTCACATACGGTAATATATCTTGATACCAAGGATGGTTATCTTTTTCCTCTTCTTCGATGTTGCAGCAATAAGCTGGAACCTCAGAAATGCTCATCTGAATTGGTCTCACATCCTCTTGTTTATTAGCTTTAATCATGGAAGCCAATGTTGCCAAAGCGTCCACCATCTGATTTTCGTCTCGTGGGAGATAACTGAAAGTGACGTTATCAAACTCTTCAAGTAACTCCAAAACTACCTTTTGATAATTAATCAACTTGGGGTCTCTTGTCTCCTATTCACCCCTAAGTTGGTATATTACCAACGCAGAGTCTCCATATACTTCCAGGGTTCTAATTTTTCGCTTTTTGGCTACTCGAATCCCCATAATGCATGCTTCATACTCAGCCATATTGTTCGTACAGTCAAAATCCAATTTACATGTAAATGGATAATGATCACCATTTGGGGATACCAAGACTGCCCCAATTCCATTTCCTACCGCATTGGATGCGCCGTCAAAGTTCAGCTTCCATGGACGTTCTTCAATAGTTGCCACGTACAATAACTCCTCATTAGGGAAATCAAAGCTTAATGGCTCATAATCTTCTAAAGCTCTGCTTGCCAGAAATTCTGCTATCGCGCTCCCTTTTATAGCCTTTTGACTCACATAGACTATATCAAATTCTGAAAGCAGTACCTACTACCTTGCCATTCTTCCATTTAGGTCTGTTGACTCTATCATGTACTTTAATGGATCCAGTTTTGAAATTAGCCAAGTCGTATGACATAACATATATTGCCTCAACCTTCAAGTCGTCCAGATTAAAGCACAACACAATTTCTCAATTGGCGAATATCTCATCTCACACTCTGTGAATTTCTTGCTGAGGTAATATATCGCCTTCTCTTTTCTTCCCGATTAGTCATGTTGGCCAAGCACACATACCATAGAATTACTAAACACTGATAAGTATAGAATTAATGGTCTATTTGGACTAGGAGGAGATAACACTGGAGCGTTTAACAAGTATTGCTTAACCTTATCAAAAGCATTCTGGCATTCCTCATCCCAAGTACCTTGGTTGTGTTTTCTAAAGAGGCAAAATATAGGATCACATTTCTTGGTTAATTGTGAAATAAATCGAGCAATATAATTCAATTCCAAGAAAACCCCGAACTTCCTTCTGAGTACGCGGTGGAGGCAATTCTCGTATGGCTCTAACCTTGTCTGAGTCAACTTCTATTCCCTTTTCGCTGACCATAAAGCCTAATAACTTCCTCGACCTAGCTCCAAAGATGCACTTTGCCGGATTAAGCTTCAACTGAAATTTCCTTAATCTCAGGAACAACTTCCTCAAAACTTCAATATGTTCCTTCTCTGTTCGAGATTTAGCAATCATGTCATCAACATACACCTCAATTTCTTTGTGCATCATATCGTGGAATAAAGTCACCATAGCCCTTTGATATGTTGCCCCTGCATTCTTCAACCCAAAGGGCATTACCTTGTAACAGAAGGTGCTCCACAATGTTATGAAGGTGGTTTTATCCATGTACACCTCAATTTCTTTGTGCATCATATCGTGGAATAAAGTCACCATAGCCCGTTGGTATGTTGCCCCTGCATTCTTCAAACCAAAGGGCATTACCTTGTAACAAAAGGTGCTCCACAATGTTATGAAGGTGGTTTTATCCATGTCCTCAATATGCATCTTTATCTGATTGTACCCCGAGAAACCATCCATAAAGGAGAACAACGAATATCCCTCCTTATTGTCCACCAAAGTGTCAATGTGCAGTAAAGGAAAGTTGTCCTTTAGTCTAGCTTTATTCAGATCTCTGTAATCAACACACATTCGTACCTTTCCATCCTTTTTAAGGACAGGTACAATGTTGGCCACCCATTCTGAATACTTAACCTCTTGTAGGAATCCAGCATCAAACTGCTTTTTGACTTCATCTTTTATTTTCAGCACAATATCAGGCCTCATCCTTCGCAATTTTTGTTGGACTGGCTTGCAATCTTGTCTTATGGGGAGACGATGTACCACAATATTAGTATTCAAACCGGCATACCCTTATATGACCATGCAAAGATAACTTTGAATTCCTGTAGTAGCTCAACAAGGCCTTGTCTCATTTCCTTAGCAATATGTGTGCTAATTTTCATCTCCTTTCCTTCCTCCAAGGCTACATTCTCTATTGCCTCTTTCTCATGGGGTAGGATTTGTTTATCCTCTTGTTTCACCATTCTCAACAGATCTGGAGACATATCACAATCCCTGTCATATTCAAAATCCTGAAGTTCTTCTAAACACATGTCTTGTTTAAAAGAGAATCTAGGATTCGTAGTATCAGTGCTCATGTCATTGATATCTAGGGGCCTGCGGGGTACGGAAGAATGTACAAAGAATGAATGAATTTATTTATATGTTATTAATGAAATGGAAAATATCTGAAAGAATTTAAATGTCAAAAGAATATTGAACGGTATAAAAGAATATTCACTTGAATCGATAACAAAAGTCGCGTTTTATTGAAATGTAAATATCCGAACATGAGCCTATTTTAAAAATGAAATCTTACTACTCCTAGGCCTTAGAGCAATAAGAGTGTTCTGAAAATTACTCTGAAGAATCTTTAAAAACTACAGGAAGTTCTTCTGCAACCCAATTGTTTAAAGAGCTTCCTGGTTCGTAAGGGAGAATGCCCTCAAGGTTTCCTCGTTCAAACTCTTTATCATACACAACATTGATGTGATAACATCCTTCTTCGAGCAATCCTCTCTCTGGGTGAATCATCCCTCCTGATATAAAGGTTTGAGATATATGGGGGAATGTCATCAGTTCCCACTCTACCTCTTTTCCATCTAAACGCGCCCTTCTTCTCTCTTGGTGCTTCTCTATTTCTTTCCTCCTCTGCTTGTAATCTGGCCTGAAACCCAAGCCAAAAAGGTCTCTCTTCTCCTTTAATTCAGGACCTTGAATCCCCCCTTGGATATATCTTCCCAATCCTTTTCCTGGCAAGGCTCCCTTCCCCACTGTCATCTACAGACCCATTCTTATGGTTCTGGATATCCTGGGCACCGGCACCTCATTCCCCTCTGAGATGAATGTTGCATTGATGAATTCTAATGAACGGAAAGAGAATTCAATGGCCTCTTCATTTGCTTCTACATAGGGTGCGTCATTGGTAACTGTTGCTATAATGTCCTCCTCTACATTTATGGTACCAACCGTCCATCAGCTACTAACTTCAATTTCTGGTGTAGAGATGAGGGCACTGCTCCTGCCGAATGTATCCAAGGCCTCCCCAATAGGCAATTGTAAGAGGGCTTGATGTCCATCACTAAAAAGTCTACCTCATAAGTGTTTGGCCCAATCATCAAAGGAATATCAATTCTTCTCATGACTTTTCTCTCCGTGCCATCAAATGCTCTCACTACATTATGGCATGTTTTCATGTGAGAACTGTCAATGGGTAATCTGCTCAATGTGGACAACGACATAACATTTAAGGCTGACCCATTATCAATAAGCACACTCGATAATGTATATCCTTTGCAACGAGTGGTAAGGTGCAAAGCCTTAGCCGATCCTATGCCTCCAGGTGGAATTTCATCATCGTTGAAATAAATGAAATTATCAGTGCTTATGTTACTAACCAATCGATCCAACTTGTTGACGAATATATCATTAGTAACATAAGTCTCGTTGAGCACCTTCATTAACGCCTCACGATGTACCTCTGAACTCAAAAGCAAAGCCAGTACTGATATATGAGATAGTTGTTTGCGTAATTGGTCAACTACACTGTACTCACTGTGTTTCAAGAATTTTAGAAATTCTCTGGCTTCTTCTTCTTTCACTGGCTCATTAACTAGTATTTAGTCCCCTTTTCTTTGTCAAAAGCTTTTGCTTTTGCGGGTTGCATCATAACGCTTCTAACTACGTGTATAAGAACCCTCATCTCGAACTTCCTTAGAGGCACTAGCTATATCCTCCTTCTCCGACGTTATTACATTGCAGTTATAATTCCAAGGTACTCTCTTGTTATCCTTGTAAGGAAAGGAAACAGGTTTATGAATAATGACTTTTGGTATCGTTGGTATTTCAACTTCATTATTTCTTGGTAAAGAAATAATGATCCTTGGCCAGTTTTGATTCTTCGGTCCACCTTCTAATGTGCATATACGTCTCTCATCTGAGCCAGCTTCATAAAATTCCAACTCCTTATTATCCATAAGGCTTTGTACCAAGGCTTTAAACTCGTCACATTCCTGGATCTCATGCCCCTTTTCAGCATGGAACTCGCAGTAGTCCCTTACTCCTCTATTCCTTTCTTTAGAGATTATCATCTCTCTATTCACCACTTCTTCCCAAATTATTTTCATCGGCGTTCTCACCTCAGTCACATCCTTTTTGATCTTTCTCATGTTAGTTTCCCCAATTACATTTACCCCTTGATCACCATGATTTGGAAACGGGTTCTCTATACTACGGGTGTCGTCAAATTTTACGACCCCCATCTTGATTAGTCTTTCCACTGCCTTTTTAAAACCAGTACAATTTTCAATTGAATGTCCCGATATCCCTGCATGGTATTCACATTTGGAGTTTGCATCATACCATTTGGGATATGGGGGTTGTAACAGTTTCAAATGAAAAGGAGCTATCGCATGCGCATTGAATAAACTTTGATAAAGCTGCCAATACGTCACTGGGATAGACGTAAATGAGACCTTTTCAGAATTTTATCTCGAACCAGATCCCTGCTTCTGAGAATCCTGTTGCCCAACTGTAGTTACTCTGGGATGACTAACCGTAACCACTTTTGGATTATAAATACTCGTATTTTTCACCTCATTATCTTTCCTCCATGGGGCTAATCTTTTGACAGTTTCCCCCTCTATCTTGCCACTCCTTATGGCATTCTCAATCATTTCTCCCGCCATAACTATATCAGCAAAACTCTTGGTGGTACTTCCAATCATGTGAGTAATGAATGGGGCTTTCAAAGTGTTAATGAACAGCATAGTAGTTTCTTTCTCCAAGAGCGGTGGTTGAACTTGCATGGCGACCTCCCTCCATTTCTGGGCATATTGCCTAAAACTTTCATTAGGCTTCTTTTCCATGTTCTGCAAAGTAATTCTATCAAGAGTCATGTCAGTCACATAATTATATTGCTACATAAAAGCTTGCGCTAGGTCTCTCCAAGAACTGATCCTTGCACGACTCAATTGATTATACCTCCTAGCCGCTGCTCCAACCAAATTGTCTTAAAAACAATGGATCAATAATTGATCATTGTTTACATAACCAGTCATCCGTCTACAAAACATAGTGATATGGGTCTCAGGGCAAGTAGTCCCATTATATTTCTCAAACTCTGGCATCTTGAACTTATAGGGAAGCACCAAATCTGAGACCAAACTCAAGTCTTTGGCATCGATTCCCTGATGATTATTAGCGTTCTCTAATGCCTTAAACTTCTCTTCTAACCATTTACAACGTTCCTCCAATTGCCTTGATGATTCGAGCCTCATCTCTTCCCTCTCAGCTACATCTAAATTAGGGATGACTGGATTGGTTGGGTTATCTCTTAGATTAAACCCCGAACTAGTTTGAAAGTTCATGGGTATTCCGGTATCTGCCTACCCATGTTGAAGCCTTATCGTGATGGACGGCCTTTGAGGATATGCTTCAGATTGAGTTTGCACATGGGGTGGAGTAAAACCCTGAGGATGATCCTTATTATCTCCTTCAGTGATGGTCATAGGGGCCTTTCCTTTATCCGTTGCCCCCTTCAGTAGTTGAGCCATCTTAGCCATCATATTTCTTTGAGCCTCCAACATTTGATCCTTCATCTCTTGTTGGATTTTTTCCAATTACTCCTGCAACTTCTCTTGCATTTCTTTCTAAATCTGCTCAAATCTTTGATCCATACTCTTTGACTTAGCGCGTGTACAGTAAGGATGTGTTGCTTCCAGATTTTCTTTTTCTCACTCTCTCTTTCTCCCTCTGTAATTTTAACTAATTAGGGTCTTTCTATAAACTTGAATGCATATGATGCGATGAGATGCAAATGCTTGAATGCTAAAAGATATCGATTCTGATTCAGTTCCTTTTAGAAAACGTTATTTAAGAGACAAAAATCTTTATACAAAACGGATTACAAATACGCCTTCGCCCTCAGGCCCAGAGTTTTAATCCAACAATGAAGCTAACTCTAAACCTCTATCTGTCACTAACTCATACTTTGTACTTAATACATTAGCTTGTGCTGCTAGGTCTTGTAAATGATCAGCAACCTCTCGAATCTGGACTATAACTTCTCCCATGAGATAATCCCTATCTCCAACTTGATCCTGAAGATGGTAAAGTTCTCCCTTCCAATGTTCTTCTCTTGCCTCGAGCTGCTCAATCCGTAGCTCACAGTCCTGTAGTGCTGTTTCCAACCCTCCAATATTGTGCTTCATTTCCTCGATCTTATCCAAGCTTGCCTTTAACTCGACTGTAGAGTTACGACTTCGGTGATGATGAAGAGATCGTCCAATCTCAGTCACCTTAGTTTTTAATCCTTGATTCTCCTTCTCTAGGGCCTGATTACGCGCCTGCATCTCTTGGAACTTCTTCTCCCAATACTCGGCTTTGGGTCTTTCTTCTTGAACCTCTTGTTTCCACTGCTCTGAAGACTTCCCTAATCCAGCTCTCTTCAATGATAGCTGTGTCTTCTTATACTGCGTCTTCAAGTTATCTCGGTTTTCCTCAATCTTCCTATTTTCTTTCCTTACTTTTTCGACCTCGATTTTTTGAATGTCGACGTCTAAGCTTAGGTACATCTTTTCCTCCTCGAGCCTTTCTATTTTTCTTCCAAGCTCCAAATTCTTCCTTTCGAACTCTTGCTTTATGACCTCTAACTCTGATGGAATTACTCATAAATTCTCCTTCATCAATCAAGCAGCCTCGAAACTCGGTCTAGGGATGTTATCATTAACCCTCTTATTAAACCACTTTTTGTATTCAAAAGTTGTTGTCAGTCCTTTAGTCAGAATCTTCACGTAGCAAACCTTCTTCCAAGCCTCGAAAATTTCTCGCATCTTCTTCTTATAATGATCCCCTTTATATGAGAAGTCACTCTGAGCTAGCCCTTGTGTTGCTGGTATAAACTGCTCTGCCTTGTATTGCCTTAGGACAAGTAATGGTGTATAACCAACAACTCCCCAAATTCTAGGAAGAGGTAACCAATCAAAGCTTCCGCACCGATAAAGAATTTCGATAGGGGTCATCCAAGGGGCTTTCCACATAACATCTTCTTCTCGGAGGTTCTGAAGTATTTCTATCCACCTTTCCTCTGTAATGTCATCCCTCCTCGGTGTAGCTGCTGCTTCCTTTAGCGGAGAATAGTCTTTGAAGAACACTCGGCAAGGAATCTTATCTACCTTCCAAAAATGACTGTAGAATAAAACTAACAACAACTGTGCACATCCAATGAATCTACCTTCACCAGCTCTCCGACATGCACTCAAGGATCTAAACGTCTCGGCTAGGATTGCAGGTACAGGTATGTTCTCTTTACTAATTCGATCGAATAAATCTGCAACTGCCTCATCTATGTGCCCTATAGCTTTTGGGAAAATCATCAATCCATAAATACTTAAAGCAAAGACATCAACCTTCTTCTTTACATTCGGGTGTGCCAATATCAAATCCCTCAAACTTGCCCACGGAATGCATTTGCTATCACCCTTTTGTTGGATTCGAGCTGCGGCCCACTGTTCACTCACCCCTGTAATCATCATTAATTTCTTCACAAAAGTTAGGGGATTAGCAGCCCTAAAATAAGATTTGTTACTTTGAATTTTTGGACAGCGAAGCAAGGTCGTATATTCCTCTAAAGTAGGTACTAAGTCTACCTTACCAAATGTAAAACAACTATAAGCAGGGTTCCGAAACTGTACCATAGCTTGAAACAGATGCTTATCCATCTTGATGCCTAGCAAATAGGGAAGATCTCCATAATTCTGATAAAAAAGCTGCTTAGCCTCGTCATCCCATTGGGCCCAAATGTCTCTCAACTCCTGAAACTCATTCTGTGTTGAATTAATACGAGTGAGTCCCATAACACTGATGTATACCCCTCGGTAATACTATCTCCTTTCTCTAACTGGGTTTTCTCTGACCAGGTACAGACAGAGGCATTGTCCTCCACTTTATCAAGATATTCGTTCCTCATTATAAAACTTTCTAATCTAGAAATCGAACCGTGAATCGACACCTTTAAATGCTGAATGTCATGCAATGATAGCAAAATAAAATAAGTTGTATCATATATAAAATTATAGTAAACAAGTACCGATAAGGTAATTTACTAGAGGCTATCACTATATTCCCTAGGGTAAGCACTTAAAGTTTACTATAATCGTGTGTTTTAGTTCTAAAGTAAGGGTACCTGAACCAGCAAATTCCACGATCCTCACCCATTATAGGCTCATATAGACCAAGTTCAGTTCAGGGGGACACATTTCCCTATGGCCATGCAAAGATGAAAATCTCACGAAGACATAGGTACAGTATCTCGGAAGCAATCCACTAGCCCATACGGAGGTAAAAACCTCACGAAAGCGTATCTTCTCACTCCCACTTAGGGGTGCTGTAGCACCCCAAACCCAGGCCAGACGTTATGACTGGATCCGACATGCCACATTGAAGCGTTTAAAACATTTTATATTGTTGATCCAGAAAAAAACTTACTTAGTGTTTTAAAAGGTAATTTCATTATAGGTTAAAGTGAATGGAAGCTGTGCACCAGGTAGGAAACCGAAAAAGAGGTGGTGAGTCCATCGGACTGCTTAAGTACCAAGCTCCCTTCGGATCCAATCCTAGACATGCATACCACCATTACCACACCTTAACGTCATGGATATTTCTAGGAAATCGATTTAATTAAGCCATTTTTAGGAAAAGTGATTAATCTTGTAAAATACTTTCATTGCGGAAGCTTTGCTTGTTGCCGTGTTATTTTGAAATCAATTGTTGTTTTTGAAAACGCGCTCTAAAGCTATCCAATTTCAACAGTTAAATATAAGTAATACCTATCTTAATAATACATATTAAAACCATCAAAAATAATTAAGCGGCCTTATTACATTTAAAAACCCAAAACTTCAAACGTAAATAAAAGGATGTCCAGTTCACCAAAAGAAAATCAAACTTTTAGAATGGGTGGCCACTCCGAATTCCCTCACAGTTCCAAGCCCACTATGGTTGGGGATTTCCTGCGTGGATGAAAATAAAAGGGGTGAGTTTGGGGAAAATCAGTGTGTAAGGAAAACCCATTCAAAGCCCAAGTCAGCTCAAGCCTATTGGGCCTAAGCCCATTCAGGTAACAGTGGTACTGGACCAGAGCCCTTTTCAGATTACAATAAACTGGGCCTTAGCCCCTTATTCAGATAACAGTATGGCCCATAGGCCCATTTCAAAATACATGCAACATCAGTAAACATATGCAAGCCCATTTGGGGAGACTACTCAACCCACCAACCACTACACTCCACCCGTACCAGGCATACACTCCATGTGGGGAATAGCTCAACCCACCCAGCCCAACACTCCACAGTTGCAGCCTTGCTGCTCAGTTAACAGTAAATTGAGGCAAAGCCTCCAGTACGTGGACAAGCCACTTTCAGTACTTCCTCCGTCAATATCCCAGTCCCATGCATCAGATAATAACAACATGGCATGCAGTAAATAACAACAGTCAAACATGCATTTAGGTCAATTTAACTCTATGGGTATTTCGGTAATTTATCTCCTAGGGGTAAAACTGTAAATTTTTCACTTATAAAGGTATTTCAGTAATTTATCTATTTTAGGGTTTTTCATGCATATTCCTACCTTTCACGTACTAACAGAATCACTACCGAGGGTTCTTACCGAATTGGGCTCGTTGGCCCATCATTCCAATTTTGGCCCATTAAGCCCAAAAATATCGAGGGCACAGAAATCATGCACTTTGCAGTCCAAACATTGCAGCTTACCAAAAACATTAATCGATTTACCTCATGAGCATTCGTACACTCGCAAATCTACAAAATACCGATTTTCGGCATTTCGGCTTTTCGACTTTTGCCGATCCAGACTAAGAAAGAGGGTGTTAGTTACACACCTGTTTGCGACGATATGCTGACGAGATCCACACACGAACCGCCTACAATTGGATTACTAACACGTTAATCTAACTATTCAAATACAAACTACGTATTAACCCCTTACAATATTCGGCCAACCACACCTACAGATCATAGTAAGCTTATAAGAAATCAACAAGCAACTCATTAACAAATTTTTGTCAATGTTTACCACATAATCATAATTTCACTGCAAGCTGTCTTCCTGAGCAACAGTCACTAAATCATTTATAACTGGAGCTACGAAACTCCAAATCAAGTTCCGTTAATTTTCCCTGAAAATAGACTCATATATCTTCTATCCATAAAATTTTCAGAATTTTTGGTTTAGCCAATCAATACTAGAGTTTTCTCAAATTTTCCCATGTTTCACTGTTTGACTAATCTGACCACTCTTCATTACGAATCAAATTTCTCATTGTAAAGAATTCAAAATATGTTCTTGTTTATTTCATTAGAAACTAGACTCAATAAGATTTAATTAAATAATTTATGCAGCTTCTAACTCATCTCCCACAATTTATGGTGATTTTCCAAAGTCACATTACTGCTGCTGTCCCAAGCAGATTTATTACCAAATCACTCTTTCACACCTAACTTGCATGCTTGTTATTTAAACATGTATATCACCAATCAATCATCACATATCTATGATTTTACTTAAGTATAATCTCTATTTCATCATTTTAAAGCATAACATGTTAGCCGATTTTTCCCTTTAGCATCTAAGGCACATGCATGCTCATTTGTTTGGCTCAACTTCACCTACCTTCCATTTTTCATCAAAAGAACATGAAACAACAACCATTTCCTTCATTTTAATTCATGACTAAATGCTCACAACACAACTAAAAATCAAAATATACTTCAAGAGTTAAGGTAGAATCAAGAAGAACTCATGTACCTCAAAATAGAAGCAAACTACCATGAACTTACCTTCAATTTTCTTCCCCAAGCGACTGAACATTCAAGATCTTTCTCCTCTCCTTTCTTTTCTCTAACTTTAGGCTATGATGAACAAAGATGGACAAAACTTTGTTCTTTTCACCCCTTTTTCTTTTAATAAAATTTCATATTTCATCCATTTAATTCTTTAATTCAAAAGACATGAAATGCCCATCATGGAACATTTACCTAAACCATTATCATGGAACATTTACCTAACCTATTATCATGGAATATTTTCCTAACCCATTATCATGAAACATTTACCTAACCCTTTATCAATTTTTATCAATTTGTACCATAAATTATGGATATCAAGTGCACATATTGTCTACAACAACATGATGGCTGGCCACTTCATGTAAAATGGGAGGTTTGTCATGCAAATCCTCCTATTTTGCACTCCTATTTATTTGGCCACTTCAATTTAGCCTATAGCATTTTCAAACATTTTCACATAGGTCCTATTTCATAATTTCACCCCCTTTTTCTTATGGAACAAAAAAATTAACTAAAATTGCCGGGTTCTATATTAAGCTTGGGCCTTCTAGAGGCCCACAAATATAATTAAACCTATGCCAACATTCAGGAAATTCCCGAAAATTGGGGCGTTATAGGTGCGACCACAGCGGTCATGCAAATGTAATGAGTGCGAAATCAAAATACAAACATATGCAGCAATCACATGTAAAAAGATTGATATTTTAAAATTTTCCAAACTTTTGACATTAAGACATAAAAAAACAATTTCTTGGCTTGACTCTCTTATAAGGTCCCCAGCAGAGTCGTCAAGCTATCGAAACCTCCTTTTTAAAAGTGAAGGGTATTTTGAAAACAGAAGTCGCCACCAACCTTTTTAAGTGTGATTGGATCACCTTATAAAACATTTTGGTCTACGAAAATATGAGAAAACAGGTTCGGGAGTCGGTTACGTACAAGGAAGGGTTAGCACCCTCGTAACGCCCAAAATTGGTATCAAATTGAATAGTTTTGTCTTAATGTCGAAAGTTTGAAAGAATTTAGAACTAAGATCTTCTTTTAAAATTGTAATAATCTAAGTAAATCAAGTTTCCTTCGTTTTCAAAAGAATATATATATCACATCCAGCATGATTGGACACGATATTCTTAAACTTTCGTAATTGAAATCATGTAATTTTCAAAACTTATTTAGAAGGATATTTTAGGCACTTAGACAAACATGAAATTGCAACCCAATATGTTAGGGCACTACTTCCCCAATTCCTAAGTACCAAAAAAACATTGCCTTAAATTTTCAATTCTTTTGGATCAAATAAAATATAAATATTTTTTTAAAGTGATGATGCACTCGACTACAATGGATCAATATTAAACAAATTAACCTACCTGATACCTACTTTTTCATTCCATGCAAATATAATATAAAAATAATAAATAATGATATACATTATACAATATAATATTAAACAAATTAACCTACATGATACCTAATGATATACATTATACAATATAATATTAAACAAATTAACCTACATGATACCTACTTTTTCATTCCATGCACATATAATATAAAATAATAAATAATGATATACATTATACAATATACATTATCACTTTATGCATATATAATTATAAATAACATAAACATAAACACATTATTATTTTATAAAAAAACAAAAATAGCAAAATAATAAATATAACAATATAAATTACACATATATATAATAGTATTTCATGTGAATATAATTTTTGAATAACAACATAAATAATCAATTCTCATACGAATATATAATAATAATAAAATAACATAAGGATAACAAATAATCTATGAGATAAAATTAGCATGTTAAAACAATACCTAATAAATACAAAAAGGATAAAAAAATATTAAGCAATATATAAGTAATTTTTAAAAAAAATATATATTATATGATATAATATCTTAATATACTTATAAAAATAATAATATGTTAAATTGGAACAAAATTTTGTAGTAAATTTTAAATGTAGACATTAAATATATGATAACAAATATATGTGTTAGTTTATAATAATTTACAAATTTAATTTTTATGTACTAATAAATAATAAATAATGAAATAATATATATAATAAAAGGAAGATAATATAGGGAATAATATATAATAATATATGATATGTAATAAAATATATAAATAAAATATAATGAAATATAAATGATATGATAAATATCATATAAATAAGGATAATATATACTATTTTTATATATAATTTTTTAAAAAAATAATAATAAATTAAATATATATGAAAGGGGTTAAAATTGAATTTAATTAAAAATCTAGGGTTAATTTACAAATAAATAAAAATTTGGGCCTAATTGAAATGCGCACCAAGATTTGAGGGACTCACTGGGCAATTAGCCCTAACCCCAAAAACGATGTCGTCCCGAGATAGGCTTTATAATGGCCATTAGGACTCTGTTTTCCTCGATAGTCTATTGGTATATTACGTGTATGTCAACTGCCTGTATTTTATTGTATGTGTATATATAAAAACGTAGTGTTACATTATTCTTGATTCGGGCTTTTATAGCCATTGAAAACAAATTTACAATCCTTGATTTTATTTTCTTGCCATATTTGCATTCGTCTCTACTATTCCTCTTTCCTTTTTTGCAGGTACCATCGAGGATCTCATGGCGAGGAGTGGGCTGGCGTTGATCCATGCGCCGATCACGACGCGATACAGAGCCTGGAATCATGGCACTGATGGAGGCGTTGATGAACGTCACTAGAACGACGCAAAAAGGGTGTGACGATTGGCGTGCCTGCGGCGCAAATTCTGGAACCTTCCTCTAGCGTTTGCGGCGCCTAGGGTTTCAAAAACCCTAGGTCTTTCGTTCTCTGTTTATAGTTTGGGCCTCCTTGGGCCGTGCCCATTTGTGGGTTGGGTGTAACCGAGTATTGGGGTAGCTTAGGTATTCTGGTTTAAACCAGTTAGGCTACTGAGTTTGGGCTATCGGGCCTTTAGGCCTGTTTATTGTAAGTTGGACATTAACATGGACTTTTATTTCTAGTTTATAAATTTAGTTTATCTTATTTCATGGGCCCGGGTAAATTTGGGCTATTACACAACTTATTAGACTTTTTCTTTTATGGTCACCAGCCATTAGATGGCTAATGAGAAGATGATGTAGTGGATTATAAAATTGAAATAAAAGAATCTTTAAACCTCAACCTTTATACACCGTGCCAAATTAGTCTTGATTCTAAAAATTTAACCCTTAATGTTTTCACATTGTGTAATTTGGTTTTCTACTTCTTTTTCAAATTTTCAATTCTTTGTGACCTGCTCACCTAAAAAGCTAAAAAAAAAATATAAAGCCATCAACTAAGTTTGATCGGAAATATAATTCAAGATGATAATTTTCATCTTTTCTTTCTTTCAAAATTAACCATCAATGTCACAAATAAAAGTAAAATTTCAAGAAAAAGAGAGAGAGAGAGAGACCTAATTACATAATGTTTAAATGTTGAAGGTTAAGATTTTTGGGATCAAGACTATATTGAAAAAATGTAGAAATGTTCTGGGTTAAAGTTACTATTATGCCAACTATAAAAGATGTCAAGTTATCTTTTTATTAGTAATTTAATAGCTGGTGACCAAAAAAGAAAAATTCGAATAATTGGGTTGCCAAAAAATAAAATCCTAAATAGTTGGGTGATCATTTTGTAACTTTTTCGTAGTTGGCTGACCATGATAACTCTCATATTTAGAGTTATTTTAGTATAGTTTTTATAGTATTTTGGGAGGTAAATTGAGCATTTAGGTTAAATTTTAGTACATTTTATAGTTTTTCAAATTAATTATATTTTATTTGAGTTTTATCATTTTCAGAGTTAGTTTGGATTCATGTGCTATCTTCCTCTCTAAATTGTAGGTTTCGGATGAAGAATAGAGGGCTTGGAGCTGATGGTCACTAAACTAACTAAAATTTTTACAAAGGCAAGCGCACCTATGGAATAATAGTATAGCTATGGTCAGTAGGGAATATCATATCCTCGAGGACTAAAAGTACTAGTAATTACTATTTTTCTATTATTTAGCTGACAAATTAATGAAATTGTTTTTAATCTAAAATTAAATTTACTAATTTACTATGAATGCAATAGAGAATGAATTGGGAAAATAATCGAATATAACCAACGAGATAGACAATACCCAGGAAAGAATCCACGTAGACTTCACTTATTATTTTAAATTTGAATTAAACGATTTATTCACTTGTGTCTTGATCCGTAGAAATCCCTAAATTATGTTAATATTTTTTTTAGCGTATGAAAAACTAACTCTAGGTTGATTAATTGAAATCTCTTTCTAATTAAAACCCTTATTGTCCCATTAACTCGATCTATGGATTCCCTTATTAGATTTGACTCTAGTTTAGTAGATTTATATCGTCCTACTTTTAGGATTGCATGCAACTCCACTCAATTATGCTAGATCCACTCTTAAACAAGAACTTTTGCTCCACTGAAATAAGCACATTAAACATGAATTAATATCCTGAAAATATTAAAAAATGAAATAAATATATATATAATTGAGAACAAGAATCAAGTATTTATCATGTAATTCAGAAATCAAATAATAAGATTCATCTTAGGTATCTAGGGAATTTAGTTCATAATCTGGAATAAAACCATCTCAAAGTAAGGATAACAACAAGACATAAAGAAACCCAATAAAATTTTTAAGGAAATTGAATGGAGATCTTCAATCTTGAAGGAGATCCGCTTTTGAGTAGAATCCAGTGGCATTCTTCGAGTCTTTTCTTCGTTCTTCTCTGTGTGCTCTCTTAGGTCTTCTTCTAATTGTTATTTACAGACTTTAAAATGCTTAGAAAGCTTAAAAATTGGGTTTTTCCACGTGTTTGGGAAACAGAGTGCGAAATCAACATGGGTTGGCACATGGGCGTGTGGCCAGCCCGTGTGGAAATGCTCAGGTCATGTGGATACTGAAAACAACTCTTTTTGCTTGATTTTGGCTTGTTTTCCGCTCTTTTCGCTCCCCTATACTCACCTAAGTATAGAAACATGAATTTAAAGGATTAGGAGCATTAAATTCACTAATTGACATAATAAATCATCCAAAAACGCATCAAGAATGAGATTAAAAACATGTTAGTTTTATGACTTATCAAATATCCCCACACTTAATGTTTGCTTGTCCTCAAGCGAAATCCTTAACTCAAAATTAAAATTAATCTTTCTCAACTCATAATTCTCATCAATGATGTTTCGTCAGGATTCACAAATAATTATACATTAATAATTCAACTAAAAGAGCACTAAAGATTCAAACAATCCAAGTCGAACATTTTTAAAGCATGAAAACATAGGTCTTTCCCCTTATCTAAGTAATTACCTTTAATTCAAAATCGACAAGAATCAACATCCTCACTAAAGATTCACTCAAATCACTCAAAGTGTTTAAGGTCCAAAAATAAGCATTCAATAGTCAAACATGAAAATTCATTACCATAGGCTTGCATGAAAATCAAATCTCCACCACTATAAGATGAGATGGTACACAGATCAAAAGGTCTTTAAGAGGTTGTAATGGGGGCTTAGGTTAACGAGTGTGGAGAAAGGCTAAAAAAGTTGGTTAAAATAGAGATTGAATTGATAAATTACCAAACTAGAAAAATAAACAAATGCTGAATTAAAAACAATTACATCAATCGAAAACTATTCAAGAATAACACGAGCTTCTTCTCAAAATATGAATTTAACTATTCAAGCTCAATTAACATAGAACTAAATAATAATCAATATATATGTGTTTTTTTTATTTTTTATTTTTAATTGAGAGCAATAAAAAATAATTTAGCAACTTAAACAAAAGGCTTAATCAGGCAATTAACCAAATCAAATCTCGATAAAAATGGATTCAATAAAATAAGAAAAATTCTCAATGAGCAAAAAAATGAGTTATGTGTTAAAATTAATGGGTGAATCAAGAAATGGTGTGTTAGGCTCAAAGGGGTTCACTAAGGGTTAATTGTGTAGGTAGACTTTTTATGGGATAAGTGGGTTAAAACCTAAGTGCCTTTATCATCTCAGTATATCAAATCAAAGGTGTGGTCTCAACATGCATAATCGAAGCAAGTTCTAGAATAACAAATCAATATTGAAACACTTATAACCAACAATAAAAATGAGCAAGAAAAATGTATGCTCTAAAGGGTCAAAATCTCACAAAAAAGATTATGGTTTTTGATGTCAATCTTGCAAATCTCAAACTTCAAGGTAATACCTCAATTCACGGAAACAACCTAAATTTTTTTTAATTCTAAAAATAGACTTATCATGCTTGATTCTCTCATACCTTAAAGTTTAAATCAACCAATACACAATTATCAGCAAATTAATCTAAAACACATCAACAAAAATCACAAATCAATAAAAAATTATTATAATAGAAGTATGAGAAAATTACTTAAACATAAGAAATAATTCAGGGATTTTCTAATAATAATTATGTGAATAACCTCCCCACACTTAAGATGTACATTGCCCTCAATGTACAAACATATGTAATCACATAGAATGTAACATCACAAAATAGGGCCTAAATGGAACAGTGGTTGCAAAACCGCGAATTCGAGATAGAAAAGTTTATTTCAATTATTTTTTTATAATTTATCGAGTGGTTAGATGCATGTGTTAGAGAATCGATGAAAAATTTTATAGATAGCATGCTTAATTTGCTTACTAGGGCTTAATTGCAAAAGTTGATAAATATGAGTTTTAGATGCTAAAGGATTAAATTGAAGAGTATAATTGAAGTAGAGGTCCTTAAATGGAATTAGAACATTAGGTTTTGATGGAAAAAAATGGACATACATAGATAAAAACAACAAAAGTTTTAATGAAGGGTATTTTAGTCATTTGGTAATTAAAAGATTAAAAAAGGGAAAAAGATGCCAAAATGTGCCTATCTTCTTCATTAGGCCGAAATTTCAAGGGTTCTTCATAGCTAGGGTTTTGTCAAGCTTCCAAGCTTCATAGTAAGTGATTCCAAGCCCCGTTTTTAATGTTCTTTACGTTTTTGATGTCCCGGTAACTTGATTTAGCTTATTCTAGCAATAATTTAACATAGGGTTCATATTTGGAAAAATACCCATAGGTGAAATGTGTTTATTTTGATGTTTTATGGTAGAATATGAAGCTTGAAATTATGTTAAACGACTTGAGTTAAGCGATTTTAAGCGAAAACGAATAAAATGACATAATCGGTAAAAATACCTAATGGTCATAAGTACATGTTAGGGTGGGAATTTGATGTTGTCGTAGGTAAATAAATGATCAGCATGTCATTAAACATAAGAATTAGGGATAAAGTTTCATTTTCGAGCCCTGGGGCAAAAGTGTAAATTTGCAAAAGTTTATGGGCAAAATCATAATTTTGCCAAAGTTAGAGTTAAGGACTGTTTTGATAAATGTGAAAATCAAATAAGTTAAATTTGCTATTATAGATCAAGAAGAATGAAATTCGTGGTTAGACCGAGGAAAGAAAAAGGTTGAGAACTAAATTAAAATATTTGATCGTATTTTGTATTGAGGTAAGTTTGCGGTAAATAAATGTAATGTTTTATTATTTATAATTAATGATGTTATTTTTGAACAACTATATATTTATTTTTTAAATTTATTCCTTATGATTCAAGTAAGAATTGACGGAGAAATGATATTTAAAAGTCCAGGTTGAACCTTAGAAAAGTGTAGGATACAAATGTCATGACATTAGGGTTTAAGGACACAAGTAAGACCATGCCAAGGCATGGCATTGGTAAGTTTTACAAGGCAAGGAAATCATGTAAGACCATGTCAAGACATGGCATTGATAAACTACTATAAGACAAAGATCCCATGTAAGACCATGCCAAGGCATGGCAATGGTGAGTTCATAAGGCAAGGATACCACGTAAGACCATGTCAAGGCATGGCACTGTTAAGTTAAAAAGGAAAGGTACCCGTGTATCCTTAGTATTCCAAATGGTTCAATGAAAAATTCAAAGATTGTACCAAAGGGAAGGTAAGATAAGTTCATGTTCGAAAGGTTTAGGTTATCTTAATTTATTTAGAATGTTGTTATTTATTTGCATGCAAACTTACTAAGATTTATGGTTACTCCCTTTCTTTTCTCTCTTTTTTATAGCATCGCAAAGCCAACTCAGAAAATCATAAGGACGTCAGATATCTCCTCACACTATCAACGAGTTGTCTCTGTATTTTATGACTAGAAATACTTTAAGTTATGGCATGTATAGGGACTTGGCTATTTTGTGTGTATGCCCTTATGATATGATCAAAGAATGACATGTGAATACTTGGTAATGATTAGCTTATGATATAGCTAAATAAGAACATGTTTTGGTATTATGTATGCCTAAATGAAGTTTGATGCAAAGAAACTATGAAAGAGTAAGAATTGGCCATGGAACAGTTAGGAAACAGCAACAGTGACGTGGTTTTGAAAAATCACTAAAAATTGTAGAAATGGAATTAAATGGTGAATGAGATATAGAATTATATTGAGTCTATTTTTATAGGAAATAAACAAAGCAAGCAAAGGAAGTCTATATCCTGAGATATTTAAATTTCTGTAAGACTGGTTCAGAGTGACTTCGTGATCCTCTATTCCAACTTTGGAAAATCACTAGAAATTTTACAAAAAGAATTATAAGTCAAAGTTTATATTTCTATATTTCTAATGAGTCTAATTTCATTAGAAACAAACATAAACATTATCCAATTTCTGTATAATGAGATAATCAATTTTTAGTGAGGAGAGGTGAGGTCCGCTGAAATGCGAAACATGGGAACCTTTAATGAATAAACTGTACTAATTGGCCAAACTAAACATTCTGGAAAACTTATGGTAAGAAGATATATGAGTCTAGTTTCAGGGAAATTTACGAATTTAAACTTTGAGTTTCATAACTCGTGTTATAATTAATTTAGTAACCGTTACGCAGATGGACAGTTTTATTATGAATAGTGAAATAAATTGTTTTGATTTGTGTAAGCAATCGGAAAATTTTTAATGTTTTTGGTTTGGTCTCGGACCGTTCCAATTGCACGTTTTAGGGCCTCGAGGGCCCTTTTTAGGGATTTATTGGGTGAATGTGAGTGAATTAATTTTTAAAAATTTTTTTATGTCCCGAACAAGTAAGATAAGTCTAGTAACGCCTTGTGCTCGGCTCCGACGACGGTCTCGGGTAAGGGGTGTTACATTTATTGGTATCAGAGCAAGAGTTTAGTCGGTTCTCAAAATATTCAGTATGAGTAAGAGTCTAGCTATACGTGTCATACTTATATTTGATAGTGTGACGACTCCTGATGATTTTAAAATATTTTTCTTTTATAGTTGTGGATCCCGAACAAGTTGGAGCAGATGATGTAGAAAGTAACGCACCCGCTCTCGTAGAAGGGACGATGCCATCAGATAGTAGTGACAAGCCCATTACAATTAGTTAGGGAGGAAGGGCTTGAGAAGCCTTTTTCCAAGCTAGGAATGAATGGTTTGCCGAGTTCGTTTGTATAAATCCGACCGTTAGACCTCCATCCCCTCATGATCCTCAAACTACCCATGTAGCTTCCCCAGTCACAGATATAGTCAGAAGAGAGAAGCCACCAGTTGATAAAATTAGAAAACAAGGGGCCGAAGAGTTTTGGGCTACTAAAGATAACGATGCAGAGAAAGCTGAATTTTGGCTCGAGAATACTATCAGGGTCTTTGATGAGTTATCCTGCACACCTGAAGAGTGCATGAAGTGTGTTGTATCAATTTTACGAGACTCAGCCTACCATTGGTGGAAGACACTTGTGTCAGTAGTACCGAAAGAGAGGGTTACTTGGGATTTCTTTCAGGAGGAGTTCCGTAAGAAATGCATTAGTTAGAGGTTCATCGACCAGAAAAGAAAATAATTCCTTGAACTAAAGTAGGGTAAGATGACAGTGACTGAATATGAACATGAATTTGTTAGACTCAGTAATTATGCTCAAGAGTGTGTTTCTACTGAAGATATTATGTGCAAGAGATTTGAAGACGGGCTCAATGATGATATTCGACTGTCAGTCGGTGTTTAGAAATAAAAGAGTTCGTCATTTTAGTTGAAAAAGCTTATAAGGCAGAGGAGTTTTGAAAGGAAAAGGTAAAGTTGAAATTGAGGTGCAAGACACGAAGAAAAGACAGTTGAGCAAGTCATTTTAGTCTATATCCAAGAGGCCTAGAGAGTTCTCTACGAGATCTAATTTTTCAGTAGGGTATTCTAGCTAAAATAGAGGTAGAAGATTTATGGGTCAGAAAGCTCAGACCACTTCAATTACGAGTGTTGGCAGTATTCAGCCTGATAGACCCGAGTGTCCTCAATTTGGTTGACGTCATCTAGGTCAATGTTGAGCAATTGAGATTGGTTGTTTTCGATGTGGTACATTGGATCATTTCAGTCGGGAGTGTCCTGAGATGGTTAAAAGAGAAGAAATACCGAGTGTAAGATCAGGCAATGCCCTCGTTAGAAGCAGAACTCAGAGAAGTTTGGGAAGAGAGGTAGGTAGAGGTGCATCTAGAGATTCAATAGTGAGACCCGATGTTAGAGCACCTGCAAGGACCTATTCTATCTAGGCTCGTGAAGAGGCATCCTCCCCCGATGTAATTACGGGTACATTTTCTCTTCATGATGTTAATGTTATTGCTTTGATTGATCCGGGTTCGACCCATTCCTATGTTTGCATGAAGTTGATGCCTAGTATGAACATGTACATAGAGTCTACGGGATTTGTGATTAAAGTATCAAATCCATTGGGCCAGTATGAATTAGTAGACAAAGTATGTAAAAATTTCCCTTTGATGATTAGAGGTTACTGTTTTTCAGCCGATCTCATGCTATTGCCATTTGATGAGTTTGATGTGATTCTTGGTATGGATTTGTTAACTGCACATGATGTGATAGTGAATTGTGGAAACAAATTCATTGAGTTGAAATGCGAAAATGGTGAAATTCTTCGGGTTAATTCAGATGAGTCAGATAGTTCAATTGCCATGATTTCTGTTATGTCTACTCAGAAATGCTTGAGAAAAGGATATGAAGCTTATCTTTCTTTTGTGCTGAATACCAAAGATCCAGAGTTGAAAATTGAATCAGTGCCTGTGGTATGTGAGTTTCCTGATGTGTTTCCGGAAGAACTACCAGGTTTGCCTCCTATCAAAGAAGTTGAGTTTGGTATTGAATTGGTTCTGGGTACAACACCCATTTCTATTACTCCTTATAGAATGGCTCCAATCGAATTGAGAGAATTGAAAGTTCAGTTGCAGGAACTAACAAAGAAAGGCTTTGCAAGACCTAGTTGTTCACCATGGGGTGCACCAGTGCTCTTTGTGAAAAAGAAAGATGGTTCGATGAGATTGTGCATAGATTATTGGCAACTTAACAAGTGACTATTAAGAACAAGTATCCACTGCCTACAATTGACAATTTGTTTGATCAATTGAAGGGAGTTACTGTGTTTTCCAAGATAGATTTGAAATCCGGATATTATTAGTTGTGAGTTAAAGAGTCAGATGTTTTGAAGACTACTTTTTGGTCTAGGTATGGCCATTATGAGTTCTTTGTGATGCCATTTGGCTTGACTAATGCTCCTGCCATTTTCATGGGCTTAATGAATTGGATTTTCAGACCTTACTTGGATAAATTTGTAGTTGTGTTCATTGATGATATCTTGATTTATTCTCATGATAAGACTGAGCATTCAGAGCATTTGAGAACAGATTTATAGACTTTGAGAGATAATCAGCTTTAGGCCAAGTTTAGCAAAAGTGAGTTCTGGTTACAGGAAGTTGGTTTTCTTGGACATATAGTCTCAAGTGAAGGTATTACAGTTGATCTGAGCAAGATTTCAACCATTGTTGGTTAGAAGCCTCCCAAGAATGTATCAGAGGTCAGAAGTTTTCTTGGTCTCGTCGGTTATTATAGACAATTTGTAAAGGGATTTTTCATGATAGCTACTCCATTAACAAGATTGCTACAGAAAGATGTCAAGTTTGAATGGACTACAAAGTGTCAGCAGAGTTTTGACAAGTTAAAGGCATTGTTGACTGAAGCTCCTGTCTTAGTACAACCAGAACCGAGTAAAGAGTTTGTGATTTACAGTGATGCGTCCTTGAATGGATTAAGCTTATTTAATCTGTTTCTCTGTCCACCAAGTTGTATTAATTTGGTGATCTTGATTTGTCGTAAAAGAGAAAAATTAAGGTTTAGATCTAGACTAAATAGATTAGGGTTAACTTTAGTAACGTTGACGAATGAGTTACTTTAGAGCTAGGATAGGAATATACCTGATGCACAAATCAACCCAATAAGTTTTTTCGTAGTGCCTTTACTCGATTTGCCTAGCATCGGAATATAGCAGGTGGGGAAGGGGGATTAACTTAGCTAGATACTAGGAGGGTCTAAATAATGCCACCTAATCATAGGTTAATAATTAAATAGACTGAACAATTGAATGAAAGATAATTGATTAACTGAATTAGGTAAATTAGAGTTCCAAGATCTTTCAGAATTGATTGAGAAACTTAGTAATTTTCATTTTTTTTGTAGTTTAGTGAAATCTCTTTAATTCCTTTAGTTTAACTTTAGTAGTAATTAGAATTTCTTTTCTTGATCCGGATTAGATAAAATTGGTTAATTAGTACTTAGCAGCTTAGAATTTGGTCCTTATAGGAACAGTATCATTTTATGATCACTTTATTACTTGATCAGTACGTGCATTTAAATAACAAATTTTCTCACAAGAAACCAAAAAAGAAATTAACTAGTAGTGGAGTGGCTACCAATATAGTTTATCACACCATTACTCCCGTTGAGCAGGTCAAAGATTTTGACATATATATATTTATGACAGAAACCTTAATTAGTCCATGCATGTCTGCAAATGTAATATATATATAAATATACAAATATTAAGAGCATTGTACTCATGTTACTAATTAAATCGATTAAAGATGCCTTGTGATAAAGATATCATCCATCATAGACGTGGGAGAATTTTATATATATAGTTGCCAGCCAAACAGATACTCCAAGATCCAAGATTCTCCAATTAATCCAACTTAGTGCCTCCTATTTTCTAGTTCTAAAAAGGCTTCAAATGTAACACCCCAAACCTGACCCAGACGTTGTTACCGGATCCGACATGCCACATCGAAGCGTTCAAAATATTTTATATTGTTGATCCTGAAAAACTTACTTAGTGTTTTAAAAGATAATTTCATTATAGGTTAAAGTGAATGGAAGCTGTGCACCAGGTAGGAAACCGGAAAATAGGAGGTGAGTCCATCGGACTGCTTAAGTACCAAACTCCCTTCGGATCCAATCCTAGACATGCAAACTGCCATTGCCATACCTTAACGTCATGTATATTTCTAGGAAACCAATTTGATTAAGTCCTTTTTAGGAAAAGTGATTAATTTTGGAAAATATCTTCATTACGGAAGCTTTGCTTGATTTCGTGTTATTTTGAAATCAATTACTGTTTTTGAAAACGCGCCCTAAAGCTATCCAATTTCAACAGTTAAATATAAATATTACCTATCTTAATAAAACATATAAAAACCATCAAAAATAAATAAGCGGCCTTATTACATTTAAAAGCCCAAAACCTCAAACGTAATTAAAAAGATGTCCAGTTCACAAGTAGAAAATCAAACTTTCAGAACGGGTGGCCACTCCGAATTCCCTCACAGCTCCAAGCCCACTATGGTTGGGGATTTCCTGCGTGGATGAAAATAAAAGGGGTGAGTTTGGGGAAACTCAGTGTGTAAGGGAAACCCATTCAAAGCCCAAGTCAGCTCAAGCCTATTGGGCCTAAGCCCATTCAGGTAACAGTGGTACTGGACCAGAGCCCTTTTCAGATTATAATAAACTGGGCCTTAGCCCCTTATTCAGATAACAGTATGGCCCATAGGCCCATTTCAAAATACATGCAACATCAATAACATATGCAAGCCCATTTGGGGAGACTACTCAACCCACCAACCACTACACTCCATCCGTACCAGCCCTACACTCCATGTGGGGAATAGCTCAACCCACCCAGCCCAACACTCCACAATTGCAGCCTTGCTGCTCTGTTAACAGTAAATTGAGGCAAAGCCTCCAGTACGTGGACAAGCCACTTTTAGTACTTCCTCCGTCAATATCCCAATCCCATTCATCAGATAATAACAACATGGCATGCAGTAAATAACAACAGTCAAACATGCATTTAGGTCAATTTAACCCTAGGGGTATTTCGGTAATTTATCTACTAGGGGTAAAACTGTAAATTTTCCATTTTTAAAGGTATTTCAGTAATTTATCTATTTTAGGGTTTTTCATGCATATTCCTACTTTTCACGTTCTAACAGAATCACGTATCGAGGGTTCTTACCGAATTGGGCCCGTTGGCCCATCATTCCAATTTTGGCCCATTAAGCCCAAAAATATCGAGGGTACAAAAATCATGCACTTTGCAGTCCAAATTTTGCAGCTTACCAGAAACATTAATCGATTTACCTCACGAGCATTCGCACACTCACAAATCTATAAAATACCGGTTTTCAGTATTTCGGCTTTTCGACTTTTGCCGATCCAGACTAAGAACGAGGGTGTTAGTTACACACCTGTTTGCGACGATATGCTGACGAGATCCACACACGAACTGCCTACAATTGGATTACTAACACATTAATCTAACTATTCAAATACGAACTACGTATTAACCCCTTACAATATTCAGCCAACTACACCTACAGATCATAGTAAGTTTATAAGAAAACAATAAGCAACTCATTAACAAATTTTGGCCAATGTTTACCACATAATCATAATTTCACTACAAGCTATCTTCCTGAGCAACAATCACTAAATTATTTATAACTGGAGCTACGAAACTCCAAATCAAGTGCCGTTAATTTTCCTTGAAAATAGACTCATATATCTTCTATCCATAAAATTTTCAGAATTTTTGGTATGGTCAATCAATACCAGATTTTTCTTAATTTTCCCATGTTTCACTGTTTGACTAATCTGACCACTCTTCATTACGAATGAAATTTCTCATTGTACAGAATTCAAAATATGTTCTCGTTTATTACATTTGAAACTAGACTCATTAATATTTAATTACATAATTTATGCAGCTTCTAACTCATCTCCCACAATTTATGGTGATTTTCCAAATTCACGTTACTGCTGCAGTCCCAAGCAGATTTATTACCAAATCACTCTTTCACATCTAACTTGCATGCTTGTTATTTAAACATGTATATCACCAATCAATCATCACATATCTATGATTTTACTTAAGTATAATCTCCATTTCATCATTTTAAAGCACAACCTGTTAGCCGATTTTTCCCCTTAGCATCTAAGGCACATGCATGCTCATTTGTTTGGCTCAACTTCACCTATCTTCCATTTTTCATCAAAAGAACATGAAACAACAACCATTTCCTTCATTTTAATTCATGACTAAATGCTCACAACACAACTAAAAACCAAAATATGCTTCAAGAGTTAAGGTAGAATCAAGAAGAACTCATGAACATCAAGATAGAAGCAAACTACCATGAACTTACCTTCAATTTTCTTCCCCAAGTGACCGAACATTCAAGAGCTTTCTCCTCTCCTTTCTCTTCTCTAACTTTAGGCTATGATGAACAAAGATGGACAAAACTTTGTTCTTTTCACCCCTTTTTCTTTTAATAAAATTTCATATTTCATCTATTTAATTCTTTAATACAAAAGACATGAAATGCCCATCATGGAACATTTACCTAAACCATTATCATGGAACATTTACCTAACCCATTATCATGGAATATTTACCTAATCCATTATCATGGAACATTTACCTAACCCATTATCAATTTGTACCATGAATTATGGATATCAAGTGCTCATATTGTCTACAACAACATGATGGCTGGCCACTTCATGTAAAATGGGAGGTTTGTCATGCAAATCCTCCTATTTTGCACTCCTATTTATTTGGCCACTTCAATTTAGCCTATAGCATTTTCAAACATTTTCACATAGGTTCTATTTCATAATTTCACCCCCTTTTTCTTATGGAACAAAAAAATTAACTAAAATTGACGGGTTCTATCTTAAGCTTGGGCCTTCTAGAGGCCCACTAACATAATTAAACCTATGCCAACATTCACAGAATTCCCGAAAATTGGGGCGTTACAACTCTACCCCCTTAAAGAAATTTCGTCCTCGAAATTTACCTGATCCAACTAGTTGAGGGTATTGTTGACGCATAGTCTCTTCTGATTCCCAAGCAGCTTCTTCCCTTCCATGATTATGCCAAAGTACTTTCACTAACGGGACAAATTTCCTTCTGAGAACCTTAACATCTCGAGCCAATATTTGCACAGGCTCCTCCTCAATGGTCAAATCAGTCTGAACTTCAATTTCTGCAACTGGCAGGACATGAGCAGGGTCAGCACGATAACGCCTTAACGTGGAGACGTGAAAAACATCGTGAATCCTGTCTAACTCTGTAGGAAATTCCAACTGATAAGCCACTGGGCCTACTCGCTTCAAAACCCGATAAGGCCCAATGAACCGCGGACTCAACTTGCCCTTCTTACCGAACCTTAATATCTTCTTCCAAGGAGAAACCTTTAAGAAGACCATATCACCTAATGAGTACTCAATCTTCTTACGCTTCAAATCTGCATACGACTTTTTCCTATCAAATGCTTCTTTTAACCGGTCCCTAATTATTTTGACCTTATCCTCAGTATCAGCTACCAACTCTGGTCCAAGAACTTGTCGCTCTCCTACTTCGGTCCAACAACTAGGTGTACGACACCTTCGTCCATACAGTGCTTCACACGGTGCCATTCGAATACTCGCCTGGTAACTGTTATTGTACGCAAATTCTACCAACGGCAAGTAATCCTCCCAACTACCTCGAAAGTCAATCACGCATCCCCTCAACATGTCCTCCAGAATCTGAATAACCCTTTCCGATTGACCATCAGTCTGGGGATGGAAAGCCGTACAAAAATTCAATTGCGTCCCCAACGCCTCATGCAACCTTTGCCAAAACCGAGATGTAAATCTAGGATCCCGATCAGAAATAATTGAAACTGAGACTCCATGAAGTCGCACAATCTCCGCCACATACAACTTGGCTAACTTTTAAAGTGAAAAGTCAGTACGAACAGGTATAAAATGGGCCGATTTGGTCAACCTATCCACAATCACCCACACCGAGTCTTTCTTTGATGGTGTCAAAGGCAACCCACTCACAAAGTCCATGGTTACCCTCTCCCACTTCCAAAGTGGTATCTTCACCGGATGTAATAGTCCAGAAAGTAATTGATGCTCAGCTTTCACTTGTTGGCATGTCAGACATTTTCCTACAAACTCTGTTACTTATCGCTTAAGTCCAGGCCACCAGTACAATTCTCGCAAGTCGTGATACAACTTATTCCCTCCAGGATGCATTGCACATAGTCCCCCATGAGCTTCCTTCAATATTGTCTGCCTTAAATTAGAGTCCCTCGGAACACAAATTCTTCCTCGGAAACACAAAACTCCATCACCATTTAAACCAAACTCAGAAGTTTCCCCTTCCTTAACTTGTTGAAAACGAGCAACCAAAGACTCATCTTCCAACTGCTTTTCCTTAATCTGGTCCACCCAGGTTGGCCTTACTTGCAATTCAGCCAACAAACTGCCATCATCATACAGACTCAAACGAGCAAACATTGCTCTCAGATCAGATACGGTTCTACGACTTAAAGCATCGGCTACCATATTAGCCTTGCCTGGGTGATACTCGATCGAATAGTCATAATCCTTAAGCAACTCAATCCATCTCCTTTGCCTAAGTTTCAGCTCCTTCTAAGTCAACAAATACTTGAGACTCTTGTAGTCTGTGTATATAATACACCTTTCTCCGTACAAGTAATGTCTCCAAATCTTAAGTGCAAATATCACTGCTGCCAACTCTAAATCATGAGTCGGATAGTTCCCCTCATGAGGCTTAAGTTGTCGTGATGCATATGCAACCACCTTACCCTCTTGCATTAACACGCAGCCCAAACCCACGTGTGATGCTTCACTATACACACTAAAATCCTTCCCAGACTCCGGCTGAATTAACACAGGTGCTTCAGTCAGAACTTTCTTCAACTTCTCAAAAGCTCCCTGCTGCTTCTCAGTCAATACAAACGGTTCTCCTTTCCTTATGAGTTTTGTCAGGGGTGCTGCCATAACAAAAAAACCTTCCACAAACCTTCTGTAGTATCCTGCCAACCCTAGGAAACTTCAAATTTTCGACACCGTCCTAGGTGGCTTCCACTCCAAAATTGCTTCAATCTTTCGAGGGTCCACCTTAATCCCTTCGGCAGAGACCACATGTCCTAAGAAGGTTACCTCCCTCAACCAGAATTCACACTTGCTGAACTTCGCAAAGAGTTCCTTCTCCCTTAACACTTGCAGCACTATACGAAGATGCTCATCATGTTTCGCTTCAGTTTCAGAATATACCAAGATATCGTCAATAAAAACAACTACGAACTGATCCAAACATGGTTGGAACACACGATTCATCAGATCCATAAACGCTACAGGAGCGTTCGTTAGTCCAAATGGCATAACCAGAAACTCGTAATGACCATACCGAGTCCTGAATACCGTCTTATGGATATCTACCTCCTTGACCCTTAACTGATGATATCCAGATCGAAGGTCGATCTTGGAGAATATAGAAGCTCCTCTAAGCTGGTCGAACAGATCGTCAATCCTTGGCAGTGGATACTTATTCTTAATCGTCAGTTTGTTCAACTGGCGATAATCAATGCATATCCGTATTACCATCCTTCTTTTTCACGAATAGCACCGGTGCTCCCCATAGAGACACACTTGGCCTAATAAAGTCCCTATCCAACAACTCTTGAATTTGAGCCTTTAACTCCACTAACTCCTTCGGTGCCATCCTATACGGTGCGATGGACACGGGCGCCGTTCAGGCAACAAATCTATTCCAAACTCAACTTCTCAGTTCGGAGGCATTCTTGGAAGCTCCTCCGGAAAAACATCTTGGAACTCCTTTACGGTCCTAACCTTATCCACTGTCAGTCCCTCCTCTTCTGACTGACTTACAAATGCCAAATAGGCCTCACAACCTTTTTGAATCCACTTTTCGGCTCTTAAAGCCGACACCACATTGGACAAATAATCCCTTCGCTCACCTATCACTATAACCTCCTCATCCTTTGTGGTCCTTAACACCATTCGTTTAGCAGCACTATCCAGGGTCGCCTTATGCTTAACAAGCCAGTCCATTCCCAAAATGAGATCAAACTCTCCGAACGGTAACTCCATCAGATCTCCAGGGAAAATCCTACCTTGAGTTTCTAAGGGTACATCCCTATACAGTTTGTCTACCCTAACCGAGTGACCCAAAGGACTTAGTACAGATACCCACTCACAATCTTCTCAGAGCAGTCCAAGTTGTCCATAATCCGTTCTGTGGCCTCCAACCAATATTTCGCGACATTCGGGGCTATACCAGACATACCCCTAAAGATCTCCGCTCCGTTAAGCCGAAGTCGTTCAAAAATAGATCCCCGAACTCCATTGCCCGTACTTGCCCCGATAACCCTTTCCAGAACACGAAGCATTGCCTGTGACAGGGCATCATCCTCGGCACCGCGGTCATGAGACTTTACCTCTGTTGCCGGTGGTACCGGTGCATCCACCGCAGGCATATGTCTCGAAGACGAAGATCTCGCTCAAGCACTTCCTCGGCTCCATCCACGGCCTCTTCCATGAACAGCTCTTGTACTCATATCGTATTATCTTGATTACGAATTGTTATGCATTAATTCAATATTCCAGTGTTTATTACAGATGTTTTATGAATTAGACAGTAGTTCAGAGTTTGTTTTCGCAGAATTGAAGTCTAGCTACAGTTTCAGTCTCTTATCAGATTTTCCTATGGTTTCAGTATCATCCTATCTAGAGTATCCTAGCAGGATTTCAGTACAGACAGATAAGTCAGAAAAATATTCAGAAGAGTTCAGAGTAATACTTACAGGCTTGAGCCGGAGATTCGGAATGCCACCTTCTAAATATCTAAATTTTGAAAATCGAGTTTTTCGCATTCTTTATAAAATTTTTGTTTTTGAAAATCTTTGTTTTTGTAAACCCATTCCACAGCCGAGTTGTTACAACCTGGCTCTAATACCACTAAATGTAACACCCCAAACCCGGCCTAGACGTTGTTACCGGATCCGACATGCCACATCGAAGCGTTCAAAATATTTTATATTGTTGATCCTAAAAAACTTACTTAGTGTTTTAAAAGATAATTTCATTATAAGTTAAAGTGAATGGAAGCTGTGCACCAGGTAGGAAACCGGAAAATAGGAGGTGAGTCCATCGGACTGCTTAAGTACCAAACTCCTTTCGGATCCAATCCTAGACATGTAAACTGCCATTGCCATACCTTAACGTCATGTATATTTCTAGGAAACCAATTTGATTAAGTCCTTTTTAGGAAAAGTGATTAATTTTGGAAAATATCTTCATTGCGGAAGCTTTGCTTGTTTTCGTCTTATTTTGAAATCAATTACTGTTTTTGAAAACGCGCCCTAAAGCTATCCAATTTCAACAGTTAAATATAAATATTACCTATCTTAATAAAACATATAAAAACCATCAAAAATAAATAAGCGGTCTTATTACATTTAAAAGCCCAAAACCTCAAACATAATTAAAAGGATGTCCAGTTCACCAAAAGAAAATCAAACTTTCAGAACGGGTGGCCACTCCGAATTCCCTCACAGCTCCAAGCCCACTATGGTTGGGGATTTCCTGCGTGGATGAAAGTAAAAGGGGTGAGTTTGGGGAAACTCAGTGTGTAAGGAAAACCCATTCAAAGCCCAAGTCAGCTCAAGCCTATTAGGCCTAAGCCGATTCAGGTAACAGTGGTACTAGACCAGAGCCCTTTTCAGATTACAATAAACTGGGCCTTAGCCCCTTATTCAGATAACAGTATGGCCCATAGGCCCATTTCAAAATACATGCAACATCAATAACATATGCAAGCCCATTTGGGGAGACTACTCAACCCACCAACCACTACGCTCCACCTGTACCAGCCCTACACTCCATGTGGGGAATAGCTCAACCCACCCAGCCCAACACTCCACAATTGCAGCCTTGCTGCTCAGTTAACAGTAAATTGAGGCAAAGCCTCCAGTACGTGGACAAGCCACTTTTAGTACTTCCTCCGTCAATATCCCAATCCCATGCATCAGATAATAACAACATGACATGCAGTAAATAACAACAGTCAAACATGCATTTAGGTCAATTTAACCATAGGGGTATTTCGGTAATTTATCTACTAAGGGTAAAACTATAAATTTTCCACTTTTAAAGGTATTTCAGTAATTTATCTATTTTAGGGTTTTTCATGCATATTCCTACTTTTCACGTACTAACAGAATCACGTATCGAGGGTTCTTACCGAATTGGGCCCGTTGGCCCATCCTTCCAATTTTGGCCCATTAAGCCCAAAAATATCGAGGGTACAAAAATCATGCACTTTACAGTCCAAATTTTGCAGCTTACCAAAAACATTAATCGATTTACCTCACGAGCATTCGCACACTCGCAAATCTACAAAATACCGGTTTTCGGCATTTCGACTTTTCAACTTTTACCGATCCAGACTAAGAAAGAGGGTGTTAGTTACACACCTGTTTGCGACGATATGTTGACGAGATCCACACACGAACTGCCTACAATTGGATTACTAACACATTAATCTAACTATTCAAATATGAACTACGTATTAACCCCTTACAATATTCGGCCAACTACACCTACAGATCATAGTCAGTTTATAAGAAAACAATAAGCAACTCATTCACAAATTTTTGTCAATGTTTACCACATAATCATAATTTCACTGCAAGCTGTCTTCCTGAGCAACAGTCACTAAATTATTTATAACTGGAGCTACAAAACTCCAAATCAAGTGCCGTTAATTTTCCCTGAAAATAGACTCATATATCTTCTATCCATAAAATTTTCAGAATTTTTGGTATGGCCAATCAATACCAGATTTTTCTTAATTTTCCCATGTTTCACTGTTTGACTAATCTGACCACTCTTCATTACGAATCAAATTTCTCATTGTATAGAATTCAAAATATGTTCTCGTTTATTCCATTTGAAACTAGACTCATTAATATTTAATTACATAATTTATGCAGCTTCTAACTCATCTCCCACAATTTATGGTGATTTTCCAAAGTCACGTTACTGCTGCTGTCCCAAGCAGATTTATTACCAAATCACTCTTTCACACCTAACTTGCATGCTTGTTATTTAAACATGTATATCACCAATCAATCATCATATATCTATGATTTTACTTAAGTATAATCTCCATTTCATCATTTTAAAGCACAACCTGTTAGCCGATTTTTCCCCTTAGCATCTAAGGCACATGCATGCTCATTTGTTTGGCTCAACTTCACCTATCTTCCATTTTTCATCAAAAGAACATGAAACAACAACCATTTCCTTCATTTTAATTCATGAATAAATGCTCACAACACAACTAAAAACCAAAATATGCTTCAAGAGTTAAGGTAGAATCAAGAAGAACTCATGAACATCAAGATAGAAGCAAACTACCATGAACTTACCTTCAATTTTCTTCCCCAAGTGACCGAACATTCAAGAGCTTTCTCCTTTCCTTTCTCTTCTCTAACTTTAGGCTATGATGAACAAAGATGGACAAAACTTTGTTCTTTTCACCCCTTTTTCTTTTAATAAAATTTCATATTTCATCTATTTAATTCTTTAATACAAAAGACATGAAATGCCCATCACGGAACATTTACCTAAACCATTATCATGGAACATTTACCTAACCCATTATCATGGAATATTTACCTAATCCATCATCATGAAACATTTACCTAACCCATTATCAATTTGTACCATGAATTATGGATATCAAGTGCTCATATTGTCTACAACAACATGATGGCAGGCCACTTCATGTAAAATGGGAGGTTTGTCATGCAAATCCTCCTATTTTGCACTCCTATTTATTTGGCCACTTCAATTTAGCCTATAGCATTTTCAAACATTTTCACATAGGTTCTATTTCATAATTTCACCCCCTTTTTCTTATGGAACAAAAAAATTAACTAAAATTGCCGGGTTCTATCTTAAGCTTGGGCCTTCTAGAGGCCCACTAACATAATTAAACCTATGCCAACATTCACAGAATTCCCGAAAATTGGGGCGTTACATCAAAGTTCATACATTCCAGCTATAAAAACCCTTTGCTCCCTTCGCCACCTTCATCCGCAGTTTCAGCTTAATTTCTCACCAACAAAAAACTCATTTTATCAATCACTTCAAATCATTTTCTTTTGGGAAATGGCTTCTAATGTTAAAGCATCAACTGCTCTTGTTCTTTCTCTTAACCTTCTTTTCTTTGCTTTTGTAAGCTCTCACTGTCGAAACCATTTTTTTAAAAAGGGTTTTGAAAACGGGGATCGACTTTTGAAAAATGAAAACGGGATTCGTCACCAAATTTTTTAGGTGTAATTGGATCACCTTATAAAAATGTTTTATTTTAAAACATTAATTTTGATCTACGAAATCATGAGAAAAATAGGTTCGGGAGTCGGTTACGTACGAGGAAGGATTAGCACCCTCATAACGCCCAAAATTGGTACCAAATTGAATAATTTTTGTATTAATGTCAGAATTTTGAGAATAAAAAAAAGTTTCTTTATTTTCGTAATAATTTAAATTAAGAGAAGCGAGATTCATTCGCTTTGAAGAAATAATAAATATCACATCCAGCATAGTTAGACACGATACCTTTAAATTTTCATGGCTAAAATCATCTCATGATTTGTAAAACCTACTTAAAAAGGATATTTTAGATATTTAGATAAACGGGAAATTGCAACCCAGCATGTTAGGGTACTATTTCTCAAATTCCTAAACATCCACAACATTGCCTTGTTCATTTTCTAAAAGTTCATTTTAATGACTTTTGGTTTTAAAATGATATGTTTCATATATATAAAAAATTAAATACAATATATATATGCTTTATTATTCCATGCAAATATAGTAAAGGTAACAATGATAGCATAATTTACACAACTTACAATATCATTTTACACATAAACCATCATAATGTTCATGCAACATTATTCCATGCAAAATATCATACAATGCGTAATAATACAACAAGTGTAAATTGCAGTATACACGCGATAATATCTTATACCAACCACCATAAATGATTGACCTAATGCAAATATACAAAAAGAAACATTATACAAAATTTAACCTATTAAACTATATCAAAATAAAAGAGAATTTTAAAATAATAAGCAAATTAAATGTATGAAATATAAAAGTTAGCTATTTAGAAATACATTAAACGATGTAAGAACAATAAAAAGAAACCCCTTTTTTAAAAAAAAATATGTATATATATATTATATTATAAGGTATAATAACTTAATATATAAGGAAAATAGTGTCCTAGATGTTGTTTATTTTTTTAAAAAATGTATATAATTAATAAGTAATGTATACTTTAGGATAAAATAAAGGTGGTAAAGAAATATAGTAAAATATAATTTACAAATAAAAATATGTAATAATATAAATCATATAATAATTAAATATATGTAATAAAATATATAATATAATATAAGAAGAATATATAAAATAATAATAATCTAATAGGTAATTCATATAAAAATATAGTAAAATAATTGATATATATAGAAAATACATAGTATTTACTAATTTTATAAATAAATATGTAATAATATGAATAATATATAATATATAATATATAAAAATAACATGTACTAAAACATATAATATAGATATAAATAATATATATATATATATATAATATATAATAAAAATTAAACATATATAATAATATAATAGATAAAATATAGTAAAATAAATAATATATATAATGAAAATACATACAACATATAGTAAAATGCAAATATAAAAATATATGACGAACAAAATTTTTTTAAAAAAATTACAATATATTGGATATATAAAAAAATAATATATTTTATTTAATAATAAAAATTGAATTTAATTGAAAATTCCAGGGTTAATTGTAAAATAATAAAAACATTTGGACTTAATTAAAACACAAGCTGGAACAGAGGGATTCATTGGGTAATTAAACCCTAATCCTCAAAACGGCACCGTTTCCAGAATGAATTTTAAAGGTTGTTTGGACTAAATTAAAACAAATATAAAAGATTAAGGCCAAATTAAAATAAAAATAAAATGCAGTTGAAAAAATTAAAAAAAACAGAAGGATCAATTGGGCAATTTGCCATTCTCCAAAAACGCGCGGATCCTCCCTGGGTCATCGGGTCAACACGCGGATCCTCCTTGGAACGACGCCGTTTTAAAGCTTATTGCTTTAAGCTAAACGGCATCGTTTTAATAAGGCTATATATAAGCCAATTTTAGCTTAAAAAATCACTTTAACCTGGTTTTAAAAAAAAAGAATCCTCTGAAAGAGGAATGAGGAAGGGGCTCTCAGCGCTCTGTTGAACTTCCGTCTCCGATCTCTCACGCGCTCACGTGCCACCACGTACGGTGGTCGGAGGGTCAAAACCTTCCCCCTTTTCAGCGAAAGTCAGGTAATCTCTTTTCCTTTTTGCTATTTGTAATATATGTTAAAATATTCACCTTTGTATTCGATTGGCTACTGGTATTGTAAGTCGATACTACTGTGCTTTGTTGAATTTGTTTGTATATTTCTCTCTTCGTAAATCGTGTGTATATTATTGTCTTTGTAAAAAATCAGGGATCCTTTTTTACAATGAAGGTATTTGGGCTTTATAGCCACTGTTTACAGTGTATTTACATCTTTATTTTATTTCCTTGCCATATTTGTTGGTTCTGCTCCCTCTTGTTTCCTTTTGTAGGCGATCGAAGAGAAGAAAGGGCACTGATCACGGCGTCGATTTGCGTCTCAACGAGATACAGGGCCTGGAATCACGGCACCTATGAAGGGTAGCTGAAACGACGCAAGGTGAAACGACATGATTGAAAAAACATTGATGGGGGCATGATCGATGGTGGCCTTGATTCGGGAGCTGGACAGACGCTCCCCGAATCTTCTAGAAGCAGTGATGGCTCAAGGAGGAAAAGGCAGAAACCCTAGGGTTTCCTGTCTTAATGTAATAGTTTGGGCCAATTGGGCCACTTTAGTTCTGGGCTAGACAGGGTGTAATGGGTACCAGGTAATTTAGCTTGGTTTTGGGTTTGGGTTTAGGCTAGTTGGGTTTTAACTTTTGGGCTGTAAAAGGACTGTTTAATAAATAAACATTTATTTATTATTATTTTTTTGTTTTCAATTTTAAAGCCCGGGCAAATTTTGGTTATTACAGCTGCCCCTCTTTGCTCATTGCTATGTAATAGGAATCGAGCAAAGACTATAAAGGACCAAATTTGCCCTGTCTGGCCCAGTATTTGAGATCTTTTCCTCGCATGGTCTTCAACCTATCTGCTCCCTGCGACCTCAGGAATGCCATATCTTCGATCTACTTCTTAAAAACTTGTGACTGTCATGTTGATATCTTCGATTTGCTCTCCGTCGAACACAAAGATGGCAAATCTGCCTCTTCAATTTGTTCTCTGACAATACAAAGATGCTAAATCATCCTAGATTTGCTTCAATATAAACATTTGAAAGCCAAATCAGCTATGGTTTCAATTTGTTCCTTGTAAACACAAGAATACCAAATCATCTTGGATTTGTTTGAGAACATCTGAGAGTTAAATCTACTATGTCCTCGATTTGTTCCTTGTAAACACAAGAATGCCAAATCATCTTGGATCTGCTTCCGTATAAACATCTGAAGGTTAGATCTACTATGTGTCTGCCCTCCGTCGAATATGGAGACGCCAAACTTTGATTTTTTCTCTAACAATGCAGAGATGCCAAATCATCTTAGACTTGCTTCAACGTAAACACGTGAAAACCAAATCAGCTATGGTTTCAATTTGTTCCTTGTAAACACAAGAACACCAAATCTTCTTGGATTTGCTTGAGAACATCTGAGAGTCAAATCTTCTATGTCCTCGATTTGTTCATTGTAAACACGAGAATGCCAAATCATCTTGGATCTGCTTCACTATAAACATCTAAAGGTTAGATCTGCTATGTGTCTGCCCTCCGTCGAATATGGAGACGCCAAACTTTGATTTGTTTTTTGACAATACAGAGATGCCAAATCATCTTAGACTTACTTCAACATAAACACGTGAAAGCCAAATCAGCTATATCTTCGATCTGCTCCTCGCCAAATATAGAGAGATAAGATCTATCATCTTGGATCTGCCCCGATGAAGGTCAAATCTGCTATGCTGTGGCCTATTACCCTACTGTTTTGGGTTTTAAAGCGCACTATCTCTGATACCCTTTAAAATTATTATGCTTGATAATTTAGGATGCTATGCTCGAAGTGAGTCGAATGTTCCTAATTAAACATGTTATGATGCAAAATGTCATGAATATGATCCCTATCCTAGACGTCATCATTCATTCCTTCATTTGCCTTTTCTTTTCTCAAAGTTTCATTCATGTTCAGCCTATAGGTTGTCCTCCAATGCTATGATCCACTGAGGATGTCCGTAAGAACTGAATTATTGGCTTTGTCTATTTTCCTTTTAGACTGGAAGAAAGGAATTCCTTGAGTTCTTTCATCCCTTACTTACGTGAATTTCTCGAACAATTGTCCTGTTTTAGTTTCTTATATTATCTAGAAATTCCAGACTAATGCGCAAAACTTCATTTGTGAAGATATTTTAGTTTATTTATCATTATTTCAATGCAACATACTTAAAGAATAATGGGAAATGAATAAATCTTTAGGAACAATTGGATCTATATGAATTGTTAAAAATACAAAGGAAATAAATCTGATAGCATATCTTTGAGAAGAAATAGAATCTAAAGATAGCAGACAGGATAAACGTTAGATGCTCTAAATATCGCCGCTTGAGCCCTTATACACTAGTTCCATGAAACTTTCTTGAGTTCAACATGTGTTTAAAAGATCCAAAGTACTCTGATGATGCCCAAGTTTGCAACATTCTTCGCTCTTCGTTGTATTAGATATAGCAAGATCACTATATGCCTTTCAATATTTGAGCTGTCCTTTCGGGTTTTCAACTCAAACCCTTTGGTCACAAGGTGCCCTTTGCGGGTTTTCACCTTGGCCTCTCCATTTTTTTTACATGAAATCTCAAGGCGCCCTTTGCGGGTTTTCACCTTGGATTCTTTTCTCCTTTAGACAAAGTATTTTTTCATTGAGTCTGAGTTCACTGGGTTAGGTAAACTTTTCCCATCCATTTTCGTTAAAATCAATGCACCACTAGAGAAAGCTTTCTTCATGACATACGGCCCCTCCCAATTCGGCATCCATTTCCCCCTAAAGTCCTTTTGAATAGGAAGAATCTTTTTTAGTACAAGGTCTCCCTCGTGAAACTCTCTAGGTCAAACTTTCTTGTCGTAGGCTCGCATCATTCGCTTCTGATACATCTGACCATGTCGAATGGCTCTTAGCCTCTTTTTCTCAATCAAGTTCAACTGGTCATATCGGGATTGAACCCATTCAGCTTTATCTAACCTTATCTCTGTCAAAACTCGAAGAGAAGGTATTTTTACTTGAATAGGTAACACTGCTTCCATCCCATAAACTAACGAGAATGGAGTTGCCCCAGTAGAGGTTTTAACAGATGTTCAATAGGCCAGGAGTGCAAACGGTAACTTCTCATGCCAGTCTCTATAAGTCTCTGTCATTTTCCCCACTATTTTCTTAATGTTCTTGTTGGCAGCCTCTACTGCTCCAATCATTTTTGGACGATAAGGGGAAGAATTGTGATGTTTGATCTTGAACTGGTCGCAAACCTCCGCTATCGTTTTGTTGTTCAAGTTCAATGCATTGTCAGATATGATCTTCTTAGGCATTCCATACCGACAAATGATCTCTTTCTTCAAGAATTGACTTATTGCTGACTTAGTAATATTAGCATATGAGGTGGCCTCTACCCATTTTGTAAAGTAGTCAATTACCACGAAGATAAACCGATGTTCATTCGAAGCTTTCGGTGATATTGGTCTAATAACATCCATGCCCTACATGGAGAAGGGCCATGGAGAAGTCATAACATGCAAAGGTGAAGGTGGTACATGAATTTTGTCCCTATAAATCTGACACTTATAGCATTTCTTGGTATAGTTGATACAGTCCCCTTCCAAGGTGGCCAATAATAGCCAAACCTCATGATTTGCCTTGCCATCGTGAACCCATTTGCATGCGTCCCACATACTCCTTCATGAACTTCTTCTAAAATTAGCTTAGCTTCCACAGCATCGACACATCTCAAAAGTACTTGGTCTTTCCTTCTCTTGTACAGAATATCCCCGTCTAAGACATAGTCACAAGCTAATCTTCTCAAAGTTCGTTTATCATTTTCACTAGCCTATTCAAGGTATTTACGATCCCTCACATATCGTAATATATCCTGATACCAAGGGTTATTATCCTTATCTTCACTCTCAATGTTGCAGCAATGAGCGGGAGCCTCATAAACACTCATTTGAATTGGTCTCATTTCTTCTTCGTTATTTGCCCTAATCATTGAAGCCAAGGTTGCTAAAGCATTTGCCATCTGATTTTTATCCCGTGGGAGATAATTGAAAGTGATGTCATCAAACTTTTCAAGTAACCCCAAAACTACCTTTCGATAATTGATTAATTTAGGGTCCCGTGTCTCCCATTCTCCTCTAAGCTAATAAATTACCAACGCAGAATCTCCATATACTTTTAAGGTTTTTATACCTCGCTCTATAGCTGCTTGAAGTCCCATAATGCATGCCTCATACTCAGCTATATTGTTTGTGCAATCAAAGTTCAACTTACATATGAAAGGGTAATGATCACCATTCGAGGATACCAAAACTGCCCCAATTCCATTTCCGATTGCATTAGAAGCCCCATCAAAATTGAGCTTCCAAGAAGAATCTTCAGTCATTGCTATACACATCAACTCCTCATTTGGAAAATCAAAGTTCAATGGCTCATAATCCTCTAGAGCCCTACTGGCCAAGAAATCTGCTACCGCACTTCCTTTTATGGCCTTCTGACTTATGTAGACTATATCAAACTCTGAAAGCAAAATTTGCCATCTCGCCATTCTCCTATTTAGAGCCGTTGACTCCATCATGTATTTCAACGGATCAAGCTTTGAGATGAGCCAAGTGGTATGGTATAGCATGTACTGTCTTAATCTCCGAGTGGTCCAAATCAGTGCACAACACAACTTTTTAATCGATGAATACCTCATTTCACAGTCAGTGAATTTCTTACTGAGATAATAAATTGCCTTCTCCTTTTTTCTTGACTCGTCATGCTGGCCAAGCACACATCCCATAGAATTACTGAACACTGACAAGTATAGTATTAACGGTTTATCTGGACTAGGCAGAGATAATACAGGAGCATTCAACAAATACTGCTTGACCTTTTCAAAAGCATTCTGGTATTCCTCATCCCAAGTACCTTGATTGTGCTTTCTGATGAGGCGAAAGATGGGATCACATTTCTCGGTTAGTTGTGAAATGAACCGAGCGATGTACTTCAACCTTTCTAAGAATCCTCGAACTTCTTTCTGAGTACGTGGTGGAGGTAACTCTCGTATAGCTCTGACCTTGTCTGAGTCGACTTCAATTCCCTTTTCACTGACTACAAAGCCTAATAACTTTCCCGATCTGGCCCTAAAGGTACATTTTACAGGATTGAGCTTCAACTAAAATTTTCCCAGCCTCAAGAACAATCTTCTCAAGACCTCAATGTGCTCTTTTTCTTATGCGACTTGGAAATCATATAATCAAAGTATACCTCAATATCCTTATGCATCATGTCGTGGAATAAGTTTACCATGGCCCGTTGATATGTTGCCCCTGCGTTTTTCAGTCCAAACGGCATTACTTTGTAGCAAAAGGTACCCCATAAGGTTATGAAGGTGGTTTTATTCATGTCCTCTGGATGCATCTTTATCTGATTATATCCCGAGAAGCCATCCATGAAGGAAAACAATGAATATCCTGCTGTGTTGTCCACCAAAGTGTCTATGTGTGGCAGAGGGAAATTATCTTTAGGGCTGGCTTTATTTAAATATCTATAATCAACACACATTCGTACTTTCCCGTCTTTCTTAGGAACCGGTACAATGTTAGCTGCCCATTCGGAGTATTTCACTTCTTGCAAGAATCCTGCATCGAACTGCTTCTTGACTTCATCCTTTATTTTTAGAAAAATATCTGGCCTCATTCTTCGCAACTTCTGTTGAACTGGCTTATAATCCTGTCTTATCTGAAGACGATGTACTACAATGTCGGTACTCAATCCAGGCATATCTTGATATGACCAGGCGAAGATATCCTTGAACTCTCGAAGCAACTCAACCAGACCATGCTTTGTGTCCTCGGTAATCAGTATTCCAATTTTCAACTCCTTTCCTTTCTCTAGGGCTATATTCTCTATTGCCTCTTTCTCATGTGGCATTATTTGTTTCTCCTATTGCTTTACTATTCTTAACAGATTGAGAGATACGTCACAATCTTGAACATCTTCAAAATCCTAAGATTCTTCTAAACACATGTCTTGCTCGCCAGAGAAATTAGGAGTTGAAGTATCAATGCTCATATCATTGATATTTAGGGATCTGAGAAGTATAAAGAATATAAAAAGAATGAATGAATTTAAGAATAATTATTTATGTACTATGAATGAAAGAATAAGAATTGTCAAAATTTGATGGAATATTGATTGGTAAAAATGAAACAATACCCGCTTAAATTAATAAAAGTTATGTCTTATTAAGAAATGATAAATGATCATAAGCCTATTTCACACATGTAATCTTATTACTCCTAGGCTTTAGAGTAACAAAAATGTTTGAGAATTACTCTGAAAAATTCCTAAAGACTACAGGAAGTTCTTCCGCAGTCTAATTGTTCAGAGAGCTCCCCGATTCGTAAGGGCGAATATCCTCAAGGTTCCTTTGCTCTGGTCTTTCTTCATGCACAGCATTGATTTGATGACTCTCCTCTTCAAGTAATCCTTTTGATATGAAGGCTTTAGTTATAGGAGGGAATGTCATCGATTCCCACCCCACTTCTCTTCTATCTAAACGCGCCCTTCTTCTTTCTTGGCATTTCTCAATGTCCTTCCTCCTTTGCTTATGGTCTGGTTTGAAGCCCAAACCAAAGCAATCCTTCTTCTCAATCAGTTTTGGGATCTGAATCCCACCTTGCAACTATCTTCCTAGTCCTTTTCCTGGCAATGCTCCTTTCCCTGTCATCATTTGCAGGGCCATCTTTGTGGCTCTTGCCATCTTTGGCACCGATAACTCACTTCCTTCTGAAATGAAGATGGCATTTACAAACTTTAAAGAGCGAAATGAACATTCAATAGATTCTTCATTTGCCTCAACATAGGGGGCCTTGCTAGTGACTGCTGCTATAATATCCTCCTCCGCATTGATAGTTATTAACCGTCCATCTGTCACTAATTTTAATTTTTGGTGCAATGAGGAAGGCACCGCTCCTGCTGGGTGTATCCATGGTCTCCCCAATAGACAATTATAGGAGGGCTTGATATCCATCACCAAGAAATCAACTTCATAGGTATTTGGCCCAATTTCCAAAGGGATATCAATTCGTCCCATCACTTTTCTCTCAGTCCCATCGAAGGCTCTTACCACATTACAACATGTTTTCATGTGCGAAGTATCAATGGGTAATCTATTCAATGTATATAACGGAAGGACATTCAAAGCTGACCCATTATCAATGAGTACACTTGGAAGCGTGTATCCCTTGCACCGAGTAGTGATGTGCAAGGCCTTGGTTGATCCTATGCCCCCAGGTGGGATTTCATCATCATTGAAGTAGTTGAAATTGTTCGCGCTAATATTATTCAACAACCGATCCAGCTTGTTAATGGATATGTCATGAATGACATATGTCTCATTAAGCACCTTCATCAATGCTTCCCTATGCACTTCAGAACTCAGAAGTAGAGCCAATACTGATATGCGAGCCGGCTGCTTGCGCAACTACTCGACCACATTATATTCGCTATGCTTAAGGAACTTCAGAAATTCCTTAGCCTTCTCCTTATTTACTGGCTCCTTGACAGGCATTTCAACTTCTTTTTCTTTCTCCACACTAGCATTCCTTGTTTTTGTGGACTCCTTTCTAAAGCCTACAACATCATACCGCTTCCCACTTCGCGTATGGGAACCCTCAATTTGTGCATCCTTGGACGCACTGGCTACATCTTCTTTCTCCGGTAACGACACATAGCAGTATAACTCCATGGTACCCTTTTGTTATCCTTATAAGGAAAGGATACATGTTTATGGATTACAACCTTTGGCCTAATTTGCACCTCCACTTCATCATTCCCCGGCAAGGAAATAATAATTCTTGGTCGGCTGGTTCTTTGTCGTTTATCTTCCAACGCACTTATTTCTCTTTTATAAGAGTTACCTTCAAAAACCTGTAGCTCTTTATTATCAATGAAGCCTTGCACCAAGACTTTGAATTCTTCACAATTTTGGGTCTCATGACCCTCTTTTCCATGGAACTCACAGTAGTTCCTCATTTCTTCTCTTTCTTTCTCAGGGGTTATCATCCCTCTCTTCACCATCTCTTTCCAAATTTCCCTCAAAGGCATTCTCACCTCATCAACATTTTCCTTGATTATTCCCTCCCTAGTTTCATCAATGGCATTCACTCCTTGATTGCCATGATCTGGTAATAGATTTTCAGTGTTAGGGGTACTGTCGAATCTCACAACCCCTATCTTGATAAGCCTCTCCACGGTCTTTTTGAATCCAGAGCAATTTTCAATTGAATGCCCCGGTATTCCCGCATGATATTTGCATTTAGCATTTGCGTCATACCACTTGGGGTACGGTGGCTGTAACGGTTTCAAATGAAATGGAGAAATGGCGTGTGCATCGTATAAACTTTGATAAAGCTCCCGATACGTTACAGGGATAGGTGTGAATTGCATCCTCTCCGAATTCTATCTTGATGCCGATTCCTGTCTTTGAGTACTTTTCTGGCCACTCGTAGCCACTTTGGGCTAACTAACTGTGACTGCCTTCGAATTAAAGCTACTTGTGTTGTTCACTTCATTATCTTTTCTTCTTGGGGCCGATCTTTTGGCTGCCTCCCCCTCAATTTTGCCACCCCTTATGGCATTCTCAATCATCTCTCCTGCCATGACTATGTCTGTAAAACTTTTGGTAGTGCTTCCAATCATGTGGGTAATGAATGAAGCCTTCAAAGTGTTGATGAACAACATGGTGGTTTCTTTCTCTAACAATGGTGGTTGAACCTGCATTGCCACCTCTCTCCATCTCTGTGCGTATTGCCTAAAATTTTCATTAGGCTTCTTTTCCATGTTTTGCAGAGTGATCCTATCAAGGGTCATGTCAGTCACATGATTGTACTGCTGCATGAAGGCTTGTGCAAGGTCCCTCTATGAACTTATTCTAGACCGGCTCAACTGATTCTACCACCTGGCTGCCGCTCCTACCACACTGTCTTGGAACAATGGATCAACAGCTGATCATTATTGACGTACCCGATCATTCTTCTATAGAACATCGTAACATTAGCCACTGGGCAAGTAGTCCCGTTGTATTTTTCAAACTCCGGCATCTTAAATTTGTAAGGAAGCACCAAGTCTGGGACCAAACTTAAATCTTTGGCATCGACTCCCTGATGTCCTTCAGCACTTTCTAAGGCCTTAAATTTCTACTCCAGCCATCGACAATGTTCTTCTAACTGTTTTGTAGCTTCGACTCTCAAATCTTCCTTTTTAGCCATATCCAAATCGGGAATGAGAGGATTGGTAGGGTTATCGCCTAAATTGAATCCCGAGCCAGTTGGGAAATTTATAGGAATCCCAGCATCAACTTGACCCTGTTGAGGCCTTATTATGATAGACGGCCCACGAGGTTATGCCTCAGGTTGAGTTTGTATGTGAGGTGGAGTGAAACTAGGAGGAGGACCCTCATTCTCTTCTCCAGCAATTACCATGGGAGCCTTTCCCTTATCAGTGGCTCTCAATAGTTGAGCCATTTCGGACATCATATTCCTCTGAGCCTCTACCATATGCTCTCTCATGTCATTCTGCATCTTGGCCAATTGTTCTTGTAATTGGTCCTGCATGTCCTTCTGTAGCTACTCAAATCTTTGGTCCATATGCTTCGATTTAGCGCGTGTACCGTAGGGATGTGTTGCTTCCAGATTTCCTTTTTTTTACTCTCTTTCTTCCTAATAATTTTGACTTAATTAGGGTCTTTCTATAAACTTGAATGCATATGATGTAATGAAATGCAAATGCATGAATGCAAAAAGATGTCGATTCTGACTCAGTTTCATTTTAGAAAGCGTTATTTAAGGAACAAAAATCTTTTCATAAAATAGATTACAAATACACTTTTGCCCGTAGGCCTAGAGACTTAACCCTATCTAATAACAATTCTAACTCTCGTCCCTTGTCTGATGATGACTCATACATCATACTCAGCATTCCAGCTTGTGTTGCCAACTCCTGTAAGTGTTCAGCGACCTCTCGAATCTGAACTAAGGCCTCTCCTATGATATGATCTCTATCTCCCACTTGACTCTGAAGATGGTGAAGTTCTCCCTTCCACTATTCTTCTCTTGCCTCGAGATGCTCAATCCGTGATTCACAGTCCTGAAGTGCTGCTTCTAACTCTCCAATGTTATGCTTCATATTCTCAATCTTGTCCAAGCTTGCTTGTAACTCGATTGCAGAGTCACGACTTCGGTAATGATGAATAGATCGTCCAAGCTCTGACACCTTAAGTTTTAACCCTTGATTTTCCTTCTCTAGGGCCTGATTACGAGACTGCATTTCTTGGAACTTTTTCTCCAATACTCGGCCTTGACTCTTTCTTCTTGAATCTCTTGCTGCCATTGCTATGAAGATCTCCCTAACCTGACCCTTTTCAGTGTCATCTGAGCTTTCTTATAATGTGTCTTTAGGTCATCTCGATCTTCCTCGACCTTCCTCTTTTCCTTTTTCATCCTCTCGACTTTTATTTTTTGAACGTCAACATCGAGACTTAAGCACATTTTCTCCTCTCCGAGCTTCTCAATCCTCTTTTCTAGCTCTGAATTATTCCTCTCGAACTCTTGCTTCATAACCTCCAACTCCAATGGGATCACTCGCAAGTTCTCCTCTAATGATCGAGCCTCTCCTAAAACCAGCCTAGGGATATTATCATTGAATCTCTTACTAAACCAACCTTTATACTCGAGGGTTGACGTCGAACCCTCAGTCAAGATCTTCATACAGAAAGGCTTTTTCCAAGCCTCAGAAATCTCTCGCATCCTCTTCTTATAGTGATCTCCTTTGTAAGAAAAATCACTCTGAGCTAGACCCTGTGTAGCCGGTATAAACTGCCTCGCTTGATATTGCCTTAAAACAAGCAACGGTGTATATCCAACAACTTCCCAAATTCCTGGGAAAGGGACCCAATCAAAACTGCCGCATCGGTAAAGGACTTCACTAGGAACCAACCAAGGAGCCTTCCACATAACATTCTCCTCTCGAAGATTCTGAAGAATGTCTAACCATCTCTCCTCTGAAATATCATCTCTCCTAGGTATGTCTACTGCTTCCTTTAAGGGAGAATAACCCTCAAAGAAAACTCGGCAAGGAACCCTATCGAGCTTCCAGAAGTAACTATGAAACCAAACTAACAGCAACTGTGCACATCCAATGAATCTTCCTTCTCCAGCTCTTCGACATGAGCTCAAGGATCTTATTGTCTCAACTAAGATCGCAGGTACAGGCGTATTCTATTTACTAAGTCGATCAAACAAGTCTGCGACCGACTCATCTATGTGCCCTAACGCCTTCGGGAAGATCACCATACCGTAAATGCTCAAAGCCAAGACGTCGACCTTCTTCCTCAAATCTGGATGCATCAATATCAAATCTCTCAAAACGGCCTACGGAATGCACTTACTATCTCCCTTTTGCTGCACACGAGCTACAGCCCACTGCTCACTCATCCCAGTGATCATTACCAATTTCTTCGCAAAAGTTGGAAGACTAGAAGGCCTAACATAAGCCTTGTAACCATGAATCCTTGAACAACGCAATAAAGTTGTATACTCCTCTAAAGTAGGTACAAGATCAACATTACCAAATGTAAAGCAACTATAAGCAGGGTTCCAGAATTGTACCATAGCTCGAAACAAGTGTCTATCTACCTTGATGTCTAGCAAATATGGAAGGTCTCTATAACTCTGATAGAAAAGATGCTTAGCATTATCATCCCACTGGGCCGAAATGTTTCTCAGCTCCTGCAACTCATTCTGCGTCGAATTAACACGAGTGAAGTCTCGTAACTCTGACGTATACCCCTCGGTGACACTATCCCCTTTCTCTAACTGGGTTTTCTCTGACTAGGTACAAACAGAAGCATTGTCCTCCAGTTTATTAAGGTATTCGTTCCTCATTATAAAACTTTCTAATCTAGAAATCGAGCCTTGAATCGACACCTTTAAATGCGAAATGACATGCAATGACAACAAAATAAAAATAGTAAGTCAGTATCATATATAAGAAAGCGATAAATAAATCCTTATAAGGGCAATTTTCTAAAGGATACCACTATTATCCCTAGGATAAGCACTTAAAAGTTCACTATATGAGTTTTAGTTCTAAAGCAAAGGTACCTGAACCAGCAGATTCCTCAATGCTCACCCATTATAGGCTCATATAGACCGAGTTCAGTTCAGGGGGACACTTTTCCCTATAGCCATATGGAGATGAAAATCTCACGAAGACATAGGTAGAGTATCCCGGAAGCAATCCACTAGCTCATATGAAGGTGAAAACCTTACGAAAGCGTAGCTTCTCAGTCCCACTTAAAGGTATGACCATAACGGTCGTGCAAATGCAATATATAGCAATAAAGTAACAAACATATGCAGCAAACACATGTAAAATATTTAAGTGTTCCAAACTTCTGACATTAAGACAAAAATACTCAATTTCTTGGCTTGACTCTCTTAACATCCCCAGTGGAGTCGCCAAGCTGTCGAAACCATTTTTTTAAAAGGGGTTTTGAAAAACGGGGATCGACTTTTGAAAAATGAAAACGGGAGTAGCCACTAAATTTTTTAGGTGTAATTGGATCACCTTATAAAAATGTTTTATTTTAAAACATTAATTTTGGTCAACGAAATCATGAGAAAAATAGGTTCGGGAGTCGGTTATGTACGAGGAAGGATTACCACCCTCATAACGCCCAAAATTGGTACCAAATTGAATAATTTTTGTATTAATGTCAGAATTTTGAGAATAAAAAAAAAGTTTCTTTATTTTCATAATAATTTAAATTAAGAGAATCGAGATTCATTCGCTTTGAAGAAATAATAAATATCACATCCAGCATAATTGGACACGATACCTTTAAATTTTCATGGCTAAAATCATCTCATGATTTGTAAAACCTGCTTAAAAAGGATATTTTAGATATTTAGATAAACGGGAAATTGCAACCCAGCATGTTAGCGTACTATTTCTCAAATTCCTAAACATCCACAACATTGCCTTGTTCATTTTCTAAAAGTTCCTTTTTAATGACTTTTGGTTTTAAAATGATATGTTTCATATATAAAAAAAATTAAATACAATATATATATATGATTTATTATTCCATGCAAATATAGTAAAGGTAACAATGATAGCATAATTTACACAACTTACAATATCATTTTACACATAAACCATCATAATGTTCATGCAACATTATTCCATGCAAAATATCATACAATGCATAATAATACAACAAGTGTAAATTGCAGTATACACACAATAATATCTTATACCAACCACCATAAATAATTGATATAATGCAAATATACAAAAAGAAATATTATACAAAATTTAACCTATTAAACTATATCAAAATAAAAGAGAATTTTAAAATAATAAGCAAATTAAATGTATGAAATATAAAAGTTAGCTATTTAGAAATACATTAAACGATGTAAGAACAATAAAAATAAACCCTTTTTTTAAAAAATATGTATATATATATTATATTATAAGGTATAATAACTTAATATATAAGGAAAATAGTATTCTAGATGTTGTTTATTTTTTAAAAAAATGTATATAATTAATAAGTAATGTATACTTTAGGATAAAATAAAGGTGGTAAAGAAATATAGTAAAATATAATTTACAAATAAAAATATGTAATAATATAAATCATATAATAATAAAATATATGTAATAAAATATATAATATAATATAAGAAGAATATATAAAATAATAATAATCTAATAGGTATTTCATATAAAAATATAGTAAAATAATTGATATATATAGAAAATACATAGTATTTACTAACTTTATAAATAAATATGTAATAATATGAATAATATATAATATATAATTGTAGACACTCAATTTTGCCCGGCCCATTTCAGTATTTAAAATAATAAACCCCAAAAAAAACGAAGTCCAAGTTCAGTCCAGAATTACAAATATAATTTGGCCCGATAGGAATGGCCCATTACTTGAAAAGATTTAAGGTCCATCTACAAGCTTGACTCATATGGAAATATAATCTTCAATGATATGCAATCTTAGATGTGATATGCAATCTTAGATATGATACAATCTTAGATATGATTGCAATCTTAGATATGATACAATCTTAGATATGACTGCAATCTTAGATATGATACAATCTTAGATATGATTGCAATCTTAGATATGATTGCAATCTTAGATATGATATACAATCTTAGAAGATATGATTTTGTAATCTTGGAGATTTAATTTGTAGATATCCTTTAATCTTAACCATTGATGTAATTGATCTGTACCGTTGGATTTGGGGAGGCTCAACTATAAATAGAGGCATCTCCCTTCATTGTAAAGGACTTGAGTTTTGGGAAGCAATAAGAATTCTTGAGAGCATTCACTCAAATTTCTCTCCCTCTTGCGTTCTTACTCCCTGTGGTTTGTTCTTATTTTATTCTTCGTCTATCTTAGTTTTTCAACCCTTTTTTATTTTAATTTTTTCATTTTTCAAATATGTATATTTTTTCCTATCTTTTATACATTTGATTATGTATTTTATATATCATAATATTTAACCTTTTTATATAGTTTATTTTCAAATATATATTTTCTATGCATGTATATATTATATATAATCATTTCATTATAAATATAAATTCTTTTACATATTTGATATTTTATACATTATTTTTCTAAACCAATATATTTTATATTTTTTATATAATTATTATTCTTATAAATATATTTTTTATTATATATTATATTTTAAATTTATTATTAAATATCACATTTTTTTATATGCTCATTCTATTTATCAATTGTTTATATTATACATATATTTTTAAAACTTATGTTTTTTTTATTATACAATATTTGTTTTTACTTTAGAATTAATGTATTATTGTTTTGTTATGTATTTCATATGTTATGTAATATCTTAGACTTTTATAATTTACTTTCAAATGCATATTTTTATATATGTACATTGATATATTGTATTATATGCATCATTTCATTTATTAATCCATTCATGTGTACATTAAATTATTGGATTGTATATTTTATATCTTATGTAGATTCTATTTATCCATTTGCTATGCATGTCATCTATTTTTACTCATACATATTTTACACATTAATATTTACCATGTTTTTTATATTATTTAATGTTTTATTTATGATATATTGTATATAATTAGTGCATTTATTATGCTTTCTTTTGGGTATATTCCTATTTGCTTAGCATGATTATTTTTATTATTCTATTTTACCCTCTATATAGTGATTGCATTTATATAAAGTGTTATAATACTTTGTAATATACGCTATTTGAATATCTATGTTTCGTAATATAGAATTGTCACTCTAAAAGGTCATTTAAAACAATATTTAAAAGTTTTATAAAAATAAAAAAGGCAATGCTTAGTATTTGAAAGCTTCGAGAAAAGTAGTGCCCTAACTTATTGGGTTGTAACTTTTCTCGTTAAGTTCGAATAGTCAAGTACCCTTCTAAGTTTTCAAGATTTTCAAAATACGAGCAACTGTCTTGGAATTTCAAAGCGTTGTGTTCAAACTTATTGGATGTGGCGATTTGTCATTTCGAGATAGGGATTTCCAAAAGGTTAACTTAGTGTCAATGTTTTGATACGAGTGAACCCAAATTTTCAAAATCAAAGTATTTTAAAGAGGATTACATCTTAAAATTTTTTAAATTTCCGACATTAAAAACATTTGATAATTAATTAGGTACCAATTTTTGGGCGTTACGAGGGTGCTAATCCTTCCTCGTATGTAACCGACTCCCGAACCCATTCTTTTATTTCGTGGACCAAAACTAATGATTTTAAAACAAAATGTTTTAAAGGTGATCCAATAACACCTAAAAAGATTGGTGGCGACTCCCGTTTTCATTTTTTAAAATCGATTCCCATTTTCCAAAACGCAATTTGAAAGTGGTTTCGAAAGCTTGGCGACTCCGCTGGGGACTAATAAGAGAGTCAAGCCGTGTAATTGATTATCTCTTGTCTTAATGTCAGAAATTAAAAATTTTAAAATTTAATCCTCTTTGCATTACATGTGTTTGTATTATTGCATGTGTTGCTATATTCTGATACGCATTGCATTTGCATGACCGTTGTGGTCACACCCTTAAGTGGGAGTGAGAAGCTACGCCTTCGTGAGGTTTTCGCCTCCGTGCAGGATAGTGGATTACTCTCGGGATACATCCGTACCTATGGTTTCGTGAGATTTTCATCTCCGTGTAGCCATAGGGAAATGTATTCCCCTGAGCTGAACTCGATTCAAATGAGCCTATAATGGGTGAGGATCGAGGAATCTGCTGGTTCGGGTACCTCAAACTTTAGAAACAAACCACATATAGAAAAATCGTAAGAGCTCAATATAGATAGAATTATACTTAGGTTATCTTTATGTTTATTAATATCATATGATACTGACTATTTTCTTTCTTTTGTGCATGTCATTTTGCATTTAAAAGGTATCGATTCACGGTCAATTTCTAAGTTAGAAAGTTTTATTATGGAGAACGGACTTCTTGATAGAATGAAGGGCAACGCTAACGTCCATAAATGGTCAAAGGAAACGCTGAAGGATACACATCAGAATTATGGGGTTACACTCGCATCAGCGTGGCGCAAAATAATCTCTAGGAGTTAAAGGAAATATGGGATCAATAGAGTAATAAAGCCAAGTGGTTGTTCTACAATAACTAAGGGGACTTGTAGTATTTGCTTGACAGGAGGATAGATAAGCAATTCAAAGTAAGTGTGGGAGTATTGATGGACACTTCTACCATTATAGCATTTCTCTTTCATATGAAGACGGTTGCCATGTGGATGGTAAGGGTATTGGAAGGAAAGTGATTGATAGAGTGCATGAGACCTACAAAAATGAGTTGGATGGAAATAATTTTGCCTATAATTTTAAAAAGCTCATTTACTATAGGACCGTTACCAAACAACAACCATGAGTTTACTATGTTGCACTTATCAGAGATAATGGAAATGCAATCCCTGATGGTCTGTCAAAATGGACGCAAAACAATGAGATTAAAGAAGACCATATCATTTAAAAACCTTTAAAGTAGAGATTAGCTATGCTACGAGGATACCCATACAAGCAATGCTCTGCGGGAGCAGAAATCTGAAAACTCTCAAGAAGCATTGAGGATATAGGATATCATTTTAAGGCAGCATACTGCGGAACAGTGATGCCTGCTTGTTCACCATTTTCTCTCTCAGGATAATCAGAACAATTTCACAGGTATTGGAGGAGGTGTCCCTAGCTACACGGATTACCCCACAAGTGAGGTCGTAGCTCAAACTCAGGAGGTAGCTGATTATTTACAGACATTGGTGGTACAGGCTGACATATTGAGCACTAATATGAGATACAATCAGATCGTGGCTAAGAGTTTGTTTTAAAACTTTGGGCATTAGGGCGAAAGCGTATTTGTAATCCATTTATATGTAAAGATATTCTTTTTCTAAATAAAGTTTTCTAAATGAGATTGAATCGAGATCGATACCTTTTTGCATTCATGCATTTGCATTACATTACATTAAAGAAAAGAATGTGTTGATTTGAAATTTGATTCCTAAACAGAATAGTTTGTCATAAGGAAACGAATTTCTTGATAAAGTAGATTATAGTGCGGTCGTCTGAATATAGTCCAAATAAACGACGAGAGAAAGCTGATAGTCCATGGAGGAATACATGATTGCCAGAGATTCAAGCCAACAAAGGTTATCCAAGAGCACGACGAGAGAAAGCCGGAAGTCCACGAAGGAATACATGACTTGATTGCCAACGAAGATTATCCAAGAGCCGGCACTTTTTGATGAGTATCATGGAGATAAGCGAGCAAGAGATCGAGGCTCAGATTAAGCAGTAAGGAGCTAGCAAAGGCATCTTTTAGAGAATTTACAGGATTCAACCATGAAGAAAAGATCAGCTTTTACTTGGACTATAAAGGGCAAGACCACATATGTAATCTATTTTTATGTAAAGAAATTTGTTTTCTAGAAAAGTTATTCTAATGGAATTGAATTCAAGATCAACATCTCCTTTTCTTTTGTATTCAAGCATTTGCATTGCATCACATCACATGTATTTAAATCCATAAAAAAACCCTAATTAGTTAAAGTTATTAAAAAGAGAAAGAAAAAGAGAGAGAGAGAAGAGGGTCACGGCTGAGTGAAAAAGAAGTTGAATGGGAATTAACGACGTTCCCTTACATATCCCCGACTTTTGTGTCAAGAGGGATAGCTTGCCCGGAGAAGGGGGTGTTTGAAAATAAAAATCATCCCATCAATGTCATACATGAGGAAGGGACTGAACAAAGAAACCTTGAGGGCATTCGCCCTTACGAACCGGGAAGTTCTTTAAACAATTGGACTACAGAAGAACTTCCTGTAATCTTTAGGAATTTTACGAAGTAATATTCAGAACACTCTTGTTGCTCTAAAGCCTAGAAGTAATGAGATTTCTTTTGAGAAGTGGGCTCATGTTCAGACATTTTTATTTTCAATAAAACATACTTTTATTATTTATTCGAGTAAATATTCTTTCATTCTAATTCTTTTGACCTTTGACATTCTTTATAAATTTTCATTTCATATAAATAGTCATTCTTGAATTCATTTATTCCTTGTATATTCTTTTGTGTGCCTATTATAGATCCCTAGATATTAATGACACGAGCAACGATACTACAGATTCAGAGTTCCTTTTGAGTGCGATATGTGTTTAGAGGAATCTCAGTACTTTGAAGGTGACAGAAATTGTGACTTGGTTCTGAATTTGTTGAAAATGGTTTTTACCCCATGAAGTGGTGGTAGGAAATATAGCCTTAAAGGAAGGAAAGATTGAGAAATTGGAATTAGCTGAGGAGACAAAACAAGACCTTGTTGAGACTATTATGGGAATTCAAAAATATGGTCCAAAGACGCATGCATAAGGATTTGCAATTGCCAGGATAAACATGAGGTTTTGGGGCACTGTTGGTCCACCATGGAAAGAGATCGCATCAGTTGTACAATGAATGCCAAATTTAAAGGAGTCAAGACTTATGGGGCATGTATGTTATGGGCCTGAGCTCGTCAAAAGTTTCAAGCTGACAATGACTCATCTTTATGGACATCAACTATTCCATTAAGAGAGGGAGATAGCTTCATATGCCAATATTACAAAGTCAAAAGTCATCCATTTCAAAAAAAAACAAGAGATTATATATAACTGCATAATGCCAAAAGTTTACAGTCTTTTCAAAGATAATGTGCCATACCACAGTACAGCAAAAGTTGCCAAAAGAAAAAAAAAGAAGAAAAAAACAAATTACAAAAGATGACCGAGACTGGTAAAATTGGCATAAGAAACTACCGCCTACTCTCTATGCTTATGCTGGGGCAAACACCTTCAATTCCAGTTGTTTCAAAGGTTCCAACCATCATCCTTGGAATGGGTGCATTGTTTGGCTTTCCTGAGCAGTCTGATGTGCCGTCAATAGCTGCGATGGTTAGCTCTAGGTGGTGGCCATTGATTTCCAGCTATGGGGCATTAGGCCATACACAGTCTCTGAAGCTTAAAATGATAGATTCTTTCTTCAAAACCAGTTTCTAACAAAGTGGATGATGGTATCATGAAGGAAGCTCTCTTAGACTTTTATACAAGTTCAGGGAAGAGGAAACCTGTCAAATCATTATTTTAAAGGATGGGGTTAGGGAGTCTCAATTCAATCAAATTTTGATCAAGTTGTTGAGGCTTGCAAGTTCCTTGACGAGAAGTGGAACCCTAAAGATTGTGGTTATTGTTGTACGAAAAACCATCATACCAATTTTTTTTTCAGTAGGGATCTCCTGACAATGTGCTACATGGTACTGTCATTGTCAAAAAAGTATGCCATCCAAAGAACAATGATTTTTACCTTGGTACCCATGCTGGAATGATTGGAATCACGAGGCAGACCGACTATCATGTTCTCTTAGACCAGGCTAGGTTTTTGGCTGATGATCTACAAGATTTTGTTCATTCTCTATCCTATATGTATCAAAGGAGCACCACAGCCATATTTGTTGTGGCTCCTATTTGCTATGCTCATTTGGCAGCTTCACAGTTGGGGGTAATTTATGACGATTAGGGATGCTTCAGAAACATCATCGAGTCATGATGAGATGTATGCTCCGGGAGTAATCTCTGTACCTCAGCTTTCTAGGTTGAAGGATAAAGTCAGTAACTTTATTCTTGTCTGCTGAGAATCATTGAACAATCTTTTTGTAGGGTTTGACAAATAACAGCCAGGACTGCTGCTGGGGCAATCCCTTTCTCATGGGTTTATGAATCAAGATTTTTCCTCCAAGCTTTAATGGAGTCAAGAATTGAATACCTCTAGTAAACTTAACTTGAAAGTATTCATCCTAAGAAAATGTACCAAGAATGGATGACACAGACTTATGACAAAGAAGGTTCGTCCAAAAGAATTTCATAAAGGAAATCTTGTGCTGAAAGAGATCCTTCCCATGCAAAAGGATGCCGAATTGGGAAAGGCCATATGTTGCGAAGAGGGCTTTCTCTAGAGATGCACTGATTTTAACAAGAAATGGATAGGAAGAATTTATCTGATCTAGTAAATTCGGACTCGGTCAAGGAGTACTTTGTCTGAAGGAGAAGGGAAGCCAAGGTGAAAACTCGCAAAGGGCACTTTGGGACTTCTATTTCAAAAAAAAGAAAAAAGAAAAGAGAAAAATAAAAATAAAAATAAAAAATAGAAAAAAGAAGAAAAATGGAGAGGCCAAGGTGAAAACCCGCAAAGGGCGCCTTGAGACCAAAGGGGTTTTGAGTTGAAAACCCGAAAGGGCAACTCAAATTTGGAAAGTCACACGGTAATCTTGCTATATCTGATTCAACGAAGAGTGAGGCGCGTTGCGTATCGAGGCATCGACAAAGTACTTTGGGTCTTTTAAACACATGTTGAACTCAAGAAAGTCTTCATGGAGCTGGCATATAAACGCTCAAGCGGCGATATCTAGGGCATCTAACTTTTGTCCTATTTGCTATCTTTAGATTCTTATTCTTCTCAAAGATAGGCTTTCAGATTAATTTCCTTTGTATTTTTGACAAATTTATTCAAATCTAATTATCCTCAGGATCAATTTATTTGTCTCACATTATTCATAAAGCATGTTGCATTGAAATAATAATAGATGAACTAAAATATCTTCACAAACGAAGTTTTGCATATTACTCTGGAAATTTCTAGATAATACAAGAAATTGAAACAAGACAATTGTCTAAGGAATTCTCATATGTATGGGTTAGAGATACTCGAGAGATTTTCTTCTTCAGTCCAAAAGGTGGTTGAACGTTTTAAGCAATATTGATCTTAAGAAAAGATCATCTTACAGATATTCTCAATGGGTCGTAGCATTTGAAGACTGATACAAGCCTACAGGCTGAGCAGGAATGATCCTTTGAGAGAAGTAAAGATAAAACTTCGATGAGGGAATAAGTGATGACATCTGAAATAGGAATCATTTTCATAACATTTTACGTTATAACATGTCTAATTAGGAGAATTTGACTCACTTCGATCATAGCATCCTAATTATTAGGCATGAACTCATACGCATTCTACAGGTTATGTCTTTTATGGGACAATGTAGATCAAAGAAACAAGATTTGGCATCCCTGTGTTTATAGGGAATAGTTCGAAGATAACAGATCTGACACTCCTGTGCTTACAGCGAAGCAGATCGAGGATTTCAGCATGGCATCCCTGTGTTTACAGGGAACAAGTTGAAGATAGCAGATTTGGCATCCCTGTGTTTATAGGGAACAGATCGAAGATAATAGATTTGACACTCCTGTGCTTACAGCGAAGCAAATCGAGGATTTCAGCATGGCATCCCTGTGTTTATAGGGAACAAGTTGAAGATAGCAGATTTGGCATCCCTGTGTTTATAGGGAACAGATCGAAGATAACAGATCTGACACTTCTATGCTTACAGCGAAGTAGATCGAAGATTTCAGCATGGTATCCCTCTGTTTAAAGGGGACAAGTTGAAGACAACAGATTCGACATCTCTGTATTGTCAGAGAGTAGATCGAAGATACCATATTTGGCATCTCTGTATTGGCGGAGAGCAGATCGAAGACATAGTTGATTTGGCTTTCACGTGTTTCTTCAGGCGAGTTGGTAAGCTGTTATGTGGAGTTATCAGGTTCTTTTGTGTTATTTTTTGTTTTTGTTTTGAGTTTTGTTTATCAGATGGGGATTTTGGGGTTCTGGTGGGTGATTGTTTGCTGTTACTAGTTTGTGGTTGGTTTTGGTACTTGGGTAAGGGTCTTTTTTTATGGGGGAATGTTTGCATTTAGTACCATGGCTGCATTTCTTGCAACTGCTGAAATTTTTAATTTCTTGATTGAGCAAAAAAAAAAAACTAGTCGCCACTCCACTACTAGTTAATTTATTTTTTGGTTTCTTGTGAAAAAATTTGTTATGTAAGTGCACGTACTGATCAAGTAATAAAGTGATAAGATGATACCGTTCCTATGAGGACCAAATTCTAAGCTGCTAAATACTAATTAACCAATTTTATCTAATCCGGATCAAGAAAAGAAATTCTAATTACTACTAAAGTTAAAATAAAGGAATTAAAGAGATTTCACTAAACTACAAAAAAAAATGAAAATTACTAAGTTTCTCAATCAATTCTGAAAGATCTTGAAACTCTAATTTACCTAATTTAGTTAATCAATTATCAAAAAATTCAATTGTTCAGTCTACATAATTATTAACCTATGATTAGGTGGCATTAACTAGACCCTCCCAGTATCGACTTAAGTTAATCCCCCTTCCCCACCAGCTATACTCCGATGCTAGGCAAATCGAGCAAAGGTGCTACAAAAAAACGTATTGGGTTGATTTGTGCATTAGGTATATTCCTATCCTAGCTGTAAATTAACTAATTCGTCAGTGCTACTAAAGTTAACCCTAATCTATTTTCATTCATCAGCGCTACTAAAGTTAACCCTAATTTATTTAGTCCAGATCTAAACCTTAATTTTTCTCTTCTACAACAAATCAAGATCACCAAATTAATACAACTTGGTGGACAGAGAAACAGATTAAATAAGCTTAAAGCTGAATAAATAATTAACAGAGATTGAAACAACTGAAGACAAAATATTTAATTAACTAAAAAGTATGATTCATCATCATTCCAAGAAAATAGATTTTAGCTCTTGTTGCATTGAGAAAACATCACAAGAAGAAACTCATAACAAACTCGCTTTGAGAAAAAAAGTAAAAGGAAAATAATCTAGAGATAAAAATGATTGTCGAACTAAAGGCAAGCGTTCTAGATCTCTTTTTCTTCTCGTCTTTGCAAGGTTAACGTCCCCCTTGGTGTCAGAGAATTGTTCCTTAGCTTTTTTTTTCACTCATTTTCCTCTCCTTTTCCGCTTAATCACATCACCCTCTATTTTTAGGGTATTAATTGCTTGGCTCCACCAGACATAGAATTCGTAGTGGAGTATCTGAAATTCTTAATTGAAGATTGTGTTCCACCACACTGAATCAAGTTTGGTGGAGCAAATGATTTCTCTTCACTATTTTTTACCCTGTGTTTCGGGCCCTCCATTCTTCATCTGAAACCTACAATATAGAGAGGAAGATAACACATGAATCCAAACTAACTCTGGAAATGATAAAACTCAAATAAAATATAATTAATCAGAAAAACTATAAAATGTACTAAAATTTAACCTAAATGCTCAATTTACCTCCATTTGACATTTTCTTTTTTGGTCACCGAATTATTCGAATTTTTCTTTTTCGGTCACCAGCTGTTAAATTACTAACGAAAAGATAACTTGACATCTTTTACAGTTGGCATAATAGCAACTTTAACCCTGAACATTTCTACATTGTGCCAATATAGACTTGATCCTAAAAATCTTAACCTTCAACATTTAAACATTGTGTAATTAGGTTTCTCTCTCTCTTGCAATTTTACTTTTATTTGTGATATTGAGGGATAATTTTGAAAGAAAAAAAGATGAAAATTATCATCTTGGATTTTCGAGTGTTTTTGTTATATTTCCGAACAAATTTAGTTGATGGATTTATATATATATTTTTTAGCTTTTTAGGTAAAACGGTCACAAAGAATTGAAAAATTGAAAAAGAAGAAGAAGACCAAATTACACAATGTGAGAACATTGAGGGTTAAATTTTTAGAATCAAGACTAATTTGGCACGGTGTATAAAGGTTGAGATTTAAAGTTTCTTTTATGTCAATTTTATAATCCGCTACATCATCCTCCCATTAGCCATTTAATGGCTGGTGACCATAAAAGAAAAAGTCTAACATTTGAACGACCATTTTTTAAGTTTTAATAGTTAGGTGAAAAAAGAAAAAAATGAGAAACTTATCTATGTGACTACAAGTGTATTTACCATATTTTTAGGTTTTCTTTCCCTCTGCTCAACACATGCACTTTTCCTTCTTTAATTGATTACTTAAATAGGAACCCACATTACACACCAACTCAGTAAAACACTTGAAATAAGTATACATATTTAATGTGGCTGATCTCTAAATAAATGATTAAAACTCAAAATTGTACATGAAATTTGATTCAAAGTGCACTTTGATACATCAACTTTAATTTGGTGCAATTATGCACATGAAAATTTAATCGTGGTTCAAATGTATTCTTGAAACTTTGATTTTAATTCAACTATATATATTTAAAGAAATAAATACATCGATTTATTTTATTTTACATCACATAAATATAAATATTTGTGTATGCAACATGTACATATAAAATGGTGTTACATTGCTAATGGTGCTAGTGATTTATAAAAATTGAATCAAATCAAATTACACAAAATCAAAGTTTATGTATAACATTGCACATTAGAATAGAGTTTCAAGTAAAATTTGTATACATGAGTATTTAGGGAAAAAACTGAAATATAAAAATACGCAATCAATATTTTTACACAAACTAGTACGGTTTTCACTCTTCGCGTTGGATTGATTAATTGTTTGTACCAAATTTTAAAATAAAAATTGGAAAGTTAAAATATGCTCAAGTATCTGTACGCTTATTTTGAGGAATCTAGTCTCCGTATTTTATGGATTTAGAAATTCAAGTCCAACAGTCACGGCAATTAAAATTCTTCTATTAAATTCACTGGTTTGACACTTTGAAATAAAAAATCCACTTGGCAGTCATATAACATTAAAAATAATGTTGAAAATATTAATTAAGAGTTTTCCCCCTTAAAACACCCATTCAAACGCATTATGATAAAATAGAATTTTTTGTTGAAATAAAATTTTCATTTTATTTAGAATAAAAATGAAAGGGAAGGTTGAAAAGCCTTCCTCAACTCATGAGCAACAATACAAAGAGTTAATCAGAAAGGAAACATAAAAAAATGGAACAAATAAAAAACGGAAACTTCAAGACACAATTAAATCAAACAATGTGGGGAAGAAGCCTATTTAAGGGCTGCAAATGTATTCCGTAGCTACTTCTCTTCCACATTTATTGAGTAAGAGGCTCAATGAAATAGGAAGGTCGATGGGAATGCCCAACACATTGGCTCTGACAGCAGTGCAAAGGCAAACTGCAGCTTCAAGATCGACCAATCCTTCAATCACGCTGCAACATGTTTCTGTAGGTACGTTTCCGAGATTAACATCCACCAAACCCAACAGGCCAACGCATACACCGAGGTTTAGGGGATTGCATGTACCGGGATGACCATGAGTGATTCTGCCATTATGGTACACATCTCCGGGATGAATATAAACGGGGTTTTCGACATTGTGAGAGCTTACAAAAGCAAAGAAAAGAAGGTTAAGAGAAAGAACAAGAGCAGTTGATGCTTTAACATTAGAAGCCATTTCCCAAAAGAAAATGATTTGAAGTGATTGATAAAATGAGTTTTTTGTTGGTGAGAAATTAAGCTGAAACTGCCGATGAAGGTGGCAAAGGGAGCAAAGGGTTTTTATAGCTGGAATGTATGAACTTTGAAGCCTTTTTAGAACTAGAAAATGGGAGGCACTAAGTCGGATTAATTGGAGAATCTTGGATCTTGGAGTATCTGTTTGGCTGGCAACTATATATATAAAATTCTCCCACGTCTATGATGGATGATATCTTTATCACAAGGCATCTTTAATCTATTTAATTAGTAACATGAGTACAACGCTGTTAATATATGTATATATATATATTCCATTTGCAGACATGCATGGACTAATTAAGGTTTCTGTCATAAATATTTATGTCAAAATCTTTGACCTGCTCAACGGGAGTAATGGTGTGATAAAATTCCGGTTTTGCAGCATCAAATGTTACCGATATGGTTGAGAGTGGCGCATTGAAGGTTTTAATTCGGAGTTAATGTTTAAAGATTGGTGTTCGATTGAAGATAAAATTGATCGTGGTTGCTGCACACTTTCTTCAAGTGATTTGAAATTAGGATGTACAGAGTTGGTAATGTCTCTTTTTCGAAAACGGATAAGCACGGTAACATGATGGCTTTTGCACTGGCGGTTACAGGGTTGAAAAGGCTTGGTATGTTTAAGGAATGGTAGTGATTTTTGGAGTGTTGTAGTTGTGTTTCTTCAGGCGAGTTGGTAAGCTGTTATGTGGAGTTATCAGGTTTTCTTGTGTTAGTTTTTTGTTTTTGTTTTGAGTTTTGTTTAACAGATGGGGATTTTGGGGTTCTGGTGGGTGATTGTTTGTTGTTACAAGTTTGTGGTTGGTTTTGGTACTTGGGTAAGGGTCTTTTTTGATGGGGGAATGTTTGCATTTTGTAACATGGTTGCATTTCTTGCAAATGCTGAAATTTGTAATTTCTTGATTGAGCAAAAAAAAATTCTTCTATTAAATTCACTGGTTTGACACTTTGAAATAAAAAATCCACTTGACAGTCATATAACATTAAAAATAATGTTGAAAATATTAATTAAGAGTTTTCCCCCTTAAAACACCCATTCAAACTCATTATGATAAAATAGAATTTTTTGTTGAAATAAAATTTTCATTTTATTTAGAAAAAAAATGAAAGGGAAGGTTGAAAAGCCTTCCTCAACTCATGAGCAACAATACAAAGAGTTAATCAGAAAGGAAACATAAAAAAATGGAACAAATAAAAAACGGAAACTTCAAGACACAATTAAATCAAACAATGTGGGGAAGAAGGCTATTTAAGGGCTGCAAATGTATTCCGTAGCTACTTCTCTTCCACATTTATTGAATAAGAGGCTCAATGAAATAGGAAGGTCGATGGGAATGCCCAACAAATTGGCTCTGACAGCAGTGCAAAGGCAAACTGCAGCTTCAAGATCGACCAATCCTTCAATCACGCTGCAACATGGTTCTGTAGGTACGTTTCCGAGATTAACATCCACCAAACCCAACAGGCCAATGCATACACCGAGATTTAGGGGATTGCATGTACCGGGATGACCATGAGTGATTTTGCCATTATGGTACACATCTCCGGGATGAATATAAACGGTGTTTTCGACATTGTGAGTGTAATAACCAAAATTTGCCCGGGCTTTAAAATTGAAAACAAAAAAAATAATAAATAAATGTTTATTTATTATACAATCCTTTTACAGCCCAAAAGTTAAAACCCAACTAGCCTAAACCCAAACCCAAAACCCAGCTAAATTACTAGGTACCCATTACACCCTGCCTAGCCAGAACTAAAGTGGCCCAATTGGCCCAAACTATTACATTAAGGCAGGGAACCCTAGGGTTTCTGCCTTTTCCTCCTTGAGCTGTCACTGCTTGTAGAAGATTCGGGGAGCGTCTGTCCAGCTCCCGAATCAAGGCCACCATCGATCACGCCCCCATCAACGTTTCTTCAGTCACGCCGTTTCACCTTGCGTGGTTTCAGCTACCCTTCATAGGTGCCGTGATTCCAGGCCCTGTATCTCGTTGAGACGCAAATCGACGCCGTGATCAGTGCCCTTTCTTCTCTTCGATCACCTGCAAAAGGAAACAAGAGGGAGTAGAATCAACAAATATGGGAAGGAAATAAAATAAAGATGTAAATACACTGTAAACAATGGCTATAAAGCCCGAATACCTTCATTGTAAAAAAGGATCCCCGATTTTTTACAAAGACAATAATATACACACGATTTACGAAGAGAGAAATATACAAACAAATTCAACAGAGCACAGTAGTATCGACTTACAATACCAGTAGCCAATCGAATACAAAGGTGAATATTTTAACATATATTACAAATGGTAAAAAGGAAAAGAGATTACCTGACTTTCGCTGAAAAGGGGGAAGGTTTTGACCCTCCGACCACAGTGCGTGGTGGCGCGTGAGCGCGTGAGAGATCGGAGACAGAAGTTCAACAGAGCGCTGAGAGCCCCTTCCTCATTCCTCTTTCAGAGGATTCTTTTTTTTTTTTGTTTAAAACCAGGTTAAGGTGATTTTTTAAGCTAAAATTGGCTTATATATAGCCTTATTAAAACGATGCCATTTAGCTTAAAGCAATAAGCTTTAAAACGGCGTCGTTCCAAGGAGGATCCGCACGTTGACCCGATGACCTGGGGAGGATCTGTGCGTTTTTGGAGAATGGGCAAATTGCCCAATTGATCCTTCTGTTTTTTTAATTTTTTCAACTGCATTTTATTTTTATTTTAATTTGGCCTTAATCTTTTATATTTGTTTTAATTTAGTCCAAACAGCCTTTAAAATTCATTCTGGAAACGGTGCCGTTTTGAGGATTAGGGTTTAATTACCCAATGAGTCCCTCTGTTCCAGCTTGTGTTTTAATTAAGTCCAAATGTTTTTTATTATTTTACAATTAACCCCGGAATTTTCAATTAAATTCAATTTTTATTATTAAATAGAATATATTATTTTTTTATATATCCAATATATTGTAATTTTTTTAAAAAAAATTTGTTCATCATATATTTTTATATTTGCATTTTACTATATGTTGTATGTATTTTCATTATATATATTATTTATTTTACTATATTTAATCTATTATATTATTATATATGTTTAATTTTTATTATATATTTTATATATATATTATTTATATCTATATTATATGTTTTAGCACATGTTATTTTTATATATTATTGTCGAAACCATTTTCAAATCGAGTTTTGGAAAATGGGAATCGATTTTAAAAAACGAAAACAGGAGTCGCCACCAATCTTTTTAGGTGTGATTGGATCACCTTTAAAACATTTTGTTTTAAAATCATTAGTTTTGGTCCACGAAATAAAAGAATGGGTTCGGGAGTCGGTTACGTACGAGGAAGGATTAACACCCTCGTAAAGCCCAAAAATTGGTAACTATTTGATTATCAAATGTCTTTAATGTCGGAAATTTAAAAAATTTTAAGATGTAATCCTCTTTAAAATACTTTGATTTTGAAAATTTGGGTTCACTCGTATCAAAACATTGACACTAAGTCAATCTTTTGGAAATCCCTATCTCGAAACGACAAATCGCCACATCCAATAAGTTAGGACACAACACTTTGAAATTCCAAGACAGTTGCTTCTATTTTGAAAATCTTAAAAACTTATAAGGGCACTTGACTATTCGAACTCAACGAGAAAAGTTGCAACCCAATAAGTTAGGGCACTACTTTTCTCGAAGCTTTCAAATACTAAGCATTGCCTTTTTTATTTTTATAAAACTTTTAAATATTGTTTTAAATGACCTTTTAGAGTGACAATTCTATATTACGAAACATAGATATTCAAATAGCGTATATTACAAAGTATTATAACACTTTATATAAATGCAATTACTATATAGAGGGTAAAATAGAATAATAAAAATAATCATGCTAAGCAAATAGGAATATACCCAAAAGAAAGCATAATAAATGCACTAATTATATACAATATATCATAAATAAAACATTAAATAATATAAAAAACATGGTAAATATTAATGTGTAAAATATGTATGAGTAAAAATAGATGACATGCATAGCAAATGGATAAATAGAATCTACATAAAATATAAAATATACAATCCAATAATTTAATGTACACATGAATGGATTAATAAATGAAATGATGCATATAATACAATATATCAATGTACATATATAAAAATATGCATTTGAAAGTAAATTATAAAAGTCTAAGTTATTACATAACATATGAAATACATAACATAACAATAATACATTAATTCTAAAGTAAAAACAAATATTGTATAATAATAAAAAAAACATAAGTTTTAAAAATATATGTATAATATGAATTGATAAATAGACTGAGCATATAAAAAAATGTGATATTTAATAATAAATTTAAAATATAATATATAATAAAAATATATTTATAAGAATAATAATTATATAAAATATATAAAATATATTGGTTTAGAAAAATAATGTATAAAACATCAAATATGTAAAAGAATTTATATTTATAATGAAATGATTATATAATATATATACATGCATAGAAAATATATATTTGAAAATAAACTATATAAAAAGGTTAAATATTATGATATATAAAATACATAATCAAATGTATAAAAGATAGGAAAAAATATACATATTTGAAAAATGAAAAAATTAAAATAAAAAAGGGTTGAAAAACTAAGATAGACGAAGAATAAAATAAGAACAAACCACAGAGAGTAAGAACGCAAGAGGGAGGGAAATTTGAGTGAATGCTCTCAAGAATTCTTATTGCTTCCCAAAACTCAAGTCCTTTACAATGAAGGGAGAGGCTTCTATTTATAGTTGAGCCTCCCCAAATCCAACAGTACAGATCAATTACATCAACGGTTAAGATTAAAGGATATCTACAAATTAAATCTTCAAGATTACAAAATCATAACTTCTAAGATTGTATATCATATCAAAGATTGCAATCATATCTAAGATTGCAATCATATCTAAGATTGCAATCATATCTAAGATTGTATCATATCTTAGATTGCAATCATATCTAAGATTGTATCATATCTAAGATTGCATATCACATCTAAGATTGCATATCATTGAAGATTATATTTCCATATGAGTCAAGCTTGTAGATGGACCTTAGATCTTTTCAAGTAATGGGTCATTCCGATCGGGCCAAATTATATTTGTAATTCTGGACTGAACTTGGACTTCATTTTTTTGGGGGTTTATTATTTTAAATACTGAAATGGGCTGGGCAAAATTGAGTGTCTACAGCTGCCCCTCTTTGCTCATTGCTGTGTAACAGGAATAGAGCAAAGACTATAAAAGGACCAATTTTGCCCGGGCTCGCCAGCTTCAGACTTCATGGTCCTCAATCTGCTCCTTGCAAACTCAAGATTGTTATGTTGATATCTTCAATCTACTCCCCATCGAACACAGAGACGCCAAATTAACTTCTTCAATTTGTTCCCTGACAATACAGAGATGCCAAATCATCTTAGATTTGCTTTAACGTAAGCACGTGAAAGCCAAATCGGCTATGTCTTCGATTTGCTCCTTGTAAGCACAAAGATGCCAAACCATATTGGATCTGCTTCAGCATAAACATCTGAAGGTGAGATCTGCCATGTATCTGCTCTCCATTGAAGTGGAGATGCCAGACTTCGATTTGTTCTCTGACACTACAGAGACGACAAATCATCTTAGATTTGCTTCATCGTAAATACGTGAAAGCTAAATCAGCTATGTCTTCGATTTGTTCCTTGTAAGCACAAGGATACCAAACCATCTTGGATCTGCTTCAGCATAAACATCTGAAGGTGAGATCTGCTATGTATCTGCTCTCTATTGAAGTAGAGATGCCAGACTTCGATTTGTTCTTTGACACTACAGAGACGACAAATCATCTTAGATATGCTTCATCGTAAATACGTGAAAGCCAAATCAGCTATGTCTTCGATTTGTTCCTTGTAACTACCAGTGCAAAAGCCATCATGTTACCGTGCTTATCCGTTTTCGAAAAAGAGACATTACCAACTCTGTACATCCTAATTTCAATTCACTTGAAGAAAGTGTGCAGCAACCACGATCAATTTTATCTTCAATCGAACACCAATCTTTAAACATTAACTCTGAATTAAAACCTTCAATGCGCCACTCTCAACCATATCGGTAACATTTGATGCTGCAAAACCAGAAGTTTATCACACCATTACTCCCTTTGAGCAGGTCAAAGATTTTGACATATAAATATTTATAATAGAAACCTTAATTAGTCCATGCATGTCTGCAAATGGAATATATATATACATATATTAACAGCGTTGTACTCATGTTACTAATTAAATCGATTAAAAATGCCTTGTGATAAAGATATCATCCATCATAGACGTGGGAGAATTTTATATATATAGTTGCCAGCCAAACAGATACTCCAAGATCCAAGATTCTCCAATTAATCCGACTTAGTGCCTCCCATTTTCTAGTTCTAAAAAGGCTTCAAAGTTCATACATTCCAGCTATAAAAACCCTTTGCTCCCTTTGCCACCTTCATCGGCAGTTTCAGCTTAATTTCTCACCAACAAAAAACTCATTTTATCAATCACTTCAAATCATTTTCTTTTGGGAAATGGCTTCTAATGTTAAAGCATCAACTGCTCTTGTTCTTTCTCTTAACCTTCTTTTCTTTGCTTTTGTAAGCTCTCACAATGTCGAAAACCCCGTTTATATTCATCCCGGAGATGTGTACCATAATGGCAGAATCACTCATGGTCATCCCGGTACATGCAATCCTTTAAATCTTGGTGTATAAAAATAATTTAATACAAATTATATACATAAATAAGATAATAATATATAAAAGTGTTTAAAATAGTCATCACATAATAATTTAAAATAAAGAATATACATAAAAGAAAATTTTAAGAATAAATAAATAAAACAATTCAAAAAACATACAGAAGAAAATATAAAGAACAATGGATTCAACATAATGATATATACAAAATATGTCAGTAAGCTATTTATTAAAACAAAATTTAAAAAAAATTATCATTAATATAAAATAATTTAATATATAAGAAAATGGACAATGACCTTTTTCATAAAATAATTTAAAATAGATAATACAAAAACATTTTTACAGAAAACTGAAATTTAAAGGAGAAGGACTCAATTGAAATAAAAACAAAATTAAAAAGATAATTTGCAAACAAATAAAAATATTAAAACAACATTGATGACTAAAATATAATGCGTGTAAACAAAAGGAAATTAAAAATGCAAATGCCCCAAATCCCCAAAACGCAGCGTTTAGACACGGACTAAGTTGAAATGGCGCACAAATTCCAGGGAATAATTTAAAAAAAAGAAAATAGAAATAGGGCCCAATCATAGAACAGTGCGAAAGATAGGGGCTAATCGCATAAATATCCCTTTTTGATAAAATACGCGGTCCTCATGGATATCGGGTCAAGTCAAATCGAGTATGGCCTATACGGCACCGTTTTGGAGCCACTAAAACAAGCCCTAAATGATGCCATTTCATGCTCTTTATAAAAACAAAAATAAAGACCCAAAAACAAAACACCTAGCCACTTTAAAAAAATCAAAATAAAAAACCTTAAATTCTTTCACTCCACTTATTCGGCTGAACCAAAAAGGTACTCCATCCAACCACCATTTCGCCACCGTAATCAGTGGATAGCATCATGCGAAGGCCTATTTTAACCCTATTTGAAAACATATCTAAAGGTTTCGCCACTCTCAAACCTCATAATCCCCATTTAAGCTTCGACTATGACGAAGCAAATAAGGATTCGAAGGCGCCATTATAAAGATAAGTCCCTCCCCTTTTATATATATATATTTACACACAGTAAATAAAGATCAAAGAAATAAAAACAAAATAAAAAAATGAGATCTAAAATCACCTTTCAAAAACTGATTTTTAATTTCCTTTGTATTTGTATTCAGTATGCCCTTTTTTATTTACAAAGTTTACAATCGGCCTTATAGTAGCCGAAAAAAATGAAATTACAATATCATTTTTTATATTTTCTGTTATTTCTCTGTTGTTGGGTTTGTTGTTGTGTATTTGCTATGGCTTGTTAGTTTGTTGCAGGTACAGCAACGCAAGGGTTTCCAGAAGCTTCACCCTGCTTGGGCCCTATGAGCCTACCTTGAAGTCGAGCTGTTGGGGCTGGAGGCCATTGCTGTGGCGCGAGGGAGCTTCAGAAACCCTTAGGGTTTCTGAAAGAAATTTAGTCATTGGGCCTTTTGGGTCAATTTTGATTTGGACTATTGGGCCAAAGGTCCATTTTAGATTTGGGTTATTATTTTTAGGCCTTTGTACTTGGATCTATCAAAACTTAGGCTAATCGGGCTTTGCTTATTTAGGTCTGACCTTGAATTAGACTAAGCCTATTTAGGTTTTGAATTAGCTCGGGCTTTGTGTGAGATATGGGTTTAATTGGGCCCAAAATGAATTTGGCGTTTTGAAATACTGTTGTAAATGGACATTAAATCCTTTAAATAATTTGGTTTATTATTTATTTTTTGGTTTTTATTTTTTGTATGAGTCCGGGCGAAATGGGCTTTTTACAGCTACCCCTCTTTGCTCATTGTCGTGTAACAGGAATGGAGTAAAGACTCTAAAAGGGCCAATTTTGTCTGATCTTGCTGAATCTTGCCTTCTTGGCACATCTTTTCCTTGAATAACCTCATTCTTTCCCACTGTGTCTTCAGGGGTATAGGAAATAGTTCTTTTATCCATTCCAATGTAATTTCAGGGAAAAGATATTTGTAACTTCAATCTACTCCACTAGAACTTCAAGGAGGTAAGAACTGATAGTATTTAACCTTCTCTACTGCAACTTTAGGAAGATAAGGTTTGTTTATTTTCCTGCTCCACTGCAACTTCAGGGAGATAAAGATGGTGGCTTTGAACAGCTCTAATGTATTTTCAGGGAGAAGAAGCTGGTAACTTCAATCTACTCCACTAGAATTTCAAAGAATGGGTAATTTTAACCTGCTCCACTACAACTTCTGGGAAATAAGGTTTGTGCATTTTTATCCTACTCCGCTACAACTTCAGGGAGATAAGGATAATGGCTTCAATCTGCTTCATCGTAACTTCAGGAAGACAAGATCTATTGTCTTCAATCTGTTTCGCTACAATCTCAGGGAGGCAAGGCTAGTGTCTTCAATCTGCTTCACTGTAACTTTAGAAAGACAAAATCTACTATCTTCAGTCTGCTCCACTGGAAACTCAGGGAGGCAAGGCTGGTATCTTCGATCTGATTCACTGCAACTTCAAAAAGACAAGATCTACTTTCTTCAGTCTACTCCGCTGCAAACTCAGGGAGGCAAGGTTGGTATCTTCAATCTACTTCACTGCAACTTCAAGAAGACAAGATTTGCTGAATTCACCGATATTGCTACACCGTCCTCTAGGGAACCTGTCTTGTAGAATCAGTTTTATGTGCTTATGCTTATGCAAATGATTAGGATTCCATGATTGGAATGAATCAAATGCTCCTAACTAAATGATTGCAGAAATGTCATGAGAATGATCCTTCTTTAATATTTTGGGTGTTGTCACTCATTGCTCATCAAGGCTCTATCAATGTCGTAGTATACTGCCATCTTACTCGGATAACTTTTCTAACAAGAAACATGAATAAACAATCATATTCTATTCAACATGTTTGCCCCATTATAACTTCAGGGTCTATTCCATGCACCTCTAGGACATAAAGTTTGTACTATCTAAATATAATAACCCAAATCTAAATCTTCTTTCATCATTTTGGTTTATTGCACCATTTTCTGGGTGTCATGACCAGATATTTATGCATGAATGTAGGCTTTTCATCTCCAAGAATGATCTCCTCGTAATGCCTGGTGAACCTTATTTGCTTGTTCATTAAAGCTTCAATCCTACCATGATATTTTGTTCAAAAATCTGAAGAGATAGCCTCGATTTAGACGCCTCCTTTTTAGATGTTTCCAAACCTTAAGCCTGGTAAGTTCTAAACAATAGTCCTGTTTCATGTTCTTGTATTATTTAGAATCTTCTAAAGTAATATGTGAAAATCCTTTTGTGAAAGTATTATTAGTCCATTAATCATTATTTCACTGCAACATGCTTGCAACAAATCATAATAGTGGATAATAATGGAATTGAATTGGAGCATAGCTCGAAGTGAATAATTTATCAAAGATAGAAAAATAAAAATGGAAATTGATTGGGAATGCATATCTTGAAAAGGAAAAATATTTCAAAGATAGCCAATTCATTATGAATAAGATGAAGACTAAGTACCCCTGATATCACAACCTGAGTTTCTCTGTACGAACTTCTTAAAGACCAATTTAAACTTGACATGTGTTTAGTAGATCAGAAGTGCTTTGTCAATGCCCCAAGATGCAGCATACCCTTTTCCTTGTTAATTCAGGTATAGTAAGATCACTGCCTTCCCCATCTTTGATCAAAATTTGAGCCGTCCTTTTCGGGTTTTCAACTCAAATCCCCTTTGGTCTCAAGGCACCCTTTGCCGGTTTTCACCTTGGCCTCTCATTTTTATCTTTTTATTTTTATTTTTATTTTTTTACAAGGTCTCAAAGCGCCCTTTGTGAGTTTTCACCTTGGCCCCTTTTTTTTAGAAGGTCTCAAAGCGCCCTTTGTGGGTTTTCACTTTGGCCTCTTTCCCTTTTTAAGTATAGCACTTCTTGACTGAATCTGAATTCACAGGATTGGGCAAGTTTTTCCCATCCATTTCAGTCAAAATTAGTGCCCCTCTAGAGAAAGCCTTCTTTACCACATAAGGTCCTTCCCAGTTTGGCATCCATTTCCCTCTAAAATCTTTTTGTATGGGAAAGATCTTTTTCAATACTAGGTCCCCAAAGATCTTTTTCAATACTAGGTCCCCCTCATGAAATTCTCTTGGACGAACTTTTTGTCATAGGCTCGCATCATTTGTTTTTGGTACATCTGGCCATGACAGATAGCTCTTAACCTCTTTTTTTTATCAAATTCAACTGATCATATTGAGACTGGATCCATTCTGCTTCATCCACCTTCACTTATGATAAAAATCTGAGAGAAGGAATCTTGACTTCGATAGGCATAACCGCCTCCATTCGGTAGACCAAAAAGAAAGGCGTTGCCCCGGTGGAGGTCCTGACAGATGTTCGATAAGAGAAGAGAGAAAATGGTAACTTCTCGTGCCAATCTTTATAAGTCTCAACCATTTTCCCTACGATCTTCTTAAAGTTTTTATTGGCTACCTCCACTACCCCATTCATTTTCAGGCGATACGGTGACGAGTTGTGGTGTCTGATCTTGAACTAACTGTAGACCTTAGCTATTGTGCTATTGTTCAAGTTCAATGCATTGTCAGATATGATCCTCTTCGATATTTCATATCGATATATGATCTTCTTCTTTAAGAATTTGCTTACTGCCGATTTTGTAACATTGGCATATGAAGCTGCCTCTACCCACTTGGTAAAGTAGTCGATTACCATAAAGATGAATCGATTCCCATTAGAAGCTTTTGGCTATATTGGTCCAATCACATCCATGCCCTACATAGAGAAAGGCCATGGGGAAGTCATAACATGCAAAGGCGAAGGAGGTACATGAATTTTGTCTACATAGATTTGACATTTGTGACACCTCTTAGCATAATTGATGCAGTCTCCCTCTATGGTAGACCAGTAATATCCAAATCTCATAATTTGTCTTGCCATTGTGAAACCATTAGCATGCATTCCACAAATACCCTCGTGGACTTCTTCCAAAATTTTCTTAGCTTCAACAGCGTCCACACATCTCAATAGTACCTGATCCTTTCTTCTTTTGTACAAGATCTCTCCATCAAAGAAATAATCATAGGCTAGTCTTCTCAACGTCCTTTAATCATTCTCAATTGCCTGGTTAGGATACTCACGATTTCTCACATATCGCAATATATCTTGATACCAAGGGTGGTCATCTCTCTCTTCTTCCTTTATGTTGTAACAATGAGATGGGGCCTCGTAAATACTCATCTGAATAGGTTTTACATATTCTTGTTTGTCCACTTTGATCATGGAAGCCAAAGTAGCCAAAGCATCTGCCATCTGGTTTTCGTCTCGCAGGAGATAATTGAAGGTAATATCATTAAACTCCTCGATTAACCCTAAAACTAACCTTCGATAATTGATCAATTTGGAGTCTCTTGTCTCCCATTCAACTTTAAATTGGTAGATCACTAGTGCAGAATCTTCGTATACTTCCAGCACTTTGACCTTGCGTTCTATGGCTGCACAAAGTCCCATGATACATGCCTCATACTCTACCATATTATTTTTGCAATCAAAATCCAATTTATATATGAATGGATAATGATCTCCATTTGAGGCTCCATCAAATTTCAATTTCCAAAGGTGATCTTTTGTATCGTCCTTTTCAGTAGCTGCCACAGACATTAGCTCTTCATTGGGGAACTCAAAATTCAAGGGCTCATAATCTTTTAGAGCTCTGCTGGCCAGAAAATCTACTATTGCGCTCCCTTTCACGGCCTTTTGGCTCGCATAGATTATATCAAATTCAGAGAGAAAAATTTGCCATCTAGCCATCCTTCCGTGCAAAGCATTTGACTCCATCATATATTTTAGAAGGTCCAACTTCGAGATTAGCCAGGTCGTATGGTACAGCATGTATTGCCTCAACCTCTGAGTTGTCTAGATTAAAGCGCAACACAATTTCTCAATCAGCAAATATCTCAATTCACACTCAGTAAATTTCTTGCTGAGGTAATATATTGCCTTTTCTTTTCTTCCTGGCTCATCATGTTGACCAAGTACACATCCCGTAGAGTTATTAAACACTGTTAAATACAGTATTAATGGCCTATCTAGGCTTAGATGTGACAGCACTGGGGGACTTGACAAGTACTTTTTAACCTTATCGAAAGCTTTTTAGCATTCATCATCCTATACACCTAGGTCGTGTTTTTTAAGAAGATGAAATATGGGGTCACATTTCTCAGTTAATTGTGAAATGAATCGAGCAATGTAATTTAGCCTTCCAAAGAAGCCTCAAACTTCTTTTTGAGTACGTGGTGGAGGTAATTCTTGTATAGCCCGTACTTTGTCTGATTTAATCTCAATTCCCCTCTCACTGACTATAAAGCCTAGCAGTTTTCCCGATCTAGCTCCAAAAGTACATTTTGTTGGATTGAACTTTAGTTGAATTTTTTTCAACCTCAAGAGCAACTTTCTCAGAACTTGGAGGTGTTCCTCTTTGGTTTGGGATTTGGCGATCATATCCTCGACATAAAATTTGATCTCTTTGTGCATCATATCATGGAACAAGGTCACCATAGCCCTTTGATACGTTGCTCTTGCATTCTTCAGCCCAAACGACATCACCTTGTAACAGAATGTACCCCACAAGGTTATGAAGGTAGTCTTTCCCATGTCTTCAGGATGCATCTTTATCTGATTATATCCCAAGAAGCCATCCATAAAGGAAAACAATAAGTAGCCTACCGTATTATCCACTAGAGTATCAATGTGAGGCAAAGGGAAGTTGTCCTTTGGGCTAGCGTTATTTAAGTCTCTATAATCCACAGACATTCGTACCTTTCCATCTTTCTTAGGAACAGGCACAATGTTGGCTACCAATTCTAAGTATTTGATAACCTGCAGGAATCCAGCATCAAATTGCTTTTTGACTTCCTCCTTTATTTTTAGCACAATGTTTGGCCTCATCCTTCGAAGTTTCTGCTGAACTGGCTTGCAATCTTCTTTTATGGGAAGGCGATGTACTACAATATCAGTGCTTAACCCAGGCATATCTTGGTATGGCCACACGAAGACATCTTTGAATTCTTTAAGTAACCCAACAAGGTCTTGCTTCGTTTCTTCGATTATGCATGTTCCCATTTTTACTACCTTTCCTTCTTTTAAAGTCACAATCTCCACTATCTCCTTATGAGGTAGAATTTGTTTCTCGGCTTGCTCTACCATCCTTAACAAATCCGGGGATAAGCCATAGTTTATGTCATCTTCAAAGTCCTGGGATCCCTCTAAACACAAGTCTTGCTTAAAAGGAGATTCTAAGTTAGTATCAGCCTCACTCATGTCATTGATATCCGGGAACCTATTGTAGGTACAAAAGAATATCCAAAGAATCGAATGAATGTAAGAATAATTATTTGTATGGTATGATTATGAATGAAATAAAAGAACGATTTGAAAGAATCTGAAATAATTGCTCGTATGGAGGGATCTAAAATAATTATTTGTATGGAAAGAATGAAAGAATATTCGTTCAAAATGATAGCAAAGATGTACTTTATTAAAATAATAATGCTTGAACATGAGCCTATTTCACAAAAAAAAATTCTTATTGCCACTAGGCTTAAAGCAACAAGTGTGTTTTGAACATTACTCTTAGTAAGCTCTAAATACTGCAGGAATTTCTTCTGCAGTCTAGTTGTCCAGAACACTCCCAGGTTCATAATGACGGATATTTGACAAGGTCCCTTCTTTAGTTGCTTCTTAAAATATGGCATTGATGTGAACATTTCTCAACATTTCTTCAATGTTTTCTTTCCCTGGCATCCTTTGCTCAGGATGAATAAACCCTTCCGATATGAAAATCTTGGATATGTGAGGAATTATCATGGGTTCCCACTTGATTTTTTCACCACTCAAATGTTCTCTTCTTCTTTCCTGCCTTTTTTTCCAACTCCTTCTTTCTTTGTCTCGCATCTGGCTTAAACCCTAAACCAAAGCGATCATGTTTGCCCTTAACATTGGGACCTTAACTTTTCCCTGGAGATGTCTCCCAAGTCCCTTTCCTGGTAAAGTTCCCTTTCTTATCATCAACTGTAGACCCATCCTTATAGTTTTAGATGTTTTTGGCGCCAAAATCTTGCTCCCTTCAGTGATAAATGTTACATTTACAAACTCCAAAGACCAAAAAGAACATTCGTTTGCTTCATCATCTGTCTCTAAATATGGCGTGTCATTGGTTACAATTGCAATAATATCCTCTTCGACATTTATCGTTATCAACTGACCTTCTGATACTAGCTTTAACTTCTGATGTAGCGACGAAGGCAGTACCCCTACCGAATGTATCCAAGGTCTCACTAACAAGCAGTTGTAGGAGGGTTTAATATCCATCACTAAGAAGTCCACCTCATATGTAGTTGGTTCAATCAACAAAGGTATTTCTATTCTCCCCATGACCCTTCTTTCTGTGCCATCGAATGCCCGCACTACATTCTGACATCCTTCATGTGTGAGCTATCCACAGGTAATCTATTTAATTTAGATAAGGGTAATACATTCAGTGCCGACCCATTGTCTATCATGACTCCTGAAAATTTATACCCTTTGCATCTGATAGTTATGTGTAGGGCTTTAGTGGATCCCATACCTCCTGGTGGTATTTCATCGCCATTGAAGAAGATGAAGTTATTAGCACTTATGTTATTAACCAATTGATCTAATTTATTGACAGAGATATCATTGGTCATGTACGTCTCATTTAACACTTTCATCAATGCACTTCGGTATACCTCTGAACTCAAGAGTAAAGCTAGTATAGATATGCGAGCTGGTTGTTTATACAACTATTCCACAACACTATACTCGTTATGTTTCAGGAACTTCAAGAATTCCTTAGCTTCCTCCTCTTTTACTAGCCCATTAATAGGCGGCTCAAGTTCAACGGCTTTTCCCTTCTTTTGCTCCACTATCAAGGCTTTTCCTTTTATGAGTTCTATTCGGGCATTTATCAAATCCTAATGTCTCCCACTACACGTATGAGAAACTACATCATGATCCTCTTTTGAAGCGCTAACTAAGTTCTCATTTCCCGGTATTGTCACGTTGCAATTATAATTCCAAGAAATCTTCCTATTATCTTGATAAGAGAAGACTGCAGGTTTCTGAATTATGATCTTTGGTCTCATCTGTACTCCAGCAACATTATTTTTAGGTCTTGAAATGATAACCACCGGGTAATTGACTTTTGGGCCCTTCATTGCTAATCATCCTTCCAATGCGCATATATTCCTTTCTTTCTCAACTTCTTCACAAAACTCCATCTCTTTGTTGTCCATCAAGCTCTGTACTAAGACTTTGAATTCGGCACATTCTTGAATCTTGTGCCCCTCTTCATGATGGAACTCACAATAGTTCTTCTTTTCGCAACCCCCTTTCTAAATCTGAAACGATTAACCCCTTTTTCACCATCTCCTTCCAGACCCATCTCAAAGGAGTTTTTACTTCTGCAATATCTGTCTTGATTTTTCTTCCCATATTTCCAATTATCACGTTCACCTCATTATCAGTATGATTGGGTAGCAAATTCTCTATGCTAGGTGCATCGTCAAATTTCACAATGCAAATTTTAATAAGCCTTTCAACTACTTTCTTAAAGGCAGTGCAGTTTTCTATTGAATGCCCCGAAATTCCTGTATGGTAGTCACATTGAGCGTTTGCATCATACCATTTGGGGTATAGGGGCTATAATGGCTTTAAGTAAAAAGGGGCCACCACATGCGCATCAAATAAACTTTGATATAACTCCCTATATGACATTGGGATTGGCGTAAATTGAAGCTTCTTAGTATTTTACTTTGTGCCAGATTCTTGTCTTAACAAACCCTGATGCCCTGTAGTCACTGCTCTTGGCTGATTAATAGTAAATGATTTGAGTACCCCATGTTTGTATTGTTCACCTCGTTTTCCTTTTTTCGTGGGGCTGACCTTTTGGTATTGTCCCCTGCCTCTATCCTTCTGCTTCTTATTGCATTCTCAATCATTTATCCAGTCATTACCATATCTGATAAGCTTTTTGTGGCACTTCCCAACATGTGGATAATGAATAGGGCCTTTAAAGTATTGATAAAGAGCATCGTTGTTTCTTTTTCTAAAAGCGATGGCTAAACCTGTATGGCAACTTCTCTCCACCTCTGTGCATATTGTCTAAAACTTTCATTCAACTTCTTTTCCAAGTTCTGAAAGGTGATTCTATTAGGGGTCATATCTGTCACATGACTATACTGCTTTATAAACACTTGTGCTAGGTCCTTCGACGAACTAATCTAGGTACGACTCAGCTAATTGTACCATTTGGATGCTGCCCCCACCAAACTGTCCTGGAAGCAATGGATCGTTGTTAACATACCCAGTCATTCTTCTACAGAACATGGTAATATGATCTTCAGGGCAACTAGTCCCGTTATACTTCTCGAATTCTGGCATTTTGAATTTATAGGGAAGTACCAGATCCAGAACCAAACTCAAATCCTTAGCATCAATTCCTCGATGAGTATTATCATTTTCCATTGCCCTAAATTTTTCCTCCAGCCATTTACATCGGTCTTCTAATTGTTTTGGAAATTCATTTCTTACCCTTTACTTTTCTGCCACCTTATTCAGATCGAGGATAGTAGGAATAGCTGGATTATCCCCTGGGTTAGAGCCTGATCCAGCTTAGAAGTTCATTGGTACCGAAACACCAGCCTAAAACTGTTGAGGCCTGATCATAACAGATGGTCTCCGTGGGTTCACTTCCAGTGGTGCTTGAGCATGTGTTGGTGTAAAACCCGGAGGATAAGGAAGTTCCTCATTATTCGCTCCATCATTGATTATAGGACTTTTTCCATTTTCCTGCCCCTCTGTCAGCAATTGGGATATGTGATTCATCATATTCCTTTGGGACTCCAGCATTTGGTCCCTCATATCTTGCTGGATCTTAGCCATTTACTCTTGCATCTGTGCTTGCATCTGTTCTTACCTCTCTTTCTCCATTTGTTCCAACATTTTTAGTCTTTCATCCATTACTTTAATTTTTCTTCGTGTACCGTAAGGATGCGTACTTGGTAGATTTTTGTCAACTTCCAGATTATTGAAATAATTTTTTAATTAATTAGGATCTTTTTGTAGACTTTAATGCATATGATATAATGTAATGCAGATGCATGAAATGAATGCAAAAAAGGCGTCGATTCTGATTCAATCCCATTTAGAAAACTTTACTAGAAAACAAAATTCTTTACATAAAACGGGTCACAAATAAGGCTTTTCCCTAATGCTCAAAGTTTTAATTTTCTTAAGCAATGAAGCTAGCTTCTGCCCCCAGTCTGACTCCAACCCATACTTCACACTCAGTATATCTGCCTGCACCGCCAAAGTCTACAAGTGATCAACTACCTCTCAAATCTGAGCTACGTCTTCTCCCATAATGTAATCTCTATTTTTGACTTGATTTTGAGAACGCTCTTCGCTTGCTTCAAGGAACTCAATTCACATTTCACAATTCTGTAATGCCGCCTCTAATTCTTCTACTTTTCCTTTCATTTCCTCCATCTTGTTTAAGCTTGCTCTCAACTCTATCACGGAATTATGATTTTGGTACTGATGAAGAGATTTTTCGAGTTCCACTACTCTAGCCTTTAATTTGCCCTGTTCATTTCGGCTTTCTGACAAACTCTTCTCTAGGGCCTCGTTTCGCGTTTGAGCCTCTTAAAATTTCCTTTCCCACCGATCAGCTTTGATCTTTTCCTCTCGAATCTCTTGACGCCACTGCTCTGAAGTTTTCCCCAACCCGGTAATTCTCATTAATAGACGTAGCTTTTTATAATTTGTCTTCAAACTATGCAGATCTTCCTCGGCCTTATTTTTCCCTTTTCTTAGCTTCTCGGCCTCTAACCTCTTAACATCCATGTCTAATCTCAAATTTATTTTTTCCTCCTCCAACTGCTCAATCCTCTTCCCAAGCTTGGAATCCTTCTTTTCGAAGTCCTTCCTTATGATCTCTAACTCTAATGGGACCACTTGCAAGCATTCCTCTATTGATTAAGCGCCCTCCAAATTCGTTCCAGGAATGTTATCATTGATCCTTTTACTAAACTATCTATTGTATTCAGGAGTCATCATTGAACCAACAGCCAATCTCTTCATCTAGCTAGTCTGCTTCCAAGTATCAGAAATCTCTCGAACCTTTTTCTTATAATTGTCCCCCTTATACGAGAACTCACATTGAACTAGTCCGTGTTTCACTGGTATAAACTGCCTTGATTTGTACTGCCTTAATACAAGTAAAGGGGCATATCCAACGGCTCCCCAAATTCCAAGAAAAGGAACCCAATCAAAACTCTCACACCGATAAAGGATCTCGTCGGGTACTATCCAAAGGGCTCTCCATTCAACATCCTCTTCTTTGAGATTTTGAAGAATTGCCATCCACCTTTCCTCTACTTTGTTGTCCCTCCTTTACGTAGCTGCTTTCTCCTTTAATGGGGAATAATTCTCAGAGAAGACTTGGTAAGAGACTTTGTCCACCTTCTAAAAATGACCATGAAACCATACCAATAACTACTGCGCCCATCCGATAAATCTACCTTCGCCTGCCCTTCGATACATGTTCAACGATCTGAATGTCTCAGCTAGAATTGCAGGTACAAGTGTGACCCTTTTATCAAGTTGAATAAATAAATCAGTGACTGCTTCATCTATATGCCTTAAAGCTTTGGCAAAAAATTTCCAAACCATAAATACTCAAGGCAAAAATGTTAACTTTCTTCTTTACATCCGGATGTGCTAGGATCAAGTCCCTCAAATTCACCCAAGGAATGCATTTACCATCCCCCTTTTGTTGAATTTGGGTCGTAACCCAATGTTCACTCATCCCAGTAATATTCATTAACTTCTTCACAAAAGTTGGGACATTAATGGCCCTAGAGTAAGCTTTGCTGACTTGGATCTTTGGACAACAAAGCAAGGTGGTATATTCTTCCACAGTGGGCACCAAGTCCACCTTTCTGAAAGTGAAACAACTATAGGAAGGGTTCAAAAACTGAGCCATAGCCCGAAACAAATGCTTGTCCACCTTGATGTCGAGCAGGTAGGGTAGATTGCCATAATTATGGTAGAACAACTGCTTAGTCTCATCATCCCAACGGGCCCATATATCTTTCAATTCCTGAAGCTCATTTTGTGTCACACTGATACGGGTGAAGTCCCACAACTCTGATGTATACCCCTCAACTAAACTATCCTTGTAACACCCCAAACCTAGCCCAGACATTATGGCCGAATCTGACGTGTCACATTGAAACGTTACTAGTGAAGTCATGTTTTGTTTAAAATATTTTCTTAATGTTCAAAGAATATTTAAATTTTAAATTAAAGAGAATGGAAGCTGTGCACCAGGTAGGATACCAGAAAAGAGGACGTGAGTCTATTAGACTGCTTAAGTACCAAGCTTTCCACAGATCCATTCCTAGACATGCACACAACCATTGCCACACTTTAACTGAGCGATTGTTTAGAAGAAACCATTTTGTTTTTATCCATTTGAAATCACTTATTAAATTTTGAAAATGTTTTCATTGCGGAAGCTTTATCTTGTTTCGCGATATTTTGAAATCAGTCATTTCTTTTGAAAATGCGCCCTAGAGCTATTCAATTTCAAACACTTAAATCAATATCATGCCTAAGCTAACAAAACAAACCAAAACAATTAAAAATAATTAAAGCGGCCTTATTACAAATTAAAAACCCGAAAACATAAAGGAAATAATCTAAAATAAAAGTGAAGGTATAAACACTTATTTTAAACAGTCCACATGGCCACTCTGAATCCCTCCAGCTCCAAGTCCACCGATCTAAGGCTCACTTGCAAAGATGGGAAAAAGGGGGTGAGTTTGGAAAACTCAATGTGTAAAGTATCCCAACCAGAGCCCAAATTAGTTCAAGCTTTACTGGGCCAAAACCCTATTCAGAAATCAGAGTTAACTGGGCCTTAGCCCATATCAATATTAATCTGGGTCATAGCCCCTTACAATATCAGAGTATACTGGGCCTAGCCCATATCAGTATTAATCTGGGTCGAAGCCCTATTACAAGTCGAGATATATTGGGCCTTGCCTGTAACACCCCTTACCCGTATCCAAGGCTGGAACAGAGTACGGGGCATTATCAGACTTAACAATACACATAGATGAAAATCGGGCCATAAAATTTCATTTAATTCAAAACTTTTCGAACACATGCATAACAAACAAAGCTAACATGTCATCACACCAAAACATAGGACATGGCACGATTAATTAAACTTATAAACCATAATAGATAAGGACTACATCTCATGATCATATACGATAACTCAATGCAGACTGATACGTATGGTCAAAATCATAATGAAAATTACGTATCACAAACCAACTTCCTATACATGCCACTCACTTGATATTTCTAATATTTGAATTAATTCTTCCAAAAATGATAGTTTGATAGTGTGATTTTGCCTCCGACGATCTCCAACCCCGAGCCGACCTGCCAATACTAAAGAAATGGAGAGGATGGGTAAGCTTTACGCTTAGTAAGTTCATATGAAAATAATAAGCAATTACTATCATGCTTTTCAAGATAAAACACTATAATTGTACAATTACACATGTTCAGGACAGGCTGTTTTCTGGAGTCCCAATGTAAAAAAAATCATATCTCAAGGTACAAAACTCGAAATCCAATTCCGTAAATTTTCCCTGAAACTAGACTCATGTTTCTACTTACTAATTTTTTTCTAGAATTTTTGGTTGGGCAATTTAGTACAGTTTATTAGTTAAAGTCTCCCCTGTTTCAGGGTATGACTACTCTGACCCCTGTGCACTACGAACCAAATTTCTCCCTGTACAGAATTCCAACGACCATGGCATTTGTTTCCTTTAAAAATAGACTCAAATATGAATCCATTAATGTAAGGTATGACTCTTAATAATTTTTGTAAAATTTATGGTGAATTTATAAAGTCAGAATAAGGGATCTCGAATTCATTCAGACCCTATTTCACAAGAATTCAAATATCACGCAGTATAGAATTCTTTTGCTTCCTCTGTTTCTTTTATGTGAAAATAGACTCATTAGGCTTTATTTTCATATATCATTAGCATTTTTATTCAACTTCCACGATTTTTGGTAAATTTTTAAAATCACGCAACTGCTGCTGTCCAACACTGTTTTACTACTAAAGTTCACTTTTACACGATTCACTTAATCCATTCCATTTTACCGAGGTTCGCTCAAATATCGAGCATATTGCTCATAAATTCAAATAAACATATACTTGCACTTGTTCATCACATAATCACTTTCACATGTATTTTCATTTAATCGATTTCCCGTTGAACTCATCGGAATAATAACAAATACACAATTGCCTGCACATTTTCCCATTTCCACACTTGTAGCCGAAGCTATCTGGTACGCATAGTAGCCTGCACTTAGTACTACACATGCGACCAATAATCTGGTACACGTAGTAGCCTGCATTAGTACTACACACGTGATCACAGTTTTCGGGTACGCATAGTAGCCTGCACTTAGTACTACACATGCGACCAATTATCCGGTACACGTAGTAGCCTGCACTTAGTACTACACACGTGATCACAGTTTTCGAGTACGCATAGTAGCCTGCACTTAGTACTACACATGCGACCAATTATCCGGTACACGTAGTAGCCTGCACTTAGTACTACACACTTGACCTCACCATAGTTCATTTGTATCGTTTCTATTCCGAAGGTTCAACCGGGAAATTCCTCACTTTTCAACATTTTACTAAATTGTCCGTAATCAATTTAAATTCATAACTTACATCAAATAACCATTTGATAGGCAGCCACATTTCATATGATATCAAAATATAATAACATAAAAAGAATCGATAGATTATTTATGTACGAACTTACTCGAAGTGTCGATCTCACTATCCATAGTACCAATTGTCCATTCATAGTATAATAAGACACAACTCAAATATCAAATCAGCTTTTAAGAATTTACATAGCATATATCACATATTTCATATATCACTTGTCATGTATCATCATTTTCTTGCATTTCATGTAACATTCTTTCATGTCATATTTCCACATCATAAACGCCATTCCATCAACTTTTCCAATATATTAAATCATACAATATATGCAATAATAGTAAGAAATATAATTCAAATATAACATTGCATTATTATTATCATGCGAACTTACCTCGATCCAGAAACGACAATTTACTATTTTAGTCCATAACCTTGTATTTTCCCGATTTAAGCACGAATCTCGATTTCCTTCATCTATAATATCACATTTAGCCTAATAATTAGTCACATTATTCATACGGGTCCAAAAATCATATTTTTACAAATTTTCATTTTGACCCCTAAACTTTTGCATATTTGTACTTTTGCCCCAAGGTTCGGAAATTAAACTTCATCCTATTTTCTTAAGTTTTATGACATGCTGATCATTTTTGCCTTCTATGGCAACATCAAATTCTCACTCTAACATGTACTTATGACTATTAAGTATTTTTACCGATTAAGCCCTTTTACTCGTTTTCACTTAAAACCGAGTAGCACAAGTTGTCTAACATAATTTAAAACCTTATATTCCATCATAAAACACCAAAATACACAAATTTCACCTATGGGTATTTTTCCAAATATGAACCCTAGGTTGAATTATTGCTAGCATAAGCTAAATCAAGTTACCGGGACTCCAAAAACGTAAAAATCATTAAAAACGAGGCTAGAACGGACTTACAATCGAGCTTGGAAGCTTGGAAACCCTAGCCATGGAGTCTCCCTTGGTATACACGTCCATGGTGATGAAGATGAGCAAAATTGGCTTTTAATTTTGTATTTTAATTCATTTTACCCCTAAATGACGAAAATGCCCTTTTTACTAAACTTTCCAAAAATTCCATCCATGTCCAATTTTTGTCCATAAACTTAAAAATTGGTCAAATTCCTATTTAAGACCTCCTAATTAATATTTCAAAGCAATTTCATACTAGAAACTTCTAGAATGCAAGTTTTGCAACTTATTCAATTTAGTCCCTAACTTCAAATTAAGCACTTTATGCATAGAATTTCTTCACGAAATTTTCACACAATCATGAAATCATATCATATGCCTCAAAATAATCATAAAATAATTATTTCTATCTCGGATTTGTGGTCACAAAATCACTATTCCGATTAGGCCCTAGTTCGGGATATTACAACTCTCCCCCCTTTAGGGATTTTCGTCCTCGAAAATCTTACCGAAAAAGTGATCTTCACTTAAATTCCTCAATTTCATATTCAGTACTGAAGAACTTTCACTCAGGCGGTGCCTCCAATATATCTCTTTAATTTCTCATATATTCTGAAAGCTTACGGACTCATCTCTTAATTGTTCTTAAATTTTCAACCCTTCTCTGTTTCCCTTGTCATCTTGACATAAAACCAAATCTCAATTTGGTTAATAGAGACTAGAATTCCAAGAAATCCAAAAATCAAAGGGACCTACACTCTTCTGAAATAATCATACAGATTTTCATCATCAATAAATCACAATCCAATAACATCTGAATCAAATTACAGTACTCGTCATTACTCTCTGAATGAATAAGCAAATTTTCACTGTGAGCTTCATACAATTCTTTCTGTATAAGCCTCGGAATAATAATACCATGAATTAGATCCAATCTAAAATTCAACGTCAGAAGTCGATCCTCACTGTACTCTTTTAGTTTACTACTCACAATCACATTTCCCTCTTTCCACTACGGAAATAATTTTGATATAACCTCGAAAATAATCCTTTATTTTAGTTACAAAATAATTCATCATGCCATCCCTTACTATTCATTCATTACGTTAGTCAAAACCGTCTCAATTGCATTAACTCAAGTACCAAAATATCTCATTTGAAGACATTAACTATAATTGACTTACTTGAGAGAAGAAATCCACCATACCGATTGAAACTCGCACTTTTATCAGTTATGCCTTTACTGTTGTTAAACCTTACACGAAAATTAGAAAAGTCCCAATACTAAAATCACCACATTACCCAAATCAAATCAGAAGTATAGTCATACTTGACATGATTATCACGAGCTGAAGAATGCACTCCAAACATGAGTCATATTTGACAAATTACGGAATAAAGATAACAAGAAAACCGAATAAAGAAATCCAAGATACGATACTATGACAGAAAATTGAAAACCAAACTCATAGGAAAATATAGAAGATCCAGATAATTCCTTAGAGAAAAGAAATCCAGTAGAAAACATCATTTAATCTCACTGGAATCAAATGCGACAAGAACAATGTATCTTCCTATATATATACATATCAAATGGAGCATCAAGTAGAAGAAATAGAATCATAGTATCATACATATTCTCTCATCATTTTTTTTATCAGGCATAATATAATAGAATGCCCGAAGGAATAGAGCAATACAAATTATAAACCAGTCAAACTACCAATGCTTTCGTCTAACATCAAGATTAGAAAATATCCCCATATAACAAGAATTTCTTCAAAAGATCAATAACCATAGAAATATTTCTGGGAGCAGATAAACGCATAGAACATCTTAGAAGAAACTGCTAAAATCTGTCTAGTCGTAACTGTCACACTCAGATATTATACATTTCAGATATCATTTCCCCAACTATTTCTGCCATCACAAATTTCATATTACTTTTCACTAAAGAAGACTAGTTCTGAATAAATTTTGATTTGCACTTTTCTCGACTTTGTACCTTAGTAATTCGATTTATCAAAATAAATTTCTTCTCTAACTGGAATAGTGCATAACTCCAATAATCCTTATGCCAATCTGATACTTGTTTTATTTTTTTATTTTTTTTAGCTTTGACTTTACTTATCAACTCATTCTTCAATCTCTAATCATATTTATAATTATTCTAGCACTGAACTCTTTGGTTTCTCAACCGGAAACTTATTCAGTACAAATCTCATGAAATTCCATTATAAAACACCACTTTGGTAAGGGGGAAGGGGTCGTAGGGCCTCTGACTCAACTCTCATATACATATACATGTAACACAGTTTTCATCATAGCAATCATATCTCAATCATGTTATTCATTTGGAGTAACTAACATTCATATTGGTTTAATGCCCACTTTCCAGTTATCTCATTTAGTCAAGTATAATTATACATGCATCCTATGTTTTCTGGATAGCTTGACTTATCCATTCATCTACTCAAACAAATCATACTCATGACATCATATAAGGGTTAAACAAACATAGATATTTGCATCATAATCGCAACTTTCATTTCATGCATCATCATATACATATCATTACAATCACATAATTCAGTCCAAACAATTTAACATAGATAAATTCATTTCATTATAATCATTTATCTCATAAAAAAAATATCATTGACATTCATCAACATTCAACGTTCAATCAAGACAATGACATTTTCATTCATATCATGATATTAGGAACTTTTACTCATACCTCTAAGAATTTCTATTTATCCCGTTCATCTTATCAAGTAAGTCAAATACACTGCACCATATGAGCATCAAGCAAGTATGGATGTAACACCCCAAACCCGGCCAAGACGTTATGACCGGATCCGGTGCGCCACATCGATGCGTTCAAAACGTTCCGTTTTACTTAGTTTGGAAAACTTAGTTGGGGTTGTAAAAGATACTTTTTAAAGCAGGTTAAGGAGAATAGAAGCTGTGCACCAGGTAGGAAACCAGGAAGAAAAGGAGGTGAGTCCGTCGGACTGCTTAAGTACCAAGCTCCCTTCGGATCCAATCCTAGACATCCACACCACCATTGCCACACCTTAACGACTCGTATAATTTTGAGAAAATCGTCTGGTTATGTCTATCTTATGAAAATGATTAAGTTTGAAAACGTTTACTTAGCAGAAGTCTTACTTGTAATCATGTTATTTTGCAATCCCTTAATGTTTTTGAAAACGCGTCCTAAAGCTAACCCATTTTCCTTAGTCATCATAGTTTTTTCATCATAGTAAAATAAAATAATAAAAGTAAAACAAAACCATAAAAATAATTAAAAGGCTTTATCACACTTAAAACCCAAAACCATAGATGAAATTAAAAGGACGTCCAGTTCACCAGAAAGAAACCAGGTTCGTAGAAACATGTGGCCAGTCCAAATCCCTCACAGCTCCAAGCCCACTATGGTTGAGGATTACCTGCGAGGGTGAAAATAAGGGGTGAGTTTTGGAAAACTCAGTGTGTAATTCAACCCAACCATAGCCTAAATCAGTTCAAAGCACAGAGACAGAATAAGTTGGCCTCAGCCCAGAACAGATATCAGAATAAAACCCGTAGGCCCAGAACAGACCAGAACAGATATATCATGCTTATGCAGAAACCAAACCATATCCAACCACATACACCCCCATACCATCCTTTCACCATGTGGGGAGACTACTCGACCCACCCAACCGCTACACGCCACAGAAATATGCAGCATGGCTGCCAGATACAAAAAATGTGACAGAGTCACCAGATACAGATATTTTGTGGCAGTGCCACCAGAACAGATATACGTGGCAGGGCCACCAGAACAGATAATTTGTGGCATAGCCACCAGGACGCTTCCTCCATAATATAACCCATGTCCCCATGCAACAGATATACATTCATGGCATACATCATACAGATGTAATTCATCATGTTTTTCAGACAAAATTAACCCTAGGGGTATAAAGGTCATTTTGCATACATAGGGGTATGATGGTAATTTTGCATACATAGGGGTATTCTAGTAAATCTAACTATTTCTACAGTTTTCATGCATATCGTAGCTGTTACGTTTAGCCAGAAACACATACCGAGCATTCTTACCGAATTGGGCCCGTTGGCCCATTAACCCAGTTTTGGCCCATTAAGCCCAAAATATCACAACGCACGAAATCACGCGTACTGCAGTTTTATCACTTCCGATTACCAGTAATAATTACCCATACGTCTCACGAGCATTCGCACACTCGCAAGCGCCCAAAATACCAGTTTTTCGGTATTTCGGCTTTTCAGCTTTTGCCGATCTAACCTATGAAAGGGTGTCAGTTACACACCTATTTTCGGGATTTCCTCGTCAAGATCTACACCCGAACTGCCTACAATTGAATCACTTACTATTACTCCAAATATCAAAAATACAATTGAGTATCTAGTCCCTTACCACATTCGGCCAAACATGCCAAAAACCCTTATTGCTCTTACCTTACTGCTGAAAGATGGTTAACTCCAAAGATCCGATCGTTCCACCTGTCCAAGCCCTTGATCAACCGCCTCTAAATCACGCTATTACCAAAACAAAATAGTTATTACGAACCCTCAGGGTTACAAGTCCAAATCGACAACCTCCCTAACTTTTAGGGATTTCAGCTTTTCCTAAAATATGTAAGAAGACTAAGTTTTGGCGAAGACTTACCACCGATTCCTTAGTGACTGATTCCAATGAGTTTCCCACTCGATCCCGATGTAGATCTAAGCCCTCAGATGATAACAAAAGTCGATATTTCAGTGACTTCAGTATTCGGCCAAGTCCCTTTTAATGTGGGGTTTTTCGGCTTTTTTGCAACTTATGTTTAGAAAGGTAAAACGAGGGGGTTTTGCTATGGTCTTGTCGTCAAAAATTGAGGTTTTAGAGGCCTAGCAAATCGGCCACAAATGATGAAGGGAAGAGATGTGGTTTTGGTTATAAGAAATCGGCACAAAAAGAATAAGCTTTCGGGATTTTGGCTTTTTATGATATTCGGCTTATAAGGCTAAAAATAAAATGATTAAGGATGTGATGAAGAGTAAAGAGATAGAAGGGTTCGGCTATGGAGAATGAAGAGGAGAAGGTAGATGGAGAAAAAGAAATAAAGAAAAGAGGAGAAGAAAAGATGATCAGAATTTCGGCACAACACACCCCAAATGCCGAAATTCCCACTACTACAATACCTAGCCGAATTTCCCATGCTAGAGTCCCTTGGCCGGCCACCTCTTGCTCCTTGATCAGCTCATAGATTTCCTCCCTTATCTTTATCCTTATTCAATCCCCTTACCTTCTTAAACTCTTCCTGACAGACTTTTATTTCAGTTCCATTACTTCCCTTTCCTGTACATAAAAATTAATCACTTAATTTGCTGTCATTGTGACTTGAATCTAGGTCCTCCCCAAGCTTCCACACGCCACTAACATCCTTCCCAGTGGCGTCACATGCCACTTCACCACTTGCTTCCTTGTGATCCATTTTTCACAAATAATTCCTAAAAAGCCCAATTTATCAGAACCCCTTTCCCCTACAGATTTAAAATTAATTAAAACTACCGGGTTTTATCCTAAGCTTGGGCCTTCTAGAGGCCCACCAACATAATTAATCCTACACATAACAAACAGAACACAGAATTTTAAATTTTACAACCTTTACATAATTCCCGAAAATTTGGGGCGTTACAACTCTACCCTCCTTAAAGAAATTTCGTCCTCGAAATTTACCTGATCCGAACAGATGAGGGTATTGTTGTTGCATTGCCTCCTCTGGCTCCCAAGTAGCTTCTTCTCTGCCATGGTTACGCCAAAGCACTTTCACTAATGGTACTGATTTCCTCCTCAGAACCTTAACGTCTCGATCCAATATTTGTACAGGCTCCTCCTCAAAGGTCAAATCGGTTCGCACCTCAATTTCTGCAACCGGCACGACATGAGTAGGGTCAGAACGATAACGCCTTAACATGGAGACGTGAAAAACATCGTGAATCCTGTCTAGCTCTGGAGGCAATTCCAACTGATAAGCCACTGGGCCTACTCGCTTCAAAACCCGATAAGGCCCAATGAACTGCGGACTCAACTTGCCCTTCTTCCCAAACCTTAGTATCTTCTTCCAAGGTGAAACCTTCAAGAAGACCATATCGCCCACTGAGTATTCAATCTCCTTACGCTTCAGATCTGCATACGACTTTTTCCTATCAGACGCTTCCTTTAACCGATCTCTAATTAACTTGACCTTATCCTCAGTATCTGCCACCAACTCAGGTCCAAGAACTTGTCGCTCCCCCAGTTCAGTCCAACAACTAGGTGTTCGACACCTTCGCCCATACATTGCTTCATAAGGTGCCATTCGAATACTCGACTGATAACTATTATTGTATGCAAACTCTGCCAAAGGCAAGTAATCCTCCCAACTACCTCGGAAATCAATAACACATCCCCTCAACCTGTCTTCCAGAATCTGAATAACTCTTTTCGATTGACCATAAGTTTGGGGATGGAAAGCCGTACTAAAGTTCAATCGCGTTCCCAACGCTTCATGCAACTTTTGCCAAAACCGAGATGTGAATCTAAGATCCCGATCAGAGATAATCGAAACCGGAACTCCATGCAGTTGTACAATCTCCGCCACATACAACTTGGCTAACTTCTGAAGAGAAAAGTCTGTTCGAACAGGTATAAAATGAGCCGACTTGGTCAACCTATCCACAATCACCCATATCGAATCTTTCTTCGATGGTGACAAGGGTAGCCCACTCACAAAGTCCATGGTTACCCTCTCCCACTTCCAAAGTGGTATTTTTACTGGTTGCAATAATCCAGAAGGTAACTGATGCTCAGCTTTCACCTGCTGGCATGTCAGACATTTCCCCACAAATTCAGTTACCTCTCGCTTAAGTCCAGGCCACCAATACAGTTCTCGCAAGTCATGGTACAACTTACTCCCCCCAGGATGCATGGCACAAAGTCCCCTATGAGCTTCCTTCAAAAGTGACTGTCTCAAGTCAGAGTCCTTCGGAACACAAATTCTACCTCGAAAACACAGAACCCCATCATCATTTAACCCAAACTCAGAAGTTTCCCCTTCCTTAACTTGTTGAAAACGAGGGACCAAAGACTCATCTTTCAACTGCTTTTCCTTAATCTGATCCACCCAGGTTGGCCTTACTTGCAATTCAGCCAACAGACTTCCATCATCATACATGCTTAGACGAGCAAACATTGCTCTCAGATCAGATACAGCTCTACGACTTAGAGCATCGGCCACCACATTAGCCTTCCCTGGGTGATATTCGATTGAACAATCATAATCCTTAAGCAACTCGATCCATCTCCTTTGCCTAAGGTTCAGTTCCTTCTGAGTCAGCAAATACTTGAGACTCTTATGATCTGTGTATATAATTCACCTTTCCCCGTACAAGTAGTGTCTCCAGATTTTAAGCGTAAAGATCACTGCTGCTAACTCCAAATCATGAGTAGGATAGTTCCCTTCGTGAGGCTTAAGTTGTCGAGACGCATAAGCAACCACCTTACCCTCTTGCATCAACACACAACCCAAACCTACGTGTGATGCATCACTGTACACAGTAAAATCTTTTCCAGACTCTGGTTGAATTAACACAGGTGCTTCAGTCAGAACTTTCTTCAACCTCTCAAAAGCTTCTTGCTGCTTCTCCGTCCAAACAAAAGGTACTCCTTTCCTTATAAGTTTTGTGAGAGGTGCTTCCATCACAGAAAAACCTTCCACAAACCGTCTGTAGTAACCTGCCAATCCTAGGAAACTTTGAATTTCTGAAACCGACCTAGGTGGCTTCCATTCCAAAATTGCTTCAATCTTTCGAGGATCCACTCTAATCCCCTCTACATCTGTTTGACTTACAAATGCCAAATAGGCCTCACAACCTTTTCGAATCCACTTTTCAGCCCTCAATGCCGATATCACATTAGACAAATAGTCCCTTCGCTCACCTATCACCATAACCTCATCCCCTTCCGTGGTCCTTAGCACCATTCGCTTAGCAGCACAGTCCAGAGTCGCCTTATACTTAACAAGCCAGTCCATTCCCAGAATGATGTCAAATTCTCCAAACGGCAACTCCATTAGATCGCCAGGAAAGATCCTACCTTGAGTTTCTAAGGGTACATCCTTATACAGCTTGTCTACCCTAACCGAGTGACCCAAAGGACTTAACACAGATACCCCACTCACTATCTCCTCAGAATGCACTCCCAAAGACCCAGATATGGCACACGCAATATAAGAATGAGTAGATCCAATATCCACAAAGGCAGTATACGGCATATTAGAAACTAAAAACGTACCAGTTATGACATCAGGTGCGTCGCCCTCCTCTCGACGATGAGCTGCATACACCAACGCTGGCTGCCGAGCCTCCACATTTTCGGCTCCCCTGCCAGGCGCCCCTCGACCTCGACCATTTCCATTCCCATTTCCGCCCCTACCTTGTCCACGTCCTCTCGGTGGTTGTGGTCCACCTCTCATGGGTTGAACAACCCTCTGTACAGCAACCTGAGCCTGATCAGCTCTCTGTGGACAGTCCTTAACTCTGTGCTCCATAGATCCGCATCGAAAACAAGCACCAGAACGTTTCCTACACTCACCCAGGTGTACCTTACCACAGTCCCCACAGATTGGCGGTCTAACCACATTCATCGGAACGGCTCGAACTGGCTCCTCCACTCTCGCCCTTTTGGCATTCTTGTTTGCTCCACCCGAAGGTCCAGAATCCCTCCGGAAATGGTTCCAATCTTTCTCACGGTTCTGCCTCTCAGTACGCTTTACCTCCTCAGCGATCTTAGCTTTTTCCACCAGAACCGCGAAGTCACGCTCCCTCTGCGGAGCAATCAGCACCTTAAGGTCATCTCTGAGTCCATCCTCAAAGCGAACGCTACGCTCATACTCCGTAGCAACTATTCCCACAGCATACCTACTCAGCCTCAGAAATTCAGCCTCGTACTCAGCAACAGTTTTGCCTCCTTGGACCAGATTCAGGAATTCTTTCCTACGGGCGTCCACATAACTTGCCCCGACGTACTTTCCTTTAAAGGCTGTCTTAAACAGCTCCCAAGTAACCCTATCAGCTGGGGTTCCATCCCTCACGATGAGCCACCACTGATAAGCCTCATCTCGCAGTAACGATACGGCCCCCTTCAGCTTCTGCTCCACAGAACAGTCTAAGTCATCCATAATTCGTTCTGTGGCCTCCAACCAATATTCTGCCACATTCGGGGCTACACCAGATACGCCCCTAAAGATCTCTGCTCCATTAGCCCGGAGTTGTTCAGAAATCGACCCTCGAATTTTATTGCCTGAACTTGCCCCGGTAACCCTTTCCAAAACTCGAAGCATTGCCTGCGACAGGGCGTCATCCCCGGCATCATGATCATGAGATTCCACTTCCGTTGCCGAAGGTACCGGTGCTTCTGCCGCTGGCATATGTCCTGAAGATGAAGATCCCGCTCGAGGTCTTCCTCGGCCTCGTCCACGGCCTCTGCCTCGAGCTGCTCGCGTACTCATATCGTATAATCTGATTACAAATTTTATGCATTAATTTTAGCATTCCAGTGATTATTACAGATGTTTTATGATTCAAATAGTAATTCAGAGATGGTTTTCGTAGAATCGGCGTCTAACTACAGTTTCAGTCTTTTAGCAAGCTTTTCTAGGGTTTCAGTAGCATCCTATCTAGAGTATTCTAGTAAAGTTTCAGTACAGACAGATAATTCAGAATATATTCAGAAAAATTCAGAATACTTACAGGCTTGGGCTAGAGATTCGGAATGCCACCTTCAGAAGTCCAGATCTAAAAACTGATTTTTTTTTGAAAATCTTCGTTTTTGTAAACCCATTCCACAGCCGAGTTGTTGCAACTTGGCTCTGATACCACTAAATGTAACACCCCAAACCCGGGCTAGACGTTATGACCGAATTCGGTGCGCCACATCGATGCGTTCAAAACGTTCCGTTTTACTTAGTTTGGAAAACTTAGTTGGGGTTGTAAAAGATACTTTTTAAAGCAGGTTAAGGTGAATAGAAGCTGTGCACTAGGTAGGAAACCAGGAAGAAGAGGAGGTGAGTCCGTCGGACTGTTTAAGTACCAAGCTCCCTTCGGATCCAATCCTAGACATGCACACCACCATTGCCACACCTTAACGACTCGTATAATTTTGAGAAAACCGTCTGGCTATGTCTATCTTATGAAAATGATTAAGTTTGAAAACGTTTGCTTAGCGGAAGTCTTACTTGTAATCGTGTTATTTTGAAATCCCTTAATGTTTTTGAAAACGCGTCCTAAAGCTAACCCATTTTCCTTAGTCATTATAGTTTTTTCATCATAGTAAAATAAAATAATAAAAGTAAAACAAAACCATAAAAATAATTAAAAGGCCTTATTACACTTAAAACCTAAAACCATAGATGAAATTAAAAGGACGTCCAGTTCACCAGAAAGAAACCAGGTTCGTAGAAACATGTGGCCAGTCCAAATCCCTCACAGCTCCAAGCCCACTATGGTTGAGGATTACCTGCGAGGGTGAAAATAAGGGGTGAGTTTTGGAAAACTCAGTGTGTAATTCAACCTAACCATAGCCTAAATCAGTTCAAACCATAGAGACAGAATAAGTTGGCCTCAGCCCAGAACAGATATCACAATAAAGCCCGTAGGCCCAGAACAGACCAGAACAGATATATCATGCTTATGCAGAAACCCAACCATATCCAACCACATACACCCCCATACCATCCTTTCACCATGTGGGGAGACTACTCGACCCACCCAACCGCTACACGCCACAGAAATATGCAGCATGGCTGCCAGATACAGAAAATGTGACAGAGTCACCAGATACAGATATTTTGTGGCAGTGCCACCAGAACAGATATACGTGGCAGGGCCACCAGAAAAGATAATTTGTGGCATAGCCACCAGGACGCCTCCTCCATAATATAACCCATGTCCCCATGCAACAGATATACATTCATGGCATACATCATACAGATTTACACCCGATCTAGCCTATGAAAAGGTGTTAGTTACACACCTGTTTTTGGGATTTCCTTGTCGAGATCTACACCCGAACTTCCTACAATTGAATCACTTACTATTACTCCAAATATCAAAAATAAAATTGAGTATCTAGTCCCTTACCACATTCGGCCAAACATGCCAAAAACCCTTATTGCTCTTACCTTACTGTCGAAAGATGGTTAACTCCAAAGATCTGATCGTTCCACCTGTCCAAGCCCTTGATCAACCGCCTCTAAATCACGCTATTACCAAAACAAAATAGTTATTACGACCCCTCAGGGTTACAAGTCCAAATCGACAACCTCCCTAACTTTTAGGGATTTCAGCTTTTCCTAAAATATGTAAGAAGACTAAGTTTTGGCGAAGACTTACCACCGATTCCTTAGTGACTGATTCCAATTAGTTTCCCACTCGATCCCGATGTAGATCTAAGCCCTCAGATGATAATAAAAGTTGATATTTCAGTGACTTCAGTATTCGGCCAAGTCCCTTTTAATGTGGGGTTTTTCGGCTTTTTTGCAACTTGTGTTTAGAAAGGTAAAACGAGGGGGTTTTGCTATGGTCTTGTCGTCAAAAATTGAGGTTTTAGAGGGCTGGCAAATCGGCCACAAATGATGAAGGGAAGAGATGTGATTTTGGTTATAAGAAATCGGCACAAAAAGAATAAGCTTTTAGGATTTCGGCTTTTTATGATATTCGGCTTATAAGGCTAAAAATAAAAAGATTAAAGATGTGATGAAGAGTAAAGAGATAGAAGGGTTCGGCTATGGAGAAGGAAGAGGAGAAGGTAGATGGAGGAAAAGAAATAAAGAAAAGAGGAGAAGAAAAGATGATCAGAATTTCGGCACAACACACCCCAAATGCCGAAATTCCCACTACTACAATACCTAGCCGAATTTCCCATGCTAGAGTCCATTGGCCGGCCACCTCTTGCTCCTTGATCAGCTCCTAGATTTCCTCCCTTATCTTTATCCTTATTCAATCCCCTTACCTTCTTAAACTCTTCCTGACAGACTTTTATTTCAGTTCCATTACTTCCCTTTCCTATACATAAAAATTAATCACTTAATTTGCTGTCATTGTGACTTGAACCTGGGTCCTCCCCAAGCTTCCACACCCCACTAAAATCCTTCCCAGTGGCGTCACATGCCACTTCACCACTTGCTTCCTTGTGATCCATTTTTCACAAATAATTCCTAAAAAGCCTAATTTATCAGAACCCCTTTCCCCTACAGATTTAAAATTAATTAAAACTACCGGGTTTATCCTAAGCTTGGGCCTTCTAGAGGCCCACCAACATAATTAATCCTACACATAACAAACAGAACACGGAATTTTAAATTTTACAACCTTTACAGAATTCCCGAAAATTTGGGGCGTTACAATGGATATTTATCACAAAATGACCTTTCATCTCACGTGTTATCACTTATATATATATCATAAATTTTTATTCATACTTTTCTAAATCGAGACTCATCATAATTCGTAATTTTATTCAAACACCTTCGCATCGCATTGAACATGGTCAGTGCAGCTCGGTTGGAGTACCTTTGTCTAAACAAGACGGTGCTCATACGCGTCAGGAGACATCACACTATCACAGATCAGTGGCATGTATAGCTAGACTTTTACACATGCTAGGTTAGTCTGAGAACTGACTAAACCATAGCTCTGATACCACTAAATGTAACACCCCTTACCTGTATCCAAGGCCGGAACAGGGTACAGGGCATTATCAGACTTAACAATACACATAGACGAAAACCGGGACATAAAATTTCATTTAATTCAAAACTTTTCGAACACATGCATAACAAACAAAGCTAACTATGTCATCACACCAAAACATAGGACATGGCACGATTAATTAAACTTATAAACCATAATAGATAAGGACTACATCTCATGATCATATACGATAACTCAATGCAGACTGATACATATGGTCAAAATCATAATGAAAATTACATATCACAAACCAACTTCCAATACATGCCACTCACTTGATATTTCTAATATTTGAATTAATTCTCCCAAAAATGATAGTTTGATAGTGTGATTTTGCCTCCGACGATCTCCAACCCCGAGCCGACCTGCCAATACTAAAGAAATAGAGAGGATGGGTAAGCTTTACGCTTAGTAAGTTCATATGAAAATAATAAGCAATTACTACCATGCTTTTCAAGATAAAACACTATAATTGTACAATTACACATGTTAAGGACAGGCTGTTTTCTGGAGTCCCAGTGTAAAAAAAATCATATCTCAAGGTACAAAACTCAAAATCCAATTCCGTAAATTTTCCCTGAAAATAGACTCATGTTTCTACTTACTAATTTTTTTATAGAATTTTTGGTCAGGCAATTTAGTACAGTTTATTAGTTAAAGTCTCCCCTATTTCAGGGTATGACTACTCTGACCCCTGTGCACTACGAACCAAATTTCTCCCTGTACAGAATTCCAACGACCATGCCGTTTGTTTCCCTTACAAATAGACTCAATAAGGAATCCATTAATGTAAGGCATGACTCTTAATAATTTTTTTTACAATTTATGGTGAATTTCTAAAATCAGAAAAGGGGATCTCGAATTCATTCAGACCCTGTTTCACAAGAATTCAAATATCACACAATATAGAATTCTTTTGCTTCTCTGTTTCTTTTATGTGAAAATAGACTCATTAAGCTTTATTTTCATATATCATTAGAATTTTTATTCAACTTCCACGATTTTTGGTAAATTTTTAAAATCATGCAACTGCTGCTGTCCAACACTGTTTTACTACTAAAGTTCACTTTTACACAATTCACTTAATTCATTCCATTTTACCTAGGTTCGCTCAAATATTGAGCATATTGCTCATAAATTCAAATAATCATATACTTGCACTTGTTCATCACATAATCACTCTCACATGTATTTTAATTTAATCGATTTCCCGTTGAACTCATCGGAATAATAACAAATACACAATTGCCTGCACATTTTCCCATTTCCACACTTGTAGCCGAAGCTATCTGGTACGCATAGTAGCCTACACTTAGTACTACACATGCGACCAATAATCTGGTACACGTAGTAGCCTACACTTAGTACTACACACGTGATCACAGTTTTCGGGTACGCATAGTAGCCTGCACTTAGCACTACACGTGCGACCAATTATCCGGTACACGTAGTAGCCTGCACTTAGTACTACACACGTGATCACAGTTTTCGAGTACGCATAGTAGCCTGCACTTAGTACTACACATGCGACCAATTATCCGGTACACGTAGTAGCCTGCACTTAGTACTACACACTTGACCTCACCATAGTTCATTTGTATCGTTTCTATTCCGAAGGTTCAACCGGGAAATTCCTCACTTTTCAACATTTTACTAAATTGTCCGTAATCAATTTAAATTCATAACTTACATCAAATAACCATTTGATAGGCAGCCACATTTCATATGATATCAAAATATAATAACATAAAAAGAATCGATAGATTATTTATGTACGAACTTACTCGAAGTGTCGATCTCACTATCCATAGTACCAATTGTCCATTCATAGTATAATAAGACACAACTCAAATATCAAATCAGCTTTTAAGAATTTACATAGCATATATCACATATTTCATATATCACTTGTCATGTATCATCATTTTCTTGCATTTCATGTAACATTCTTTCATGTCATATTTCCACATCATAAACGCCATTCCATCAACTTTTCCAATATATTAAATCATACAATATATGCAATAATAGTAAGAAATATAATTCAAATATAACATTGCATTATTATTATCATGCGAACTTACCTCGATCCAGAAACGACAATTTACTATTTTAGTCCATAACCTTGTATTTTCCCGATTTAAGCACGAATCTCGATTTCCTTCATCTATAATATCACATTTAGCCTAATAATTAGTCACATTATTCATACGGGTCCAAAAATCATATTTTTACAAATTTTCATTTTGACCCCTAAACTTTTGCATATTTGTACTTTTGCCCCAAGGTTCGGAAATTAAACTTCATCCTATTTTCTTAAGTTTTATGACATGCTGATCATTTTTGCCTTCTATGGCATAATCAAATTCTCACTCTAACATGTACTTATGACTATTAAGTATTTTTACCGATTAAGCCCTTTTACTCGTTTTCACTTAAAACCGAGTAGCACAAGTTGTCTAACATAATTTAAAACCTCATATTCTATCATAAAACACCAAAATACACAAATTTCACCTATGGGTATTTTTCCAAATATGAACCCTAGGTTGAATTATTGCTAGCATAAGCTAAATCAAGTTACCGGGACTCCAAAAACGTAAAAATCATTAAAAACGAGGTTAGAACGGACTTACAATCGAGCTTGGAAGCTTGGAAACCCTAGCCATGGAGTCTCCCTTGGTATACACGTCCATGGTGATGAAGATGAGCAAAATTGGCTTTTAATTTTGTATTTTAATTCATTTTACCCCTAAATGACCAAAATGCCCTTTTTACTAAACTTTCCAAAAATTCCATCCATGTCCAGTTTTTGTCCATAAACTTAGAAATTGGTCAAATTGCTATTTAAGACCTCCTAATTAATATTTCAAAGCAATTTCATACTAGAAACTTCTAGAATACAAGTTTTGCAACTTATTCAATTTAGTCCCTAACTTCAAATTAAGCACTTTATGCATAGAATTTCTTCACGAAATTTTCACACAATCATGCAATCATATCATAGGCCTCAAAATAATCATAAAATAATTATTTCTATCTCATATTTGTGGTCACAAAACCACTATTCTGATTAGGCCCTAATTCGGGATATTACATTGCCTATATTAACACAGTTGGGCCTATTTCAATACAGTTGGCCCATAACAAAACAGTCTCATATGATTAATGCATGATAACCCCATCCAACCCTGCACTTGCCTCCGTCCATCCCTACACTTCCTGTGGGGAATAAATCACCCACGCCATCTCTACACTTACATTGTTAGCATCGGTTGCGACACTAACTATAATCCACAGCAAAGCTGCTTATATCAGAATATGTGGCACAGCCACCAGAACGGGTTCTTCCCCCATAACAAAACCCAACCCCATGCAGTATGACATGTATGCAGAATATATAAATAATTAACAAGGCATGCTTCAGAAAGACAGTCAGATTATAGCGTAAGAACAGTTATTTACCCTCGAGGGGTGTAATCGTAAACTTACCCCTTCAGGGGTATTACGGTAATTCTATCTTACAGAGGTATTTCAATAATTTTATCAGTCTTTTTATGGTTTCATGCTCATTGCAGTTATTAACGTATTAACGGAAACACTTACTGAGCATTTTTACCTAATTGGGCCCGTTGGCCCATTAACCCGATTTCGGCCCATTAAGCCCAAATATACCGAAGTGCACGAAATTGTGCACTCTGCAATCTTACCATTGAAGTTACCAAAATTATCAATACAAACAATCCCACGAGCGCTCGCACGCTCGCAAGTTCTCGAAATGCCGGCTTTTCAGCTTTTCAGCTTTTTGACTTTTCGGCTTTTGCCGATCTAGTCTACTAGTGGGTGCCGTTTACACACTTGATTTGTGAAAACTGCTACTGAAATCTCCCACGGTATCCTACAATAGGTCACTAGTCATATCATATCCAAAATACAATGGCAACCATCATAAACTTACTTACCATAATCGGCCATCAATACATATGGCCCTTAAGATCCTACATTTGCCAAAACTAGTGACTAGATCTAGATCTAGTCATTCCACTTGTCCAAGCCTTTGATCAGTTGCCTCTAGATCACACTAACACTAAAACAAATTAATTGTTACAACCCTTAGAGCCTTAAGCTCCAATCGACAGCCTCCCTATGCCTTTAGGGATTTTGGCTTTTCTAAAACCCGAAATAAAGAATAGATCTGAGTACTTACCACTTATTCCTCTTTGATTTCTACGTAGATCTGATGCAGATCTATCCTCTGAATGATAGTAGAACTCGAATCCAGGAAATCTGAAGTTTCGGCTATAAGTCCCTAAATCTATGGTATTTCGGCTTTTTAAGTCATGAAAAAGATGACGATTTGAGGCTATAACTTTGAAGTAACGTTGCCGACAGATACTAAGGATTTAAAGAAGATGAAATTTGATCAAAAGGAACAAAAATAATTGAAAGATTTTGGTTTGGAGAAATCGGCACAATAAGTGAGTTTTCGGGATTTCGGCTTTTATGGCGATCGGCTATGAAGGTTTTGTGGAGGATGGGATCGATAGAGGAGGTGAGTAAGGTGATCAAAAGGTTTCGGCTAGAAGAAAAAGCAAAAAGGAAGAAAGAAAATGGAGGAAAAAGAAAGGAAGAAGAACTCAGCACCAAGGAGAAGGAATTTACGTTTTCGGCTTTTGTGAGAACTCAGAAAGGATGAATGACAGTGAAAGCTTTCAGGTGGCTAACCCTAATCCTCCAAGACAGAAAAAGAAAAGAACCTAACCCTAATATCAACTAAAACAATCGGCCCAACCTACCAAAGGCCCTTGCCGAAATTCACTTAAGTGATCACATGCCCGGCAGATACCTAAAATTAAAAAGTAACAATATGCCTACCTTGCAACTTGAACCCTAGACCTATAATTTCTTCCCAGGTGCCATTCTTTTTTAGGAACTTAGTGGCGCCACGTTGCCACTTTACCAAGGCCTTATTTGTGTCATAATTTACGAAGTTCTTCTTAAAAGCCCACTTAACCAAGTTTCCTATTTACTTAAAATCCAACCTTGATATTTTACCGTGTTTAACTTAGGCTTGGGCCTTCTAAAGGCCCACTAACATTTAAACACAATTCCAATATCCAGAACACCAAAATTTCAAAATTTACCAAAAATCACAGTAACCCGAAAAATCCTGAAAATCAGGGCGTTACACTCAATACTTCCAGGCCCAAAAATCGGGGCGTTACAATCCCCTTTCTCTAATTCTAATTTCTCTGACCATATACAGACAGCCGCATTATTCTCCACTTTAACAAAAAATTCGTTCTCCATGGCAAGCCTTCTAACTTAGTAACCGAACACAAATCGACACCTCTTTAAATATGCAATGTCATGCAATTATAGCCAAAACAAAACACAACAAGCCAGTATCATATACAAATGATAAAACTCAAAGCAAACAAAAAAAATTGTCAAACATCTATCTGGGTAACCGCTAAGGTTCAGCATAGGTCTACCTAGGGTGTGCTCCTAGAGTTCACTATATGCAGTTCAGTTCTAAAGAAAGGGTACCTGAACCAACAGATTCCTCAATCCTCACCCATTATAGGCTTGTATGATCGAGTTCAGTTTAGGGGAATACATTTCCCTATGGCCATACGGAGATGAAAATCTCACGAAGACATAGGTACGGATGTATCTCGGAAGCTGTCCACTAGCCCATGCGGAGGTGAAAACCTCACGAAGGCATAGTTTCTCACTCCCACTTAAAAGGTATAACCACAACGGTCATGCAATGTAATGCAAGAGTATTCTATGAGACTCAAACCACAGCAATTATAAGGATCACAAACAAATACAACAAGAGAATCATGATATTTCAAATCAAATTTTCAATTTTTGACAAAAGGATAGAAAATAATCAATTTTACAGCTTGACTCTCTTATTGGTCCCCAGCGGAGTCGCCAAGCTGTCGAAACCATTATTTTATTTTGAAAAATGGAGATTGACTTTAAAATGAATAATGGAGTCGCCACCAATCTTTTTTGTTTAAGTGTGATCGGATCACCTATAAAACATTTTATTTTATTAAAATATTGATTTTGGCCTACGAAATTCAAGAAAACAGGTTCGGGGGTCAGTTACGCACGAGGAAGGGTTTAGCACCCTCGTGATTCCCAAAATTGGTACCTAATTGATTAATTACTGTCTTAATGTCGAAAATTTGAAATTTTTTTGGACTACGATCCTTTTTGGAAGATGTTTGAATAACTCGAGTTGGATTTTAAGATTCTCTTATTCTGAAGAGATAAAATGTCATATCCAATACGTTAGGATACGACATTTTAAACCCTCGAAACCAATATCATCTCATGATTTCCAAAACTCATGCATTAAAATTTTAAAAGGATATTTAGCTATTTGGTCAAACGAAAAATCGAAACCCAGCACGTTAAGGCACGATTCCTCGAATCTCCAAACGCGAAATATTGCCTTGTTTTGAAAAGATTTCAAATGAAAATGATTACTTATTCGGTTTGTTTGGAGTAAACAAAACGATAGATGTCAGACAAAAATTGGAATTTCAATCACGATGCAATAACAAGAAACAAGAGCCTAGTCGTAAAGCATGAAATGATAATGCATGGCAATTGTAAGACCTAATTTCTGCCTGGGCCCACCCCAAAACCAAAATACAAAACAACAATTAACCAAACTAATAAATATTTAAGTCCATCATCAAAGTCCAATTACAGATAAATTTATGGCCCAAATTATATAACCCACAATGCTATAGACCCAAATTCTAAGCCTGATTGTCAAGCCCAATACCCATAGCCCAAAACCTAAACAATCAGCCAACCTAGGAAACCCTAGGTCACCCTTGCGCCGCAGCTCCCACGCACGGCCTCCTCACTGTCGTAGACCTCCGTATGTCCACGTCAGTCAAATCTGTGAGAAGAAAAATAACAGCACAACAACAGTAAAGAAATAACAAACAAAAGAGGAGGAAAAATAGCTTTTGTAATTAGATTTTTATTCGGCTATATAAAGCCATACCAGAGACTTGTATTTTCCTTACGAACGCAGACTGAATACAAAGAAAGCAATCAAAATTTTTTAAAAGGTGATTTTTTATTTGAATATTCTTTAATTTTTTATTTTCTTTCGATTCTATTGGTCTTTCATTATGGTTTATATGCATTGGAAAACAAAGAGAAAAGGAAATATTTACCTTACAAATGTGCCATTGAATTCTGTCTGCTTCGTTGGAATCGAAGTTTAAAGGGGATTTCATGGCTAAAAAGGGCAACCATCGAAGCATGAATCTGCTAGTCGCCATTTATGGTGGCGGATTGGTGTTCAAAGGGAGGGGTTAGGGTCAGATAAAGAGGAAATAAAAAGGGGACTAGGGTTCTAAAGACAATGGCCGATTGTTTTTTTTATTTTAAAGAGGAAAATGTTGTACTTATAAGGGGAAAAAACGACATCGTTTAGGGCCTTCTTCAGTGACCTCAAAATGCCGTCCTATAAGGTGACCCACTTCGACCCGACCCGATTACCCTCAGGATCCACGTGTTTTTGCAGTGAAGGGATATTTGCGCAATCAGTCCCTCCCTTTTGCGTTGACATTCAACTAGGCCCTATTCATATTTTTTCATTTTCCCCTGGGATTTGCGCGCTATTTCAATTTAGTCCACGCCTAGGCGCCGCGTTTTGGGATTGTGAACATTTACATTTTTAGTCCTCGTACATTAGCGCGCATTACACTTTAGTCATTATTTCAGTTTCAATGGTTTATTTTATTTATTAATTATCCCTTTTAGTTTGATTTTATTTCAATTAAGTTTTTTTCATTTCAATATGTATAATTCATTTTTTTTAATTCATTTAGCATTCATATTTTAAAAATTTTATTTAAATATACATTTTGAATTACCTTAATAATTTTACTTTGTCTATTTTTTTCATTTGTTTAAATTATAAAATTATTATTTTAAAATTCTCTTTTATATCATATTGTTTTAAAATTTTGTATAATATTTAATTTAAATTACCTTATATTATTATATATATAGTTTATGTTAAAATTCGTTTTATTCTATGTACATTATCAATTCCATGTTGTTTTATGTATATATTTTTTTAAAATCTATTTAGGTATATTGTAATAGCCCAAATTTAACGGGCCTTGAAACCAAATAAAAATAGATAAATAAATAAATATTTATTTATTAAACAGTCCAAAGTCCAGGTTACAAAGCCCAAACAGTAGGCCCAAAATCAAATACCTCAGACCCATTACCTGTGTACCCAATTACTACCCAGCAGGCCTAAAACTACCCAGCAGACCCATTTACACCCTTAACCCAAACAGAATACCGATAAACCAAACCCAAATCAAAAATGGCCCAAAAGCCCAAGTAACTTTACGGAAACAGGAAACTCTAGGGTTTCCTGAAGACTACAGTGCCGCAGTAGCTTCTGGAAGCGAAGGGGGAGCGTCTGTTGAACTCCCCAAATCGAGGCCATCAATGCACATTAACGCACCATCAATGTGATGTCCAGTAGCTTGTCCCTCTCACGACCGTCCAGCACCGTGATCTTAGGCCTCATCTCTGACCTTGATACCTCCGTTGAAGCCGAAATCTCCGCAAAAGAGACTATCTCGTGGTCATCATTGCACAAAGGGGTATCTGCGGAGATTCGAATCCATGACAGCAAGCCCAGCCACCGAAATCTTCGCAAGTCACCTGCAAGAAAAGGAAACAAACAGCAGATACAAAAAAAAGCAGAGCAAGAAAAGGAAAGAAATCAAAAAAAGGCAGCAGATATACTAGAACAGGAAATGGAAAAAAATCTTCTGATTTCTTTCCAAAATCGGCAGTAGTTTAAGGCTATAAAGCCTTTCGCAAATCTATAAAGACTTACGAAAAAAAAGCACACAGAGAGAATCAATAAAAATTTAGAGATTCAGCAAAAGAATTTGTTCTCGTACACATATACACAGCAAGCATCTCAATCGATTGAATACACAAAGGTGAATTTTTTTTAAATATATGTACATATATATATACTGCTAATAATAAAAAAAGAAAGTGGCACCTTTAGTCGGCGTTAAAAGGGGAGGTTCTTAATCCTCAGACCACCGTGCGCGGTGGAGACGACGGAGGCGAGTGAGCGCGTGTAGCCCCCTGGATGGAGGTCCGGTGACCCTTCGAACACCCCTCCCCAACTCTTTTTCAGAGAATCTTTTCTTTTTTTAAAAAAACAGATTTAAAATGATTTAGGACCGAAGGTTTTGGCTTATATAGCCTTAACTGAACGACGCCATTTTAGCTTACTCCAATAAGCTTAAAACGACGTCGTATTAAGGTCCCAGGATCCGCACATTGACCCGATTACCCAGGTAGGATCCGCGTGTTTTTGAGGATCGGGTTAATTACCTAATTGATCCTTTCATTTTTTTTGTATTTACAATTATGTTTTATTTTATTTATGATTTAGCCTTAGATATTTGCTTCAGTTTTAATTTAGTCCTTGCAGTAAATGTTTTAAGTCTTGGATTAAAATGTTGCCGTTTAGGGACAAGGGAAAATTTCCCGATAAGTCCTAGTTTTAATGGCCGGTTCAATTAGGCCTGATCTCAGTTTTTATTAAATCAGCCACTGACTTTTGTTTATGTAATATTTTAGTCCCTTTTACCCATTTTAATTTATTTATAACTTATTTTTATTTTAATATAAGCATACATATTATATATATATTTTGTAATTATTTACTTATATGCTATTATATTATACTACTTCATGTTTTTTTCCATTGTTATATTAATATATATTTTAACATATATCATTACTTATTATTTAATATATAGTATATTTTTATCACATAATGTTTATATTTCTTTATACTATTATATTGTTTTACATTGTAACAATATTTTATTTCATATTATTATTATTATTTATGTATTATTTTTTATAAATTATTATTATTTTACATTATTATTCTATATATTTTTTACTTGTATTGTATATTTATTAATTATTTATACATATTATATATTATTTTTACATATATACACTTTCATATTATAAATTATAATTATTTTATATTATGTCATTTTTTTATACCATTATAAATTTTTTATCTATATGTTATTATCATTAAAAGTTTTAACTTATATTATATACTTATTTTTATTCATATATTAATAATTACTTTACTTATATTCTATTATTATATATTTTAAAAATATTATAATATTATAATTGGTATAATACGTATATTTTATCATTAATTACTTATTTTATACTTATATTCATATATATTATATAATTATTTTACTATAAATATAAATTCTTTTACATATTAGGTATTTTATACATTATTTTTCTAAACCAATACATTTTTGTATAAAATTATTATCCTTTTATAAATTTTTGTTATTATGTATTATATATTGTATATTAAATACTATTTTAAAATTATTATTAACTACCATATTTTATTTGTATATTTCGTTAACAATTACTCACTTTATTTTATATTTTTATATATACTAATTCTTTTATATATTTTGTATATATTATGTATGTATTAAATGTTATTTTATAATTTGATGTTATATTTTATGAACATGTACATTGATATTATATTACCTTTTAATTGTGTATCATGCACCATTTCTTAATTATTATTATGTATGTTTGTATGTTGTGTTTATTCATCTTCAATATATGCTATGAATATCTTTGTATATATAATGTTATGTAATCTTAAATATGTATGTATCTAGTATATGATTTTTGTATTATTGCCATTGTATCATTTAAATGCATGTTTTATTCACTCATTATTGCAATACTCTATTCCATAATGATAATATGTTCCATCATGTATCGGTTTTAGAAAAGAGACTTCAAATTTTTTAAAAATAAAAAAGGCAATGCTTAGTATTTGGCAGCTTCGAGAAAAGTAGTGCCCTAACTTATTGGGTTGCAACTTTTCTCGTTGAGTTCGAATAGTCAAGTATCCTTCTAAGTTTTTTAAGATTTCTGAAATACTAGCAACTGTCTTGGAATTTCAAAACGTTGTGTCCTAACTTATTGGATGTGGCGATTTGTCGTTTCGAGATAGGGATTTCCAAAAAGGTTAACTTAGTGTCAATGTTTGATACAAGTGAATCTTAATTTTCAAAATCAAGATATTTTAAAGAAGATTGTATCTTAAAGTTTTTAGATTTCTGACCTTAAAGACATTTGATAATTAATTAGGTACCAATTTTTGGGCGTTATGAGGGTGCTAATCCTTCCTCGTACGTAACCGACTCCCGAACCCGTTCTTTTGTTTCGTAGGCCAGAACTAATGATTTTAAAACAAAATGTTTTAAAGGTGATCCAATCACACCTAAAAAGATTGGTGGCGACTCTCGTTTTCGTTTTTTAAAGTGGATTCCCATTTTCCACAACACGATTTAAAAATGGTCTCGACAGCTTGGCGACTCCACTGGGGACTAATAAGAGAGTCAAGCCATGTAATTGATTATCACTTGTCTTAATGTCAGAAATTAAAAATTTTAAAATTTAATCCTCTTTGCATTACATGTGTTTTACATTATTGCATGTGTTGCTATATTTTGATACGCATTGCATTTGCATGACCGTTGTGGTCACACCCTTAAGTGGGAGTGAGAAGCTACGCCTTCGTAAGGTTTTCGCCTTCGTGCAGGATAATGGATCACTTTCGGGATACATCCGTACCCATAGTTTCGTGAGATTTTCATCTCCATGTAGCCATAGGGAAATGTATTCCCCTAAACTGAACTCGATTCAAATAAGCCTATAATGGGTGAGGATAGAGCAATCTGTTGGTTCGGGTACCTCAAACTTTAGAACCAACCTCATATCGAAAAACCGTAAGAGCCCAACTTAGTTAGGGTTAAACTTTGGATATTACCCTTATAAATTATCGTTGAGATTTATTGATATCATGCGATACTGACTATCTCTTTTCTTTTGTTTGCATGTCATTTTGCATTTACAAAGGTATCGATTCACGGTCAGTTTATAAGTTAGGAAGTTTTATTATGGAGAACGGACTTCTTGATAGAGTGGAGGGTAACTCCAACGTCCATAGATGGTTTGAGCAAACTCAACTAGAAAAGGGAGAAAGTATAGCTATGGGATACGTGTCGGAGTTGTCAGATTACACTCGTAATAGTGGCACGCAGAATAATCTCCAAGAGCTTAAGGAAATTTGGGATCAGTGGGCAAAAAGACCAAGCAGTTATTCTACGATAATTACGGAGACTTACCTTACTTCCTCGATGTTCAGGTAGACGAGCACTTATTCCGAGCCCTTACTCAATTTTGGAACCCGGCGTACAGTTGTTTCACTTTTGGGGAAGTAGACTTGGTACCTACTGTGGAGGAGTACACTGCCTTACTTCGTTGTCCCAGGTTTCAGAACGATAGGATCTATTATCAAGCTGCTTGTGTCCCTACCTTCTGGAAGAAATTGATGATTATTACGGGGATGAGCGAGCAGTGGTCCACGGCCATAATTAAAGAGAAGGGTGAGTGCAAGTGCATTTCGTGGGACGCTTTGAAAGATCTGATTCTGACACACCCTGATGAGACGAAGAAGGTAGATGTTTTTGCCTTAAGTTTGTATGGACTGATGGTTTTCCCTAGGGCTTTGGGATATGTGGACGAGGCAACCACAGATCTTTTTCATCGACTCAGTAAAAAGGTCACTTTTGTCCCTGTAATTTTGGCAGAGACATTCAGGTCTTTAGGTGCATGTAGGAGGGCTGGTGCTGGCAGGTTTATAGGGTGTGCTCAGTTACTTTTGGCTTGGTTCTATAGTCATTTTCGGTTGATAGATATGGTAGTTTGTCGGGTCTTCTTCGAGGATTATTCACCGTTAAAGGACATAGTAGCTTCAACTAGGAGAGTTGATTTTCCAGAAGAGAATTAGATAGCGCTACTTCAGAACCTTCAGTCGAAAGATGTTGAGTGGAGGGCTCCGTGGATGATTCCTGGTGAGGTTTGTTACTGATGCGGCAGTTTTGATTGGGTCCCCCTGTTGGGAATTTGGGGTGCCATAGGTTATGCCCCTTTGCTCGTGCTGAAGCAGCATGGATTGAGGTAGTTCGTACCAGCGACTCAAGGGTTAGCTCAAAGTGAGTTCGTATACAGAGGAGCCGGTTACAAGAGGAAGGTTAGTGAAGTTTCTAGTGCTTGGAAAAATACTTGTCCGTTGAAAGGAGTAGCTATTAGCCCTACAACCTTACTGGAATACGTTGAATGGAGAGGCAGAAGGGTTAATGATAACATCCCTAAGCCAAGCGTGGAAGGAGCTCGACCGATAAAGGAATATTTGCAAGTAATGCCCTCAGAGTTAGAAATTATGAAGCAAGAGTTCGAGAGAAAGAACTTGGAGTTTGAGAATAGGGTAGCAAAGCTTGAAGAAGAAAAGATGTACTTGAGCTTGGATGTCGACGTTCAAAAGATGAAGGTCGAGAAAGGGAGGAAAGAAAAGAGGAAGATTGAGGAAGATCGAGATGATCTAAAGGAGCATTACAAAAGGGCACAAGTATCCTTGAGGAGAGCGAGAGTAGGAGGATCTTCAGATCAGTTGTAGAAAGAGGTCCAAGAGGAAAAGGCTAGAGCCGAGTATTGGGAGAGGAAGTTCCAAGAGATACAGGTGTAGAATTTGGCATTAGAGGAAGAAAATAAAGGGTTGAAGACTAAGGTAGCTTAGCTTGGAAGATCCCTACGTTGGCACCAAAACCATAATTCTACGGTCGAGTTAAAGGAGCTAAAAAGCAAGGTTGAGGATTTGGAAGTGGCATTGCATGACGGTGAACTTCGGGTTGAGCAGCTCGAGGAGCAAGAAGATTATCTGAAGGGAGAGCTTCATCAGGCTAGAGGACAGGTCAGAGAAAGAGATCACGTCATTGGTAAAGCCGTAGCCCAGATTCGAGAGATTGCTGAAAATGTGCAAGACTTGGCAATTCGAGCTGATGTATTGAGTCTAATGTATTCATCGTCATCGAATGTAGGACGAGAGTTAGCCCTTTTATTAGATAGAGTTAAAACTTTGGGCCTTAGGGCAAAAGCGTATTTTTAATCCTCTTATATGTAAAGATATTCTTTTGCTAAATAAAGTTTTCTAAATGAATTTGAACCAGAATCGATATCCTTTTTGCATTCATGCATTTGCATCTAATAGCATTTCATCACATCGTTTGCATTCAAAGTTATAGAAAGACCCTAATTAGTTAAAGTTTACTTCCAAAGGTAGAAAATAAAATCTGGAAATCACACATCCTTACGGCACTCGCACTAAAACTACGAGTATAGATCAAAGGTTCGAGCAATTACAAAAAGATATGCAAGACCAAATGTAAGAGCAGTTGGCCAAAATGCAGAATGAAATGAGGGAGCAAATGCTATAGGCTCAGAGGAACATGATGGCTGAAATGGCTCAACTGCTGAGAGCCACTGATAAAAGAAAAGCTCTCATGGCGATCACTGAAGAGGAGAATGAAGGCCCTCCTCCGGGCTTTACTCCGCCTCATGTACCACTGCAAACCGAGGCACCTCCTAGAAGGCCATCTGTCACCGTAAGGCCTCAACATGGGCCAGTTGATGCTGGAATCCCCGTAAATTTCCCATTTGGGTTGGGAAATAATTTGGGTGATAGCTCAATCAACCCTATCACTCCTGATTTGGATTTGATGGAGAAGGAAAGAATGGCAAACGAATCCGCGAAACAATTGGAGGATCGTTGCAAGTGGTTAGAGGAAAAGTTTAGAGTTCTGGAAGGCACTGGCAATCATCATGGGATTGATGCCAAAGACTTAAGTTTGGTCTCAGATTTGGTGCTTCCTCATAAATTTAAGATGCCAGAGTTTGAAAAGTACAACGGGACTACTTGTCTAGAGGCACACATAACAATGTTTTGTAGGAGAATGACTGGATATGTGAACAATGATCAACTATTGATCCATTGTTTTCAAGACAGCTTAGTAGGAGTAGCGGCTAGATGGTACAATTAGTTGAGCCATGCAAGAATCGGTTCATGGAGAGATCTAGCACAAGCCTTCATGCAACAGTACAACCATGTGACTGATATGATGCCAGATAGGATCACACTTCAAAACATGGAGAAAAAGCATAATGAAAGTTTTAGGCAATATGCACAACGATAGAGGGAGGTGGCAATGCAAGTACAACCACCATTGTTGGAAAAGGAGACCACCATGTTATTTATCAACACTTTGAAGGTGCCATTCATCACTCACATGATTGGAAGTACCACGAAAAGTTTCGCAGATATAGTTATGGCAGGAGAGATGATTGAGAACACCGTGAGGGATGGTAAAATCGAGAGGGAAGTGGCTAAGAGATCGGCCCCAATGAGAAAGGACAACGAGGTGAATAATATGAATAGCCTCAACTCGAGAGCAGTCACAATCGGTCAACCCAAAATAGAGCACCAAAGTACTCAAAGACAGGAATCGGGTACAAGACAGAATTTGGAGAGGATACAATTCACGCCTATCCCTGTGACATATCGTGAGCTTTATCAAAGCTTATACGATGCACATGCCATTGCTCCATTTCACTTGAAACCGCTGCAACCACCGTACCCCAAATGGTATGATGCAAATGCTAAACGCGAATATCACGCGGGAATATCGGGGCATTCGATTGAAAACTGCACCGGATTCAAGAAAGTCGTGGAGAGGCTTATCAAGATGGGGGTTGTGAAATTCTATAGTACCCCTAATACTGAAAATCCATTACTAGATCTTGGCAATCAATGAGTGAATGCCATCGATGAAACAATGGAAGGAAAAATCAAGAAAGATATTGCTGAGGTGAAGACACCCATGAAAGTAATATGGAATGAGATGGTAAAGAGAGGTATGTTGACCTCTGGAAAAGGTAGAAGAGGAATAGAGAATTATTGCGAATTCCATGGAGAGATGGGTCATATGATCAAAAATTGTGAGGAGTTCAAAGACATGGTGCAAGGCCTTATGGTTAACAAGGAGTTACAGATTTTTGAAGGTAGTTCCTGTAAAAGACAAATATGTGTACTGAAAAATGAACGGCAAGAAACCCACCGGCCAAGAATTATTATTTCCTTACCGGGGAATAATGAAGTGGGGGCGCAAACCGGGCCTAGGGTTGTCATCCATAAGCCCAATCCTTTCTCTTACAAGGATAACAAGAGTGTGCCATGGAGTTATGATTGCAGTGTGACAGTACCTGAGGGGGAGAGTATAGCCAGTGCATCCAGGGGCATACAAAATGAAGGTTCCTATACGCGGAGTGGGAAACATTATGATACCGGGGGCGTCAGAGTGGAGTCCACAAAGATAAAAGGTGTCGAGGTTGAGAATGAGAAAGAGACTAAAATACCCATTAAGGAGCCGGTGAAGGAGGAAGAGGCTAATGAATTCTTAAAGTTCCTTAAGCATAGCGAGTATAGTGTGGTCGAGCAGTTACGTAAGCAGCCAGCGCGTATATCAATATTAGCCCTACTTCTGAGTTCTGAGGCGCATAGGGATGCATTATTGAAGGTGCTTAACGAAACATATGTCACCCATGACATATCCGTTAACAAATTGGGCAGGTTGGTAAATAACATCAGTGCTGACAATTTCATCTATTTCAATGATGATGAAATTCCACCTGGGGGCATAGGGTCAACCAAAGCCTTGCACATTACTACCCGGTGCAAAGGATACACGCTGCCAAGTGTACTCGTTGATAATGGGTCTGCTTTGAACGTCCTGCCATTATCCACCTTGAACAGATTACCCATTGATAGTTCGCATATGAAAACATGTCATAATGTGGTAAGAGCCTTTGATGGAACTGAAAGGAAAGTGATGGGACGAATCGACATCCCTTTGGAAATTGGGCCAAATACATATGAAGTTGATTTCTTGGTGATGGATATCAAGCCCTCCTGTAATTGTTTATTGGGAAGGCCATGGATACACTCGGGAGGAGTGGTGCCTTCCTCATTGCACCAAAAATTGAAGTTAGTGACAGATGGACGGTTAATAACCATCAATGTGGAGGAGGACATTATAGCAGCAATCACTAGCAAGGCCCCTTATGTCGAGACAAATGAAGAGGCTATTGACTGTTCTTTTCGCTCTCTAGAAATCATCAATGCAACCTTCATTTTGGAAGGAAGTGAGGTACCGATACCCAAAATGTCTAGAGCCACAAGGATGGCCCTGCAAATGATGACGGGAAAAGGGGCATTGCCAGGAAAGGGACTAGGAAGACAGTTGCAAGGAGGGATTCAAATCCCAAAACTATTTGAGAAAAAAGATCGCTTTGGTTTGGGCTTCAAGCCAGACCATAAGCACAAGAGGAGAGAGATTGAGAAGTGCCAAGCAAGAAGAAAGGCGCGTCTGAACGGAGGAGAAGTGGAGTGGGAACCGATGACATTCCTACATATATCCAAATCCTTTAAGTCAGGAGGATTACTGGTGGAAGAAAGTCATCAAATTAATGCTATACACGATGAGGGATTGGAGCAAGGAAACCTCGAGGGCATTCGCCCTTACGAACCGGGGAGCTCTCTGAACAATTGGACTGCGGAAGAGCTTCCTGTAGTCTTTAGGAATTTTTCAGAGTAATTCTCGAAACATGTCTATTACTTTAGGGCCTAGGAGTAAGAAGATTACATTTGTGAAATAGGCTTATGTTCATCTATTATTATTTAAATAAAACACAGCTTTTATCAATTTAAACGAGTATTGTTTCACTTTTATCAACCAGTATTCCTTTAAATTTTGGCAATTCTTATTCTTTTATTCATAGCACATAAACAATCATTCTTAGATTCATTCATTCTTTGTATATTCTTTCATACCCCCACAGGTCCCTAAATGTCAATGATATGAGCATTGATACTGCAACTCCTGATTTCTCTTGTGAGCAAGACATGTGTTTAAAGGAACCTCAGGATTTTGAAGATGTTTAAGATTATGACGTATCTCTTGATCTATTAAGAATGGTAAAACAGGAGGAGAAACAAATCCTGCCACATGAAAAAGAAGCAATAGAGAATATAGCCTTACAGGAAGGGAAGGAGTTGAAAATTGGAACACTGATTACCGAGGACACAAGGCATGGTCTGGTTGAGTTGCTTCAAGAGTTCAAGGATATCTTTGCCTGGTCATATCAGGATATACCCGAATTGAGTACCAATATTGTAGTACATCGTCTTCTGATAAGACAGGATTGTAAGCCGGTCCAACAGAAGTTGTGAAGAATGAGGCCAGATATTGTTCTGAAAATAAAGGATGAAGTCAAAAAGCAGTTCGATGTAGGATTCTTGCAAGAAGTGAAATATTCCGAATGGGTAGCTAACATTGTACCAGTTCCTAAGAAAGACGGGAAGGTACGAATGTGTGTTGATTACAGAAATTTAAATAAAGCTAGCCCCAAAGATAATTTCCCTTTGCCACACATAGACACTTTGGTGGACAACACAGCAGGATACTCGTTGTTTTCCTTCATGGATGGTTTCTCAGGATACAATCAGATAAAGATGCATCTAGAGGACATGGATAAAACCACTTTCATAACTTTATGGGGGACCTTTTGCTACAAAGTAATGCCATTTGGACTGAAGAACGCAGGGGCAACATACCAACAGGCCATGGTAAACTTATTCCACGACATGATGCATAAGGATATTGAGGTATACGTTGATGATATGATTGCCAAGTCGCATACAGAAAAAGAGCACATTGAGGTCTTGAGAAGATTGTTCTTGAGGTTGAGAAAAATTCGGTTAAAGCTCAATCCAGGAAAGTGTACCTTTGGAGCTAGATCAGGAAAGTTATTAGGCTTCGTGGTCAGTGAAAAGGGAATTGAAGTTGACTCAGACAAGGTTAGAGCCATACGAGAGTTACCTCCACTACGAACTCAGAAGGAAGTTCGAGGATTCCTAGGAAGGTTGAATTACATCGCTAGGTTCATTTCACAACTGACCGAGAAATGCGATCCTATCTTTTGTCTCCTCAGAAAGCATAATCAAGGTACTTGGGATGAGGAGTGCCAGAATGCTTTTGAAAAGGTCAAGCAGTATTTGTTGAATGCTCCGGTATTATCTCCACCAAGCCTAGATAAACCGTTAATACTATACTTGTTAGTGTTCAGTAATTTCATGGGATGCGTGCTTGGCCAGCATGACAAGTCAGGGAAAAAGGAGAAGGCAATTTATTATCTCAGTAAGAAATTCACTGACTGTGAGATGAGATATCCACCGATTGAAAAGTTGTGTTGTGTGCTGATTTGGACAACTCGGATATTAAGACAATACATGCTATACCACACGACTTGGCTAATCTCAAAGCTTGATCCATTGAAATACATGATGGAGTCAACGGCTTTAAATGGGAGAATGGCGAGATGGCAAATTTTGCTTTCAGAGTTTGATATAGTCTACATAAGTCAGAAGGCTATAAAAGGAAGTGCGGTAGCAGACTTCTTGGCTAGTAGGGCTCTAGAGGATTATGAGCCATTGAATTTTGATTTCCAAATGAGGAGTTAATGTGCATAGCAATGACCGAGGATTCTCCTTGGAAGCTAAATTTTGATGGGGCTTCTAATGCAGTCAGAAATGGAATTGGGGCAGTCTTGGTATCCCCGAATGGCGATCATTACCCTTTCACGTGCAAGTTGGACTTTGATTGCACGAACAATATGGCTGAGTATGAAGCACGCATCATGGGACTTCAAGCAGCTATAGAGCGAGGTATAAAAACCCTAGAAGTATACGGAGATTCTACGCTGGTAGTTTATCAGCTTAGAGGCGAATGGGAGACAAGGAACCCTAAATTGATCAGTTATCGAAAGGTAGTTTTGGGGTTACTTGTGGAGTTTGATGACATCACCTTCAATTATCTCCCACGAGACGAAAATCAGATGGCAGATGCTTTAGCAACCTTGGCCTCAATGATCAAGGCGAATAAAGAAGAAGAGATGAAGCCAATTCAAATGAGTGTTTACGAGGCTCCAGCTCATTGTTGTAACATTGAGAAGGAAGGAAATGACTGTAACCCATGGTATCAAGATATATTGTGATATGTGAGAGATCGTAAATACCCTGAACAGGCCAGTGAAAATGACAAACGAACTTTGAGGAGGTTAGCTTGCGACTATGTCTTAGATAGAGATATCCTGTACAAGAGACGGAAAGACCAAGTATTTTTGAGATGTGTCGATGCTGCGGAAGCTAAGCTAATTTTGGAAGAAGTTCATGAAGGTGTATGTGGAACGCATGCAAATGGGTTCACGATGGCAAGGCAGATCATGCGGTTTGGCTATTATTGGGCTACTATGGAAGGGGACTGTATTAACTATACCAAGAAATGCCATAAGTGTCAGATTTATGGGGACAAAATTCATGTACCACCTTCACCTTTGCATGTTATGACTTCTCCGTGGCCCTTCTCCATGTGAGGCATGGATGTCATTGGACCAATATCACCGAAAGCCTCGAATGGACATCGGTTTATCTTCGTGGTAATTGATTAGTTTACAAAATGGGTAGAAGCCGCTTCTTATGCAAATGTTACTAAGTCAACCGTGAGTCGATTCTTGAAGAAGGAGATCATTTGTCGGTATGGAATGCCTGAGAAGATCATATCTGACAATGTATTGAACTTGAACAACAAAACAAGTGCAGAGGTTTGTGACCAGTTCAAAATCAAGCATCACAATTCTTCTCCCTATCGTCCAAAAATGAATGGGGCAGTAGAGGCCGCCAACAAGAACATTAAGAAAATAGTGGGGAAGATGGCTGAGACTTATAGAGATTGGCATGAGAAATTACCATTTGCACTCCTGGCCTATCGAACATCTGTCAGAACCTCTACTGGGGCAACCTCATTTTCGTTAGTTTACGGGATAGAGGCAGTGTTACCTATTGAAGTAGAAATACCTTCTCTTCGAATTTTGACAGAGATAAGGTTAGACGAAGCTGAATGGGTTCAATCCCGATATGACCAGTTGAACTTGATTGAGGAAAAGAGGCTAAGAGCCATTCGACATGGTCAGATGTATCAGAAGCAAATGATGAGAGCTTATGATAAGAAAGTTCGACCAAGAGAATTCCAGGAGGGGGACCTTGTACTGAAAAAGATCCTTCCTATTCAAAAGGACTTTAGGGGAAAATGGATGCCGAATTGGGAGGGGTCGTCTGTCATGAAGAAAGCTTTCTCCGATGGTGCATTGATCTTAATGAAAATGGATGGGAAAAGTTTACCCAATCTAGTGAACTCAGACTCAGTTAAAAAATACTTTGTCTAAAGGAGAAGAGAATCTAAGGTGAAAACCCACAAAGGGCGCCTTGAGATTTAAAAAAAAAACGGAGAGGCCAAGGTGAAAACCCGCAAAGGGCACCTTGTGACCAAAGGGGTTTTGAGTTGAAAACCCAAAAGGGCAACTCAAATTTTGAAAAATACACAGTGGTCTTGCTATATTTGATTCAATAAAGAGTGAAGCACGTTGCATATTGGGGCATCAACAAAGTACTTTGGATCTTTTAAACACATGTTGAACTCAAGAAAGACTTCATGGAGCTGGTGTATAGATACTCAAGCAGAGATATCTTGGCCATTTAACTTTTATCCTGTTTACTATCGTTAGATTCTATTTCTTCTTAAAGATAGGCTTTCAGATTAATTCCTTTTGTATCTTTTCGATGATTCATTCAAATCCAATTATTCTTAGAAATTCATTTATCTTCCATTATTCTTTAAGTTTGTTGCATTGAAATAATGATAGACGAACTAAATATGTTCACAAATGAAGTTTTGCGCATTACTCTGAAATTTCTAGATAATACAAGAAACTAAAACAGGAAAATTGTTCGAGAAATTCACGTAAGTAAAGGATGAAGGAACTCGAGGAATTTCCTCCAATCTAAAAGGAAAATGGACAAAACCAATGATTCAATTTTAAGGAAAGATTGTTTTATAGACATCCTCAGTGGATAGTAGCATTGGAGGAAGGGAACAGGCCTACAAGCTGAGCAAGAATGATACTTTACGAAAGAAGGAATGAGTGATGACGTCTAGGATGGGGGTTATGTGCACAACATTTTGCATCATAACATGTTTAGTTAGGAGCATTCGACTCACTTCGAGCATAGCATCCTAATTATCAGGCATAATCATTCAATAGGTTATCAAAGATGGCACACTTTAATCCCCTAAACAATAGGGTAATAGGCCGCAGCATAGCAGATCTCACCTTCAGATGTTTATGCTGAAGCAGATCCAAGATGGTTCGGTATCCTTGTGCTTACAAGGAACAAATCGAAGACATAGCTAATTTGGCTTTCACGTGTTTATGCTGAAGCAAATCTAAGATGATTTGGCATCTCTGTATTGTCAGAGAACAAATCGAAGTCTGGCATCTTCACTTTGATGGAGAGTAGATACATAGCAGATCTGACCTTCAGACGATTAGACTGAAGCAAGATCCAAGATGATTTGGCATCCTTGTTCTTACAAGGAACAAATCGAAGACATAGCTGATTTGGCTTTCACGTGTTTACGCTAAAGCAAATCTAAGATGATTTGGCATCTCTATATTGTCAGAGAACAAATCGAAGTCTGGCATCTCCACTTCAATGGAGAGCAGATACATAGCAGATCTAACCTTCAAACGATTAGACTGAAGTAAGATCCAAGATGATTTGGCATCCTTGTGCTTATAAGGAACAAATTGAAGACATAGCTGATTTGGCTTTTGCGTGTTTACGCTGAAGCAAATCTAAGATGATTTGTCATCTCTGCTTTGTCAGAGAACAAATTGAAATTTGGCGTCTCCATCTTCAACGGGGAGCAGATACATAGCAGATCTCACCTTCAGATAATTTCACTGAAGCAAGATCCAAGATGATTTGGCATTCTTGTGCTTACAAGGAACAAATCGAAGAAGCAGATTTGGCGTCTCTATGTTCGGTGGAGAGCAGATCGAAGATACCAACATGACTGCCATAAGTTTACGAGAAGAAGACCATGATTTGATAAGACCGGTCAAATTTGGTCTTTCTGAGTCTTTGCTCAATTCCTGTTACACAGCAACGAGCAAAGAGGGGCAGCTGTAATAGCCCAAATTTAACCGGGCCTTGAAACCAAATAAAAATAGGTAAATAAATAAATATTTATTTATTAAATAGTCCAAAGTCTAGGTTACAAAGCCCAAATAGTAGGCCCAAAATCAAATACCTCAGAGCCATTACCCGTGTACCCAGTTACTACCCAGCAGGCCTAAAACTACCCAGCAGACCCATTTACAACCTTAACCCAAACAGAATACCAATAAACCAAACCCAAATCAAAAACGGCCCAAAACCCCAAGTAACTTTAGGGAAACAGGAAACTCTAGGGTTTCCTGAAGACTACAGCGCCACAGTAGCTTCTGGAAGCCTTGCGGGAGCTTCTGTTGAACTCCCTAAATCGAGGCCATCAATGCACATTAACGCACCATCAATGTGATGTCCAGTAGCTTGTCCCTCTCACGATCGTCCAGCACCGTGATCTCAGGCCTCATCTCCGACCTTGATACCTCCGTTGACGCTGAAATCTCTGCAAAAGAGACTATCTCGTGTTCATCAGTGCGCAAAGGGGTATCTGCCGAGATTCGAATCCATGACAGCAAGCTCAGCCACCGAAACCTTCGCAAGTCACCTGCAAGAAAAGGAAACAAACAGCAGATACAAAAAAAAAGCAGAGCAAGAAAAGGAAAGAAATCAAAAAAAGGCAGCAGATATACTAGAACAGGAAATGGAAAAAAATCTTTCGATTTCTTTCCAAAATAGGCAGTAGTTTAAGGCTATAAAGCCTTTCGCAAATCTGTAAAGACTTATGAAAAAAAAAAGCACACAGAGAGAATCAATAAAAATTTAGAGATTCAGCAAAAGAATTTGTTCTCGCACACATACACACAGCAAGCATCTCAATCGATTGAATACATAAAGGTGAATTTTTTTTAAATATATGTACATATATATATATACTGCTAATAATAAAAAAAAGAAAGTGGTACCTTTAGTCGGCGTTAAAAGGGGAGGTTTTAAACCTCAGACCACCGTGCGCGGTGGAGACGACGGGGGCGCGTGAGCGCGTATAGACCCCTGGATAGAGGTCCGGTGACCCTTCGAACACCCCTCTCCAACTCTTTTTCAGAGAATCTTTTCTTTTCTTTTTTAGAACAGATTTAAAATGATTTAAGACCAAAGGTTTTGGCTTATATAGCCTTAACTGAACGACGTCGTTTTAGCTTACTCCAATAAGCTTAAAAAGACGTCGTATTAAGGCCCCAGGATTCGCACATTGACCCGATTACTCGGGTAGGATCCACGTGTTTTTGAGGATCGGGTTAATTACCTAATTGATCCTTCTTCTTTTTTTGTATTTACAATTATGTTTTATTTTATTTATGATTTAGCCTTAGATATATGCTTCAGTTTTAATTTAGTCCTTGTAGTAAATGTTTTAAGTCTTGGATTAAAACGTCGCCGTTTAGGGACAAGGGAAAATTTCCCGATGAGTCCCTGGTTTTAATGGCCGTTTCAATTAGGCCCGATCTCAGTTTTTATTAAATCAGCCACTGACTTTTGTTTATGTAATATTTTAGTCCCTTTTACCCATTTTAATTTATTTATAACTTATTTTATTTTAATATAAGCATACATATTATATATATATTGTAATTATTTACTTATATGCTATTATATTATACTACTTCATGTTTTTTTCCATTGTTATATTAATATATATTTTAACATATATCATTACTTATTATTTAATATATAGTATATTTTTATCACATAATGTTTATATATCTTTATACTATTATATTTTTTTACATTGTAACAATATTTTATTTCGTATTATTATTATTTTTTATGTATTATTTTTTATAAATTATTATTTTACATTATTATTCTATATATTTTTTACTTGTATTGTATATTTATTAATTATTTATACATATTATATATTATTTTTACATATATACACTTTCATATTATAAATTATAATTATTTTATATTATGTCATTTTTTATACCATTATAAATTTTTTATCTATATGTTATTATCATTAAAAGTTTTAACTTGTATTATATACTTATTTTTATTCATATATTAATAATTACTTTACTTATATTCTATTATTATATATTTTAAAAATATTATAATATTATCATTGGTATAATATGTATATTTTATCATTAATTACTTATTTATACTTATATTCATATATATTATATAATTATTTTACTATAAATATAAATTCTTTTACATATTAGGTATTTTATACATTATTTTCTAAACCAATACATTTTTGTATAAAATTATTATCCTTTTATAAATTTTTGTTATTATGTATTATATATTGTATATTAAATACTATTTTAAAATTATTATTAACTACCATATTTTATTTGTATATTTCGTTAACAATTACTCACTTTATTTTATATTTTTATATATACTAATTCTTTTATATATTTTGTATATATTATGTATGTATTAAATGTTATTTATAATTTGATGTTATAATTTATGAACATGTACATTGATATTATATTACCTTTTAATTGTGTATCATGCACCATTTCTTAATTATTACTATGTATGTTTGTATGTTGTGTTTACTCATCTTCAATATATGCTATGAATATCTTTGTATATATGATGTTATGTAATCTTAAATATGTATGTATCTAGTATATGATTTTTGTATTATTGCCATTGTATCATTTAAATGCATGTTTATTCACTCATTATTGGAATACTCTATTCCATAATGATAATATGTTCCATCATGTATCGGTTTTAGAAAAGAGACTTCAAATTTTTCGAAAATAAAAAAGGCAATGCTTAGTATTTGGAAGCTTCAAGAAAAGTAGTGCCCTAACTTATTGGGTTGCAGCTTTTCTCATTGAGTTCGAATAGTCAAGTATCCTTCTAAGTTTTTTAAGATTTTTGAAATACTAGCAACTGTCTTGGAATTTCAAAACGTTGTGTCCTAACTTATTGGATGTGGCGATTTGTCGTTTCGAGATAGGGATTTCCAAAAAGGTTAACTTAGTGTCAATGCTTGATACAAGTGAGTCTTAATTTTCAAAATCAAGATATTTTAAAGAAGATTGTATCTTAAAATTTTTAAATTTCCGACCTTAAAGACATTTGATAATTAATTAGGTACCAATTTTTGGGCGTTACGAGGGTACTAATCCTTCCTCGTACGTAACCGACTCCCGAACCTATTCTTTTGTTTCATAGACCAGAACTAATGATTTTAAAACAAAATGTTTTAAAGGTGATCCAATCACACCTAAAAAGATTGGTGGCGACTCTCGTTTTCGTTTTTTAAAGTCGATTCCCATTTTCCAAAACTCGATTTAGAAATGGTCTCGACATATATATATTTCTTTTCAAATCTATTATGTATATAGTTCATTCCTTAAAAAACTTATTTTATTATATATCTTTGTTATTCAAAACCCTTTCATATATTATTATCCTTTTTATATATTATTTAAATTATTTTTTTTCATTGTATGTATATTGTCAACTTTAAATAAATGTTTCATTTTTAAAAATATTTTGTACATTATTTACTTCAAATTTCTTCTTTCATGATATCAATTTTAGTAATCATTTGTACATTATTATATTTTTATTTCTTTATATAGATAAACTATTTCAAACCATATTGTGTTATTTATTTTTAAATTTTCATACATTTAATAGTTTTTAAATTGCTTTTATATCATATGGACTCCAAGTTTCCCATTTTTTATATTATTATTTTTTTAATTTTATTCATCCATGTTGGGAAACTTGCTATATTTTATCCTAATTTGTTTTTTAATTAGCTATATTTTTAGTTTTCATTGTTTTCTGATTATTAATGTTAGTTTTTTAAGATAGGATTCGAGATTATTGTTATTGTGTATTTCATATTGTATGTTCATATTGGTATCCTTGTCATCCATTTGTACAAAGTTGTATTCATATATGATTATTTCATGCTTGTAATTATGCTTCTGTTTTTTGTTATTGCATCATGATTCAAATCCCCACTTTCGCCCAATTTCGATTATCTTTTATCCCCAAACAAGCTAAACAAATATATTTTTTTGAGTCAGTTTTATAATAGCTTAGTTAAAAGCTTTCAAAATAAGGCAATGTTCTGTGTTTGGAAATCCTAGAAATTGTGCCCTAACGTGCTGGGTTTCGATTTTCTCGTTTGGCCAAATAATCGAATATCCTTTTGAAATTTTCAATGCATGAGTTTTGGGAATCAAAAGATGATCTTGGATTCGAGGATTTAAATTGTTGTATCCTAACGTGCTGGATATGATATTTCATTCCTTCGGAGCAAGAGAATCTTAATATCCAATTCGAGTATATTCAAATACTTTTTAAAGGAGATTGTATTTTAAATTTTTTCCAAATTTTCGACATTAGGGCATTAATTAATTAATTAGGTATCAATTTTGGGCGTTGCGAGGGTGCTAATCCTTCCTCGTAAGTAACCGACTTCTGAACTTATTTTCTTGAATTTCATAGGCCAAAATCAATATTTTAATAAAATAAAATGTTTTATAGGTGATCCAATCACACCTAAACAAAAAGGATTGGGGGCGACTCCATATTTTTTTTTAAAGTCGATCCCCTTTTTCAAAATATAAAAATGGTTTCGACAGCAATAATATTATACAAATGAATAAAAATAGTATGAAAATACAAAGGAACAAATTAGGGTACACACAACAGCAATAGCCCCACACCATAACAATCAAAGACTAATGAAATTTAAAAAATATAATAAATATAAAAAAATAAACAATGTTAAAACAAATAATGAGAAAGAAAAGAAATTTGAAATCAACAATATATAAAACAATTTGAAGAAATAAATTATATATAAAAGATTTTAAAATAAATAATATATGTGAAAGTTTGAAATAAATCGTACAAAAATAAATAAATAAATAATATATAAAAAAACTAAAATATAAAAGAGCTTTAAAATAAGTATTACGTGAAAAGAAATCTAAAATTAGTAATATACAAAACAATTTAAATAAAGTATATTAACCTAGAAGAAATCATATACATAGAATAAAAATAATTTAATACAAATTATAAACATATATAAGATAATAATATATAAAAGTGTTTAAAATAGTCATCACATAATAATTTTAAAAAAAAGAATATACATAAAAGAGAAATATACATAAAAGAGAATTTTAAGAATAAATAAATAAAACATTTCAAAAAACATACAGAAGAAAATATAAAGAACAATGGATTCAACATAATGATATATACAAAATAAGTCAGTAAGCGATTTATTAAAACAAAATTTTAAAAAAAGATTATTATTAATATAAAATAATTTAATATATAAAAAATGAACAATGACCTTTTTCGTAAAATAATTTAAAATAAACAATATAAAAACAATTTTACAGAAAATGGAAATTTAAAGGAAAAGGACTCAATTGAAATAAAAACAAAATCAAAAAGATAATTCTCAAACAAATAAAATTATTAAAACAACATTGAGGACTAAAATATAATGCGCGCAAACGAAAGGAAATTAAAAATCCAAATGCCCCAAATCCCCAAAACGTAGCGTTTATACACAGACTAAGTTGAAATGGCACATAAATTCCAGGGAATAATTTAAAAAAAAAAAGAAAATAGAAATAGACCTAATCATAGAACAATGTGAAAGATAGGGACTAATCACATAAATATCCCTTTTCGATAAAATACGCGATCCTCAAGGATACCGGGTCAGGTCTGTAGACACTCAATTTTGCCCGGGCCCAAAAATAAGTCCAAAAACAAAAATAATAAACCCAAAAAAAAAACGAAGTCCAAGTTCAGTCCATAATTATAAATATAATTTGGCCCGATCGGAATGGCCTATTACTTGAAAAGATTTAAGGTCCATCTACAAGCTTGACTCATATGGAAATATAATCTTCAATGATATGCAATCTTAGATGTGATATGCAATCTTAGATATGATACAATCTTAGATATGATTGCAATCTTAGATATGATATGCAATCTTAGAAGATATGATTTTGTAATCTTAGAGATTTAATTTGTAGATACCTTTTAATCTTAACTGTTGATGTAATTGATCTGTACCGTTGGATTTGAGGAGGTTCAACTATAAATAGAGGCCTCTCCCTTCATTGTAAACACACTGGCGTTTTGGGAAACAATAAAAATTTTTTAGAGCTTTCACTCAAATTTCTCTCCCTCTTATGCTCTTATTTTCTACGGTTTGTTCTTATTTTATTCTTTGTTCATCTTCATTTTTTAACCTTTTTATTTTGATTTAATCCATGTTTCCATGATTTTTTATATATATTTTAATTTTTTTTAATACTTTTAGTATCATATCAAACTATTTCATTTTTAATAATTATTTTTCTTAGTATTACTCTTAGTAAATTATTTTTAAATTTTATTCAAATCATTATTTTAAAAAATATATTTCACTTAATTGTCATATTTTATCCAAAAGTTTTTCTAAAATGAGGCAATGTTTTTCGTATTTAGGAATTCGAGAAATAGTGCCCTAACATGCTGGGTTGCGATTTCTCGTTTGTCTAAATGCCTAAAGTATCCTTCTAAATAGATTTTGTAAATCACGAGATGATTTCAGTTACGAGAGTTTAAGAATATTGTATCCTATCATGTTGGATGTGATGTTTGTATTCTTTCAGAGCTAAGGAATATCGATTTTTTAACTTAAATAATTCCGGTTTTAAAAAGGGATCTTATTTCTAAATCCTTTCAAATTTTTGACATTAAGACAGAAAACTATTCAATTTGGTACCAATTTTGGGCGTTGCGAGGGTGCTAATCCTTCCTCATATGTAACCGACTCCCGAACCTGTTTTCTTAATTTTCGTAGACCAAAACGTTTTATAAGGTGATCCAATCACACTTAAAAAAGGTTGGTGGCGACTCCCGTTTTCGTTTTTCAAAAGTCGATCCCTGTTTTTTCAAACATCCCTTTAAAAATGGTTTCGACAGCTTGGCGACTCCGCTGGGGAACAATAAGAGAGTCAAGCCGTAAAATTGATTGATTTCTGTCCTTTTATCGAAATTTGAAAACTCAATTTGAAAACTATGATCTTTTTTTTCATGTGTTTGCTGCATATGTTTGTTATTTTTCTCGCACACATTGCATTTGCATGACCATTGTGGTCGCACCCTTAAGTGGGAGTGAGAAGCTAAGCTTTCGTGAGGTTTTCACCTCCGCATGAGTTAGTGGATTACTTCCGGGATATATTTGTACCTATGTCTTCGTGAGATTTTCATCTCCGCATGGTCATAGGGAAATGTATCCTCCTAAACCAAACTTGGTCCATATGAACCTATAATGGGTGAGGATCGAGGAATTTGCTGGTTTAGGTACCCTTGCTTTAGAACTGAACTACATGTAGTGAACTTTAAGTGCTTGCTCTAGGTAGTATGGTGATGACCTTTAGTACCTACCTTTATAAGTGCTTGTTTATTACATTTTTTATATGATACTGACTTTTTTTTATTTTGTCATCATCACATACCATTCATCATTAAAAGGTGTCGATTCAAGGTTTGATTTCTGAGTTAGGAGGTTTTGTAATAAGGAACGAATATCTTAAAGTGGAGGACAACTCTTCCGTTTGTGCGTGGTCAGAGAAAACCCAATTAGAGAAAGGAGATAGTGTTACCGAGGGATATACATCAGAGTTGTGGGACTTTACTCGTATCAGTTCGACACAGAATATTATCAAGAGATGAAGGACATTTGGGCCCAATGGGATGACGAGGCTAGACAGCTTTTCTTTCAAACTTATGGAGATCTTTCTTATTTGCTAGACATTAAGGTAGATAAGCATCTGTTTTGAGCTATGGTACAGTTCTGGAACCCTACTTATAGTTGCTTTACATTTGGAGAGGTAGATGTAGTGCCTACTTTGGAGGAGTATACAACCTTGTTTCGCTGTCCGAGAATTCAAGGTAACAAAGCTTATGTTAGGCCTGCTAGTCTCCCAATTTTCGTGAGGAAATTAGTGATGATCACAGGGATGAGTGAGCAGTGGGCTGTAGCTCGAGTGCAGCAAAAGGGTGATAGTAAGTGCATTCCGTGGGCCATTTTAAGGGATCTGATATTAGCACACCCAGATGTGGCGAAGATGGTCAACATTTTAGGCCTTAAGTATTTACGGTTTGGTGATTTTCCTGAAAACGATAGGGCACATAGATAAGGCAGTCGCAGATTTGTTTGATCGTATTGGTAAACAGAACACACCGGTGCTAGCAATCCTAGCTGAGACATTTAGATCCTTGAAGTACATGTCGGAGAGCCAGTGAAGTAGATTTATTGGATGCGCATAGTTGTTGTTAGTATGGTTCCATAGTCACTTTTGGAAGATTGAGAAAGTTCCTTGCCAAGTGTTCTTTGAGAGTTATTCCTCCTTAAAGGAAGAAGCAACTACACCAAGGAGAGACAATATTACAGAAGAAAGGTGGATGGATATTCTTTAGAATCTTCAAGAGGAGGAGGTTTTGTGGAAAGCACCTTGGATGACTCCTAATGAAGTCCTTTATCGCTGTGGCAGTTTTGATTGGGTACCTCTTCCTGGGATTTGGGGAGTCGTTGGCTATGCACCGTTACTCGTTCTAAAGTAATATAAAGCGGGGCAGTTCAGATAGAGGTCGAGAGTTAGCTTTGTTATTAGACAGGGTTAAGACTCTGGGCCTACAAGAGAAAGTGTATTTGTAATCCATTTTATGAAAAGACTTTTGTTCCTTAAATAACGTTTTCTAAAATGAAACTAAATCGAGATCGATACCTTTTTGCATTCATGCATTTTCATTACATTACATCAAAGAAAAGAAGGTGTTGATTCAAAATTTGATTCCTAAATAAAATAGTTTGTCATAAGGAAACGAATTTCTTGATAAAGTGGATTATAGTGCGATCGTCTGAATATAGTCCAAGTAAACATGATGAGAGAAAGCTGGTAGTCCATGGAGGAATACATGATGTAATTGCCAAAGATTCAAGCCAACAAATTCATGACGAGAGAAAGCCGAAAGTCCACGAAGGAATACGTGACTTGATTTAATTGCCAACGAAGATTATCCAAGAGCCGAAACTTTTTGATGAGTATCATGGAGATAAGCAAGCAAGAGATCGAGGCTCAGATTAAGCAGCAATGAGCTAGCAAAGGCATCTTTTGGAGAATTTACAGGATTCGACCATGAAGAAAAGATCAGCGTTTACTTAGACTATGAAGGGCAAGACCGTATATGTAATCTATTTTCATGTAAAGAAATCTGTTTTCTAGAAAAGTTATTCTAATGGAATTGGATTCAAGATCAACATCTCCTTTTCTTTTACATTCATGCATTTGCATTGCATCACATCACATGCATTTAAATCCATAAAAAGACCCTAATTAAGGTTAAAAAGAGAAAGAAAGAGAGAAGAGGGTCACAGCTGAGCGAAAAGAAGACGCTCACTTACATATCCTAGACTTTTGTATCAGGAGGGATAGCTTACCTGAAGATGGGGGTGTTTGGAAATGAAAATCATTCCATCAATGCCATACATGAAGAAGGGACTGATTAATTCACCCTTACGAACCGGGAAGCTCTCTGAACAATTGGACTGCGGAGGAACTTCCTGTAGTCTTTAGGAATTTTTCAGAATAATTCTCGAAACATTCTTGTTACTTTAGGGCCTAGGAGCAATAGGATTACATTTGTGGAATGGGCTTACAATCATCTATTATTTTTTTAATAAAACATAACTTTTATCAATTTGAACGAGTATTGTTTCATTTTTTTCAACCAATATTCCGTTAAACTTTTGCAGTTCTTATTCTTTTATTCGTAGCACATAAATAATCATTCTTAAATTCATTCATTCTTTGTATATTCTTTATACTTCACAGGTCCCTAGATATCAATGATATGAGCACTGATATTACAAATCTTGATTTCTCTTGTGAGCAAGACATATGTTTAGAGGAATCTTAGGATTTTGAAGATGTCCAGGATTGTGATGTGTCTCCAGATCTATTGAGGATGGTAAAACAGGAGGAGAAATAAATCATGCCCCATGAGAAAGAGGCAATAGAGAATGTAGCCCTAGAGGAAGGGAAAGAGGTGAAAATTGGCACGCATATTGCTGATGACATAAGGCAAGGACTGATTGAGTTGCTACGTGAGTTCAAGGATATCTTCGCATGGTCCTCTCAAGATATGTCAGGGTTAAATACTGATATTGTGGTGCATTGTCTTCTAATAAGACAGGATTGTAAACCAGTCCAACAGAAGTTGCGAAGAATGAGACCAGATATTGTATTAAAAATAAAGGATGAAGTCAAGAAACAGTTCGATGCAGGATTCTTATAAGAGGTGAAGTATTCTGAATGGGTAGCTAACATTGTACCAATTCCTAAGAAGGATGGAAAGGTACGAATGTGTGTTGATTACAGGGATCTGAACAAAGCTAGCCCAAAAGATAATTTCCCTCTGCCTCACATAGACACTTTGGTAGACAACACAACGGGATATTCGTTGTTCTCCTTTATGGATGGTTTCTCAGGGTACAATCAGATAAAGATGCATCCTGAAGACGTGGACAAAACCACCTTTATAACCTTGTGGGAGACTTTCTGTTACAAGGTAATGCCCTTTGGATTGAAGAATGCAGGGGCAACATACCAAAGGGCTATGGTGACCTTGTTTCACGATATGATGCACAAAAAAATTGAGGTGTATGTCGATGATATGATTGCCAAATCTCGAACGGAGGAGGAACATATTGATGTTTTGAGGAAGCTGCTCCTGAGATTACGGGAGTTTCAGTTAAAACTTAATCCAGCAAAGTGCACTTTTGGAGCTAGGTCAGGGAAGTTATTAGGCTTTTGTGGTCAGCGAAAAGGGAATAGAAGTTGACTCAGACAAAGTTAAAGCTATACGAGATTTGCCTCCACCACGTACTCAGAAAGAAGTTCGGGGTTTTCTTGGAAGGTTCAATTATATTGCTCGGTTCATTTCACAATTAACTAAGAAATGTGATCCTATATTTCGCCTCCTTAGAAAACACAACCAAGGTACTTGGGATGAGGAATGCCAGAATGCATTTGATAAGGTTAAACAATACTTGTTAAATGCTCCAGTGTTATCTCCGCCTAGTCCAGATAAACCATTAATTCTGTATTTGTCGGTGTTTAGTAATTCCATGGGATGTGTGCTTGGTCAACATGACGAGTCAGGAAGAAAGGAGAAAGCAATATATTACCTCAGTAAGAAATTCACTGAGTGTGAATTGAGATATTCGCCGATTGAAAAATTATGTTGTGCTTTGATTTGGACAACTCGAAGGTTGAGACAATATATGCTATATCACACGACTTGGCTAATTTCAAAACTTGATCCTCTAAAGTATATGATGGAGTCAACAGCTTTGAATGGAAGAATGGAAAGGTGGCAAATTCTACTTTCAGAATTTGACATAGTTTATGTAAGCCAGAAGGCTATAAAAGGAAGTGCGATAGCGGAATTTCTGGCTAGTAGAGCTCTAGAAGACTATGAGCAGTTGAATTTTGATTTCCCAAATGAGGAGTTGATGTGTGTAGCAGCTACAAAGGATTATCCTTGGAAGTTGAGCTTTGATGGGGCATCCAATGCAGTGGGAAATGGAATTGGGGTAGTCTTGGTATCCCCAAATGGTGATTATTATCCATTCACGTGCAAGTTGGATTTTGATTGCACAAATAATATGGCCGAGTATGAAGCGTGCATCATAGGACTCCGAGCGGCTATAGAACGAAGAATAAGAACCTTGGAAGTTTATGAAGACTCTGCGTTGGTAATTTACCAGCTTAAAGGTGAATGGGAGACAAGAGATCCTAAATTGATCAATTATCGAAAGGTAGTTTTAGGGTTACTTGAGGAGTTCGATGACATCACTTTCAATTATATCCCACGAGACGAAAACCAGATGGCAGATGCTCTAGCAACCTTAGCTTCAATGATTAAAGTGAATAAAGATGAGGAGATGAGACTCATTCAGATTAGTATCTTTGAGGCTCCAGCTCACTGTTGTAACATTGAGGAAGAAGAAAAGGATGATAACCTTTGGTATCAGGATATATTGCGATATATGAGAGATCGTAAATACCCAGAACAGGCAACTGAAAATGATAAGCGAACTTTAAGGAGATTAGCCTGGGACTACGTTTTGGATGGGGACATCTTGTACAAAAGAAGAAAGGACCAAGTACTATTGAGATGTGTTGACGCCGTGGAATCTAAGTTAATCTTGGAAGAAGTTCACGAGGGTGTTTGTGGGACGCGCGCTAATGGTTTCACGATGGCTAGACAAATCATGAGGTTTGGATATTATCGGTCTACTTTGGAAGGGGATTGTATCAACTACACCAAAAAATGTCATAAATGTCAGATTTATGGAGACAAGATTCATGTACCACCTTCACCTCTACACGTTATGACTTCTCTATGGCCTTTTTCTATGTGGGGCATGGATGTCATTGGGCCAATATCACCAAAAGCTTCAAATGGGCATCGCTTTATTTTTGTAGTCATTGATTACTTCACGAAGTGGGTAGAGGCTGCTTCTTATGCGAATGTTACTAAGTCGGCTGTAAGTCGATTCTTGAAGAAAGAGATTATTTGTCGGTATGGGATGCCTGAAAGGATCATATCAGACAATGCACTGAACTTGAACAACAAAATGATAGCAGAAGTTTGCAGTCAGTTCAAGATTAAGCATCATAACTCTTCGCCGTATCGCCCAAAGATGAATGGGGCAGTGGAAGCTGCTAACAAAAACATCAAGAAGATAGTGGGGAAAATGACTGAAACCTACAGAGACTGGCATGAGAAGTTACTATTTGCACTTTTAGCTTACCGAACGTCTGTCAGAACCTCTACCGGGGCAACTCCTTTCTCGTTGGTTTATGGGTGGAAACAGTGTTACCCATTGAAGTGGAAATACCGTTTCTTCGAGTCTTGTCAGAGATAAAGTTGAATGAAGCTGAATGGATACAATCGCGATATGATCAGTTGCACTTGATTAAGGAAAAGAGGCTAAAGGCCATTCGTCATGGTCCGCCTTGCGCCCACGCTGCTGGACACTGCACCAGGCTTCCTTCCTTACTAATATAAGGTCACAGTTAATTTTAAACCTTACCTGCTGAAGCTCTAGTCCGCTTAAAAATAAAAGAGAATTTCACCTTCCACGCAGCTTGAACCTGTGACATTCTAACCCCACACACACGTTGCTTGCCACTGCATCGAAATTCCTTTCATGACATAATCCTTTCACATTTAATTTTAACCTTTACACGCTTCAGTTCTGGCTTGCTAAAAATAAAACAAAATTCGCCTTCCCTTAGAATCGAACCCATAACCTCTTGGAAAGCTTAGCACGCTGCTGCCACCGTGCCACAGACGCTCCTTGTGTTAAATTATACTCGCAACCCCTCTTAACCCTTATTCCAATCGCGATCTGCATACTAAAAAAACTCCTAAATTGCGTGCCCCGTGCCTTGAACCCAGGCACCTCCCAGCCTTCCTAGCGTGCTTAACCACTAGGCCAGGTGCTCCTTTAAGCTAAAACTCAGCCCAAGTTATTAATAAGGCCTACTACCCAGATTTCCTTAAGAGACCAAATTTAAGAATTTTGTGGGCCGAACCCTGGACTTTTTCCCACACTATAAGCCCTTCGTTACTTATTTAATTACTAATAATAATAAAAATTTTCATAAAAATTTTCAAACATATATACAGTAATATTTTTCTAATAATAATAATTTTATCTCTTAATACTAATTAAAATTTCGTAAAAATTTAAAATATTCGTAATAATAAATATAGTAAAAATTTTCTAGTAGTAATTTAATTAAAAATTTTCTTCTTAAACTATAATATTTAAAACTTCTTAATTATTCAGGTTTTCTTCTATCCGAATCCCAGACTTAAAGCCCAACTCTTCTAGGCCCCAAAAATCGGGGTGTTACAATTCTACTCCCCTTAAAGAAATTTCGTCCTCGAAATTTCAAACTACCAACTAACCGTATAACTCCAGTCAACCCACTATGCTTCTGCTGCGCACTCTAAAAAAATAATTCTTAGTACGACCCCGAACATCTAATTACCAAAGTAAAGAAACATCTATCAAGCACGCATTCAATTCGTAACACACACTTAAATAGGATAAACTTGGCAATCCCGAGCTCGATGCTCCTTGGACCCACATCTAAAGCATGCTCCTGTCTTCCTAAGGCATTCACCCGTATGACGCCCATTGCAGTCTTTGCAGGTTGGAAAGTTTGGTCATGCCTTAACATGTTTCACAGAACGAAGCTCGGTCTTCTGAGAACTAGAATCCTTCCTCTTCTTACACTCTAAGCACCCCGCTTGAAAAATTTCCCTAATTTCCTTAACCTTGGTCTCCAATACTTCTTCTACCACTTTCCTTACTAACTCGACTAGTGCCTCAGTCCCAATCTCCGAGTTACCGCTACCCAAAGTTGGCAGACTTTGCTTATCCTCAGTATCCATATCAACGCTCTACATTATCATCATGCATAACAATAACTACCAAGATCTCGATTCAAAAATAATACTTATTTATACGTGTTATGTAGAGATAGTATTTTAAAGTTTCTATTTTCATAGCCTAGCTATAGTCTCATATATTCTAGGGTTTTTAGTATTATCCTAGCTATAATGTCATGATATGGTCTCAGTTCTATCTATAGTAATATCTTAATACAGTGTAGTATGAGTAACAGAAATACTTACAGACTTGGTGCCGGGGATTCAGTGTGCCACTTCTTCGGTTATCAAATTTCAGAAACCCAGAAAAACTTAAACCATTTTAAGATTGAACCTTAAAACATGTATACCTTGTAAAATATCTTTGAAAAGAATTTCCAAAACTGTTTCCAAAATACCCTTATTGGGCCTAAGTTTAGCAATTTTTTTCGAAAAGCTTTTTGGACCCGATCCACAGCCGAGTTGTTGCAACCTTGGCTCTGATACCACTAAATGTAACACCCCAAACTCGGCCCAGACGTTACGGTCGAATTCGGCGTGTCACATTGAAGTGTTTTTCGAAAACCATGTTTTCATTGAAAACCCTCCTTGATGTAAAACTCATTGGAGCGTTATTGTAAAACTCATGTTTTCATTAAAAATCTTTGAAAAGAATATTTTCGTTATAGATTAAAGTGAATGGAAGCTGTGCACCAGGTAGGAAGCCAGAAAAGAGGAGTTGAGTCTATTGGACTACTTAAGTACCAAGCTCTTCATGGATCCAATCCTAGACATGCACACATCCATTGCCACACTTAAAGCATATTACTTGTCCACGAACAAAAAATTAAGTTTAAGTCCATTTAAAATATTTATTTCCTTTGAAAACATTTACGTTGCGGAAGCTTTGCTCGGTAATCGTGATATTTTAAAAATAAGTAACTTTTATAAAACGCGCCCTAGAGCTAACCAATTCAATAACCCAAAATATTAAAAATAATAAAAAGAGCGGCCTTATTACAACTTTAACCAGAATAAAAATAATCAAAATAATAAATGCGAAACTTATTTTAAAGAAAACAGAAACTTAATCTTCGTGGCCACTCTGAATCCCGCCCAGCTCCAAGTCCACCAACTAGGGCTCACCTGCAAGGATGGAAAAGAAAGGGGGTGAGTTTGGAAAACTCAGTGTGTAAAGTATCCCAACCAGAGCCAAAATCAGTTCAAGCTTTACTGGGCCTAAGCCCTATTTAGAAATTAGTGTTAACTGGGCCTTAGCCCATATCAATATTAATCTGGGCCATAGCCCTTTACAGTATCGGAGTATATTGGGCCTAGCCCATATCAGTATCAATCTGGGTCGTAGCCCTATTACAAGTCGAGATATATTGGGCCTTGCCCATATTAACATAGTTGGGCCCGCTTCGATACAGTTGGCCCGTAACAAAACAATCTCATATGATTAATGCATGATAACCCCATCCAACCCTGCACTTGCCTCCATCCATCCCTACACTTCCTGTGGGGAATAAATCACCCACGCCATCCCTACACTTACAGTGTTAGCACCGGTTGCGGCATTAACTATAATCCGCAGCAAAGCTGCTTATATCAGAATCTGTGGCACAGCCACCAGAACGGGTTCTTCCTCCATAACAAAACCCAACCCCATGCAACAGATATACATGTCATGGCATATAACAAACAGAATCCGAATATCATGCATTTTAGTCAAAATTAACCCTAAGGGTATAACGATCATTTTGCACCTAGGGGTAAAATGGTAATTTTCATACTTAGGGGTATTTTAGTGAAATTTACTATTCTAGAGTTTACATACATATTCTAACCATTAACACATTAACAGAAGCACTTACCGAGCGTTTTTACCGAATTGGGCCCGTTGGCCCACTAACCCGTTTTCAGCCCATTAAGCCCAAATATACCGAAGTGCACGAAATTATGCACTCTGCAATCATACTTCTTGCGATTACCAAAATTAACAACCAAACCACCTCACAAGCGATCGCACGCTCGCAAGTTCGCAAATGCTGCTTTTTGGCTTTTCGGCTTTTGCCGATCTAGTCTATGCGTGGGTGTTGTCTACACACCTATTTGCGACGAAACACTGACGAGTTCCACACACGAACTGCCTACAATCAATTACTAATACGTTAACTATGAATCCATAGCAACTTATCTGTAAAACTCCTTACCAAAAATCGACCATTCACACTTTAGGCACTAGTGTTCTTACCTTTGCCAAAATATGAACTAGATCCAGATTCAATCGTTCCAATTATCCAAGCATTCGATCAGTTGCCTTTAATCCATACTATAGGAAAACAAATCAAATAACACCACTAAACCCTTTTAGTTTAGTCGACAGGCACCCTTTGCATATAGGGGTTTTTCGGCTTTTACCTTAATTCATGAATAACGAAAAAAAGATTCGAGCGTTTACCTATATTGTTATGACACTACTCCCAATCGATTGTAGATCCAACCACCGCCCAAGAAGGGAAAATATTCAACCAAGGGTTCGGCCTTTGCAGTACCTCAAAGTAGTAAGATTTTGGTTTTGAAAGAAAAGATAAGAGGTTTGGCTTCAATGGAAATTCGGCTAACCAATTTTGTTGAGGATTTATGAGAGAAAAGAAGAAGAATATGAAGGATTTAGGTTCGGAAAAAAGATAGGATGAGAATCGACAAGAGGAGAAAGAAAAGAGAAGAGGGGAAGAGATGAGAGAAGGAAAGAAAAGAAAAGAACATAGAAGAAGAAAAAAAATGAATCCTAAAGGCCAAAATATACGGCATTTAATATAGCTATGGCTGAAAGAGTGCTTTCGGCATAGGAATTCTTTCCCAATTCCAATTCCTGAATTTCCTTGATTGTTGGCCTCATCCAATGTTTGAATTTCATTCAAACTCCTAGCCAATCGAGCCCACCGTTTCCACCGCTTCAGCATACTGCCAAGAGTCCCGATCAGACCCCAATTCCTTCCCCACGCATGCAGCAAAAATCCAAACCTAGCGTGCGCGAACTGCAACTCAAACCCCAGACCTCCGTCCGCCTTGCGCCCACGCCCGTGCTGCTGGTCACTGCACCAGGCTTCCTTCCTTACTAATATAAGGTCACAGTTAATTTTAAACCTTACCTGCTGAAGCTCCAATCCGCTTAAAAATAAAAGAGAATTTCGCCTTCCACGCGACCTTCTAACCCCACACACACGTTGCTTGCCACTGGCACCGAATTTCCTTTCATGACATAATCCTTTCACATTTAATTTTAACCTTTACACGCTTCAGTTCTGGCTTGCTAAAAATAAAGCAGAATTTGCCTTCCCTTGGAATCGAACCCATAACCTCCTGGCAAGCCTAGCACGCTACTGCCACTGAGCCACAGACGCTCCTTGTGTTAAATTATACTCGCAATCCCTCTTAACCCTTATTCCAATCGCGATCTGCATACTAAAAAAACAACTCCTAAATTGCGCGCCCCGTGCCTTGAACCCAGGCACCTCCCAGCCTTCCTAGCGGGCTTAGCCACTAGGCCAGGTGCTCCTTTATGCTAAAACTCAGCCCAAATTATTAATAAGGCCTACTACCCAGATTTCCTTAAGAGACCAAATTTAAGAATTTTGTGGGCCGAACCCTGGACTTTTTCCCACGTTATAAGCCCTTCGTTACTTATTTAATTACTAATAATAATAATATTCATAAAAATTTTCAAACATATATACAGTAATAATTTTTTAATAATACTAATAATTTTATCTCTTAATACTAATTAAAATTTCGTAAAAATTTAAAATATCCGTAATAATAAATATAGTAAAAATTTTCTAGTAGTAATTTAATTCAAAATTTTCTTCTTAAACTATAATATTTAAAACTTCTTAATTATTTAGGTTTTCTTCTATCTGAATCCCAGACTTAAAACCCAACTCTTCTAGGCCCCAAAAATCAGGGTGTTACAGTGACCAAGAGAATTCCACGAGGGGGATCTTGTGCTGAAAAAGATCCTTCCTATTCAGAAGGACTTTAAAGGAAAATGGATGTCGAATTGGGAAGGGCCGTATGTCATAAAGAAGGCTTTCTCTGGGGGTGCATTGATCTTAATGGAAATGGATGGGAAGAGTTTACCCAATCCAGTGAATTCAGACTCAGTCAAAAAGTACTTTGTCTAAATGAGAGAAGAATTCAGGGTGAAAACCCGCAAAGGGCGCCTTGAGTTTTTGAAAAAAAAATGGAGAGGCCAAGGTGAAAACCCGCAAAGGGCACCTTGTGACCAAAGGGGTTTTGAGTTGAAAACCCGAAAGGGCAGCTCAAATTTTAAAGAGCACACGATAATCTTGCTATATCTGATTCAATGAAGAGTGAAGCGCGCTGCATATCGGGGCATCGACAAAGTACTTTGGGTCTTTTAAACACATGTTGAACTCAAGAAAGTCTTCATGGAGCTAGCATATAAACGCTCAAGCGGCGATATCTAGGGCATCTAACTTTTGTCCTATTTTCTATCTTTAAATTCTTATTCTTCTCAAAGATAGGCCTTCAAATTAATTTCGTTTGTATTTCTGACAAATTTATTCAAATCTAATTATTCTCAAGATTAAATTCATCTTCCATTATTCTTAAAGTGTGTTGCATTAAATTATGATAGATGAACTAAATAATTTTCACAAATGAAGTTTTGTTCATTACTCTGGAAATTTCTAGATAATACAAGAAACTAAAATGGAAAAATTATTCGAGAAATTCACGTAAGTGAGGTTCGAAAGAACTCAAGGAAATTCTTTCTTTAGTCCAAAATGATTATTGGACAAATCAAATGATTCGATCCTAAGAGAGGATCATCTTACAAACATTTTGGTGGGTCATAGCATTTGAAGAATGGTACAAACCCACAGGCTGAGTAGGAATGATAATTCAAGAGAAATAAAGTTAAACTTCAATGAAAGAATGAGTAGTGATGTCTGGAATAGGGATCATATTCATAAAGATTTTGCATTATAACAGGTTTAATTAGGAGCATTTGACTCATTTCGATCATAGCATCCTAATCATTAGGCATGAACTCATACGCATTATACAGGTTAAGTCCTTCAAGGGACAATGAAGATTGATGTGCCTTAATCCCCTAAGCAGTAACAGGATAAAGCATAGCAGATCTGGCTTTCACGTGTTTACGCTAAAGCAAATCTAAGATGATTTGGCATCTCTGTATTGTCAGGGAGCAGATCGAAGATAGCAGATTTAGCGTCTCTGTATTGTCAGAGGGCAGATCGAAGATAGCAGATTTGGCGTCTCTGTATTGTCAGAGAGCAGATCGAAGATAGCAGATTTGGCGTCTCTGTATTGTCAGGGAGCAGATCGAAGATAGCAGATTTGGCGTCTCTGTATTGTCAGAGGGCAGATCGAAGATAGCAGATTTGGCGTCTCTGTATTGTCAGGGAGCAGATCGAAGATAGCAGATTTGGCGTCTCTGTATTCTCAGAGGGCAGATTGAAGATAGTAGATTTGGCATCTCTGTATTGTCAGAGAGCAGATCGAAGATAGTAAATTTGGCATCTCTGTATTGTCAGAGAGAAAATTGAAGATATAGCAGATTTGGCTTTCACATGTTTACGCTGAAGCAGATCTAAGATGATTTGGCGTCTCTGTATTGTCAGAGAGCAGATCGAAGATAGTAGATTCGACATCTCAATATTGTTAGAGAGCAAATTGAAGATATAGCAGATTTGGCTTTCACGTGTTTACGCTGAAGCAGATCTAAGATGATTTGGCGTCTTTGTATTGTCAAAGAGCAGATTGGAGATAGCAGATTTGGCATCTCTGTATTGTCAGAGAGCAAATCGAAGACATAGCAGATTTGGTTTTCACGTGTTTACATTGAAGCAGATCTAAGATGATTTGGCATCTCTGTACTGTCAGAGAACAAATCGAAAAAACAGATTTGGCATCTCCATATTCGACGGAGAGTAGATCGAAGACATAGCAGATCTGACCTTCATTGAAGCAGATCCAAGATGATTTGGCATCTCTGTATTAGAGGAGGAGTAGATCGAAGACACAGCAGATCTGACCTTCATTGAAGCAGATCCAAGATGATTTGGCATCTCTGTATTAGACGGGGAGCAGATCGAAGACATAACAGATTGGACCTTCATTGAAGCAGATCCAAGATGATTTGGCATCTCTGTATTAGACAGGGAGCAGATCAAAGACATATCAGATCTCACCTTCATGTGTTTAGATCGAAGCAAATCCAAGATGACAGATTTGGCATCTTTGTATTAGACGGAGAGTAAATCAGAGATAACAGATTTGACATCTCTGTATTAGACGGGGAGCAGACTAAAGAAGCAAATTTGGCATCTCTGTATTAGACAGAGAGCAGATCGAAGATAACAGATTTGGCGTCTCTGTATTAGACGGGGAGCAGATCAAATATAGCAGATATTGCCTTCCTGAGTTACAGTGAAGCAGATTGAAGCCGTCAAGAGGCCATTTAAAGAAGATCAAGGATCAAGAACTCAAGACTCGGTGAGCCCGGGCCCAGAAATAAGTCCAAAAACAAAAATAATAAACCCAAAAAAAAATGAAGTCCAAGTTCAGTCCATAATTACAAATACAATTTGGCACGATCGGAATAGCCCATTACTTGAAAAGATTTAAGGTCCATCTACAAGCTTGACTCAAATGGAAATATAATCTTCAATGATATGCAATCTTAGATGTGATATACAATCTTAGATATGATACAATCTTAGATATGATATACAATCTTAGAAGATATGATTTTGTAATCTTAAAGATTTAATTTGTAGATACCTTTCAATCTTAACTGTTGATGTAATTTATCTGTACTGTTGGATTTGAGGAGGTTCAACTATAAATAGAGGCCTCTCCCTTCATTGTAAACACACTGGAGTTTTGGGAAACAATTAAAATTTTTGAGAGCTTTCACTCAAATTTCTCTCCCTCTTATGCTCTTATTTTCTACGGTTTGTTCTTATTTTATTCTTTGTTCATCTTCATTTTTCAACCCTTTTTATTTTGATTTAATCCATGTTTCCCTGATTTTTTTATATATATTTTAATTTTTTTTTAATAATTTTAGTATCATATCAAACTATTTCATTTTTAATAATTTTTTTAATATTACTCTTAGTAAATTATTTTTTAAATTTTACTCAAATCATTATTTTAAAAAATATATTTCATTTAATTGTCATATTTTATCCAAAAGTTTTTCTAAAATGAGGCAATGTTTTTCGCATTTAGGAATTCGAGAAATAGTGCCCTAACATGCTGGGTTGCGATTTCCCGTTTGTCTAAATGCCTAAAGTATCCTTCTAAATAGATTTTGTAAATCACGAGATGATTTCAGTTACGAGAGTTTAAGAATATCGTATCCTATCATATTGGATGTGATGTTTGTATTCTTTTGTAGCTAAGGAATCTCGATTTTTTAACTTAAATAATTCTGGTTTTAAAAAAGGGATCTTATTTTTAAATCCTTTCAAATTTTTGACATTAAGACAGAAAACTATTCAATTTGGTACCAATTTTGGGCGTTGCAAGGGTGTTAATCCTTCCTCATACGTAACTGACTCCCGAACCTGTTTTCTTAATTTTCGTAGACCAAAACATTTTATAAGGTGATCCAATCACACCTAAAAAAGGTTGGTGGCGACTCTCGTTTTCATTTTTCAAAAGTCGATCCCCGTTTTTTCAAACATCCCTTTAAAAAATGGTTTCGACAAGGTCAAATTGGGTATGGCCTATACAACACTGTTTTGGACCCACTGAAACAGGCCCTAAACGGTGTCATTTCAGGCTCTTTATAGAAACAAAAATAAAAACCTTAAAATGAAACACCTAGCCACTTTAAAAAAATTAAAATAAAAAACCCTAAATTCTCTCACTCTACTTATTCGGTCGAACCAAAAAGGTACTCCGTCCAACCACCGTTTCGCCACCATAATCGGCGGATAGCATCATGCAAAGACATATTCTAACCCTATTTGAAAACATATCCGAAGGTTTCGCCACTCTCAAAACTCATAATCCCGTCTAAGCTTCGATTATAACGAAGCAAATAAGGATTTGAAGGCGCCATTGTAAAGATAAGTCCCTCCCCTTTTATATATATATATTTTTAAACGCAGTAAATAAAGATCAAAGAAATAGAGACAAAATAGAAAAAACGAGATCTAAGATCACTTTTCAAAAATTAATTTTTAATTGCCTTTGTATTTGTATTCAGTATGCCTTTTTTTTTACGAAGTTCACAATTGGCCTTATATAGCGGAAAAAAATGAAATTACAATAACACTTTTTATATTTTCTATTATTTCTCTGTTGTTGGGTTTGTTGTTGTGTATTTGTTGTGGCTTGTTAGTTTGTTGCAGGTACAGCGACACAAGGGTTTCCAGAAGCTTCACCCTGCTTGGGCCCTATGAGCCTACCTTGAAGTCGAGCTATTGGGGTTGGAGGCCATTGCTGTGGCATGAGGGAGCTTCAGAAACCCTTAGGGTTTCTGAAAGAAATTTAGTCATTGGCCTTTTGGGTCAATTTTGATTTGGGCTATTGGGCCAAAGGTCTATTTTAGATTTGGGATATTATTTTTAGGCCTTTGTACTAGGATCTATCAAAGTTTAGGCTAATCGGGCTTTGCTTATTTGGGTCTGACATTGAATTAGACTGGGCCTGTTTAGGTTTTAAATTAGCTCGGGCTTTGTGTGAGGTTTGGGTTTAATTAGGCCCGAAATGAGTTTGGCATTTTGAAATACTGTTGTAAATGGACAATGGATCCTTTAAATAATTTGGCTTATTATTTATTTTTTGGTTTTATTTTGTGGTTTTTATTTTTTGTATGAGTCTGGGCGAAATGGGCTTTCTACAGGATTCATGTGTTATCTTCCTCTCTATATTGTAGGTTTCGGATAAAGAATGGAGGGCTTGGAGCATCGGGTAAAAAATAGTGAAGAGAAATCATCTGCTCCACCAAACTTGATTCAGCATGGTGTAACACAATCTTCAATTAAGAATTTCAGATAGCAAGCAGCACACTCCACTATGAATTCTACGTCGGGTGGAGCCAGCCGATTAATACCCTAAAAATAGAGCGTGATGTGATTAGGCGAAAAAGGAGAGGAAAATGAGTGAAAAAAAAGAACTTGGAGGCTAAGGAACAATTCTCTGACACCAAAGGGAACTTCAACCTTGCAAAGACGAGAAGAAAAAGAGATCTAGAGCGCTTGGCTTTAGTTCGACGATCATTTTTATCTCTAAATTATTTTCTTTTTACTTTTTTTTCAAAGCAAGTTTGTTTTGAGTTTCTTCTTGTGATGTTTTCTCAACGCAACAAGAGCTAAAATCTATTTTCTTGGAATGATGATGAATCATACTATTTAGTTAATTAAATATTTTGCCTTCAGTTTTTTCAATCTCTGTTAATTATTTATTCAACTTTAAGCTTATTTAATCTCTTTCTCTGTCCACCAAGTTGTATTAATTTGGTGATCTTGATTTGTTGTAGAAGAGAAAAATTAAGGTTTAGATCTAGACTAAATAGATTAGGGTTAACTTTAGTAACGTTGACGAATGGGTTACTTTAGAGCTAGGATAGGAATATACCTGATGCGCAAATCAACCCAATAAGTTTTTTCCGTAGTGCCTTTACTCGATTTGCCTAGCATAAGAGTATAGCTGGTGGGGAAGGGGGATTAACTTAGCTAGATACTGGGAGGGTCTAAATAATGCCACCTAATCATAGGTTAATAATTATATAGACTGAACAATTGAATGAGAGATAATTGATTAACTGAATTAGGTAAATTAGAGTTCCAAGATCTTTCAGAATTGATTGAGAAACTTAGTAATTTTCATTTTTTTTTTTTGTAGTTTAGTGAAATCTCTTTAATTCCTTTAGTTTAACTTTAGTAGTAATTAGAATTTTTTTTCTTGATCCGGATTAGATAAAATTGGTTAATTAGTATTTAGCAGCTTAGAATTTGGTCCTCATAGGAATGATATCATCTTATGACTTTATTACTTGATCAGTAGATGCACTTACCTAACAAATTTTCTCACAAGAAACCAAAAAAGAAATTAACTAGTAGTGGAGTTGCTACCATTTTTTTTTTGCTCAATAAAGAAATTACAAATTTCAGCATTTGCAAGAAATGCAATCATGCTACAAAATGCAAACATTCCCCATCAAAAAAGACCCTTACCCAAGTACCCAAAACCAACCACAAACTAGTAAAGGCAAACAATCAACCACCAGAACCCCAAAATCCCCATCTGTTAAACAAAACTAAAAACAAAAACAAAACCAACACGAGAAAACCTGATAACTCCACATAACAGCTTACCAACTCGATTGAAAAAACACAAATACAACACTCCAAAAATCACTACCATTCCTTAAACATACCAAGCCTTTTCAACCCTATAACCGCCAGCGCAAAAGCCATCATGTTACCGTGCTTATCCATTTTCGAAAAAGAGACATTACCAACTCTGTACATCCTAATTTCAAATCACTTGAAGAAAGTGTGCAGCAACCACGAACAATTTTATCTTCAATCGAACACCAATCTTTAAACATTAACTCTAAATTAAAACCTTCAATGCGCCACTCTCAACCATATCGGTAACATTTGATGCTGCAAAACTGGAAGTTTATCACACCATTACTCCCGTTGAGCAGGTCAAAGATTTTGACATATATATATTTATGACAGAAACCTTAATTAGTCCATGCATGTCTGCAAATGTAATATATATATATACATATATATATATACATATATTAACAGCGTTGTACTCATGTTACTAATTAAATCGATTAAAGATGCCTTGTGATAAAGATATCATCCATCATAGACGTGGGAGAATTTTATATATATAGTTGCCAGCCAAACAGATACTCCAAGATCCAAGATTCTCCAATTAATCCGACTTAGTGCCTCCCATTTTCTAGTTCTAAAAAGGCTTCAATGTTCATACATTCCAGCTATAAAAACCCTTTGCTCCCTTCGCCACCTTCATCGGCAGTTTCAGCTTAATTTCTCACCAACAAAAAACTCATTTTATCAATCACTTCAAATCATTTTCTTTTGGGAAATGGCTTCTAATGTTAAAGCATCAACTGCTCTTGTTCTTTCTCTTAACCTTCTTTTCTTTGCTCTTGTAAGCTCTCACAATGTCGAAAACCCCGTTTATATTCATCCCGGAGATGTGTACCATAATGGCAGAATCACTCATGGTCATCCCGGTACATGCAATCCCCTAAATCTCGGTGTATGCGTTGGCCTGTTGGGTTTGGTGGATGTTAATCTCGGAAACGTACCTACAGAACCATGTTGCAGCGTGATTGAAGGATTGGTCGATCTTGAAGCTGCAGTTTGCCTTTGCACTGCTGTTAGAGCCAATATGTTGGGCATTCCCATCGACCTTCCTATTTCATTGAGCCTCTTACTCAATAAATGTGGAAGAGAAGTAGCTACGGAATACATTTGCAGCACTTAAATAGCCTTCTTCCCCACAATGTTTGATTTAATTGTGTCTTGAAGTTTCCCTTTTTTATTTGTTCCATTTTTTATGTTTCCTTTCTGATTAACTCTTTGTATTGTTGCTCATGAGCTGAGGACGGCTTTTCAACCTTTCCTTTCATTTTTATTCTAAATAAAATGAAAATTTTATTTCAACAAAAAATTCTATTTTATCATAATGAGTTTGAATGGGTGTTTTAAGGGGGAAAACTCTTAATTAATATTTTCAACATTATTTTTAATGTTATATGACTACCAAGTGGATTTTTTATTTCAAAGTGTCAAACCAGCGAATTTAACAGAAGAATTTTAACTCTCGTGACTGTTGGACTTGAATTTCAAAATCTATAAAATACAGAGACTAGATACCTCAAAATAAAAGTAGGAGACTAAGCTCCAAATGCACGAAGCGTGCAAATACTTAGAGCATATTTGAACTTTCGAATTTTTATTTTAAAATTTGGTACAAACAATTAATCAATCCAACGTGAAGCGTGGAAACCGTACTAGTTTGTGTAAAAATATTGATTGCGTATTTTTATATTTCAGTTTTTTTCCTAAATACTCATATATACAAATTTTACTTGAAACTCTATTCTAATGTGCAATGTTATACATAAACTTTGATTTTGTGTAATTTGATTTGATTCAATTTTTATAAATCACTAACACCATTAGCAATGTAACACCATTTTATATGTACATGTTGCATACACAAATATTTATATTTATGTGATGTAAAATAAAATAAATCGATGTATTTATTTCTTTAAATATATATAGTTGAATTAAAATCAAAGTTTCAAGTATACATTTGAACCACGATTAAATTTTCATGTGCATAATTGCACCAAATTAAAGTCGATGTATCAAAGTGCACTTTGAATCAAATTTCATGTACAGTTTTGAGTTTTAATCCTTTTTTTAAAGATCAGCCACATTAAATATGTATATCAAATTTCATGTACAGTTTTGAGTTTTAATCCTTTTTTAAAGATCAGCCACATTAAATATGTATACTTATTTCAAGTGTTTTACTGAGTTGGTGTGTAATGTGGGTTCCTATTTAAGCAATCAATTAAAGAAAGAAAAGTGCATGTGTTAAGCCGAGGGATAGAAAACATAAAAAAATGGTAAATACACTTGTAGTAACACAGGTAAGTTTCTCCTTTTTTTTCTTTTTTCACCTACTATTAAAACTTAAAAAATGGTCATTCAAATGTTAGTCTTTTTCTTTTATGGTCACCAGCCACTAAATGGCTAATGGGAAGATGATGTAGCGGATTATAAAATTGAAATAAAAAAACTTTAAATCTCAACCTTTATACACTATGCCAAATTAGTCTTGATTCTAAAAATTTAACCCTCAATGTTCTCACATTGTGTAATTTGGTCTTCTTCTTCTTTTCAATTTTTTAATTCTTTGTGACCCTTTCACCTAAAAAGCTAAAATATATATATATATAAATCCATCAACTAAATTTTTCAGAAATATAACAAAAACACTCGAAAATCCAAGATGATAATTTTCATCTTTTCTTTCTTTCAAAATCAACCCTCAATGTCACAAATAAAAGTAAAATTGCAAGAGAGAGAGAAACCTAATTACACAATGTTTAAATGTTGAAGGTTAAGATTTTTGGGATCAAGTCTATATTGGCACAATGTAGAAATGTTCAGGGTTAAAGTTGCTATTATGCCAACTGTAAAAGATGTCAAGTTATCTTTTCGTTAGTAATTTAACAATTGGTGACCAAAAAAGAAAAATTCGAATAATTGGGTGACCAAAAAAGAAAATGTCAAATAGTTGGGTGATCATTTTGTAACTTTTCGTAGTTGGGTGACCATGATAACACTCATCTTTAGAGTTATTTTAGTATAATTTCTATAGTATTTTAGGAGGTAAATTGAGCATTTAGGTTAAATTTTAGTACATTTTATAGTTTTTCTGATTAATTATATTTTATTTGAGTTTTATCATTTTCAGAGTTAGATTGGATTCATGTGCTATCTTTTAGTTTGGATTCATGTGCTATCTTCCTCTTTATATTGTAGGTTTCGGATGAAGAATGGAGGGCTTAGAGCTGATGGTCACTGAACTAACTAATATTTGGACAAAGGCAAGCGCACCTTTCGAATAATATTATAGCTATGGTGAGTAGGGAATATCATATCCTTAAGGACTAAAAGTACTAGTAATTACTGTTTTTCTATTATTTAGCCGAAAAATTGATGAAATTGTTTTTAATCTAAAATTAACTAAACTAATTTACTATGAATGCAACAGAGAATGAATTGGGAAAATAATCGAATATAACCAATGAGATAGACAATACCCAGGCAAGAATACACCTAGACTTCACTTATTATTTTAAATTTGAATTAAACGATTTATTCACTTGTGTCTTGATCTGTAGAAATCCATAAATTATGTTAATAATTTTTTTAGAGTAAGAACAACTGACTATAGGTTGATTAATTGAAATATCTTTCTAATTAAAACCCTTATTGTTGCATTAACTCGACCTATGGATTCCCCTGTTAGATTTGACTCTAATCCAGTAGAATTATGTCATCCTATTTCTAGGATTGCGTGCAACTCCACTCAATTATGCTAGATTCACTCTTAAACAGGGACTTTTGCTTCACTGAAATAAGCACATTAAACATGAATTAATATCCTAAAAATATTAAAACATGAAATAAGTATACATAATTGAAACAAGAATCAAGTATTTATCATGTAATTCAGAAATCAAATAATAAGATTCATCTTAGGTTTCATCTTCCTTCGGTATCTAGGGAATTTAGTTCATAATCTGGAATAAAACCATCTCAAAGTTAGGATAACAACAAGACATAAAGAAACCTATAAAACTTCTAAGGAAATTGAATGGAGATCTTCAATCTTGAAGGAGATCCGCTTTTGAGTAGAATCTAGTGGTGTTCTTCGAGTCTTTTCTTCGTTCTTCTCTGTGTACTCTCTTAGGTCTTCTTGTAATTGTTATTTATAGACTTTAGAATGCTTAGAAAGCCTAAAAATTAGGTTTTTCCACGGGTTTGGGAAACAAGGTGCGAAATCGACACAGGTTGGCACATGGCCGTGTGGAAATGCTCAGGCTGTGTGGATGCTGAAAATAGCTCTTTTTGCTAGATTTTGGCTTGTTTTTCGCTCCTTTCGCTCCCCAATGCTCACATAAGTATAGAAACATGAATTTAAAGGATTAGGAGCATCAAATTCACTAATATACATAATAAATCATCCAAAAACGCATCAAGAATGAGATTAAAAACATGTTACTTTTATGGCTTATAAAATATCCTCACACTTAATCGTTTGCTTGTCCTCAAGCAAAATCCTCAACTCACAATTAAAATTAATCTTTCTCAACTCATAATTCTTATCAATGATGTTACGTCATAATTCACAAATAATCATACATTGATAATTCAACTAAAATAGCACTAAAGATTCAAACAATCCAAGTCGAACATTTTTAAAGCATGAAAACATAGGTATTTCCCCTTATCTAAGTAATCACCTTTAATTCAAAATCGACAAGAATCAACATCCTCACTAAATATTCACTCAAATCACTCAAAGTGTTTAAGGTCCAAAAATACGCACTCAATAGTGAAACATGAAAAGTCATTACCGTAGGCTTGCATGAAAATAAAATCTCCACCACTATAAGATGAGATGATACACAAATCAAAAGGTCTTTAAGAGGTTGTAATGGGGGCTTAGGTTAACGCGTATGGAGAAAGACTAAAAAAGTTGGTTAAAATCGAGATTGAATTGATAAATTACCAAACTAGAAAAATAAACAAATGCTGAATTAAAAACAATTACATCAATCGAAAACTATTCAAGAATAACACGACTTCTTCTCAAAATATGAATTTAACTGTTCAAGCTCAATTAACATAGAACTAAATAATAATCAATATATATGTGTTTTTTTATTTTTTTTATTTTTAATTGAGAGCAATAAGAAATAATTCAGCAACTTAAACAAAAGGCTTAATCAGGCAATTAACCAAATCAAATCTTGATAAAAATGGATTCAATAAAATAAGAAAAATTCTCAATGAGCAAAAAAATGAGTTATGTGTTAAAATTAATGGGTGAATCAAGAAACGGAGTGTTAAGCTCAAAGGGGTTCACTAAGGGTTAATTATGTAGGTAGGCTTTTTATGGGATAAGTGGGTTAAAACCTAAGTGTCTTTATCATCTCAGTATATTAAATCAAAGGTGTGGTCTCGACATGCATAATCGAAGCAAGTTCTAGAATAACAAATCAATATTGAGACACTCATAACCAATAATAAAAATGAGCAAGAAAAATGTATGCTCTAAAGGCTCAAAATCTCACAAAAAATTATGGTTTTTGATGTCAATCTTGCAAATCTCAAACTTCAAGGTAATACCTCAATTCAGGGAAATAACCTAAAATTTTTTTAATTCTGAAAATAAACTTATCATGCTTGATTCTCTCATACCTTAAGGTTTAAATCAACCAATACACAATTATCAGCAAATTAATCTAAAACACATCAACAAAAATCACAAATCAATAAAAAATTATTCTAATAGAAGTATGAGAAAATTACTTAAACACAAGAAATAATTCAGGGATTTTCTAATAATAATTATGTAAATAACCTCTCCATATTTAAAATCTACATTGCCCTCAATGTAAAAACATATATAATCACATATAAACAGAATATCATAAGAGAGGGAGAAAACTGAAATTGCCCAGAATATTGGATGAAATCTCTAGAATAGTAAAAAAATGGAATTTAAGCAAACTAATAAGAAAATAAACTCAAATAGTGAAGAAGATTAAAGGATTAAAACTCGATTAGAAACAACCATAAAAAATAAAAATATAGTTCAAAATATAAAAAATGAAATAAGTCTAAGAAAATAACAATAAATATAAAAATAAAAATAAAATAAAACAAATGGACTCAGTGGTCCTCATCATCAGATGTGTCGGTGTCATGAGTCATTGACGCTGAGGAGGAGATATGGAGACACTGACAGATCTAGTACAATGTCACATCAATATTGTCGAACTTCTGAAAGCAATGCTACTTGAAACGAGTGAACCGCTCGGAGAGGTCTGCTAAAGTAGCAGCAAAAGAAACAGGATGGTGACTCGAAGGTGGAGGATGAGGTGGATCCTCGTGATGGAAGGGGAAATCATCAGTGAACAGAACGAACTAATCGGTACTGAAGAGGATCTACTCCACGATGTCGCTCGATCATCCTCATATGGATCATGCTCGAGATTCTCTATAGGGACATCTGGACAACAAGTGTAAGTGTAGAGGACTACTCCGGTGTGTCGAGGAGGCTGAAGTATCTAGCAAGTCAAGTCACATAAGGGCCTAAACAGATGGGACCCTTCCTGTGGAGATCAATCTGATGGCGGAAGGCTAAGGTGATGAAGTATGCCAAATCAAAGATATGCCCGGTGGCCATGCTCCATAAAAAATAAGCATCAATAAGACTAACGACTCCGGTGCTCTCTCGCTTAGCAGTCAAAGTGTGAGCTAAAAGGGCATGAAGATACCATAATACTGGAGAGAGAGAAGTCACCTTCAAACGACTTGTGTCATAAAGTGTCTTACTCACCGTAAGCTTTTTCCAACAACGAGATGTGAGTAATGAATGTGCCGGTGTAGACGGAGAAAGTTTTCAGCACTCGTAAACTCCTCAATGTAGAGTCCCATAACAGTGTCGAACTCGGGGACACTCATATGGCGCACCAAAACACCAAGCCTGAAAGTAATGGTACCCAGTTTGTCATGAGTCGTCATGACCTGCTGTTGAATAAATGTCGAGAAAAACTCCAATGTCAGCTCCATGTATTTGGGCTTGATGAGGGAGAAGAATCTATCCTAAGAAGCTATGTTAATAAAGGCGTGCACGTGATTAACTAGGTGGACCTACTCCAATGCAACCTAATCAATACATCAGCGTAGGCCGAGTGGGCACGTCGAAGTAACTAAAATAAATCCTCTTGGGGCCCCGCAAAAAATTAGATATAAAGGTGGTGGGCCTTGGCGGAAGCGCCCGAGGAGGAGGTCACACCAGGGGTCTTCCACTTTTTCAAAGCGGGGACAACAACCTTAGACTTGCTATCATTGTTGGTCATTGTGTGCCTTAAATAAAATAAGTCAAGATCAGAAAAGCAACAAAATAATAAACAGCAAGTAAAGAAATAAAGGGCTGATAAAGAAGGATAGAATATTGGACTAGCAAGCCTCCTATGAAAATTAAAGCTTCCTAAATGGGGAATTTACTCCTAAAACAATAAAGGACTCATATCAAAGCAGCCAAAATCCATTCACTTAACTACGATGCTTAAAAACTAATATGCAAATAATAAAGAAAACCTTAACAGAATCGATGACTAATCAAATCCACAGAAATACCAAAAGGATTGATGAATGATAGAAACCAACATAGCATGATAACTAATCAACAAAAATCTAAACAGTGCTCAACAATGGTAAAAGGATATTGATAAACAAAAGCAAAAACATACCAATAAAAAGAATAAAAATAATAACAATAATAATAAAATAGAAAATAACAAGAATACTAATAAAAAGAATAATAATAATAATGAATAAATAAAATAAAATAAAATAAATAAAGAAAATTGGAAAAAAAAAAGAAATTGATAATGGAATGGTGGTGGCCGGCGAGTCACACAGGGTAGGTACGGGGAACGAAAAGGGCGACGGTGGTGCGCTAAAGGTAGGCAGTGGTTTGACAGGGGAAAGAGAAGGGAAGGGAGATGGGAAAGAAAAGGGAATGGGCTGTTCAGGAAAGAGGGAGAAGGGGCAGCCCATGCAATGGTTAAGGGCTGTTCAGAGAGGAAAAGAAATGGTTGTTGGGGAAAGAGGAAGAAGGGGTGGCTTTAGGGCGTACGGATTTAGTGGTGCGGCTTGGAGGCTGGCATGGGTTTCTGACGAGGTGGAGACTTGGTTGGGTGTACGTGGGGGTCGGGGTGAGGAGGGTATGGTGGCTATAGAGGGGAAGGGCTGTTAAGAGGGAGAAGGATGGTGAACAGCGGCCGAAAAAGGGGGTGCTTGTAGGAGCAGCGGCAAGGTTTGAAAAGGAATATGAAGAAGAAGATAAAATCGAAAAAAAATAAAAATGATTAGGGATTTAAAAGGGTGACACAGTCGTGTGAAGCCCGTGTTGGGCCACATGGTCGTGGCACACGCTCGTGTGGTTCCTGTTCAACCCGTGTGCGATAAAATTTTTAACCCAATCTTTACACAGCCTCAAACACGCCCGTGTGTCCAGGCCATGAGGCACACACGGCCGTGTCGCGTGGCCCTGTGCAACCTCCTTCGCTTCTTCCACGCCCATGTGGTTAGGCCATGTCTCACACACGGTCGTGTGTCTTGCCCATTTAACTCTATGACTTGATATAAAAATGAAAAAATTAGCTCTAGGTTTTATATGGCCTAAGACATGCCCATGTGTCCAAGCCGTGTGGTCCACACAGCCGTGTCACACGCTCGTATGGACTATTTTAGGCGTGTCTCTATCAATTTTTGAAAAATTAAGTCCCAGGATCCACACGATCGAGTCGCCAGGCCACGTAAATGACAGTCGATTTCCTCAAAATTTTAAAACTAAGTCTTAAGATCCACACGGCCAAGGACACGCCTGTGTGTCCAGGCCGTGTAACTCATTGTCGAATCCTTTTTATTGCACACGGCCTGGGACACACCCGTGTGTCCAGGCTGTGTAGGTCCAAAAAAGCTATATTTTTATTTATTTAATTAATTTTATAAAAACCATGAAATGAAAATAAGAAAATTAGCAGTGTTAACACTCGGGTAGCCTCCCGAGAAGCGCTTATTTAAAGTCTAAGCTCGGCTTACCTTGTGCGCACAATTACGAAGGTTCGTGGAGCTAAAGCTCCTCTCTATCATTTATAAATTCCTCACCATTATAGAATTTAAGTCGATGGTCGTTTACCTTGAATGTTCCATATGTTGGATGGGTTACCTCTATCGTACCAATATAGGGAAATGGTTTGTACTATGAATGGACCTGACCATCTTGATTTTAGCTTTTCGGGAAACAACTTGAGCTTTGAATTGCATAAAAAGACAAGATCTCTAGCTTCAAATTGTTTGGACTTCTTCAAACGAGCATCGTGGCATCACTTTGTTGCTTCTTTATACACTCGCGAGTTCTCATAAACGTTCGCTCGCCACTCATCTAAATCATTCAGTTGCATCAATCTCTTCTCACCTGTAAGTTTAAGATCATAGTTTAGGAATATTATTGCCCAGAATGCTTTGTGCTCTAGTTCAAACGGTAAATGACAACTTTTTCCATATACAAATTTATAAGGAGATGTTCCTATGGGTGTTCTATAAGCAATTCTATAAGCCCATAAAGCATCATCTACTCTTATCGCCTAATCCTTTCTATTTGACTCTACAATTTTTTCTAGGATATGTTTGAGTTCTCGATTTGCAACTTCAACTTGTCCACTAGTTTGAGGATGATAAGGGGTAGTTGTTCTATGATGCACCTCATATTTCCTAAGAAATTTATCAAATTGAGCGTTACAAAAATGCGTACCCCTGTCACTAATAATCGCTCTAGGTGTTCCAAATTGAAAAAAAACTATTTCGTCCTCAGTTGTTTCAATCTCTGTTAATTATTTATTTAGCTTTAAGCTTATTTAATATGTTTCTCTGTCCACCAAGTTGTATTAATTTCGTGATCTTGATTTGTCGTAGAAGAGAAAAATTAAGGTTTAGATCTAAACTAAATAGATTAGGGTTACCTTTAGTAGTGCTGACAAATGAGTTAATTTACAGCTAGGATAGGAATATACCTGATGTGCAAATAAACCTAATAAGTTAATAGCGCTGATGAATGAGTTTCATAGTGGATAGCTCTTCAAACTTCCTTTTATTTGTTAATAGCCCCTTCAAAAATTTTGCATATGTGGGCATCTGAGAAATAGCTTCAACAAAAGGAAAGTTAATATGCAACTATCTGAAAAGTTCAACAAATTTACCAAATTGTGCATCAATGCGATCTTTCTTCAACTTTGCTGGACATGGGATCGGTGGTTTATATTCTTTAAGTACTGGTGTTACACTCACTTCGGGTTATACCCCCTCGTCATTTTCCTTATCAGATTCCTATTGCAGCTTCTTTTCAGGTTTAGCCAACACTTTCCCATTCCTTAGTGTAATTTCTTTCAAATGCTCTTTTAGGCTGGGTTCGGTTTTACTAGGTAAACTACCTTGCTTCCTTTCTGAAACCAATTTAGCAAGCTGTCCAATCTAATTTTTGAGCCCGTGAATTGAAGCTTCCTGATTTTTCAAAGCCATTTCAGTGTTGTGAAAATGGGTTTCTGACACCGAAATAAATTTTGCCAACATCTCGTCAAGGTTTGGTTTCTTCTCCTGGTGATAGGGTTGTTGTTGAAAGCCTGGAGAGGGTTGTGGCCTTTGGTTTCCTTGACCACCCCATGAGAAATTTGGGTGGTTCCTTCGTCCTGCATTATAGCTATTACTTTAAGGATTATTTTAAGGTTTAGAATTATTACCCATATAATTTATTTGCTCATTCTCCATGCTAGGACCGAAGGGTAAATATTCAGAAATATTTATTCCACCTCCATTTGTGTCGCATTGCATCACTAGATGTACCTGCGTAGAAACACATAAACCATCAATTTTTTTATTTAAAAGTTCTACTTGATTCGATAACATGGTGACCATATTTAAGTTAAAAACACTGACTGCTTTTGTCGGCTTCATCCTTATGACTTGCCACTGACAATCATTCAGTGGCATCTCCCCTATAAACTCATAAGCCTCTTGATAGTCGTGAAACTAACTAAAAATTCGACTTAAGGCAAGCGCACCTATCGAACAGTAGTATAGTTATGGTGAGACCAAAAATATCACATCCACGAGGACTAAAAGTACTAGTAATTACTATCTTTTTATTATCTAGCCTAAGAATTAAAGGATGTTTTTAAACTAAACTAATTTTCTGATTTAACTAAGATTACGACAGAGATGAAAGTTGGAAAATACTTTAGAAAAGAAACAATGGAGAAGACAATACCCAAGAAAGAATCCACCTAGACTTCACTTATTACCTTTGACTTAGATGATTTATTCACTTGACTTATTCCGTAGAAATCCCTGATTTATGTTATTATCCCTTTCGAGACTAAAAACAACTGACTATAGGTTGATTAATTAAAATCTCTTTTTAATTAAAACCCCTATTATCGCATTAACTCAAACTATGGACTCCCTAATTAGATTTGACTCTAATCCGGCAGATTTATGTTGTCCTATCTCTAGGATTGCATGCAGCTCCGCTTAATTATGAATGATCTACTCTTAAACAGGGACTTTTTCTCCACTGAATAAGCACATCAAGAACCTGAATTAATATCCTGGAATATTAAAGCAAGGGTTAAAACTCACAATTAATAATAAGAACAAATATTTATCATATAAATCAAAGAGTAATAAGATTTGCCTAAGGTTTCATCTCCCTTAGGTATTTAGGGGGTTTAGTTCATAATAATAATGGAAAACATCTCAAAGTTTGGAAAACAAAAAAAGATAAAGAACCCCAAGAACTTCTAAGAAATTGGATGGAAATCTTCAGTCTTGATGTAGATCTTGGCTCCGGGTGATTCTGATGGCTATTCGCGAGTATTTTCTGCCTCCAACTCTGTGTGTCCTCCAATCCTCTTCTAGGGTGTTTATATAGGCTTTAAAATGCTTCCAAACCCTCAAAAGTGGCCTTTTCCAAGTATAACTAAACTTTACCTTGACAGGGACACGGCCGCGTGCCACGCCCGTGTGCAAGTGCTCAAACCGTGTGTAATTCTAACTTGGATTAATGTCGACACGGCCATGACACATGGGCTTGTGTGCTGCCCGTGTGCCTCATAAGGGCGTGTGGTTTACCCGTGTGGAAGTGCCTAGGCCGTGTGTAACATTGTTTTAAGCCCGATTTATTTGTTTTGGCCCGTTTCTCGCTCTTTTTGTTATCTTAAGCTCTTCTGAGTATAAAAACAGGAAATTAAAGGATTAGGAGTATCAAATTCTCTAAAAACAAGGAAAAAATCATTCATAAGTATGCCAAGCAAGGGGTAAAAATATGTATACTTTATGGTTTATCAAATATCCCCAAACTTATGCATTTGCTTGTCCTCAAGCAAAATCCTCAACTTACATTCAAAATAAATTCTTCTCAACTTATAATGCTCATCAATAATGTTTCAAAATAATCCACAAGCATTCATACATTGAAAATTTAACTAAAGAACATTAAAGTTTCAAATAGTTAAAGTTGAGCATTTTAATCATAAAATTATAGGCATCCCCTTTTATCTAAACAATTATCTTTAATTCCAAATTGACAATGGTTGACATCTCACTAAAGGTTCACTCAAATCACTCAATGTGTTTAAGGTTCAATGATTAAGCACTCATTAGTCAAACATGAAAAGTTATTGTTATAGGCTTGCATGAAAATCAAATCTCCACCACTATAAGTGAGATAATACACAAATCAAAAGGTCTTTGAAGGGTTGTAACAGGGTTTTGGGTTAAGGTATGGATAAAGGCTGAAAAAGAAACGATTAGAATCGAGATTAACTTGATAAATTACCTAACTGAAAAAATAACTAACATCAATTGAATAAACATGAGCTTCATTTCAGAATATGGAATTAAATACTTAAGCTCAAAAACAAAGAATTACTACCAATATGTTTTTTTTTTACAAAAAGGAACTCAATAATTTAGGAAAAATTCTCAATGAATTAAAAATTATGATATAGGGGTTAAAATTTAGGGTAAATTTAAAAAAATAGCTTGTTAAGCTCAATGGGATTCACTAAGGGTTAATTATGAGGGTGGGCTTTTTATGGGGTAAATGGGTTAAAACCTAAGTGCCTTTATCATTTTCATATATCAAATCAAAGGTGTGGTCTTGACATGTATAATCTATGCAAGTTCTAGAATAACAATTCAGTGTTAACACACTTATAACCAATAAAATCAGTGAGCAAGAAAGATATATGCTCTTAAAAGGCTTAAAATCTCACAAAAATTATGGGTATTTGATGTCAATCCTGTAAATTCAAAACTTCAAGATAATACCTCAATTCAGGGAAACAACCTAGCAATTTTATTTCTCAAAAGTCAAATCATCATGCTTGATTCCCTGATGTCTTTAAAGTTCAAACAATCAATGCACAATTACCTATGATTTAATTCAAAACATATCAATAAAAATCGTAGATCAATCAGAATTTACTCTAATAATGATATGAGAAAATTATTACGAACAAGATGAAAATTCAGGGATTTTCTTATAATCACATAAATAACCTCCCCACACTTAAGGTGTACATTGTCCTCAATGTACAGAGGTAGATAATAGCAATATAAGCATAAGATTAGAACAGAGGGAGAGAATCAAAACTGACCTGAATTTGGATGTAATCCTTGAAAGAGCGGGAACAGTTTTAGAAGCTTTGAAAGTGATGTGTATGTGACATGTAGATAGAGGTGAAGGTGGTGGTAGAGGTTGGGTTCCACAATCACAGTGGCCAGCAAAGAGGTTATCGTGGTGGTCGGTGTCGTGGTGGCTATGGTCGTGGTCGAGCAAGATATTGCAATCGTGGATGATTGTATGTGTATGCTTAGTAGTACCCATTGACTGAACCTTTTGAAACTGCGATACAATCGATAATATTTAAGGAATTTATATGCATATGGTTATTAGGGTTAGTAATAATGAAATAACTAGATAAAATAAAATTCAAATTATACTAATAAAAGTCTTGAAAGTAATTGATAATGAAAGTGCAAAAGAAATGCCAAAATAAATATAAAAGAAAAAGAAAAGCAATTTAAAAATTAGATGGAATTAATAGTCCTCGTCGACAGATGGATCGTGCGGTGGTGGTGCTGGAGGCGATATGTGAAAATGTTGGTAGATTTGTTGTAGTGTCACCTCGATGCTGTCGAATTGCTGAGTGTAATACTACTAAAAGCGATGAAGGTGGTCAGAAACTTCAGATATTGAAGCAGCCGCATGAACTGGTTGGTGACTTAGTGGTGGCTGTGATGGTGGGTCCTCCTGAAATATAGGGATATCGTCAGGAATATCCTCAGCATCATCCTCCTCGGTAGCTCGTGCAAGTCGGTACTGAGGAGGGTCAAACCCACGACGACACTCAATCATTCGCATATAGAGCATACTTTGGATGCCCTGTAGGGACTTATGGCCAATGAGAGTGAGCGATGAAGACTGCGCCACTGTATTTAGGAGCCCGAAGTAGCGCGCTAGACGAGTCACATATGGGCCTAGGCCGATGACTCCCTTCCGGTGTCACTCGATTTGATGGCGAAAGGCAAGGGCAATGAAGTAGGCGAGGTTAAAAATGTGCCCCTGCCTCATGCTCCACAGGAAGTATGTGTCGTGAGTGTTCACTACACCAGTGCTCTCACATCTCCCTATTAAATTGTGTGCCAAAAGAGCGTGGAGATATCGCAGAGCTGGAGCTAGCGCCGATGCCCTAGAACGGCTGGGGTCATAGATGCCTGTAGTAGGGATCATGGCATTCCAATATGATAAAGGAGCATAGTGGATGTGGCGGTGGAGGTGAGGAAAGTTTCAACCTCTATGAACTCGTTCGTATATAGTCCCAAGGCGAAGCCAAATTCTGGGACACTCAGGTACCGTACTAGACTGCCAAGGCAGAATTGGACTGTTCCTGAGTCGTCATGCTCCGCCATAACTGTTTGCTTCTAAAATGTCAAGCAAAGTTCCAAAGTGAGCTCCAGGTAAGTCAGCTCGACAATGTCAAACAATCGGTCCTATAGAGCGGTGGCTAAGAGGGCTCAAACCGAATCAGCTAGATGGATCTGCTCTAGTGCGGTCCAATCAATGCAACGACCCACACCTAGGGGTCAGGCCCGTAGTATCTGGAATAGTTCCTCCTTGGGTCCCAGTGGAAATTGGAGGAATAGGTGTCATATCTCAACAGTAGGGCCAGAGGAAGATATTGCTCCTTTTTATTTTTTCGAGGCAGGAACCGCAGTTTTCTTACCTTTTGGGTTTGTCATGATATCTGCAAATATGATTTTTAATCATCAAAATAATACCCAAATCAAGCAGTCATCTTAATAGTCCAAAATACTAACTTGCTCATAAGAATTATGAACGAATATTCAAGCATGTCAAAACCAAATGGTAATACTGCATATGAAACAAAGAGCCAAAGAAATAGAAACTAACTAATGAATCACTCAATATAAGTTACTACGAATCTTATTTAAAACACACGGTCCTAATATCTATATAGTATATTTCTACGTTCGATTAGAAACAATGACAAAGAAGGAACCTCAAAAATATTAAAGCAAGAGTAGTAGTAATAATAAGAATACAGTCATATAGAACATGAAATAAAGAATTGCGAACGAACTAAGAAAATTAATATTCAAATAGTAAAATAGAGCTAAGGATGCAAGAAAGAAAACCGAGAGTGGTGGTACATGGCGGCGTATACGTAGTGGTCAGAGGTAGATGGGGAAGAGGGGAGAAGAATAGAACAGAAAGGAAAAGAGAATAGAAAGAAAAGTGGAAAAGAAGGTTGGGGGTGAAGAAAATGGGGGAGTAGTTGGGAGAATAAGGGAGAAGAGAAAAAGAAAGAAGAATGGAGGGTGGCTGGTTGGGGAAGATGATGAATAGTGAAAGGGAGGTTTTAAATAGGAAAGGGGGAAATTTGGGTTGGGGGAAGGGTTTTAAATTGGGGGCCACGGTCATGTAAGCCCCGTTTTAGGCCATATGGTCGTGGCACACGCCCGTATGGTGCGTTCTTAGCTCGTGTTTTTTGTGAAATAGTAGTCAGGATCGCACACGGCTGCTTTGACACGCCAGTGTCCCCAGGCCATGTGGTGCGCATGGCCATGTCGGACGGCCGTGTGCACGTTCGTTCACTTCTCCCATGCCCATGTTAGGTCCTCCATGCCCATGTTCATGGCTTATGTTTATGGGTTAATGTTTCAAGTCAGTATCGCACACGGCTTAAGGACACGCCCTTATGTCTTGGCCGTGTGACCTACACGGCCACATTACATGGCCATGTAGTGCTACCTTCGTTTCTCACACGCCTATGTTTAGTCCCTCACGCTCATGTCAATTAATCAGGATTGCGCACGGCCTTTCAGTACGGTCGTGGTTTACGCCTGTGGTCTATTTTGACTTTGTTTATCGTTTTAAATTTTTGGGCAAGTTCTCCCACGGCCTAAAGCACGCCCGTGTGACGGCCACCTCGCACGGCTGTGGTGATTTATCGTAGGTCGTGTTTCCGCTGATCTTTTTGGAAATTAAGGTGTAGTTTTACCACAGACTAGGACACTCCTGTGTCCCTTAACCATAGGGTGCACACAGCCGTGTCGCACGACCGTGGCTATTTGTCACAGCCCGTGTGTCATCCTATTTTGGAAAAAGATGTTTTTTTCTGTTTTAGCACGGCTAGGACCACTCCCGTGTCTCCTACCCGTGGGGATCCCACGGCCAAGAGCACGCCCGTGTGCTAAGCCGTGTGTGCCGTAATTACCTACAGTTAGAAATAAAACAAATGGGGCAAAAACAAGCTAAGTTATTTAGTGGGGTTAGTACTCAGGTTGCCTCCCGAGAAGCACTTATTTAGAGTCTAAGCTAGACTTTACCTGGTAGGTATGTTTATTCAGGTTCGCGGAGCCGTAGCTTCTCTCTTTTGTCTTTGAAATCCTCACCGTTATAAAGTTTAAGTCGATGTCCATTTACCTTGAAAGTGCCTTGAGTTAGGTGACTTACCTCTACTGTGCCATATGGAAAGACGGTTTGGACGATGAAAGGACCTGACCATCATGATTTAAGCTTCCCAGGGAACAATTTGAGTCTTGAGTTGTATAACAGGACAAGATCTCCAACTTAAAATTGTTTGTTTTGCTTTAAACGAGCATCATGGCGGCGCTTTGATGCTTCCTTATATGTTCATGAATTCTCGTAGGCATTAGCTCGCCATTCATCTAACTCATTTAGCTGCATCATTTGCCTTTCACCTACAAGTTTGGGATCAAAGTTTAGAAATTTTATAGCCCAGAATGCTTTATATTCTAATTCAAATGGTAAATGACAAATCTTCCCATAAACAAGTCTGTAAGGGGATGTTCCTATGGGTGTCTTAAAGGCAGTTCTATAGGCCCATAAAGCATCATCTATTTTCTTTGCCCAATCTTTCCTATTTGACTCTACAGTTTTTTCTAGAATGCGTTTAAGTTCTCGATTAGCAACTTCGACTTGTCCACTAGTTTGAGGATGGTAAGGGGTAGCGGTTCTGTGGTGAACTTCATATTTCTTAAGGGTTTTATCAAATTGAGTATTACAGAAATGAGTGCCCCTATCACTGATTATTACTCTAGGTGTTCCAAATCAAGAGAAAAGTTTCTTCAGGAACTTTACCACTACTCTAGCATCATTAGTAGGTAAAGCTTGGGCTTCCACCCATTTAGACATGTAATCAACGGCTACTAATATGTATTTATTCCCAAATGAGCTGGGGAATGGACCCATGAAATTAATACCCCATATATCGAATATTTAACATGAGAGTATGTACATTTGAGGCATTTTGTCACATTTAGAGATATTACCTGTTCGTAGGCATTTATCACAAGTAGCAACATACCTGTTGGCGTCTTTGAATAGTGTAGGCCAATAAAAAACCTGATTCGAGTGTTTTATGTGCGGTCTTAGTTCCACTATAATGTCCCCCAGTCGGTCCGGAGTGGCAATGCTCCAAAATTTTAATCGCTTCTATCCTTGTAACGCATCTTCGAATTACTTAATCTGCACATATACAAAAAAGAAAAGGTTCTTCCCAAATATATTTTTTCACATCAGTAAAGAATCGCTTCTTTTGTTGATGTGTCAACCCTTTTGGTATAATGTTAACGGCTAAATAATTTGCAATGTCTGCAAACCAAGGTTCCTCAGAGTCAAAGATAGCAAAAAGTTGTTCTTCAGGGAATGAGTCATTTATTTCCTGTTCGTTCAATTCACTGAGATATGGGTTCTCTAATCTAGATAGATGATCTGCTACAAGATTTTCTGCTCCATTCTTATCTTGAATCTCTAAATCGAATTCCTGCAACAATAAAATCCATCTTATTAGTCGAAGTTTTGCATCTGTTTTAGTAAGCAAGTATCAAAGAGAAGAATGGTCAGTGTAAATGACAACTTTAGATAATATTAGATAGGATCTAAATTTATCGAATGCAAAAACCAGAGCCAATAATTCTTTCTCAATCATCATATAATTTTCTTGTGCAGCTGACAATGTTTTGCTAGCATAGCAAATCGGTTAAAAGTGCTTGTCTTTCCGTTGTCCAAGAACTGCTCCTACTGCAAAATCACTCGCATCACACATGAGTTCAAAAGGTAAATTCCAATCAAGTACAACAACAATTAAAGTGTTAATTAATTTATCCTTAAGAGTATTGAACGATTCTAAACAATCCTGACTGAAATTGAAGGGTACGTCTTTTTCTAGCAAATTCGTTAAAGGCTTAGCTATTTTAGAAAAGTCTTTAATAAATCGTCTATAAAATCCAACATGTCCTAGAAAACTACGAATAGCCTTAACTGTAATAGGAGGGGGTAATTTCTCAATAGTTTCAACCTTTGCTTTATCAACCTCGATTCCCTTGCTAGAAATTCTGTGGCCTAACACAATCCCTTCATGAACCATGAAGTGACATTTTTCCCAATTCAGTACAAGATTAGTTTCCTCACATCTAGTTAGAACTCGTTTTAAATTTTTGAGGCAGATATGGAAAGAGTTACCGAATACCGAGAAGTCATCCATGAATACCTCCATAATGTCTTCCACGAGTTTATCAAAAATAGCCAACATGCATCGCTGAAAAGTAGTAAGAGCATTACATAATCTAAAAGGAATTCGTCGATAAGCAAACGTACCATATGGACATGTGAATATCGTTTTCTTTTGATCCTTAAGAGCTATTGGGATTTGGAAATAACCAGAGAGTCCATCTAGGAAGCAATAATACATATGTCCAGATAACCTTTCCAACATCTGATCGATGAATGGTAAGGGAAAGTGATCTTTTCTTGTGGCATCGTTCAATTTCCTATAGTCAATGCAGACTCTCCATCCTGTGACTATTCGTGTTGGAATTAATTCGTTCTTCTCATTGGCCACGCCAGTCATGCCTCCCTTCTTAGGAACAACCTGCACAGGACTCACCCAGGAACTGTCAGAGATAGGATAAATAATTCCAGCATCTAGAAGTTTAATTACCTCAGCTTTCACAACTTCTTTCATGTTACGATTCAACCGTCTTTGCGCTTATACACAGGGTTTGAATTCCTCTTCCATTAGGATTTTATGTGTGCAAAAAGAAGGGTTAATCCCTCTTATGTCAGAAATCTTCCAAGCTATGGCTCTTTTATGCTCCTTTAATACTCTGAGTAACTCGTCCTTTTCGGTTGGCTATAAATCTGAAGCAATAATTACTGGTAATGTGGAATTATCTCTAAGAAATGCGTATTCCAAGTGATCTGGTAATTACTTTAATTCTAATTTACACAGTTCTTCAACAGAGGGTTTTAATTTTACTTTATTGTTTACCTCAATACCCTCGTATTTCTTCTGTCTCAATAAAGGTTTATTGGAATTCAGTTTCGCTTTTATCTTACCTATCTCAGAATTGTCATCATTTACCTCCTCTCCTTGGACAAGACATAGTTCCAACGTGTCCTTATGTATGATTTCCTGCAAAGAGTCTTAAGTAGCATGATCGATAGAATCAATAAAATAACATGAGTCATCATGTTCCCTAGAGAGTCTCATAGCATTATAAATTTTCAAAACAATCTCTTCGTCACCTACTCGAAGCACAAGTTTACCATCACCCATGTCAATACCAGCCCTAACAGTGGCTAATAATGGACAACCTAAAATTAAAGGCACCTCAACATCCTCATCCATGTCAAGCACAACAAAATCAACAAGGAATATAAATTTGTCTACTTTTATGAGTATGTCCTCTGTAATACCCCTAGGATATTTAACAGATCTATCAACTAGTTGAATACTCATCCTAGTGGGTTTTGGTTCCCCAAGACCGAGTTGTTTAAACATTTTATATGGCATCAAATTAATGTTAGTCCCTAAATCAGCTAGTGCCTTCTCAACATTCAAACTACCAATTAAACAGGGAATAGTAAAACTTCCTGTATCTTTCAGTTTGGTTGGCAATTTATTTTGGAGTATTGCCGAGCATTCCTCATTGAGTTCCACTGTAGATAAATCCTCAAACTTCATTTTATTTGTTAGAAGCTCCTTTAAAAATTTTGCAATTGTAGGCATCTGCGAGATAGCTTCAACAAAAGGTAAATTCATATGTAATTGTTTAAAAAGTTCAAGAAATTTACCGAATTGTGCATCCATGCAGTCTTTCTTCAACTTCGCTGGGTATGGGATTGGTAGTTTATATTCCCTCAACACCGGTTTTTCATTATTTTCGGGTTTTTCCTTCTCACGTTCTTTTTTATTAGATTCTGGTTGCAACTTCTTTTCAGATTCAACTAGCACCTTCCCACTCCTTAATGTAACTACTTTCACATGATCTTTTGGGTTGGGCTCGGTATAAAATTTGCCAAATGATTGTTTGGATCCTCATCCTGTAAACCATCAAACTGAACAAACTGTTGTATCATTTGAATCGTGTTAGGTTTCAATTCAAAATTATTTGCAGCAATATCAGGTCTAACTATACTCGATTCAGCTCCTATTAAAGTAGGTTTAGCAAAATCATACATAGTACGAGGAGCAGGATCCTGATTTACTGGGTTCGCAACAGCCACAGGAGGTAGCGGATTATTATGATTATCAGCCATCTCCTCGATTGTGGGTTGAATATTGTCCTCTTGCCCTTCCTCTATGTATCGTAGGCTTCGCCTTATCTCTCTTCGGTTTCTGCGAGCTGTGCTTTCGATCTCACTATCAAAAAATAGAGGTCCTGACGGGTTTCTTCTAGTCATAAACTATAAAAACCTGCCAGCATAAAATAAAAGAAAATTTAGTAATTTAAGCAAAAATAAAATTAAATTGCAATAAAAAAATAAAAAATGGCTAAAGTAATAAAAATTAAGCGTTCCTAATATCTTAGTCCCCGGTAACGGTGCCAAAAACTTCATGGTCGTGAAACTAACTAAAAATTCGACTTAAGGCAAGCGCACCTATCGAACAGTAGTATAGTTATGGTGAGACAGGAAATATCATATCCACGAGGACTAAAAGTACTAGTAATTACTATCTTTTTATTATCTAGCCTAAGAATTAAAGGATGTTTTTAAACTAAACTAATTTTCTAATTTAACTAAGATTACGACAGAGATGAAAGTTGGAAAATACTTTAGAAAAAAAACAATGGAGAAGACAATACCTAAGAAGGAATCTACCTAGACTTCACTTATTACCTTTGACTTAGACGATTTATTCACTTGACTTATTCCGTAAGAAATCTCTGATTTATGTTATTATCCCTTTCGAGACTACAAACAACTGACTCTAGGTTGATTAATTGAAATATCTTTCTAATTAAAACCCCTATGGTCACATTAACTCGATCTATGGATTCCCTTATTAGATTTGACTCTAATCCAGCAGATTTATGTCGTCCTATCTCTAGGATTGCATGCAACTCTACTTAATTATGAATGATCTACTCTTAAATAGGAACTTTTGCTCCACTGAATAAGCACATCAAGAACCTGAACTAATATCCTAGAATATTAAATCAAGGGTTAAAACTCACAATTAAGAATAAGAACAAATATTTATCATATAAATCAAAGAGTAACAATATTCATCTAAGGTTTCATCTCCCTTAGGCATTTATGGGGTTTAGTTCATAATAATAATGGAAAACATCTCAAAGTTTGGAAAACAAAAAAAGATAAAGAACCCCAAGAACTTCTAGGAAACTGGATGGAAATCTTCAGTCTTGATGTAGATCCTGGCTCCGAGGTGATTCCGATGGCTATTCGCGAGTATTTTCTACCTCCAACTCTGTGTGTCCTCCAATCCTCTTCTAAGGTGATTATATAGGCTTTAAAATTCTTCCAAACCCTCAAAAGTGGCCTTTTCCAAGTAGAACTAGGCATGGGCTCAACAAGGACACGGTTGTGTGCCACGCCCGCATGCAAGTGCTCAAATCGTGTGAAATTCTGACTTGGATTAATGTCGACACGACCATAACACAAGGGCGTGTAGACTACCTGTGTACCTCACACGGGCGTGTGAGTTACCCGTGTGGAAGTGCCTAGGCCGTGTGTAACACTGTTTTAAGCCCGATTTGTCCATTTTGTCCCGTTTCTCACTCTTTTTGTTATCCTAAGCTCTCTTGAGTATAAAAACATGAAATTAAAGGATTAGGAGCACCAAATTCACTAAAATCAAGGAAAAAATCATTCATAAGTATGCTAAGTATGGGGTAAAAATATGTATAATTTACAATTTATCACCTCTTCAGGTGTTTTATTGTTCAAAGTACCATCGGCTGCTACATCAATCAATTGCCTAGTTGAGGGGTTCAAATCGTTTTAGAAGGTTTGAACCTGTAGCAATAGAGGTAACCCATGGTGAAGGCACCTTATCAATAAATCCTTCTACCTTTCCCATGCATCATCTAGGGTCTCTAAATCTATCTGCATGAAGGAAGAGATATCATTCTTCAACTCAGCTATCTTAGCCGGTGAAAAGTACTTCAGTAAGAATTTCTCGGTCATTTGATCCCATGTAGTGATAAAACCTTGTGGTAAAGAATTCGACCACTGTTTAGCTTTATTCCTCAACGAGAAAGGGAACAACCATAGGCGAATGGCATCGTCAGAAACGCCATTTATCTTGAAAGTATCACAGACTTCCAAAAAATTAGACAAATGAGTATTTGGATCTTCATCTTGCAAACCATCGAACTGAACAAACTATTGAATCATCTGAATAGTGTTTGGCTTCATTTTGAAATTATTTACAGCAATGGTGGATCTCACAATACTTGATTCAGCCCTAGTTAGAGTGGGCTTGGCATAATTGTACATAGTACGATGAGCAGAATTGGGCTTGGCATAATCCTACATAGTACGATGAGCAGGATTCAGATTTGCAGGATTAGCAGCAACTATAGGAGGTAGCTGATTATTCTGATTATCAGCCCTCTCCTCAGTAATAATAATAATGCCCTTTTGCTCTTCCACTATATTCTGTCGATTCTGCCTTGCTTCTCTACGATTTCTGCGAGCTGTACTTTCAATTTCACTATCAAATGCTAATGGTCCCAATAGATTTTTTCTAGTCATAAACCAAAGGAACCTGCCAGAAGCAAATAAAATAAAAATTAGAAAACAAAAATTAAACTAAAAAAAATAAGATGCAATAAAAATAAAAATGACTAAATTAATAAAAATCGAGTGTTCCTAATATTTTAGTCCCTGGCAACGGCGCCAAAAACTTGGTGGTCGCTAAACTAACTAAAATTTTGACAAAGGCAAGTGCATCTATCGAATAATAGTGTAGCTATGGTGAGTAGGGAATATCATATCCTCGAGGACTAAAAGTACTAGTAATTACTGTTTTTCTATTATTTAGCCGACAAATTGATGAAATTGTTTTTAATCTAAAATTAACTAAACTAATTTACTATAAAAGCAATAGAGAATGAATTGGGAAAACAATCGAATGTAACCAATGAGATAGACAATACCCAGGATAGAATCCACTTAGACTTCACTTATTATTCTAAATCTGAATTAAACGATTTATTCACTTATGTCTTTATTCATAGAAATCCCTAAATTATGTTAATATCTCTTTCGAGAGTAAGAACAACTGACTCTAGGTTGATTAATTGAAATCTCTTTCTAATTAAAACCCCTTTTGTCACGTTAACTCGATCTATGGATTCCCCTATTAGATTTGACTCTAATTCAGTAGATTTATGTCGTCTTATTTCTAGGATTGCATGCAACTCTACTCAATTATGCTAGATCCACTCTTAAACAGGGACTTTTGCTCCACCGAAATAAGCACATTAAACATGAATTAATATCCTAAAAATATTAAAACATGAAATAAGCATACATAATAGAGGACAAGAATCAAGTATTTATCATGTAATTCAGAAATCAAATAATAAGATTCATCTTAGGTTTCATCTTCCCTAGGTATCTAGGGAATTTAGTTCATAATCTGGAATAAAACTATATCAAAGTTAGGATATCAACAAGACTTAAAAAAAACCCAATAAAACTTCTAAGGAAATTAATGGAGATCTTCAATCTTAAAGGAAATCTACTTCTGAGTTGAATCTGATAGAGCTCTTCAAGCATTTTCTTCGTTCTTCTTTGTGTGCTCTCTTAGGTCTTCTTCTAACTGTTATTTATAGACTTTAGAATGCTCAGAAAGCCTAAAAATTGGGTTTTTTCGCGTGTTTGAGAAACAGAATGCGAAATCAACACAGGTTGGCACATGGGCGTGTCGTGTGGCTAGCTCGTGTGGAAATGCTCAGGCCGTTTGGATGTTAAAAATAGCTCTTTTTTACTCAATTTTGTCTTATTTTCGCTCCCCTATGCTCACCTAAGTATAGAAACATGAATCTAAAGGATTAAGAGCTTCAAATTCACTAATTTACATAATAAATCATCCAAAAATGCATCAGGAATGAGATTAAAAATGTGTTACTTTTATGGCTTATCGGGAGCACTAGGTAAAAAATAGTAAAGAGAAATCAACTGCTCCACCAAACTTGATTCAGTATGGTGGAGCACAATCTTCAATTAAGAATTTTAGATAGCAAGCAGCCTACTCCACTACGAATTCTACGTCTAGTGGAGCTGATAAGCTATAAAAGAATCATATTTTAATCTCATTTTTAATGCATTTTTGGATGATGAATTATGCAAACTAGTGAATTTGATGCTCCTAATCCTTTTAGTTCATGTTTCTATACTTAGGATATCATTTGGGAGCAGAAGGAGCTAAAAACGAGCCAAAATTAGACAAAAAGAGTTGTTTATTATAATTTTTGTTTTTCGTTTAATTTTTCTTCTAATTTTTCTTTTATTTGCTTCTGGAAGGTTCCTTTAGTTTATGACTAGAGGAAACTCATTGGGACAATTATTATTTGACAGTGAAATTAAAAGTACAGCTCATAGAAACCGTAGAGAAGAAAGCAAAGTCGACAGAATATAGTAGACTAACAAGAGTAAATTATTATTACTAAAAAGATGGGTGATAATCAGAATAATCAGCTACCTCCTGCAGTTGCTGCATATTCTACAAATCCAGATCCTTTTCTTCGTACTATGTACGATTATGCAAAGCCCACTCTAACTAGGGCTGAATCGAGTATTGTGAGAGCCACTATTACCGCGAATAATTTTGAACTAAAGCCGAACACTATTTAGATGATACAATAGTTTGTTCAGTTTGATAGTTTGCAAGACAAAGATCCAAATACTCATTTGGCCAATTTTTTGGAAATCTGTGATACTTTCAAGATTAATGGCATTACTGACGGCGCCATTTGCCTACAATTATTCCCTTTCTCGTTGAGGAACAAAGTAAAACAGTGGTTGAACTCTTTACCACAAGGTTCCATTACCACAAGGGTTCAACTGACCGAGAAGTTCCTTTTGAAGTACTTCTCACCGGCTAAGACAGCCAAGTTGAGAAATGATATCTCTTCCTTTGTGCAAATCAATTTAGAAATGTTATATGATACATGGGAGGGGTATAAGGACTTATTGAGATGGTGGCCTCACAATGGGTTACCTCTATGGATACAAGTTCAAACCTTCTACAACGGTTTGAATCCCTCAACTAGGCAGTTGATCGATGCAGCAGCCAATGGTACACTTAACAATAAAACACCTGAAGCAGCTTATAAGTTTATAGAAGAGATGGCACTGAATAATTATCTGTGGCAAGTCATGAGGATGAAGCCGGTGAAGGTAGTTGGTATTTTCAACTTAGATGCAGTCACCATTTTATCAAATTAGGTAGAACAATTAAATAAAAAATTGATGGTTTATATGTTTCTACGCAGGTACATTCGGTGATGCAATGCAAAATGAATGGAGGAGGAATGAATAGTCCAGAATGTTTACCCTCCACTCTTAGCACATAGAACGAACAAATCAAATATATAGGTAATAATTCTATGCCTTAAAATAACACTTATAGTAATTACTATAATGCAGGTTAGAGGAACTAACCTAAGGGAGCAGCTTCATGCAATTACTGTTCGAGATGAAGAAGGGTTAGTTGAATCTGAACTAGAACCAATGCAAGAAATTATGGTAAATAACGATAAGGTTGAGGTAAGCCAGAAAGAGCAAAAGCCGGTTGTTATGGAATATAAACCACGAGTTCCATATCCTAACGCTACGAATAGAAACCATACGAATAATTTGGTAAATTTCTTAAACTTCTAAAAAAATTACATATTAGCTTCCCGTTTGTTGAAGCATTTTCCCAGATGCCCAACTATGTCAAGTTTTTAAAAGAACTTTTGGAAAACAAAAAGAAGTTAGATGATTCGTTGACTATGGATCTAAATATAGTTTGCTCGGCCATATTGCAAAATAAACTACCTAACAAACTGAAAGATCCAGGGAGTTTTACTATTCCTTAATTAATTGGTAGCTTAAATACTGATAATGTTTTGGCTGATTTAGGGGCTAGTATTAATATCATGCCCTATAAAATGTTTAAGCAATTAAGTCTTGGGAAACCCAAACAAACTAGGATGAGTATTCAATTAGCAGATAGGACCATTAGATTTCCTAGGGGTATTATTGAAGATGTACTTGTAAAAATTGATAAATTCATATTCCCAGTTGATTTTGTTGTTTTAGACATGGATGAGGATAGTGACGTACCTCTGATTCTAGGTCGGACCTTTTTAGCAACTGCTAGAACTATAATTTATGTTGGTATGGGTGAATTATTACTTCGTGTAGGTGACAAAACGATTACTCTCCAAGCACGTGATTCTGTAAGAGTCTCTAGTAATCGAGATGATTTTAAATGTTCTGTTAACGTGAGTAACCATGTGGCTCAACCTTCTTTGCAGGAATCCCATAAGAGATCATAAAGGAGTCACGTTTCAGTCAATATGACAGAGACAGAATGATTTACGATAAAAGAATGTTACAAATCGATGAACTAGATGAATGGTGAACACATGCTAAGGAGAAATCGAAAAAACACGATGAAAATCCAAAGTGATGCCATAAAAAGCACATGATGAGAACAAACAAATTTAAAGTTGGGGATAAGGTACTACTAGACAAAACAGATCCACGAATTGCCACTTCAAAGCTTGATGCAAATGGATCAACCCTATGTACGGTACTGAATGTCTTTCCCTACGGTACAGTCGAGATAACTCATTATGAATTTGGCAAATTTAAGGTAAATAGTACTCACCTTAAACCTTATTTTGATAATAGAATTGATAGAGAGAAAGAGGAGCCTCGGCTCCATGAACCACCGTAACCGCGCAAATTCAAGGTAAGTCAAGCTTAGACTCTAAATAAGCACTTCTCAGGAGGCAACCCGAGTGTTAACACTGCTAATTCTCTTAATTTTATTTCATGTTATTTTTAAAACTAATTAATTTTCAAAAAAAAATGTTTTTAACCCCACGGGCGTGTCCTTGGCCGTGTGGATAGTAGGACTTAATTATTCAAAAAATTTGATGGTTACACTGCCACAACCTAGGCCGTGTAAATAGTGGAGCTAATTTTTTCGATTTTATTTGACGTCAGAGAGTTGCATGGGTAAGAGATACGGCCGTGTGTGAGACACGGTCAAACCACACAGGCGTGTGGTCTCTCAAACGGTATGGGAGAAGCGAAGGAGATCACACACGGCCTGGACACACGAGCGTGTTTGAGGCCTTGTGAAGACTGAGGTTTTTTTTTTAAAACGCACACAGGCTGAAAACACCTCACACGACCATGTCACCCATTTAAACCCTAATCCCATTTTCCTTTTACTTTATCTTCTTCCTCAAACCCCTAACCCTAGCCGCCTCTTCCACCTTCTTTCTCCATTTCGGCCACCCCGTCGCCCCTACCCCATAGTCATTGTTGTCTCTCCCGCGCACCTATATCCCACGAACTTTACGCCCTTTTCTTCCTTCTTTGCAATTTTCTCCCTATCGCCGCGCCCTAGCTCCTCCTTTTCCTTCCCCTTCCAAGCCCCCATTGTCGTCGCCCCCTCATCGATCCTTCTTCCCACCCTCGTCGAGCACCCACAAACACGACCCTGGCCCCCTCAACGAGCTCTTCCCCCTTCATTGTACATTCATTCCTTCCCCTTTACTTTATTCCCCTACCCGATCCCCTTTTCCTTTCCCCATCGACCACCCCTAAAACACCAAACCACCCTTCATCATTGTCCACCAACTGCGCCCTATAGTCCCCGACGTCACGTCTTTGACCACTAACAACCATGTTTACTGTTTTTCGGTCCTCCTCTTTTTACTCTGTTTCTTTATTTTATTTTATTTTATTTATTTATTATTATTCGTATTTCTAATATTAGTTATTTTTATTGTGTTTATTCTAATTTAACCCTCAATGTTTTCACATTGTGTAATTTGGTCTTCTTCTTCTTTTTCAATTTTTCAATTTTTCAAATTTGAATAATTGGGTGACCAAAAAAGGAAATACCGAATAGTTGGGTGATCATTTTGTAACTTTTCGTAGTTGGGTGACCATGATAACTCTCATCTTTAGAGTTATTTTAGTATAATTTTTATAGTATTTTAGGAGGTAAATTGAGAAGTTAGATTAAATTTTAGTACATTTTATAGTTTTTTTGATTAATTATATTTTATTTGAGTTTTATCTTTTTCAGAGTTAGTTTGGATTCATGTGTTATCTTCCTCTCTATATTGTAGGTTTCGGATGAAGAATGGAGAGCTTGGAGCATAGGGTAAAAAATAGTGAAGAGAAATCAACTGCTCCACCAAACTTGATTCAACATGGTGGAACAAAATCTTCAATTAAGAATTTCAGATAGCAAGCAGCACACTCTATTGCGAATTCTACGTCTGGTGGAGCCAAGTAATTAATACCCTAAAAATAGAGGGTGACGTGATTAAGCGAAAAAGGAGAGGAAAATGAATGAAAAAAGAACTTGGAGGCTAAGGAACAATTCTCTGACACCAAGGGGAACTTCAACCTTGTAAAGACGAGAAGAATAAGAGATTTGGAGCGCTTGGCTGTAGTTCGACAATTATTTTTATCTCTAGATTATTTTCTTTTTACTTTTTTTTCAAAGCAAGTTTGTTTTGAGTTTCTTCTTGTGATGTTTTCTCAACGCAAAAAGAGCTAAAATCTATTTTCTTGGAATGATGATGAATCATACTTTTTAGTTAATTAAATATTTTGTCTTCAATTTTTTCAATCTCTGTTAATTATTTATTCAGCTTTAAGCTTATTTAATATGTTTCTCTATCCACCAAGTTGATCAGTACGTGCACTTACATAACAAATTTTCTCACAAGAAACAAAAAAAGAAATTAATTAGCAGTGGAGTGGCTTCCAATATAGTTTATCACACCATTACTCACGTTGAGCAGGTCAATGATTTTGACATATATATATGACAGAAACCTTAATTAGTCCATGCATGTCTGCAAATATAATATATATATATATATACACATATATTAACAACGTTGTACTCATGTTCCTAATTAAATCGATTAAAGATGCCTTGTGATAAAGATATCATCCATCATAAACGTGGGAGAATTTTATAGCTGGTGGGGGAGGGGGATTAACTTAGTTATATACTGGGAGGGTCTAGTTAATGCCACTGAATCATAGGTTAATAATTATATAGGCTGAACAATTGAATGAACGATAATTGATTAACTGAATTAGGTAAATTAGAGTTCCATGATCTTTCAAAATTGATTGAGAAACTTCTTTTATCACATATCAAAACGCAGTTCGATGCACATGCATAGTCAAACTATAATATATTCATATCTCATGTAATGTATGGCATGTGTAAATAAACATATTGATCATATCGTATCATATTGTTTATTCAGAATTAATCCTACTTATAATGCTTTCTAAGCATACTCGTACGTAACATGCCGAATTTACGCATTTATAAGCCTGCAAAAATACCCATGGGTTTAATTTTAGAGTCCCTTAATCGGCTCCAAATAGAGCCTTCAAATTGACCACAAAGGCCCACACACTCGTGTGGCTCACATGGCCCATTAACCCGGCCTGTGTGGCTGAGATGACCTAACTATTTAGACCGTGTAATCACACATGTCCATGTGCTCCACACGATCTGGCACACGACCGACCACATGCCTGTGTGGTGCACATGGCCAGCCACACAGCAGTGTGACGCAATGCAGTTTCAAAAGCAATCTCTGTTTTCGGGTTTTTCTGAATTATAGTTGAGTTTTCAGGTCAATTTCCCACATCTGATGATAATTTTGATCAACCACATAACAGCGCACTCCGAAACTGACATACGGCATCAAATCACATCGATTACAAACACACAGTAACCCAAAATTTTCACTTAAAAACACTCTTTTTTCTAAAAGAAAACAGTCCCTAAAATGATGTTCAAGCACTTATTTCATAGAAACAACGTCGAAACAACAACTACTCCACTAGATGATTTCGATTCTCACACCCTTTGCCTAATCAAAAACCATGAAAACACTTAACACATCGTAGAACAAGAATTAAACACTAATAACTCAAATCTTGCTCAAGAAAGAGTTAAAACTTAATAAGAAAAAATAACAAGACGTTACTCACACTTATCTTGGATTAGATTGAAATCGAAGAGTCAAAAAGTAGTCCCACAATGACTCATGGCAAGAACAAAAAATTTAACACGAAAAGAAAAGTGAAGAAACTCAAGAAAAAAGGAAGAAAAGAAGAAAGAAGAGGAAGAAAACGTGAAAGAAAAGTGGGGGTTGGACGGTTGGGAATTGGGAGCAAAATTAGGAAGTTAGGTAATTTCAAAGATAAAATAAAAATAAATTATCCAAATCCTAACCCACCAGATTTTTATAGAATTCAAATTGAACTCTACTTCTAACAAATAGCAAGAAACAAAAAGTATACCTCAATTTTGTATAATAGTATTCAAACACAAGACTTAAGTAAAATAAAACCTAACCACTAAACCAACAAGCTCATTTTATTATAATTTGCACGAAAATAATATTTAAGTCAATTAATCAAGGATAGGGGTTGAGTAAAAACTAACAAAAATTCAAAAGAAAGGACTCAAACCCAAAATCTCATACACACAATCACAACACTCGTCCACTAAACCAAATTCAAATAATTTATCATTCCAAACCTAAAAAAATTGGGGTGTTACACTTCTTATGACAAAGAACTCATTTTCTCAATCACTTCAACTTATTTTCTTTTCTGAAATGGCTTCTAATGGTAAATAAGCCTTTTTCACAATTGAGTTGATGCCCAATTAACTTGTGGCACTAATTTACTCTAAGACTTTTATTTAAATACAATATAAAAGCATGAAAAGGTTTAGTTTGTCCTTAGAAAAAATTTATTATTCATTTATTTAGACTGAAAGGGTAAACAAGCCTTTTGCAACTAAAATTGTGCCATGTTAACTCGTGACACTGACTCACTTAAAAATTTTATATTTAAGATTGTATATATATATATAGAAACAATGCAAGTGAAAAATCGGTTAATAACATTAAAATGTATAAAAATATTTTTTTTTAAAACATTTATTGAAATGGTAAAAAGAAGTTTTATTAATATTGGTGGCATAAGTTCAAATTTTCACTTATTTAAATTTTTTAGTGATTTTATTAAAAATAATTTTTTTAAAGATTTTATTAAAAATATAAAAAGACAAGTTCTCTCATTATAATAGAATTTATTTATACATGTAACAGTAGTTAAGTAACTTCCCAACCAAATTGGTGTCTGATTGACTTGTTAAACTAATACGGCCAAGGTTTAAATAATAGTGTATTAGTTATGTTTTTTTTTAAGTAATATCTTACTCAACTATCATATGTTCCATTCAAAACCCGTGCTATTATAGCCTTTATTTGACTATTTTGGAAAGTTCAACAACAAATTTGATCCCAATTTGTGCGACTAACCTAAACAATTTTTAAAACTTTATATTTCAATCTTTCATTTTTCTTTCATAATATATTTACTGTATATTATAATAAAATAGAAATTTATCATCTAGCATTTATACTATAAAGGACCAAAGTTTCTTTTATAAGAAAAAAAAAGTGTCACTTAGGGATTAGGATTTCAACTCTTTTTTCTTTGGTAGGTAAAACAAACAAATAAAATTAACTACATAATATTTCTCTGTGTGAGACTGCCACTCGAATGGGCAATAGAAGAAAGTGCTAGCACCCTCCGTTGAATCTCCTCAAATGTCTTCAATCCTTGGCTTGTTTCAAAAGCAATTTTGGCCAAGCAGTCAATTGTTTTGTTGCATTCTCTAGGAAGATGTTGAATGACCCAAAATCATACGTTCACCAATAGGTTATGAATACGTCTAATGTGGGCAAAGATCAAACTTGTCAGAGAAGAATCTTGAATGGCTTTGACCACCTCCACACTATCAGATTGAATTTTCACACCACCGTAGCTCATGTTTTGGATAAGGGTTAAACCATCAAGTATACACCATAATGCAGCATCAAAGATTGAACACTTGCCCAAGTTTCTGTCGTACCCCATAATCCACTCTCCGTTTCCGTTCCTTATGGCTCCCCCCGCTATAGCATTTTTAGAAGTAATCTGAACCGCCTTATCAGTGCAAAGACTGATCCAACTAGCTGGTGCTTGGGATACTGAATTTTGTTCTTTTTGGAATCTGGATCTTCACTGTGAAAAGAAAAAAAATTGTTTTGTCGATATATATGAAATCTTAACTATCTCACATGTATTCCATGAAACCCACTGAAAAAGAAAAATATTTCAATTTTTCCAAATTCGTCAGGTCAGTAAGCCAAATAAACATGACCAGGTTACCTCACTGTCAATTGATCTAGCAGGGTTCTGCAAATTAGCTAACCATTGGATAAGGTCTCCTGGAAAGAAGTGCCCACTTATTTCACTTGGAAGAGCTTGCATCCAAATTTCTTTAGCTGTTGGACAATCTCTTACAACATGCAGAATATCTTTAGAATGATAACCACATATACCACAAGAGCTATCATACCCTATTCCTCTTTTAACAAGCTTCACTTCGTCAATTGTTTCTGATTTAAAACAAGCCATTAGAAGATTCTGACTCTTTAGAGTCCTTAAAATTTCCATGGAAGATTCCACTGTGTCTCATTTTGTCTCCAATCTCTTTAGAGAGAAAATACCATTTGAAGTCCTAGTCTAAAAAATATTGTTAGGGCCTGTAGACGAGTGAGGTGGGGGAATACTCACAATACGTTTAACAATTCATTCCAGCAGCCATAGACTAAAAAGATCCAGATTCCAAGAACCCTCCACATTTACCATTTCACTAAGCATGTAATCTAAGTTTATATTACTATGGCCCGGAATATGATCAATCAAAGGGCCCATATCTGGAATATATGGATCTCTCCAACATCTAATACTATTACCATTACCAACTGACCAACACAAATTTTCTCGAATTAAGGGTCAGACCTTCGAAACAACTCTCCAAAGAGTGGAACAATTTCCCCTCGAAATCTTATCAGGTAAAGCCTCTTTCATACCTTATTTGGACCTAAAAACTCGAACCTATAAAGCATCCTTTTTGAAGACTAAACTGTGCCCTATCTTCATCATGATTAAGGTATCCTGGTCTCTCAGATTTCTAATGCCAAGTCCTCCACAAGATCGAGGTTGACAAACAGACTCCTAATTAACCAACGACATCTTCTAGTGGCCTTTATATGATCCCCAAATGAACTGCCTAACAAAGTGTTCAATCTCATCACACAAACCTTTAGGAATCATCATGGACTGCATGAAATAGTCAAGAACAGATGAAAGAACTGATTACAACAAAGTAGCTCCACTTTTTTAACATCCCATCTATTCAATTTACTATGAATCTTATCAACAACAAAGTGCAAAGTACTTCTCAAAATCCTTTCATAGAAGAAAGGTACACCCAGATATGTCCCTAGATTATGAACCCTTGGAAATCCAAGGGTTTCACTCAATTGTAACCCAATGGCATTGACTACTCTTTCAGAGGAATAAGCATCAATCTTTCGAGCATTGATCCAATGTCCAAAATAACCACAGAACCTCTCTAAAATATCTTTAAGTACCGGAATCTATTAAGGATTTGCATGACTAAAAATGACAAAATCATCTATAAAGAAAATATGTGAAAGGGATGGGCCAGATCTCAATAATCTAATAGGCTGCCAGAGGCCACCCTCTATGGCATGGTAAAACTATGACCCAACCATTCCATGTAAAAAAACATTGAAAAGGTAAGGCAAAAGCGGACATCCTTGACGAATACCCCTCGCGAGATTGAACTTTTGCGTTAGAGCTCCATTTCATAGCACATGCATGGTAGAATTCGTAATAGCAGACATTATAACATTAATAAGCATACGAGGAATGCCTGCAGCCTGAAAATAAGCCCTAATGAACACCCATCGAACTCTATCATATGCTTTTTCCAAATCGATTTTGACTGTCATCCAATTTCTGTTCTTATGTTTACTCATCATCGAATGTATAATTTCTTGGGCAATCAGGATATTATCCATAATGTTATGTCCTGCAATAAAGCCTTCATGTTCCTGGCCAATGATCTTAGGAAACACTATTTTAAAACGGTTAGCAATGACTTCCATTACCAATCTATACATCATAGAACACAAACTAGTCAAACGAAATTTTGAATACTTTTCGGGACTAGGGACTTCAGGAATGAGAACTAGCCGCATGTTATTCAATTCAGGCCCAATACTCTTACCAGCAAATACCTCTTTCACCCATTCACAGATCCTTAAACCAATTAAGTCCCACTGCTTCTGGAAAAAAGTGCCTAGAAACTATCACTTCCTAGAGCCTTCAACTAGTGTCGTATCAAAAAAGGTTGATTTGATCTCATCGTTTGAAACCTCCTTTCCTAAAAATTAAGAATCACAATTATCCAAATTAGGGAAAGATTTAGGAGGTAACATATTCATGGGTCTAAGTTGGTCGTCATTCAGCTTTTGAAAGAATTTAATATCTTAAGTTGAAAGGCTTCATCATCATAGATCCAAGAAGCATCTTCAATTTTCTTTACTACAATACGGTTATATTTCCTTTTTTGTAAGGTACGACAATGAAAAAACTTAGTATTACAGTCCCCAAATTTAACCCCTCACATCTGGGTTTCTATTTCCAAAGAACTTCCTCATGGTGAAGGACATTTTCCAACTCTTCACGAGTTTTCGTCTCTGAATGTAAGAGTGAACTAGAATTAGAAACCTCCAACTTCCTTTGTAAACTTGAGAGTTTGTTCACCAAATGTCTTTTGCGAATGCCTAAATGACCATACACTATTTGATTCCACTACTTAAGTCCTACAGAAATATTAGAAAAGGAATTTGCCAAATTACCAGTAAACCCCCATTGATCCTTAACAAAATTTGGAAAACTCAGAAGCTCTAGCTAGGAATCTAAAAGGACGTTCCTTTGTATTCTAAGTTCTGGTATCATTGAAAGAAGTGGTTTGTGGTTAGGTTTAAACCTTGGGAGATGAGTAACTAACGTGTTAGGAAACTCGTTGAGCCAAGCTTCATTTCCAATAGCCTTGTCCAATCTCTCAAAAATCCCCCCTTTGTGCCAAGTAAAGGAAGGGCCACAAAAACCCAAATCATGCAAAACCGCAGTATCTATAAATTCCCCAAATAGAGAACACCTCACACCTCTAACCTGTCCACCTTTCTTTTCATTGTCAAATAAAATGGCATTGAAGTCTCCAATAGCTAACCAAGGAGTCCCTCCTAATGGAAAAGTAGCTTATAAACCTTCCTAAAGCATTTTTCGTTTCTGTTTGTCAAGGCTACTATACACAAAAACGATAAAGATATGGTAGTACTGAGAATTGTCGAAGACCCTAACCAAAATAAATTAGGGGTGGTTATGAACCACTTCAACCCAAACTGAATCTTTCCAACCTATCAAAATTCCTCCTAAGAATCCAACAGCTTCTCCACGATGAAAAATTGAAAACCTAAACTTGCAATAATATTATCAGCTTTAGTGCCACTGACTGACAATATCTGGCTTTATGTTCTAAGTTATACTCGCAAAAGATACACGTAAATTTGACACTGACACATCCTTGACAATTCCATAAAAATATAGATAAATCCATAATAAAACTAATTGGAAAACAATGATTATAAAACCTTATTGATCAAAAGGAGCAGATCCCTACAAACCTTTCTCATTACTTTTACAAGAGTCTAAATCACCAACAGTATCAATTTAAAAATTAATAAGCTCAACCACAAAATTCATAAAATTTAAGAATAAAATATGATATTATCAGGGGTCTTGAATTTATCGCCCCAACACCGAAATGTTGTATTAAGCACTTACTTGGATCATTTTTACCACCAAATCATCAACCTTTACCGACAAAAATACCCTTTTTCTGTTTATTACTGTTATTATTCTTTATTTCAAAAAACTTCACACCCACAAAACTCAAGCTATCCTTGAAAGAGACTACCGAATGCTTACCCGAATCCAAAACTCCTTTTTCCACAGGGACCTCCATTCCCACTGCACCTCCAAAAATAGTATTTGAGGATTTCAACTTTCAAAGACGTTATAGAAAGGAACAATTTGTCATAAACATTTTTTTTATGGCAATACACATACAATAATTAATTTAACTTCAATTATCTCAAATTTTAAGAAAGCAAACTACAGAAGGCATGTTGTGGAAATTAATTCAATTCAATTCAGTTTCAAATCACCATCAAATTTACTTTCACTAATAGTAGTACTAAATCAAATATTTAAATAATTAAAGTGCACATTAAATGCAAGAATCTATGCTTAAAACACAAATTGGTCCTTCAACAATGTCTCAAACAAGCTTAAATCTGGAAAATTATCAATTCCATACTACCACATAAGATTAAGCAAAACAAAATAAATAACCTACTATCAACTGCTAAAATATAATGTTGTAGCTGATTGGATTGATTCAAAATAACAATTTGAGTTCTGTTCGCTTATCAAGCCAAATTCTACAATTTAACCAATTACAACAAAAAAAATCTCATAATACTCGAGTAACTGCAGAATAAATATAAATAAAATACATGATATATAAACAAAATCGACTTCTCCGGGAACCATCCCGGAGCAGTGTTTGGCTGAAATCAAACTTATCTCTGTCCCTTCTCTCCTTTGTAGGATCAAACAGCATTAATAAGATTTTGCCAAAACATTTGAGAACTGCAGTAGTCTTCAAGCTCCAGCTTCACTACTTAGTTGTATTGTCATTTTTATGTTCATAGCCGCCAACTCAGCAGCCAGATATCTAAAAACGTAAGGCATTGCGACCGTCTCCATCCCTTTGCTTGTTTGGCAAGCATGACACATAACCTTCTTCGGAGCCCTAGCAGGAGGCAACCCGCCAACCTCTCTAACAACCCGCTTTTGTGGCTGGATAATTGCGGTGGTAAGGATGCTTCCACACAGAGAGCAGACATCAGCAATGTGATAATCAGAACACGTATGAAGCCTATCATGTAATAAATATGCAGCCCCATGAGCAAGCATAGAGTCTCGTTCCATCTCTCCGAAACGTATACCTCCACCACGCTTTCTTCCTTTAATTGGCTGTCGAGTGATCTGATCAACTTGTCCAGTGGCACGGACCTGCATACAACACAATGGAGTTCAATGGGGAAATAACAGGTTCCAGGAATGAATACAGGACCAAGAAATCAAAGAGTAATTGCGCATGCATCAAAATATAGAAGCAAATTCCATACAATTTAACTGCAAGCATCAATTTTGATAATTGCATGAAGCTGATTTCATAAGGAAGAAAATGAATTAAACATCAAAAAATGTAGCGACAAACTAAAAGGCATTAGTATATGCATACGCTTGTACTTTCAGAGACAAACAGAAGATTGGAGGTGTAATATAAATTAAAGAACAATTAAATAAATTAAATCAAGATTCGTTAACATGCTATAGATTACTTATTACCCTTTTCTTGATTAAAAGAATGCTACTTTACTACATTGGAAATGTAGAGATTTTGTAGGATATATTTAAAAAGAAAAAAATTCTAACCTGATACTTGTCAGAAACCATGTGTCTAAGACGCTGATAATACACAGGGCCAATAAATATCTCACATGTTAGTTCTGTTCCATAAACACCACTGTATAACACCTCAACTCCATGGTAATTAAACCCACGAGCTCTTAACATGGAACCAAGCTCATCAACAAGAGACTCGGACTCTGTCTCTGTCTTTCCATTAGCTCCCTTGACTGCATCAGAAAACGGTGTTGCATCCACAAATTTCCCATGTAAGCTTCCTCCCTGTGATACGAAATAAAAGAAATCACTCTTGATTCTTGAACTATTAAGCTTCTTAAAATCCTTGCAGTATATTATAAAAATTCACATGTAGGAACTCATAATAATTGTAAAACATGGAAGACGTCCAGTCTAACCATTGAATATAAAATTGACCACTATGCTTAGACAAAAAGCCTAAATTAATGAACAAAAATTGTAAAACAAGGACGAATTCTAGTTTAACCATTCCTTCCTTGCTGCAATTTAAGCTCCATTGAGGATTACAGCATTATTCACAAATTTTTAGTTGTTTATCAATCTGTACTTTTTATTTTAAGTTTCAATGCCACAAGCATGCACTTATCTCAGTTCATTTCCTTGATTAACTGTTAAAACTTATGCCTCAATTGGTTAATTAGTGTATTAACGTAAGGAAGAGCTTAATTTTTATGTATAAAAATAGTTCGTCATAAGGAAAAACTAGTATAAATTTCAAGTTGAAATTAAAAGAATAAGTAAAACTCCAATGAAAAATAAGAACTCTTTGAAATAAGTAAAAAAAAATTCCTCTGCTTAAACAAATCATGTAAGTGGCAAAAAATTATCAAATGAAATTAGTTTATTGCTATCTTATATACTAAGACATGTTGATAAAAATAATACTCCTACAAAAACTAGGATTAGTACCTTAGCAGCAACAGATTCCAAAAGCATGGCTATCGTCATTCTTGAAGGAAATGCATGAGGATTGATTATGAGATCAGGGCGCATTCCTGTAACCCCTGAGAATGGCATATCAATATCTGGCCACAACTGAGAGCAGACACCTTTCTGCCCATGTCTGCTGCTAAATTTATCACCAATGATAGGGTTTCTTGGATGTCGAAAACGAATATTAACCTGCCCAAAACAGATATGTTTGAAGGATACTGTTGCTGCTAAGGTATGATGTTTACGTCATCAATGACAGAAGGTTTTCAGAAGGGAAAAAAAATACTTGCAAATGACACTCTTGTACATCAAAATATTATAAAATAAAAATAATTAAAACTCCTAACGTTAGCAAAAGAAAAACTCAGAACAAAAGCATTAAGTATATGGAGGTGTTATTATACAAGTATTGCTCTTTACTTATTCTAAATCATCAAGTCACCATAAGTTATTAACTATTTGAAACACATTAGATAATATGATAAATACAGAAATTGATTTTTAATGATCTATGGACTTGTGATCAATATATCCTAGAAAAAAATGTAACAGATCTCTTGATAACACACAAGCTAACACACAAGCTATGCCAATTTCAACACTGAAAACCAGGAAAGCTGAGTGACAGCACTAGAAATAACAAAATGGAGAAAGTTCTTTTATACACTCCATTCAGCATATGTAGGGTTCCTCAGCATAGATTATGAAAGAGCTTTTCTATTGCAAAAGCAAAAGACATTTGACTCCCAAAATTTTTTAATTTTTAGCTTACAAAGAAAGCACTTTGAGCCTTTAGATGAAGCTATAAATCCAAAATTCTTCAAAAGGAGCTTATATCTAGTAACAAATAACTAATGGTATTTTTTTATACTCACTTTATCCTTCATTAATTCAGAAATTTATGGCAAAAATTATACTGTTTAACATCAAAAATTTATTATTTGGTCCTGAGGATAACAAAAATTATTTAACCAAGCTTGTGGAGTTATGGTGTATGGATATGAAATAATAACCTTTGGTTATTTCTTTAATCTAAAAGGTTATGATTTAGTTCTAATTTTTTAATTTAATTTATTTAAGTTTGAGAAGCATCACATTAGTTTTAGCAAGGGCAGACCTACCCTAGGCTTTTCTCTGATAATGAATGACTGAAAGATGCTGTGCAACTTACCTTCTGAAGTTGCTGTTTATTTTTTGTATCAACCGCAACATAGTCAACAATAGTCATTTCTGAACCCTTGTGGTTGTAGACTCTCTTTGAATTTGTCACCTGATTAATGGTACTACAGTATGGTTCGTTTCCATGTATGACCTGAAAATTTCCACCAATCAGTTGGACACCAAAACAATAACAGGAGTTTGAATAATAAAAAATGCAAAATACATAATAGAATCTAACCTGGCCAACATACGGAAGTCCATCGGAATCAACAAAAGAAGATATTGCCTTATCTGAATGTTCTCTTTTAAAAATTCTCTGCCCTTGATTGCTCTTACCGTCACACAAGTCAATAGTTTCCGTCTACCAAATGATCAACATTAGAATAACCGATAGTAAAAAGCCACATAACAAAGAAAACCAAGTGTAAGAATTAGCATGAAAGAATATAAGAGTAAAAGAGAGACAAACAAGAAAGAGAAAAATTGTAAAAATACAATGCACATTCTTCTTTAATATCTATAAGGTGTTGCGTATACCAGGACCAGGGAAGCTGTGTACAACAGAAATAGTTTTGAAGCCACCGTTCCGCAACTTTTATTCTTATTTAAAGATCCAAACACTGGTTCTTAAATAATTAAATTAATAGTATAACATTGAGTGCAGAACAAAAATATTTTTGACCTTGACTGGCAATAAGGAGAAAAATAATCAGTCTCCTTGAGAACTGGTTGCATAAATAGGAATACTCCAAAACTATAAGACAAGAAGCAAAAGTAAATAAACCATGCAGGAAGAAAAGGGCAAACCTGGTATATCTGTCCACGACACATCCCACGTTCCACAGCAGACTTATTCAAAATCATCGCATCTTCCATATCATATCTATATAATAAATACTGGTTAAATTCAGGAACCTTCAAGAGGATAATGTTACTCCAGATACTTAACTAAAACGCATACCCTGTATATGCAAGCACTGCTACTATTGCATTAGTTCCTGAAGGATAATCATCCAAGCCATATTTTGTATATGTTTTTGTGCGCACAATTGGTGTTTGAGGAGTCTGAAAATAGCCCAGAAAGTTTGTAATCGAAAAGCAAATAACAAGATGATAGTCACCATTACCAGAAAAAAGTAGGCAGAGGTCCCAGGCCCCAGTAATTGAAGACAAAGAAGATTAAAACAAATATCATCAAAAAACAAAGAAAGGATTGTAATTAAACTGGTCATATTTTAAGTGCCTTAGAAATTTTGTGGACTCTTTAAGAAAAACATTCCAGAGTGTAAAAAGAGATATCCCTGTTGTAGATCAATTTGTTATTCTGAAGTATTTCCCTTTGTTCAATTGGAGGGAGCATAAATACCACAAAGCTTAGCTAGACAATCTGGACATTAAAATCCATATATCTCACTAAAAAAATGGATTTAAATGGAATATATAGCCATGCAACCATGTGAAAATGTACAATATAAGATTGACATCAACGCTAAGTCAAAAGCATAAGCTGAGGTGTTCTACCGTCCAATTAGACAAAGCATTTCAACTCTTGTGAGATGAGGTCTAGGCCTCAAAGCATTCAAGTACAAGCCTCTCAAGAGTCCTTTTTAATGTACTGCTTGAAATTTTGAAAAAAAATTAACATTGAAAAATAAAATACTAAGTTTTTAAGTTCTGAAAATTAAGTATTGAACTTTTACTATAAAAACTGCTCACTACTTTACAGAAAATTAAATACTAGATATATATTAAATTAATTGATTTCTCTAAAATATTATAAATTAGTAAAAGTTAAAGAGGAAAAGAAATAATTAAAATGTAAAGAATATAAGGTTAAAGTAATTATAAAAGAAATTCCATCAATAAAATTGATTGAATACATTAAGTAGATTCTAAAAATTTTGGAAGAATATTGGCAATGAGAAGAATATTAGCAGAAGTGAACCAGAAGTAGTATCACTTTCTAAAAGAAAATTCTAATCAATCAATTAACACGTAAGAGAAACAATTTCCAAAGCGACATTTTTTAGATTTTATGTTATAATCGAAGACATTGTTTTATCAAATAATAGTGAATGAATTGGTTAAATGACAACTGATATATTACCAATTCGTACCAGCCATATCAAATGCAAGTGCCCATAATGCAAAGTAACTCACATGAGAAAATTACCCTAACATAACTAATATCAATAACTCTCAGCATCAAGAGCAGGAACGGTACCACATATATACAGATAACTAACAGAAGGTTAAAAATAAGTCAGAACACCAAAGGAAAATTCTGTAGGAAAAACTAGAGATTAGCACACAATCATGTACGACTTCCCAAAAAGGAAAAAAGAAAGGAAGAAGGAGGACCTGAAGATGGTACAGCTTTTGATCCGCGCGTGAATGAAGTGCTTGCAAAGAAAAAGCCATTGTTTGTTTTGCCATCTACAAAGCCAAACGTAAATACAAAGCAAAACATTGAAATTTAAACATACAATACAATGATATTTTGAGGACATGTTAGAACACCTGGCACTGGTACATGTTACGTGGACTTTGATTATGGTCTGACCAAGGTGTAAGATTAGCAACCACACTAAGCATTGCAGTTGGCATAAGTTCTTCATGAGTTGCAGGAAAAGTAGTACTTCTTCCTCCATTCCCACCATCTGGACATTTTATTTCCATGAAAACCTATAAAACAGAAGAATTAACTCCCGGCTGCTAACTTAATATTAGAACTAGTCCACATGATTGAGGTCTGAAATTTGAAAATAAAAATGAAAAGGATCTAAAAGACAGAGGAGAAAGCTGTATTCACCTGTTCAAAGGGCCCAATATGTTCAATATCCTTCCCATCCGAAGAAGGGATAGAAATATTTTTGACTGGCCGAATAAATCTAGAAGGAGAAGTGAACAGGTACAATCCAGGATATGTGCCACCCAAGCTTAGAGGAACATATCCCACTTCCAAGTCATCAGGAATCTGAAAAACACTATACAAATTTTAAAAATAATTTAATAAAAATGGAATCATGCAATTAGCAACTAGAGCAGACCACTGAAGCAGCTGACACTTTCAATCTCCGCAAATGAGCAACAACTTTGTCAGCTTCACCAGAGGATAAAGAGCCAATAACACAACCATCTAGAAGAACGGGAAGAGCTCGAGGAGGCCCAGCATGATCAAGTTTTGGCCATGAAGTTGTCATTCCAACCCCAACTAGGACATCAAGTATAGACATTCTTATTTTAAAAAAATCTCTAATATTTCCTTGTGAGTTGTAGTACGATGTAATTCCTGGCATAAAAATTAAACAAAGAAATTACATATCAAATACATAAGAATAAACACTTTTAGTAATTTGTGGGTAAGAGATAAAAGATGCATGAGCATGTACATGTACATGTAGTTTGTTCCTTCCTTTAAGGCAAGAAAAGAAAGGAAAAAATATTCATTATGAAATTAGAAGCCAACAACAACCAATATTGATCGTTACTTGTTTTAGTTGGAGGCTAGATTTCATTCAATTCAATTGCAGTTTCAAACGCCGTGTTTTACTTGCTTTTCTTCACATTTCCTAACCATATTTTATGAATCAATCTTTTCTACTTTTTTTTATTTTTTAAAAGGGATAATCAGCAGGTTATGCGTTTCGATACAATTTAAATATAGGCTATCTGAGCAAATGTGCAATCATCATACAACCATTTAGAAATAGCCAGCTCAAGCACCACCAAGTCCAACATTAAAACAGGTTATAGCAGTTTCAGACAGTTATAACAAATCAATTTGCCTTCGTCCATAAACAGTAATAATGCTTCCGAAAGAAATAAGTAACAATCACAAAAATGGAGGCTAACATTGTCAAGAACAAGCTAAACATCTAGTGACATCCATCCCTTCAAACTTGAGGCTCCTAAACAGTTGTTTCAAGAAAAATAAAATTACTTCAAATTTAGCAACAAAATAATCAAAGGACCAAAAAGAAAAGTAAATAAAGTTTGACTTACGGCAAGTACATGTCATGTGATTCAGTAACCCGCAAGGCTCTCCATCAGGAGTGTGCACTGGGCAAAGAAATCCCCAAGATCTATAAATCAAAAGAATGAGGTGTTACAAAAATAATAAATAAATAAATACAAGAGCCTCATGAATACAAAAGCCTGAAGTGAACAAAAACAAATAGCTGACTATGTTGGCAAACAGATGCATACTCAGGTAGCAACTTCCGAACACTGGTTGTTCGAAGTCCAGCAAATGAAGCCCCACGATGAACAGACCGAAAAAACGAAATAAATCGTAGGTAGTTAAGCCTCTCTGCCTGAACTGTGAAACCAGCCCTCTAGTGAAACAAAAGAAAACTCATTAATGATTTTCCAACCTTTACAAGTGCACCCTATAAAGCTTTAAACATAAGATAAATACAAGGCATAGATACTAAACGAAACTTTCACACATGTGAAGCAGCAAATTTAACCAGTAACCTCAAAAGGGCAGTTACTTCAATTATTAGTTAGAGATATAGATAACCACAAATGTGCATGAATACTCTAAAAATATGCTTCAAAATAGACTGCTAATCGGTTTCAACATTTAAATCAGACTCCTAAACAGGCATTTCAATCTCTACGCAAGCACAAGCATCTTGTGGCAAAACCAATGGAAATCTTTCTTTCCTTTTCCTTTTAGCTTCAATTGTCTAAAAAGATAAATCAGTAATGATATTGTTGGAATTCCTTAAATTAAGCAGATTTTCTACGTTAGTGCTAGGAATTTCATTGTCCTATTAGCCATAATCAAATTACTAATTTTTAGGGATAGGCTAATTTCTAGAGATTATTTCCTTTTTTATTTTTCCTGCTATTCTTTAAAAGGTTGTATTCAGATTAGAAGTAATAAGAGAGAATCATTCTTCTTCCTAAAACTTGTTCATGGTATCAGAGCATCAGGAATCCATTTGATCCTGCTCTTTCTTCTCTTCTCTTGTTCTGTTTTTCTCTGTTAGAAACCCTACTCCCATGGGTGACACCGAAAATTTCTCTGAGACTGAGATCTCACAAATAACTCAAAATCACAGTCAAGGAATCCCACAAGGTGACCTTAACTCTTCTCTTATAATCACAAATCATCGATTAGATGGAAAAAATTTCCTGCAATGGTCACAATCTGTCCTTATGGTTCTTCGTGGCCGAGGAAAAATTGGGTACATTAATGGACAAATTCCTCGACCAGCATCAACAGACTCTGGTTATGCAACTTGGGAGCTTAACAACTCAATGGTTGTGGCTTGGCTTATAAATTCGATGGAAGGTCATATAAGCCGAACGTATCTTTTTTTCAAAACTGCCAAAGAAATGTGGGATGCAATCAAGGAGAATTACTCGGATCTTGGAAATACTTCCCAAGTATTCGAGATCAAATTAAAGTTGAAAGATATTCGACAAGGAACACTTGAAGTCACTCAATATTACAACAACCTAAAGATCTTATGGCAGGAGTTAGACATGTATTATGAAGTTGATTGGGGCGAGGGCTTGGAACACACAAAGTTCATGGATCATCTTAACAAAGAACGTCTCTATGAGTTCCTAGCAGGACTAAATCGTGATCTTGATGAGGTCCGAGGACGAATACTAGGCAGAACCACACTGCCAACCATAGGAGAAGCATTTGCTGAAGTAAGGAGGGAAGAGAAACGGCGTCTTATTATGTTGGGAGACGCAAGAGAATTAAAACCATTGACCGTAGCTGGTCATCATCCTTCCGAGAACTCTGCTCTTATTTCAAGAGGCCCTCAATCTCAAAGGTTCAAAGATGGAATTGATTCTGGTTCAAAAAGGCCATGGTGTAGCCACTGTAATCGGGTTGGGCATACCAAGGAGAAATGCTTCAAACTCCATGGCTATCCTGAAGAAAAAAAACAGAAAGAAAACAAGGCAGCAATGATATCTACTACTGAAGAAGATGCTCAGAATGTTAGGCTAACCAAAACTCAACTTGAGGCTCTTCATAAACTACTCGGGACTCCTACAGCCAGTGGGTCACTAGCTATTCAAGGTACTGCTTTAAATACTACACACGAACCTATCACAACTTCCTGGATACTAGACTCGGTGCATCCGACCACATGACAGGTAATCTAAGTTTGTTTCACACCTATTTACCTTGTCATGATCACTCTCGGATTCGCATAGCTGATGGATCTTACTCGCCGGTGGCTGGAATGGGGACAGTGAGACTTACTGAAAATTTGTCCCTTGATGTTACTTTCTTCGAAAACGAGCCATATTTTTCAGCCCCTTATCTTCAGGGGGAGATACTTAGTGAAGATGAGACCTTGAGCAATCTTCTCATTATACCTCAAGACTCTATCAGCCCTACCACCACTACAAAACCTGCTGAAAATCCTACAGCCACTGTTATTCCTGTTTTGGAACCTGTCAGCCCTACCACAACTACAAAACCTGCTGAAAATCCTACAGCCACTGTTATTCCTGTTTTGGAACCTGTTTTTCCTATCTCCACTGTTCAGCAACAAGAAACAAGGGTGATTAATCATACTAATGAAGAAAAACAGCCCACTCATTCTGAAAAACAACAAGGAAAAACTCAGGGACTTCGTGTATACTCTCGGAGACATCAGCTGCCTGAGACCGAAACAGCAGTGCCTATGCCATCTTTACCCGAGGACTGTCCTGAGGAAGAAGTTTCACCTCCTCCATCTTCCATCCATCTTCCAATTGCAGTAAGAAAGGGCAGTAGGAGCTGCACTCAACATCCCATTTCTCGGTTTGTATCCTATGGAAACTTGTCTAAATCCTACAATGCCTTTGTTTCTAATGTTGACTCTGTAGAAACTCCAAAGAACATAGACAAGACTCCTATAGAACCCAACCTTAAATTAGGAACTCATAAGGATGGAGAAGAAGTAGACAGGGGGAGATATCAACGGGAGAAACATTTGGAAGCTGCCTACAGGATATTGAGATACTTAAAAGGGACTCCTGGTAAGGGGTTGCATTTCAAGAAAAATGTTCGAAGAAATTATGGGCAAGCTGGGTTTGATTCACATCTACACTCCAGCTTGAGGGGGAGTGTTGGAATTCCTTAAATTAAGCAGATTTTCTACATTAGTGCTAGGAATTTCCTTGTACTATTAGCCATAATCAAATTACTAATTTTTAGGGATAGGCTAATTTCTAGAGATTATTTCCTTTTTTATTTTTCCTGCTATTCTTTAAAAGGCTGTATTCAGATTAGAAGTAATAAGAGAGAATCATTCTTCTTCCTAAAACTTGTTCATAATTTCAAGTGATTTGGTGATTATTTTCCAAGGATTAAACAGCATACTTTCCATCCATGTTAGTTAAACTACATGGTCATATATGGCATTGTGCACCCTAGAATCAGACCTTGAAAAGATCAATAAAACTAAGGCCTCTTTTTGAGTCCATCCATGTTTTCTTAGAAAAGACCAATAAAACCAAGGCCTCTTTCTGAGTCCACCCAAGTTTTCTTAGAAAAGACCAATAAAACCAAGGCCTCTTTTTGGTTCCATGTTTGCTTACAACTTTATTCTCCATCAAGTCGCATCTTCTTACAGTTAATGTCATATGATTTCATCTCAGACATCCAAATCACCTCAAATAAGTCCCTCACATTGCCAATTTCCACTATCTCTACCTTTCACTGATAAATTAACTGGATATTATTTTATAACCTAAAGAAATTTTATTTGACATGTTAACTCCCTCCATTTACTCCAGATCAGTTATATTCACAGATATAAAAGTCAATTCATTAAATAGAGCTCAGCTCGCTAACCAGTATTACATTTTCATTCACTGGCAGCCATCTTGTGCTACAATAGTATTTCAGCTATAGCGGGGGAACAAGGTGAATTTTCCAGCAGCAACAAACATCATTAATCATCTTTCTACACACACCGAGGAAAAAACAAAGCTTCACTTCTATGGCTGATCAACTTTAAAAACATGGCCAATGGTAAAGAAAGTCACTACCCAGCCATCATCCCGCCAAAGCAAGGTCATTACATTTCACATGAATTGAACAATAAGTCTATCCTGAATTTTGGAACCAGTTATGGTAAAATGAACAATAAGTCTTTCCCGAATTCTGGAACCAATTCCAGTCATCAGGGTAACCGTGCTTCAGCAGAATGGGAACTCAAGCACGAGTTGGACGAGCTTAATAAAAGGGTCAAAGAAAAGAAAACTCAATCTAACAATTCAATTTCATAGTTTAAGTTGACATTTTGACATCCACACACATAATTGAATATTGGAAATAAATATATGAATAAAAGAGCTGACCTGCTGTAAATCTAAACCTGTTTGTGTTATCAATCTTCCAGTTTTCAACAAATTCTCAATTGCTGTACCAATTTGCTTCGAAGAATTTTTGTCCATCACCTTCTTGACATCTTTTACTGCATCATTGCACAAACAATAAGAGCAATATCAGTCCACAAGTGGAAACAAGCAGGAGGATTTTCGCAAATTAAAAATCTAGAGTTACATCTTAAGCAGCAAATTAGGACAAGATGCAGGCTAAAAGAAATTTGCTTATCATTTTCATGCATTGAAATCTAGCAAAATTTCTTACTGTGACAGCAAGAATTAATTAAAAGAACAATAAATACGATACTTCATGGCAGTACTACGGGAAAAATAGGAAACGTAACATCACTAAGCATGAAAAGCCCAGCACTTTTGCATTTAATGTCTTTAGATCATTTCTAAGCATTTCAAAGAAAACAACAGAAACAGGATGGAGATGTTTGTTATTTTTTCGCTACAAAAAATTATATTAGAGATTTGGAACACCAATTGTCCTTATAGAAGCAGGACACTAAAAAAGTACCCATTCAACACTTGAAACTCAAGAGTACACTTGGAAGCATGAACAAAAAAGCTCAATGCATGAATGCGAGATATAAGATGTCATCCAAGGTCCCACTGGAGATCTTAAGTGTGGTAGGTCAGATCAGGTAAATGGTGGGATGTTCAGGATCAGGCATCATAGGGTTATCAGGATCGGACAAGTCAATTCCAGTTTAGCTTAAATCAGGTTTATCCAACTTCTTCCAAATTAAACATTCAATGGAAACAATAGTATTGATCATAAAACAACTAACTACAGTAGAATTAAAGTATATGGTGGTTCAAAAGAAATAAATGAAACTAGTAATGGTAAAGCTTTCAGCCACCAACAGGAAACAGAAGATGCAAAATATTAGAAACGCTATAAAACAGAACATGGTGCAGAAAGAGAAAGCAGGTTACAGAAAAGATAGAGTGGGCAAGGCATAACATACAGCTGCAGAAATCAAAATTTTGGCCATTGTTATTAATCTTATCTTCAACAAGCTTTTTTCCTTTGCGTAACCAATCTTCCAGTTTCTCCTGAAAAAATAAATGACAGGTTAAAATCAATCTTTATGTGAAATTACATCAACAAAGCTAATTTAACATGGTAAATGTACTGCTAGCTGTTCCATGCATTAGTGGATAAAATAAGAGATCAATGATAACAAATCCTGATTAAAAAAATTTATTTCTAACGATCAAAGAACTACTGAAAGGTTTACTAAAAGAATAATGTATACTATATAAATGTAGCTTAAGGGATAGAAAACTTAGGTGAAGATTATATTACCCATTAGCTTTTGATGTAATTCAATAATCAATTATGTCAGTTTAAATTTTATTTACAATAAATGTATTTAATTAATTGTCCTAATCCAGTTATGCCAGAATACAAACTTAGAAAAAGTTATAAATCTTGTCAATCAAATAACTAACCATAATCGAAAATTACATGGATTACTCATTGAAGGAATTCCCATCATATAAAAATAACTTCTGAATAGTATTGTTTTAGTAAAATAATTAAAACAATAAATAAGGCAATTCACATGCAAATCACATGAAATTAACTGCAAACTAATTATGAAAGCTCAACCGGTTGACGCATATTATTATACTTTTAGTAAAAAATTACCCTGGTTTCATGGATTCATTAAATATTTTAAATGAGTAAAAGAAAGGCAAAAAACCTTCAAATTGTTAAAAGTCTGTCTACCTTAAGGTAAATTGTAATTAGATGGCCAGGCAGTAAAATTTCCTGATTTTGCAAAGAATCTGAGTTATCAGGCGCAGAAGTTTGATCTACAAGCGAGAAAAGTTTCTGCACCATAAAGCTGAAGAGAAGAAGTTAAACAGAAGACAAAAAGGTACAAAGAATGTGTTCATGAAACAACAGTACGTGACAAGTTTACTCTAAAATATTAAGTTGAAGCTAGGGCAAAGAGAACCTCTATAACTTACATAAGCAGATTAAACTTGTCATTGTTGTCATTCAAGTGAACAAATATGTGATTCCTCAGCACTGCATCAGCAACCTACGTATATAATAATAGAGAAAATAATAGGGCATTAAATGTCTCAGAATTCACTCTAAAAAGATCTCAAGGGAATCAACTTGCTTCTGTTATTTTTACACCATAAAAGGGGACATTTTACAGACAACAAATACAACTTACAGAAGAATAACTCTCAGTTTCCATCCCCTCCATCACAGGTTGGAAGTGTTCCCCTAGATTTACAACAAAGGATATTACTATAGATGCTCAACATATGAAATAAAATGATAATTAGACAAGTATTGTAGTAAGCACCAATATGCAGTAGACACTGGTCCTTAGTAAAAAGCGCCAAGTGCCGAACTTCATCAAGAATAATCTTGGCTCTTTCACCAACAAGTTGCGAGCCAACAGCCCCCTTTATGTCACCATCTTTCTCATTATAGCAGCATGTCAATTTTGTATAAATTTCGTGATCATTAGTGTCAATCAGAGCCTACTAAGAACAATCAGAATTAGAACCAGAAAACAAAAGGATTTAAGAAATATATCTACGAACAGTAGGCATAGATCAAGCAGATAAAATTCAAGAGCTTAAGAAACTACAAGAAGAAGCAGCAAGGACAAATCTTGTTTTGCTGAAAGTGTGGCAAAGAAGCAGATCACATGAAACCTAATTTATGTCACAAGGAAACAAATCGATGGCGTAGATTAAAAAAGATGGAGATATATGAAGGTGGAATACTGAGGCCCTGTTTTCTTGGTGTTTTTGCTTTCTGACAGTTGCCCCTTGTTTTCCGTTTTTTCCCTTTGGGGGGCTTCTCACGTTGTATTGAAAAATAAAGTAAATAGCAAAAGCATTAATCAAATAGAGCCCAGGAAGTATGCAATACATGGAAATCATACTTTGAGGCTTGCATAAGCATAAGCTATAACACGGAGGACTTGAAAAGATTGGGACAATTGCAACAAGATTGTGAAGTACAATAAAAATATTGGCTGTAACAAAAATACTATCAAGAGAACAAACCATTCGAAGTTCATAAGTTCTCAACCAAACAAAACTTAGATGGAAGAAATTAACTGAATTGAGTGAAAGATGACAATCAAGCTACTGAAGGAGAAAAAATGTAGACATTAAAAAATTGCATTGCTTCTATTGACAAAACTAGAATACCTCAACATAATTGGGGAAGAGCACAACTCTAACAAGTACAAAAAGGGTATTGGGAAATCCTTAGTATTCCAAACTAAGACTCCATTTTAGTAGAAAACAACTCTAAAATATAATTTTTTTTCTTAAGGTGTTCTCCAAAAAAATAGTCATTTTCTGTCATTTGAATGGCTACAAGAAAATCAGCTTGTGGAGTTTCTTTGAAATAAAAAACACCAAACACTTTCTTCTTTCCTCTCAGTTCCCTTTCCTTTAGATTCCCTGTTTAACCTCTCTCTGACCAGAACAACATCAAACTCCAAGTCCTGTTGGTCAAGCTAGTCATCTTCTTATTAACCAGTTACTTTTCCATCATTAACATGCATAATGATCTTAACCCAAATTAAGCAAAATTCTTCACAATACATCGAACTCACTTCAAATTCATGAAAACTCGTAACAATAAAAACAGTAAAAGAACCAAATAGCAATTTTTGAGCAGAGAAAGGATAATCTTTTGTTCTATGATTCAGTTGGAGGTGTCTTGTCAACGGTGGTATGTGGATTTTAGTAGGTAAACTTCAGATAAGGAGGGCAACTTTCAACAGATCAGCTTGGATATTAAAGCTTAACAAGAGAGCTTGTGGAGGAGAGAGAGATCTTGTTGGAGAGAAAAAGAATGTGGAGGACAAGCCAGTTAGCTTTGCCAGTAGCTACATACAGAAACTTGCAGGTCAGCAAGTTGGAAATCAGAGTGAAGAAGGTGTTTAGTTGGCTGTTATGTGTTTCAATGAAAGGAAGAAAAGAATGTGGACTGAAGGGGGAGGTTGCGGACTTGGAGAAGGAAATCAGGTGCTAGGCTGGTCGCCAGATGCTTTAGGAGTAACCAACAGTGTTGATCATCAGTCTGCTTTGGTTTCTGCAGACCAATAGGCCATTGAGTTATTAGTTACAAGCTAGGGGGTACCCCAAAGGGTTCCAAACTTTTTAACATCCAAACAGAAAACACAGAAGATGGATTCTAGAAGCCATTTCTGTGGCTACTAACAACCATTTAGAAACATCAATCAAACCATATAGGACAAACATGATTCTACCAGGTTCGAAGATGATTCCATACGGTTCCCAGTATATTATCACACATTCACAATAAGGTAAAACTGGTTTCCCAAAGTATCACATAAGAAAAGCTTGAAGAGAAGTATATTGCGAGCAAGGGAATGTACGTAAAAGAACCGGTGGCTACACCTTAAGTACAATGCCAACAGGAAGCATGTATTCCTTCCCCTGTATCCTGCAAACATAAATTAAAACAAAATGTATAAGCCTATTTTATAATCAAACACCACAAGCATCATGTTTCTACTTCAGCTCAGAATTTCTTACCAGAATCCAAGTCTTGCACTCCCATTACGAAGATAATATAACTTAACTGTTACAGAAGACAGGTCATCTCTCACACACCTAGAATAACAATTATATGAGCATCCAAAACAATTTTGAGCAGCAGAGTAAGAAAGATCTAATAAGCTCTTTAGTGATCCAATGAGATGCTGGAATAAAAACTTGAATGAAAAGAAGGTAATTATAAAGTTATATCTATATAAAACAAGAACCTTATTACAACTGCTTTCTCAGTATAACCCTCCCGACGTTCGCGAAATGAATTCCGTTCCAAGCTCATAGGCTGAAAATAAAATACTGCCTCAGTATGCAACATTTTATAATCAAAGAAATGAAAGGAATGGGAGGGTAATTAAGAAAAAGTCATCTTACAATAGGTTTAGTATTCTATTCTAGACGTATGAATGATATTAATTTCGTTAATCTAAAACAGAAAAGGTTAACCCGTCAACCAAAATTAAAGAGTTCTGGCTCACTCACATAATTCCGTTTCGGCAATATCAAAGCCCGAACAACTCTCTCAAGCCCATTGAGAATGAAATAGCTGCATTGCCATAAAAATTTTAAATGGCTTTTAAATTGTTATAAGGAAAATGAAAACTAGACAAAAAAGGGGAAACTGGATATAGAATGCACTATGCATAATTTAGTGTTAGAATCTCATACAGAAATGGTATCGTTTCTATGTAAGATTCATATAGTTCCACACCATACAAACAATTAGTGGTTTACTTATACTATAAGATTTTATGCTCCTAAATACAGGAAACATAGGCTTGAATGAGTCTAATAACGTAAAATATGTAAAACACTAGTGCAATTACAAAAGGGCAAAAAGAAAGCAAAAGGGCGAGCAATCTGAAATATATCATGTACAATTCCAAACAAATAAAATATGCACGTGCTGATATTGTTAGAACTTCTAAGGATGTCAAACATAAATGGTGAGAGATCAATCAATTACTCACCCACCCATTTCTCGTGCCTCTTCTTTGCAAGCAACCAGTTTCTCGGGATTAGCACCTTGCAAGTAACAACGTTTTGACTGCATAAAATAAAATACACTCGGCACATGAGTACCAAAGTAAAGCAGAATAAAATTACTATAATAGATAATCCAAGAAAAGAGCAAGGTTGGATTAAAAAATCATTAATTCACAGTGATGCTGTAAAATGTGAGCTAATTCTACATTAACAGTGGGGGAAATGAAAGATAACACCTTCTTTGCAAACTGCCAATGCAAAAGTATCTGTATTTCACATGCAGGGGTCATGACAGTCATGCTCCTGCTTTGCCGTTACCCTTAATTAAGACAGAAGAAGGTGTAGGCAGGAATGAATCAACAACCAAGTCCCTTTTTTTCTTTCTGTATTTTTTCTTTTTCTAACGTTGCACATCAAATCATTGCACTAATACTTACAAGTCACGTGCATCAATTAATTAGCATCTATTCACCACCAGAGAATAAATACATCTTGCAACAAAAGCAAAGGAAGACATAATTGCAACATAAGGTTTGATGCAAGCATATTGAAAAGTTTTGGTTTTGAAAGCATTTTTTAAAACAATTTGTAAGATAAAATATTATCAGAACATAAACAAATAAGTAGTAGTTAACATGGCATAGGTAATAGGTTAAAGCAAGAATATAAAACTGTAATTTGATGAATTTGACAAGCTAGAAGAAGCTGACAACATTAACAGCAACTTAAACTAAAAGTTCCATGGCAAGATGAAGACAGCACCAGTACCGTAGTCAGGCTTTTAGGTAGCTATGTCTTACATGGTAAAGCAGATAGAGGAAAAGTACACTTCGAGCTTTAGTAGAAATAGCTATAAACTCATAGCCTCTGGCCTTAGGACTTGGGTCAATTTTCCAAAAAAGAAAAACCTTATTAACAGATCTTCATTGTCTTATAAGAAACTGGATATGCTTTAGTAGTCTTGGAAAATTAAATAAAGTAAATACTAAATAAAGATGTAAACGACGTAATAAGTCTTACTAAAATAACGCCACTTTTTACAATTAATCACTTAAATCTTACTAAAATAAGTCTATGGATCCAAATAGTGATCAATATAAAGCAAAGTAAATGACCTCATTCTGAAAATTAAAGAAAACGAACAATTATAAGCAGCTAGAGCAATACGATGCTCCCATAATCTAAAATTAATTTGCTCATAAACTAGTAAAACATACAATGCAATTCATTTAGACAAATATTCTTGGTAAAACATAAAATTAAGTGAAGATGACAAAAAGAAAGAAAGAAACTAACCCTTAACATTATAGGAAATTCTCCAAAATTAACTTTTTCTCTTATAACAACTCCGCCATTCCACTGAAAGCAAACATCCATATGCAAGCTCCCCGTATAAGAAATTTTTGCTTGTCTACACTGTTTAAAAGAAATGCAATCAATTAATAAATAAAATAAGAAACCTATTATAATCGAAGACCAGGAAATTATGGTGTAAATTTTTACTTCAAATGGAAGCAATGCTCCAGCTGACGTCTTCGAAGATCGATCCTTTTGTGGTGGAAATATCTCAGGATGATCCAGCCAGAGTAAAATACGAAGTCAAGAACAAACATCAACACACTTGCATTTAAAAAGAAAAAATTACAGTTACGTTTGCCTATCAAGCTTGAAACACTAAGCCCAACATAATTGCACTATATAACTCCTCAATCACCCGTTTCACTCAAGTAAACAATAGAAAAAAACAACAATCAAACAGCGACTTATTCCTTGACCACGAAAATTAACTAATTTCCCAAAAAGAATGTAGCTTTCTTCCATACATTCATATTCACCTTCTATTACTACGAAAACATTATTCAAAATTATTTTATATCTTTGAGCTTTTGGACGCAAAAATCAAGTAACAGAATCAAAAAACAGGAAGAAACTAAAACTTAGAAACAAAAAAAAATCCATTAAAATAAATTCCAACAAAAAAAAGGATATTTCTAAGGGTTTTGGTGGAATTGGGATCGAATATTTGCACAGGCTTGACGCGTTTAAGCATGATTTCCAAGCCTTCATCGATCATGTAATCGAATGACTCGATATGGTGTTTGAATAGCTCCTTTAGTTCTTCGAGCTCTTTAACGCTCGGCGGCTGCCCCGGTCTCTTTCTCCTCTGCGTTTCCATCACTGTTCCTTCTCCTTGTTTTCTTTTCTGTTAATAATTGGGAGGAAAATGTACTGTGGATGACGAGGGAAACAGGAATAGGGTTTAGGGTTTAGAACCAGAGAGGGTAAGTTATACTTCGGTTGAGATTTAAACTAGAAGTTCATATGGGCCACTCATTATTTTCTCCCAAGCCCATAACACAAAGAACAATTGGGCTAAAATATTTTCATGAATAGGCTCGGATCATAAAACTTAAAAGATTTTGTATCAAATGTCCCCGACATTTTCCGACATTTTTTAGTGGGAGGATTTGAGTAAAAGAATAGATTTGAAAAATGGGTTTGCATTAAAAAAAGCATGTTTTTTAAATAGTTCGAGCTTTAGCTAAGTTTTTTAGGCTGGGACCTGCTTGAATTTGCAATAAAAATATTATTTTATCACTGTTTTTTTATTGTTTTGTTATTATTTTGCTGTTATGTTACTATTATTTTATTGTTATTATTTGGATATGATATAAATCTTATTTTATTATTAAACTTGCTATTATTTTAGATATATTTGCTTGCTAAGTTGTACCTATCTTAGTGTAATTTAAGTTTTTTTATTTTAAATCTATTTCTACAAACAAGTCGGGCCTAGCTCGGGTTTTAGAATTTTTATTTGGTCTAGACTTAGAAAAAATTTTAGACCCATTTTTTGAGTCAAGCCAAATCCAAACCTAGAAAATGGACCTAAATTTTTACTTGATGCAACCCAACACATAAACAACTCTACTTGCATAAAATTCCTACATGGTGGAGTTTAAATCTTATAAGTCAACTAACGCCCAGGGAATTTTTCATTTTATTTTATAAAAATTACTCAATTTTAACATACATAAAATAAAGTGTGCGCGAGCGATATCATCATACAACAAATCATTGGCGGTTCAGTTGAAGAACTTGACACTAACGACAATGGTAGTGGAAGTGAACTCGTCTCTGAAGCGGTTCAAGATGTGCACGAGTCATCTCATCATGCGAGGGAGAACTACTATGATACGTGCAACTGAACCACCTTCGACATGGAGAGTAGAAAGGTTTGAGAGATTTTCGATCACTCCATCCACTAAACTCATATCAACACTCAACTAGAAATATAAAGGTGTTGGAGATCCAACTTTCATTCAGACTACTAAGGATTTGGTTAGGCTTCATAACTCTGATCTTATGATTATTATTAAAATGGGGGTTTATCAAAAATATGCTCGTTTAGTTATCGACAAGATTCATTTTTTATGCTTGGAAGGATACTACCACCGTTGATTATTAAGGCGGTATTTGGATGTTGTAAAGATCAAACATGATTTATATCAATACACTCTGCGGCACATACACTTGTTACATTCTTCTATAAATCATGTTTTTTTTTCTTCCACTATTTATGCTAGCTCTAGGTTTAAAGAAGGTAAATTATTATGGGAATACCTAAGTAATGTTGCTAGAACTCACCACTTGCCTTGGGTTATGATTGGTGAGTTCAATGAGGTTTTATCCAAGGGTAGTAAGAAATGTAGGGCTCCTGATTCTAGCTACCATTTATGTTTCTTTAATGAATGCCTTCAAAAGTGTAACGTGATAGATATTAGTTTTAACGGCATGAGGTTCACTTGGACTAACCTTTGAAACTGTAGCTATTTAATTCAAGAAAGATTTGATTATGTTTTTGCAAACTCGTATCAAATGACGCCTTACTCAAAAGCTTTACTCACAATGGCAAAGTGATATTTTTTGGGGGGGGACGGTAGAACTAAATTCTACATTTTTATAATAGTAAAAATATAATTTTACCATTTTAATAGCTTATATCTTTATAATTTCTAAAGGATTAAATTAAATTTTTATCATTTTTGGGGGGCCAAAGTGTAATTTTATCATTACTAATTTAAAATTTTATAAACTATAAAAGGACCTAAATGAAAAAAATTTATTTTAGAGGGAGTCAGAACCCCTGCCAGCCTCCCTGGATTCACCACTGTTTACTTACCTTCTTAAGACTAGGTTTGATTATTGCCTAATCTTGTTTAATTTATCCAACCCCATATATCAAGCTTGTAATGAACCCTTTCGTTTCCAAAAGATTTAGCTCTATCATCCAAGGTTCTTGTTGGTTCTTGATCACTTTGTACAACTCCTAACCCACTATTCACTTATATATTGAGGATTTCACTAAACACCTCCATAGTTGGTACAGAACAATTTCTCGTAATGAGTTTCACAAAAAGACAAGTAGTATTGCTAGATTCAAAGGCATTAAAAGAAAGTTGGCTTGCGACCCAAATAAGTTCCTTCAATCCTTCCAAGATTAGCTTACTAAGAGTATCTAAAAACACTCAAATAGGAGGGAGATCTTTGACGCCCTTAAATTAATAACTTAACCAGATCAACAAAAGCAAGTCAATACCCAATGTTTCAACACCACTATGATGGCTCATAGAAACCATAGTAGAATTTTGGGCCTTAAAAATAAAAATAAGTACTTGGTTTTTTGTAAGAGAGGTATCAAATCAATCATGCAACAACATTTCTTTAAGGCCTTTATCGAAGGTAAAGAAATGAAGTGTTGACACAACTTTGTCAACATAGTGGTTTGGCATTTACCCCCAAAGATAAGAATAGTTATTTACGCAGATTACCAAATGTAAAGATCACCAAGGTTATTTAACCATTCGACCTATACAAAAGCCCTTCTTCACCCATTTTTCTTTTAAAGATGTTAGAATTAGGTTTGGGTGAAGGTATGCAATATGGTCCTTCATACTTGTAATTATTGGAAACTTCTGAATGTAAAGGCACTCATGGGCCGAGTTGAATTCAGACTGGACTAATGTATGATATTAATGCATTTTATGTTTGCCTCAACCCAGTTCAACCTAAAATTTTGTCCAAGCCCTCTCATTTTTTTATATGACTAATTCAATTCATTTTAGGCTCATTCCATATAATTTTTTTTAAAAATACATATTAATATTGATTTAATATTTTAGATTTTTTATTAAAATTTTAAATATAAACAACTTAACATATTATTAATGTTTACATGGTATTATATTATTATATATTTAATTTCATGTGATACAAATTACATCATATATAAAATAAAAATACAAATATATTACATAAGTATAAAATCGGTCAAGTTGGCTCAATCTTAGGCAATGGATGTTGAAGCCTAAACCTGTCCCAAACCCATTTTTACCCAAACCCATTTTTCAAGCCTTGTGCCTTTGTCTAAACCCTCCCATATTTCAGGCTAGCTTTCGCGCTTGGGCAAGTCTCTCTAGATGAGCTTTGTTAAGCCTCAGTGAGGATTTTACCAAGAAAGTGTGAAATGATAATTTTAAAAAAATGTTAAGGTGAGAGAAATGATGGAAAAATCAAACACAATAATTTAAAGTAGTTCAACCCCAATTGCCTACCTTTATTACCTTACCTCGCTTGCCAAGAATTTTCCCAATTCACTAACTTGAACTGATACCTTTCAAAGACAAGGTATAACATTTAGAATCACTATCTTTTACTTAGGCTAAGATGGAAATATTCTCCTTAGTTTTTAAGACTAAACTGGGATCTCCCTAATTTTTATGGCTCAACTAGTAATCCTCTAACCCTTGAAGTTTTCTACCCAAAAACTTTAAGTTCACTACTTAGTATATGTACCAGCCTATTTTTGCGCGGGCCCGTAAAACAAACCCAACAACCAAACCCAATTACATCAGCCCAAATAAACCCCAACTAGACCTAGCCCACCTAATCCAAAAAAAACCCAAAACAGAAAACAGAAACCCTAGGAGCCGCCTCTGCTCCCTGTCCCATCGCACCATGCCTACTCCACCTGCTCCACTGCCCGTGTCAGCACCACCCATCCACCTGCAAGGACCAAAGAAGAGAAAAGACAACATAGAAAAATAATGTAAATGGCTTTAAAAAGCCAAAGCAGAGACCCTTTGAAGGGGGCTTTTGTTATTTTTTCGACAATTTCTTTTCTTTGAAAATACAAAACATTCGGCAGTCATTTATCTACAAGAAATAGATCTAAACACGAGCATAAAATCGCAGAAAAAAAAACACAAATGAGAGTTCAAAGGTTTCAAGTAAAAGGTTTATTATTTTCGTTTTTTTTGTTATTTTATTTTTTTAGAACCTATTTACCCTTTTTTTTCTACTAAATACATATATATACATATTTTAAAAAAAATTACCTTTCGAGTTCCGGCCACAGCGCGGTGGCCGACAGCGGCGCTCCAGCGACCCGATCGCCGGATTCTGGCTCTGGCCAGAGAGGAAGAGAGTGAGAGAGAGAATGGAGGTTTTTTTTTAGAAGTATGCAGAAAATAAAAAAAATTAGTTTTTTTTTACTTATATAACAGTACCAAAACGGTACCGTTTTAGACCTTCCCTTCAAGGAGCAAAACGGCATCGTTTTGGGGTGGAGAGGGCCGACCCGACCCGTCCGGCCTTGGATCCTCGTGTTTTTGAAGCGGAGGGGTTATTTGTGCTTTTGGCCCTTCCGCTTTTTTATTACTTTGCAATTAAGTCATTTTTTATTTTTAATTTGGACCTAAAATTTGTCGCGATTTTCAATTTAATCCTAGCTGATGCTGTGCGTTTTAGGAAGGGGGTTATTGCACTTTAGGCCCTCCGTTGTTTCAAGCGCGTTTAAATAAGCCCTTTTCTTCTTTTTTATTTCAAATTTGTCCCAAAACTTCGTTTTTAATTAGAATTTAGTCTTTTTTTTTTAATTTAAGTTGATTTTTATATTATCTTTGCTATTTTAATTTTTTAATATTAGTTCCAATAATATTATGTATATACTTTTAAATACACTCTTTTATTTTCTTTTATTATAAATATTATTACTTTATTTTCCTTACGATATTATTATATCATATTGTCTTTTTTTGTTTTTTTAATATCATTATTACATCATTATTATTTTTCATGTACACATTATTTATATTATTTTTATGATTATTATTGTATTTATTTTTACTACTATTATTATATTTATTATTAGTATTAGTATTATAATTACTATTATTACACTTATATGTATATATATTTATATGTAAAGTTATCAATGGTTATTTTAATATTATCATCATCTCAATATTAATATGTATTTATTTTTAACATATATATGTATATATTTATGAAGTATTATTAATAATTGTTTTGTAACATTATTATTATTTCTAATGTGTATGTATTATATATATTTTTTAACACCATATTATGTATATATTTTATATTATATATATATGTATTTTTTAATATTATATTTTTATATGTATTATGTATATATTTTTAATATCACATTATTCATATATTTTTTATATTATCCCATGTAAATACTTTCAATACTACATTATGCATATATTTTTGTCTATATTATATATACTTTTAATACTCAATACTATTATTATGAATATGTTCTTGGTATATATATATATTTCTTTATTCATATATTATTATCATTATTTTCCACTTTAAATTATACTATTTTTATTTTTGTACATACTTTTAATATTATTATTATATATAAATTTTCAATATATATATGTGTATATTTATGTAATATTTGTGTTTCAATATTATTATTATTTCTAGTATGTATATATTATGTATATATTTTTAATACTACGTATATATTTTTTATTTCTATTATTACGTATATATTTTAATACATATATGTATATATTTATATATCGTTATTATTAGTTATTTTTTTATATTATTACTGTTTTCAATAAATATTGTATATATTTTTAATCTAGTATTATATGTTCTACATATATATGTTCCCTACTATTTCATATTTATATTATTACTATTATTATCATGTTTAATACCATGTGTATTATTATCGTTTTATACTATTATTATTTATATTATTATTATTATTATCGTTTTCGTTATCATTGTCATTTTTCTTTTGCCATGTTTTATTTATTTTTATTTATTTATTTATTTACTTATGTATTCGATCATTTCATTTTCCTCATGCATTTGTTTTTATTTACATATTACTAGCCTTGCTATTATTTCATCTTTTATAATTGCTCATATTATTGTTTTTGACACCGTCGCACCTTTTATTATGTTATTATACGAATTAATACCATAATTTGCTTTTATGTTTTACTATAAATCACGTTATATTTTTTACTCAATACATTAAAATAATTCTTTCATAAAAGTAATATTCCGTATTTGATAATTCGAGACAATCGTGCCCTAACTTACTGGGTTTCGATTTTTCTCATTTAACCTAAGTAACGGAATATTCTTTTAAATCACAATACGAGTTTTGAAGTAAATGCTTACTCTCGAAGATGCGAGGTGTTGTGTCCTAACTTACTGAATACGACATCTTGTTACCTCGAGAAAAGAGCTTTTTGCAAATAAAGGCAATATTCGGTATTAAGAAATTCGAGAAAACGTGCCGTAACTTACTGGGTTTCGACTTTTCTCGTTTACCCTAAATAACCGAATATCATTTTAAAAAAAATTAGAATACATTAATTTTAAATAAAAGCAAGCTCATTCTCAAAGTTCGAGATGTCGTGTCCTAACTTGCTGGGCGTGACATTTTATTACTTCGAGATGAGAGAGTCCTTAACACCTGTTTTAATTTATTCGATCATTTTTAAATTAGCATTAGTACAAAGAGGGATCGTAGTTTAAATTCTTTCAAGTTTTCAAATCTTCGACACTAAGACACTAATTAATCAACTAGGTACCAATTTTGGGCGTATCGAGGGTGTTAATCCTTCCTCGTGCGTAACCGACTCCCGAACCTGTTTTCTTGATTTGCGTGGACCAAAATCGTTGTTTAAATAAATCAAACCGTTTATTAAAAACAACCACTTTTACGATGTGACCCGATCGCACCTCATCAAAAAAAGATTGGTGGTGACTCCCATTTTTTCATTTTCGTTTCCAAAATCAAGTTGACCGCCGTTTTTCAAAAAATGGTTTCGACAGCTTGGCGACTCCACTGGGGACCCAAATAAGAGAGTCAAGCCACAAGTTGATTAACTTTTGTCTTTTTGTCGAAAATTGAAAACTTGGTTTTGCTATACGATCCTTTAATTGCATTTCATCCGTTTTCATCCGTTGGTTTTACGATTTTCATCATTTTATTCATATTGTCTTTATTTGCTTCGAGCTTTTTGTATATCCCTGCACATTGCATTGCATGACCGCGCGGTTACACCCTTTTAAGTGGGAGTGAGAAACTATTCCTTCGTGAGGTTTTCACTTCCGTGTAGGATAGTGGATCACTTTCGGGATACATTTATACGTATGTCTTCGTGAGATTTTCATCTCCGTGCAGCCATAGAAAAATGTATCCCCCTGAACTGAACTGTAACATCCCGAAATAGGGCCTAAACGGAACAGTGGTTGCGAAACCACAAATCCGAGGTAGAATGTAACGGCCTAATTTTCAGTGGTGTCGAAAATGGTGATTTGATATCACTAAATCGGACAAATAAGATTGAACAAGATAGTAACTTAATATTTATGAGTCAAGTAAGAATTTAGAAGAATTTGTGAAATGATGAAATTAGTGAATTAAAATAAGTGATTTAGAGTTGTTTAAAAGGTAAGATAAGTTTAGTAACACCTCAAGCTTGACTCCGGTGACGGTTTCGGGCGTGGGGGCGTTACATAAACTCGTTCTATATGAGCCTATGATGGGTGAGGATCGAGGAATCTGCTAGTTCAGGTACCCTTACTTTAGAACCGAGCCACATGTAGAAAGACCTAGGAGCCCACCTTAGGTAGAGCTATGCCAAACCCTAGTGGTCACCCCGATAGGTTTTCTATTTTTTATTGTTTATTTCTTCTGCACTGACATATTTTGTTTTGTTTTGTCTTTGATTGCATTGCACTACATCATCATAGAAAGGAGGTGTTGATTCATATTCGATTATTAAATAGAAGAGCTTGTCATGAGAAAATAGATTTTTTGATAAAGTGGATTATAATACAGTTGTCTGAATATGGTCTGAGTAAACAACAAGAGAAGGCTGATAGTTTATGAAGGAATACACGACTTTGCTTCATCGCCTGAGGATTCAAGCCAACAAAGATTATTCGAGAGCCGTCATGTCTTAGAGAAGCTAATGAGTATCGTGGGGATAAGTGAGCAACGAGTCGCAGCCTGGATCAAGCAAAAAGGAGTTAATGGAGACATCTTTTAAAAAATTCGCAAGACTCGACCATAACATCCGGAAATCAAAAGGAAGATAGGTGTCTTCGCTTGGAATATGAGAGAAAGGCTGTATATATAATGCGTTTTATGTAAAGGAATTTTTTTCTAGAAAAGTTGTTCTAATGGAATTGAATTCGTAATCAACGCCTCTCTTTCTTTTTGCATTCATCCCTTGCATTTGCATTGCATTTCATCACATGCATTAGATTTTCACAAAAAAAAGACCCTAATTAGGTAAAATTATTTCAGTTAATATGGGAACTGACAAAATTAAAACGACTAGGCATCTTTATGGTACACGAAAAAAGAAAAAAGATATGGATCAAAGATTGGAAAGACTTGAACAACTTCAAAGAGAGATGTAAGACCAGTTACAAATGCAAATGCAAGACCAATTGACAAGGATCTAGCAAGATATGAGGGACCAAATGCTAGAGTCCCAAAGGAATATGATGAATCAGTTGCCCCAATTACTGACTAAGGGGCTAGAAAAAGGAAAAAACTCCATGATCAATGCTAGGGATGACAATGAGGAGCCTCTGTACCCTCCGGGTTTCACCCCGACAAACGATCAGATATGTCCGCAAGGTGCACCTACTGCTATCAGATCCCAACATTAGGCCGATACCTCGGCACCCGTGAACTACCCGACAGGCTTGGTTTTCAATCCGAGGAACAGTCCAACCAAGCATGTAGTTTTGAATCTAGACAGAATGGTAGAAATAGAAAAAGCAAGGGTTGAACTACCAAAACAACTCGAAGATCGATACAAGTGGTTGGAGAAAAAACTTAGAACGATGAAGAATACTGATTACCATCGCGGGGTTGAAGCCAAAGATCTCAGCTTGGTCCCAGATTTAGTACTCCCACCAAAATTTAAGACTCTAGAGTTTGAAAAGTACAATGGGACTAGTTGTCCTGAAGCTCACATCACAATGTTCTGTCGAAGGATGACAGAATATGTTAATAATGACCAATTATTAATTCATTGCTTCCAAGATAGTCTGATCGGGTCAGCAGCTAAATGGTACAATAAATTAAGTCGTGCTAAAATTAATTCATGAAAGGACTTAGCACGGGCTTTCATGAAGCAGTATGGCCACGTGACTGACATGGCGCCCGACAGAATTACACTACAGAATATGGAAAAGAAGCAAAGTGAGAGCTTCAGGCAATATGCCCAAAGATGGAGAGAGGTAGCGACACAAGTCCAACCACCTCTTCTAGAGAAAGAAACTACGATGCTTTTCGTTAACACTCTGAAAGCCTCGTTCATTACCTATATGTTGGGAAGCGCTACCCTGAGCTTCTCAGACATAGTAATGTCCGGCGAGATGATTGAAAATGCAATGAGGAGCGGGAAGATAGATGTAGGAGAAAGCGCGAAGAGGTCAACCCCAAAGAGAAATGAAACTGAAGTGAATAATATTAGCAAAGGGTATTCTAAATTGGTCAACGTAGGCCAGCGGAGGATTGTAACCACTAGCTATTAAGGCTCTTCAAGGCAGGAATCTAACTCGAGGCCGAATACAGAAATGCTCCGGTTTACACCCATCCCAATGTCATATAAGGAGTTGTATCAGAATCTCTTTGATGCATGTTGTGTCTCCGTCTTACTCGGAACCTGTGCAACCTCTGTTCCCGAAATGGTATAATGAGAATGCTCAATGCGAGTACCACGCAGGAATAACGGGGCACTCAATCAAAAACTGCACTACATTTAAAAAGTTGGTCGAAAAGTTCATTGAAATGGGAGTTGTAAAGTTTGACAATTCCTCAGAACCAGATCGCTCCAACAATGCAGTAAATGCGATTTGAAAGTGGGGGCAAAAGAGTTACAATGCCTTAACAAGTCAAAATCCTGAAAGGAATATCGGGAAATCTGAATGATATATCCGAAGAGGGAACTGAGGAATAAAAGTATCCAAACTTTTGCATACTTGGGAGTGTTTTGAACAATGGGACTGTGGAAGAGATCCCTTTATTTTTAGAGTTAATCTAGAGTAATATTCAAAACACGCTTGTTGCTTTAAGCCTAGAAGCAATAAAAATCCTTTGTGAAATAGGCTTGTGTCCTAAGTCTTTATTTCAATAAAATGCATCTTTTTTTGGTAAATATTCTTTTATTTCATTTCATACTATACAAATAATTGTTCATAGATTCTTTTATTCTTTGGATTTTCTTTCAAATATTCATTTATTCTTCACTCATGATCATATCATACATATAATCACCCTTAGAATCATTTATTCTTTGGAATCTGCCTTCGTACATACAACAGGTCTCCAGATATCAAAGACGGGAGCGGCGCTGTCACTGACTCCGAGTATCTTTTTTAGCAAGATATGTGTCTAGAGGGATCTCAGGACATTGAAGATGATAGAAATTGTAGCTTATCCCTTGATTTGTCAAGGATGGTAGAACAAGATAAGAAATAGATCCTACCTTACAAAGGGGCAATGGACATCGCCAACCTAAGAGAAGGAAAAAGGTGAAGATCAAAGCCTAGCTCACCACAAAAACAAAGTGAGACATCATTGAGTTATTCTCAATTCAAAGATGTTTACGCATGATCGCATCGAGATATGCCTGGGCTATTAAGACGTGAGGATGCTGTAAGGTGTTTGAAAAGCATATGCTAATGGTTTTATGATGGCCAGGCTAATAATGAGATTCGAGTTCTGCTGGCCCACCGTAGAAGGGAATTGTATCAATTATGCCATAAATGCCAGATGGAGGAAGACAAGACTTATGTGCCTCATCTATTTCTTCACAAGATTTTCTATATATGGGGCATGGATATTATGGGGCTGATCTGGTCAAAAGCTTCTAACCGATACTGATTCATTTTTGGGGTCATCGATTACTTCGTAAAAAGAGTAAAAGTCAGTTCATATGGCCAATATTACTAAGTCAACGGTCATCAAATTCAAAAAAAAAAGAAGGAAAAGATGCCAAAAAGATTATATCTAACTGCACAATGTTAAAAGATTCGTAGTTTGTTCAAAGATCAGCCGCCATATCACAGTGCAGCAAAGGTAGCAAAAAAAATCGTGGAAGATGACCGAGACTTGTAAAGATTGGCATGAAGAGGATACTGTTTACCCTTTACGCTCATCGAACGTCAGCCAAAACCTTTGTCAGGGCAGCACATTTCTCATTATGGAATGAAAGTGGTTTGCCCATTGAAATCAAGACCCATTCTCTCCAAGTTTCGAAACAAAATGGATCTAGTGAACTTAATTAAAGAAAAGAGGCTGAAAGTTACCTGTCATGATCAAACGTACCAAAAACGAATAATACGAGCTACGACAGAAAGGTTCATCCTAGAGAATTCCACGAAGGGGACCTGACTTTGAAAAATATACTTTTTATGCAAAAGGACTTCAGAGGAAAGTGGACCAAACTGGGGAGGACCTTATGTAGTGAAGAAGGTCTGTTTTAGAGGAGCGTCGATTCTAGCCGAAATAGATGGTAAAAATTTGCCCAATCTTGTGAATTCGGATTTCGTCGAGAAGTGTTTCACCTAAAAAGTGAGAGGCCAAGGCGAAAACCCGCAAAGGACACTTTGAAACATTCTAAAAAAAAGGGGGAAAGAAAAAAATGAAGAAAAGGAGAGGCCAAGGCGAGAACCGGCAAAGGGCGCCTTGAGACCAAAGGGGATTTGAGCTGAAAACCCAAAAAGGGCGGCTCAAATTTGGATCAAAGTGGGGCATACAGTAGTCTTACTATGCCTGAATTAACAATGAAGAAGTATGCTACATCTTGGGGCATCGGCAAAGTACTCCGGATCCCTTAAACACATATTGAGCTCAGAAGGGTCCTTAAGAAGTTGGTACAGAGAAGCTTAAGTTGCGATATCTGGGGCACCTAGTTTTCCATTCTACCCATTTTGAATTTGCTATATTTGATTAACTTATTCATTTTAAGTTAATTTCCTTCTTATTGCATTTGCAATCTTTAATTAATTTATTCTTTTTGAGCTATACTCCCAATCAATTTCTTTCTTGTCCATTGTTTTGATCATTTTCGAGCATTTTGCATTGAAATAACGATTAATGGACCAATAATACTTTCACAAAAGAAGTTCTGCATATTACTCTGGAAGCTTCTAAATAGTATAGGAACTTGAAACAAGACCATTATTTAGAACTCACCAAGTCTAAGGGTTGGAAATATTTGAGAGAGACGAGTTTAAAATAGTGGCTATCTCTCTAGATTCTTTGTTAAAATATATCAGTTGCATGAAAAAATAAAATATTGCGCCGGTGACGCAACCTCGACAAATAACGAGCAATGTCAATCAAAGTGTAAAAGGGGATCATTCTCGGGAAAAGAAAAATGATACTCTGCATTCATGCAGATATCAGACATATACATCTGGTCATTACACCCAGGGAATGGTGTAACAAATTAATTGCTTGAAGATGATACAAATCCTATACCTTTGAGTTGCAGCAGGATGGATGGAAGAAACCAAATGTTATTCCTCTGAAATTACAGTGGGGCAAGCTTGCTGAGTAAAATGCGATTATTTTTCTGACTTTTCTATCAAGAATACCAGCCGAACAAGATGGCAGCATAATACGTCAGTGATAATGTCTTGATGAACAACGAGTGATGATATCTTAAGCCTTTTTAAAAAAGCTCATGACATTTCTACATTCATATAATAACACATCTAGTTAGGAGCATTTGATTCATTTCGATCATAGTATCCTAATTATTTGACATAAGCATCACATTTAGTTAGGAGCATTTGATTCATCTCAATCATAGCATCCTAATTATTTGGGATAAGCATAGATACATGAAACTGATTTTACAGATCATGTTCCTTAGAGGACAGTGCAGTGGAATCGATGAATTCACAAGCCTTATCTCCCTAAGCAGTAGGGTAACAGAGTAAATTTACAGATCTTAACCCCCTAAGCAGTAGGGAAACAGATCGAAGGTGATGGGCCTTCAACCTCTAAGCAGTAGGGTAACAGGCTGAATTTACAGATCTTAACCCCCTAAGCAGTAGGAAAACAGATCAAAGGTGATGGGCCTTAAACCCCTAAGCAGTAGGGTAACAGGCTGAATTTACAGATCTTATCACCCTAAGCAGTAGGGGAACAGATAAAAGGCAATGGGCCTTAAACCCCTAAGCAATAGGGTTACAGACTGAATTTACAGATCTTATCACCCTAAGCAGTAGGGAAATAGATCGAAGGCGATGGGCCTTAAACCCCTAAACAGTAGGGTAACAGGCTGAATTTATAGATCTTATCACCCTAAGCAGTAGGGAAATAGATCGAAGCTATAAATCCCTTCTCCCTGAAATGGCACTGGAGAGGCTCGAAGCCACCATTCGCATCTCCTTGAAGTTTCAGCGGATCTCTTATCCCTGAAATGGCGTTGGAACGACTAAAAGCAACAGTAAATCTCCTTGAAGTTTTAGCGGAGTAGATTGAAGTCACAAGTCTTATCTCCCTGAAGTTGCAGTGGAGCAGACTGAAGATAGCAAATCTTATTTCCCTGAAGTTGCAGTGGAACAGATTGAAGCTATGAATAAACAGATCTTATCTCTCTGAGGTTGCAGTAAAGCAGATCAAAACAAACCCCATCTCATTGAAGTCGCAATGGAACAAGTTAAAGCTACAAGTAGTCGCAATAGAATAGATCAAAGCAACAGTTCCTTTACCCCTGAGGATGCGGTGGATTGGAACGAAGCTACTTGAAAGAAGAGGAGCACCAAAGAAGTTTACACGAAAACGAGCAAAGAAGGGCAGCTGTACCAGCCCATTTTTGCCCGGGCCCGTAAAACAAACACAACAACCAAACCCAATTACATCAGCCCAAATAAACCCCAACTAGACCTAGCCCACCTAAGCCCAAAAAAAAATCCAAAACAGAAAACAGAAACCCTAGGAACCGCCTTTGCTCCCTATCCCATCGCACCATGCCTACTCCACCTGCTCCACCACCCGTGTCAGCACCACCCATCCACCTACAAGGACCAAAGAAGAGAAAAGACAGCATAGAAAAATAATGTAAATGGCTTTAAAAAGCCAAAGCTGAGACCCTTTGAAGGGGGCTTTTTTTTTCGGCAATTTCTTTTCTTTGAAAATACAAAACATTCGACAGTCATTTATCTACAAGAAATAAGTCTAAACACGAGCATAAAATCGCAGCAAAAAAACACAAAAGAGAGTTCAAAGGTTTCGAATAAAAGGTTTATTATTTTCGTTTTTTTCGTTTTTTTATTTTTTTAGAACATATTTACCCTTTTTTTGCTACTAAATACATATATATACATATTAAAAAAAATACCTTTCGGTTTCGGCCACCGCGCGGTGGCTGACGGCGACGCTCCAGTGGCCCGATCGCCGGATTCTGGCTCTAGCCAGGAGGAAGAGAATGAGAGAGAGAATGGAGGTTTTTTTTAGAAGTATGCAGAAAATAAAAAAAAATTAGTTTTTTTGACTTATATAACGGTACCAAAACGGTACCATTTTGGCCCTTCCCCCCAAGGCGCAAAACGGCGTCGTTTTGGGGTGGAGCGGGCTGACACGACCCATCCGGCCTTGGATCCACGTGTTTTTGAAGCGGAGGGGTTATTTGCACTTTTGGCCCCTCCGCTTTTTTATTACTTTGCAATTAAGTCATTTTTTATTTTTAATTTGACCCCGAAATTTGTGGCGATTTTCAATTTAATCCTAGCTGATGCTGTGCGTTTTAGGAAGGGGGTTATTGCACTTTAGGCCCTCCATTGTTTCAAGCGCGTTTAAATAAGCCCTTTTCTTCTTTTTTTATTTCAAATTTGTCCCAAAACTTCGTTTTTAATTAGAATTTAGTCTTTTTTTTAATTTAAGTTGATTTTTATATTATCTTTGCTATTTTAATTTTTTAATATTAGTTCCAATAATATTATGTATATACTTTTAAATACACTCTTTTATTTTCTTTTATTATAAATATTATTACTTTATTTTCCTTACGATATTATTATATCATATTGTCTTTTTTTGTTTTTTTAATATCATTATTACATCATTATTATTTTTCATGTACACATTATTTATATTATTTTTATGATTATTATTGTATTTATTTTACTACTATTATTATATTTATTATTAGTATTAGTATTATAATTACTATTATTACACTTATATGTATATATATTTATATGTAAAGTTATCAATGGTTATTTTAATATTATCATCATCTCAATATTAATATGTATTTATTTTTAACATATATATGTATATATTTATGAAGTATTATTAATAATTGTTTTGTAACATTATTATTATTTCTAATGTGTATGTATTATATATATTTTTTAACACCATATTATGTATATATTTTATATATATTATATATATATGTATTTTTTAATATTATATTTTTATATGTATTATGTATATATTTTTAATATCACATTATTCATATATTTTTTATATTATCCCATGTAAATACTTTCAATACTACATTATGCATATATTTTTGTCTATATTATATATATACTTTTAATACTCAATACTATTATTATGAATATGTTCTTGGTATATATATATTTCTTTATTCATATATTATTATCATTATTTTCCACTTTAAATTATACTATTTTTATTTTTGTACATACTTTTAATATTATTATTATATATAAATTTTCAATATATGTATATATATGTGTATATTTATGTAATATTTGTGTTTCAATATTATTATTATTATTTCTAGTATGTATATATTATGTATATATTTTTAATACTACGTATATATTTTTTATTTCTATTATTACGTATATATTTTAATACATATATGTATATATTTATATATCGTTATTATTAGTTATTTTTTTATATTATTACTGTTTTCAATAAATATTGTATATATTTTTAATCTAGTATTATATGTTCTACATATATATGTTCCCTACTATTTCATATTTATATTATTACTATTATTATCATGTTTAATACCATGTGTATTATTATCGTTTTATACTATATATATTTATATTATTATTATCGTTTTCGTTATCATTGTCATTTTTCTTTTGCCATGTTTTACTTATTTTTATTTATTTATTTATTTACTTATGTATTCGATCATTTCATTTTCCTCATGCATTTGTTTATATTTACATATTACTAGAATTGCTATTATTTCATACACAAAATAAAGTGTGCGCGAGCCATATCATCATACAACAAATCATTGGCGGTTCAGTTGAAGAACTTGACACTAACGACAATGGTGGTGGAAGTGAACTCGTCTCTAAAGCGGTTCAAGATGTGCACGAGTCACTCATCATGCGAGGGAGAACTACTATGGTACGTGCAACTGAACCACCTCCGACATGGAGAGTAGAAAGGTTTGAGAGATTTTCTTTCACTCCATCCACTAAACTCATATCAATACTCATCTAGAAATATAAAGGTGTTAGAGATCCAGCTTTCATTCGGACTACTAAGGATTTGGTTAGTCTTCATAACTCTGATCTTATGATTATTATTAAAATGGGGGTTCATCAAAAAGATGCTCGTTTAGTTATCGACAGGATTCATTTTTTATGCTTGGAAGGATACTACCACCGTTGATTATTAAGGCGGTATTTGGATTTTGTAAAGATCAAACATGATTTATATCAATACACTCTGCGGCACATACACTTGTTACATTCTTCTATAAATCATGTTTTTTTTCTTCCACTATTTATGCTTGCTTTAGGTTTAAAGAAGGTAAATTATTATGGGGATACCTAAGTAATGTTTCTAGAACTCACCACTTGCCTTGGGTTATGATTGGTGAGTTCAATGAGGTTTTATCCACGGGTAGCAAGAAATGTAGGGCTCCTGATACTAGCTACCATTTATGTTTCTTTAATGAAGGCCTTCAAAAGTGTAACGTGATAGATATTAGTTTTAACGGCATGAGGTTCACTTGGACTAACCTTTGAAACTGTAGCTATTTAATTCAAGAAAGATTTGATTATGTTTTTGCAAACTCGTATCAAATGACGCCTTACTCAAAAGCTTTACTCACAAGGGCAAAGTGAGATTTTTTTTTGGGGACGGTAGAATTAAATCGTACATTTTTATAATAGTAAAAATGTAATTTTACCATTTTAATAGCCTATATCTTTATAATTTCTAAAGGATTAAATTAAATTTTTATCATTTTTGGGGGGCCAAAGTGTAATTTTATCATTACTAATTTAAAATTTTATAAACTATAAAAGGACCTAAATGAAAAAAAATTATTTTAGAGGGAGTCGGAACCCCTGCCAGCCTCCCTGGATTCACCACTGTTTACTTACCTTCTTAAGACTAGGTTTGATTAGTGCCTAATCTTGTTTAATTTATCCAACCCCATATATCAAGCTTGTAATGAACCCTTTCGTTTCCAAAAGATTTAGCTTTATCATCCGAGGTTCTTGTTGGTTCTTGATCACTTTGTACAACTCCTAACCCACTATTCACTCATATATTGAGGATTTCACTAAACACCTCCATAGTTGGTGCCGAACAATTTCTCGTAATGTGTTTCACAAAAAGAAAAGTAGTCTTGCTAGATTCGAAGGCATTAAAAGAAAGTTGGCTTGCAACCCAAATAAGTTCCTTCAATCCTTCCAAGATTAGCTTACTAAGAGTATCTAAAAACACTCAAATAAGAGGGAGATCTTTGAGGCCCTTAAATTAAAAACTTAACCAGATCAACAAGAGCAAGTCAATACCCAATGTTTCAACACCACTATGATGGCTCATAAAAACCATAGTAGAATTTTGGGCCTTAAAAATAAAAATAAGTACTTGGTTTTTTGTAAGAGAGGTATCAAATCCATCATGCAACAACATTTCCTTAAGGCCTTCATCGAAGGTAAAAAAATTAAGTGTTGACACAACTTTGTCAACATAGTGGTTTGGCATTTACCCCCAAAGATAAGAATAGTTATTTACGCAGATTAACAAATGTAAAGATCACCAAGGTTATTTAACCATTCAACCTATACAAAAGCCCTTCTTCACCCATTTTTCTTTTAAAGATGTTAGAATTAGGTTAGGGTGAAGGTATGCAATATGGTCCTTCATACTTGTAATTATTGGAAACTCCTAAATGTAAAGGCACTCATGGGCCGAGTTGAATTCAGACTGGACTAATGTATGATATTAATGCATTTTATGTTTGCCTCAACCCAGTTCAACCTAAAATTTTGTCCAAGCCCTCTCATTTTTTTATATGACTAATTCAAACTCATTTTAGGCTCATTCCATATAATTTTTTTTTAAAAATACATATTAATATTGATTTAATATTTTAGATTTTTTATTAAAATTTTAAATATAAACAACTTAACATATTTTTAATGTTTACATGGTATTATATTATTATATATTTAATTTCATGTGATACAAATTACATCATATATAAAATAAAAATAAAAATATATTACATAAGTATAAAACGGGTCAAGTTGGCTCAATCTTAGGCAATGGATGTTGAAGCCTAAACCTGTCCCAAACCCATTTTTACCCAAACCCATTTTTCAAGCCTTGTGCTTTTGTCTAAACCCTCCTATATTTCAGGCTAGCTTTCGCGCTTGGGCAAGTCTCTCTAGATGAGCTTTGTTAAGCCTCAGTGAGGATTTTACCAAGAAAGTGTGAAATGATAATTTTAAAAAAATGTTAAGGTGAGAGAAATGATGGAAAAATCAAACACAATAATTTAAAGTAGTTCAACCCCAATTGCCTACCTTTATTACCTTACCTCGCTTGCCAAGAATTTTCCCAATTCACCAACTTGAACTGATACCTTTCAAAGACAAGGTATAACATTTAGAATCACTATCTTTTACTTAGGCTAAGATGGAAATATTCTCCTTAGTTTTTAAGACTAAACTGGGATCTCTCTCATTTTTATGGCTCAACTAGTAATCCTCTAACCCTTGAAGTTTTCTATCCAAAAACTTTAAGTTCACTACTTAGTATACAAAGAGAAAATTTGAACAAACAAATTATGAAGCTGTAATAGATGAGTCTTTGCAAAGTTTAGCTCTCTAAAAGATGGTATAAAACAAATACAAATACATAACAATGAAAGCTCCAACAAATATTTGTGCAATGAAAGCTCTAATAGGTGAGTATTGATTTGTTGATAAGATGTAATTTTCTTTCTGCTTAAAGTGTTCTTGAGGTAATTTATATTAAAACACTCATTTTTGACAATTTAGAGTTGTAAGGGATGAAAAATAGTTGTTGGAAATACAAAAATCATGTTTTAGAATAATGTAGAAAAAATGTTAGTTAGCCACGGGGGTCAGTCCCTTCAAGAGGGGATTGATCCCTTCCTCTTTCAAATTCTTATTTGGGTACTAACTTGCCATAGGGTCGATCCCATTCATTGGGGGTCAATCTTATTGTATCAAAATGTCTAAAACGAGTTTAAAATATTTTTAAAGGCATTTGGTGAACTTTTGATAACATATGAGTAAAATCAATCTATGCAAGTGCTATTGAGTGTACTTTGGACTTGAAAATATTTTGTAAGATATCGTTTTTATTTTCTAACATAAATGGCATAAGAATCAATATGAAAATTTTATCTTAAATATTGTTATATCAAAAACTTGATAAATCAAAGCTAACAGGCTTAGTGGACTCTTATTCCGCTAATTCCTAAAACCTAGTTGGACAATTTAAGCCTACAAGTTTCTATAAGACCTTCTATAAGATCAACTCTGGAGTCGTTGTTAGTGGAATCCAGCATATACTTGGTAGATTAATTACCTTGACTCATGGAAGCTTTATTCATGGGAGACTGGTCATGAATAATGTTATTATATTGAAAAAATTCAGTTCAGAAAACGGATTAGTTGCACAATAAAAAATTAAAAAAATTTAAAATCGAGCCTGTGTTTTTTATTGTAATAAACCTTTACCAAATTAGTAGATGTGTTTTGGGTTAAGTAGACTTGGTCATTTCCCAACTTTCCACCAACACATCTTCTCTGCTATTCTCGAACCTCGATTTGCTTAAAGAGTATACTCTTAATTCATGAACCAATTTCACACATTAAAAAATTATTAATTTTTCAGTGGAGAAAATTAATTCTCTCTATGAGCTAGAAACTTAGGTTGAGCTCTCTCGAAAAATAAAATTTATTTGTAGAATAAATCTCACTATAAAACCACAAATTAAAATGCTAATTGTGTCATTTTTTGGCCTAACCCATAGCCTCTATTGATAGAGAAAAATCATTAGAGTTCTAGTTGAACAAGAGGTAATAAAATAATAATATTTTAATAGAAAATACACATAATCTCACTGGGACTATGCTATGGGCGATAACAAACCCTAGTGGTGGAAACCATCTTTAGGACTAAGTTTTGCCGCCCATCACATGTTAGATGGATCATTGCCTTCTTACATATTGGATACAATTGTATGCGTTATTTGGACCTTTAACCAACTCATATAAATTATCCAACCTAATAACTCATTTTTCTATTATCAAAACATTATTTATTTGTTTTACTCAATTAAATTTTTTTCTCAACCCAATTCTAATTATGTTAAAATCATGATGGCTTTACTCTACTAAAATCTATGAATAAATATATTTAATTGTCTTGTTTAATAAAATTGCAATAACTAATTGATTTAATTTTCATTTTAAACTTTAATTATTTAATTACAATTAATTAAATAATAAATTGAATAAATTAATTTAATCTCCAAGTCATTTATTTTTCATAGCGAGAAAACACATTCACTGTGAATAGTGATACATGCAATCCGTTTCTCTATTCGTCATATATATTTATTTATTTAATTGTATCAGTTCAAATGCAATCTATAAAAGGGTTGTGTTGAGTTAGCGGAAGGATCAATTGGACATATATAATTAGGAATTAAATATTTTGTAATTAAGATTTGACTCATCGTCTATTAATTATAACATTATTTAGTCATAGAGTCAATCCAGTAAAGTACCATGATTGAACTCTCATTTATCATATATCATTGCAAAAACAACTTCACTTGTGCTCATCTAATGACATTGTCATATATGTGTTACCCTTATAAAATATCATTTGTCTACTTAGGTTAAATCCGTTCACCCAATATGATCTTATTTTATCTTATAGTAACCATTATAAATGAAGTCATGCCATGCAGAAGTCGTATTGTAATGCCTCAAAAATTTTCAATGCTATTAACAATAATATTCTGGAAATGGGGATTATAAAATTTCTAAGAGAAAATTTGTGTAGCGACTAATTTAGGTCCTTGGATTTAAAATCTCATATGCAATATTGTTAATTTATTTTGAGGGATTTAAACTATTTTAAGAGTGATTTCTAGCCCTATCATTTGACTCAAACCTACTTGCAACCATTGAATTTAGGGATCAAATGGAGGACTTTATACATGATTTTATGGGATGAAAAATGGAGAACTCCCTCCCCATTTTTCTATTTCACGTTGGCTGAGAGAAAACTCTCTTTTTCCGTTTCATTTTCATCTCCCTTCATCCATTTTCTTCTCCATTGAGGCCCCCACTTGAAGCTTTAATAAATGTCTTCACTATAGGAAAATAGGGCTTTAGCGGCGTTTTTAGCGGCATTTTATCAAAAAACGCCGAAAAAATTTTAAAATACAGAGCAATAGCGGCGCTTTTGTTAGAATGCCGCTAAAAACCAGAGCACTAGCGGCGCTTTTGGTAAAACGCCGCTAAAAGTCATATAACCCCTAAACCCTAAAAATTATCATAAACACTAATCTATAACCCCTAAAACAATAATTATTAAAATTTATGGTTATACAATATATTAAATATTTTCTTATATAATCGTAAAAGAGATAGTATTGAATTTAAAATATTAATTAAATTAATTATCATTATAGTTTAAGATATATATGGTTTAGGGTTTAAGTAGGTAATTTATGATCTAACTATGGTTTAAGATATACAGTTTAGGAGTTAACTAGTATTTGAAGGTTTATGATGGATTATGGGTTTAGGGATTATGATTTAGGGTTTAAAGGTAGGGTTGAAGTTTACAATGGGACAATTATATTAACTTCTTAAGAGATAATTTCCTTTCCAGATTCTTACATGGGATGCTATTAAGCAAGGGTGATTTTGAATGTGGAATTAGCATTTGTTGAACTATGTATAATTTTCAAGCTTATATAACATAGAAATATCTTACAGAGTGAACATTATAACTAGAGTGTTCCAATAGAGAAATTGTTTTATTAAAGTTATGTAACTATAATTTGTATATAAATGATAATGCTATTGTGTAGCTTGAAAACCCATGACAAATGTTACTTTCTAGACTTTTCTGAGCTTATTTTCAGCCATAGAAACCATGAATTTAAAGAAGAAAATCTAGAGAAAGTTTAGAAAGAATGGAAAGATTAAAGAAGCAATGTGAGAAATTTTGGGTTCAATTGTATTTCATGTTTCATTTTAGTAAGAAGTTGTATTTTAGCTTAAGTTTGAAATGTAATGATTGTGTTTTGATTTTTGTTTATGTATGTAATTGAAAAAGAAAGAGATTGAGCAGATTGGGAATATCTAGAAGGGGATATTATGGAGTAGTGTCAATTTTGAGTTTGATAAAATATGTGTTCTCTTGAATTCCATCTTATCATGGAATGTTCATGTTTGAGTGTTTATCAAAATGTCTAATGCTTTTATTGAGTGTTTCAGAAGTGACAAAATGACATAAAGATTTATATGGTAAATGTGTTGAATGAATTTAAGAAATGAAATTATTAACAAGTATGTGAATTAAATTAGCACACAAATAAATGAAAAAGAATATGAATTTGCATAATTTAAGTATGTGTGATTGTGTGTTCGTGTGTGTGTGTGATGGTATATATATAATGATAAATGGTTGTGAAAATAGTTAAAGTATTGGATCTAACTTGAAATGTGAAAGAGTATGAATTTTCATTGAGCTTATATTACCTTTAAGCTTAAATTAATGTGTCATGAAAATCTTAATTAAAAAAGGTTTAATGAAAAATGATGAACTTTAAAATTCAATAGATAAGCGAGATGGCTAAAGGATTGGTTAGATTAACATTTTAATGTGGGTTGAATTTATTAAGAAGAGGAAAAGTAGGAAATATAGTCTTCAATTTTTTATTTATTAATAATTAAGAGTAAGTCCCATTAAAACGAAATAAAGGATTTATGACGATGATTGATTTACACCTTTAAATAGGTGAAAATGATGTTAAGAATTGATTTTTATAAAAGTTTGGTATTAACATGTTTAAGTTGGTAGCATAAGTTATTCGTAATTTAATAAAATATTGAGTCTAGTTTTTAACGAAACAAACGAATATTATAACTAAATTTAGCATTGAGAGATAAAAAATGTTTTAATGAAGATAAAAAAAACTACTTGGCAACATCTCTATTTTGATTTTGAAAATTTGTTGCACTTCTTTTACTTGCTATTAAATTCTGAATTTTTTATGGAAAATTTTTTATAGAGTATAGTTTCTAAAACATCAAATAGATCTTGATTTTGAATTTTATGAAATGAGATATAAATAATTTAGTGACAGGTATATGATTAGACAACCTTGTTTTAAAAAGTTAGGTTGTTTAAACTAGTTTATATATATATGATTTGAAATTTAAGAAATGTATTTATTAAGAATGAATTGAATATAAAGGAATGATACTTATTATTTGATAATGAGATAAGAATGATATTAATTGTTACTATGGAATAAGAAAACAAAAATATAAATGAGCTATGCCTAATTTTGTATAAATGAGATTGAATCAAAAGTGTGACAATATTGGAATTTTGCTTGTTAGGGAAAGTTGTTTATTAAGTTGAATACTAAATTAGTTGTTAATTTAAGAAGAGTTGTGAATGAGACAAGGCTTGTGATAATACTTAAAATTTGATTAAGAAGGGATTACCTTTTGTCAAGCTTAAATGTATATATTCTATGAAATTTCTTTGTATTATTTTTAAATAGTGGATTAAATAAGAAAGTAGAAATACACTTAAATTTAGCTGGAATAATAAATGGTCAAATGCATTCATCTAGTTTGATCACTTTAATCTCATTGTCACCATTGCATTTACCATATATGATGAAAATGATAATTACTTGACTTAGTAATGGTTAAATCATTTATCCTAAATAAATGGCCCATGGCCATGTTTCGTTTCTATAAACCATACAATGTCAATGAGAGTAAATGATTCTACTACTGCAATTGAAGTTATATATCTAACGTACCAAGTTTCAATTTACTACATCAAGAAGCATAGGTTTTCAATATATTAAAGTATAAGAGTTATCCACACATAGTCATTCACTTATTCAAAATTTTGGTAAGTCAAACTATGAGCGTCATAAGTGAATTAATCTATAAACAGGTTTAGGATTAATTCGTATTGAGTCCAGTCCAATACATTGTCAATCAAAATAACCACATATATGCCTTTATCTCGAAAGTCAAATTAACTCCAATAATAAAGACAAGCTATTAGATGACGTAATAGCCCTAACATGAGTCATTAACTCATTTATGACCCTATGGACTAGGGACTATTTAGATTATGTATTGACATAAGTTGTTTTTTGCATTACAAATGTTTCTTATTATGCAAATTAATACTAGTTAAGCCTTAAGGAATCAACGAGTCAATGTTTTCTTAATCACTTTGTTTTTCTCAGGCGAATTATGAACACTTTGGGATGGATCGATGCTTGCTTAAAACTCAAATGTTAATGAGCTCGAGATTGAGTTAGACGTGGCAATGGTTGTTTCTCTTGTGCCTAACAATGTTGCTACTAACCATTTTCTTTCTACTATCATCCATGATTGCATGACTCTCCTAAGTAGGATTGAACATCACTCCATTAGATATGCATTCAAGGAAAGGAACAAAGGTGCAAATGCCCTAACTTCCGTTGGGCAAAATTTTCAAAACCCTTATGAAACGGTTTGTACCCCTCTAGATTCCTTAATTTCCCCAATTGTCTTTAGGATAAGAGGAGAATTTCTCTACCTTAGTTTGGTTAAATTTATGATATAATCATTTTCTAACAAGCAAAAAATAAGATTCCCCCACCTTTTTTTTCTCTTTTGGGTGTATTCTAAATTTGGGAAAGGGATATGAGTTAATACAAAACTTGATCCCTAGTCTTACTGCCAACTTAAAACAACCCTAGCCATGCAATTATTACTCTGCTTTTTCATAAAAATATCCTTTTTTTCTTTTTGGTATAAACAATGCATCATTCATATACATTTAACCATTACAAATTTTCTTAATAATCACATTTTTTTCAATTCAAGTGAATTTTTATAAAATATATATTATTTTTTAGTATAATTAAAATATATTTTATGTCTATTTTATGATATATTAAAATTAATCTTTTTAAGAATTATTAATTATTTTATGATATATTAAAATTAATCTTTTTAAGAATTTATGATCATCCCAACAATGAAGTTTTTAATATTTATATTTATATTTTCTCATAAAAATATAAAATATCTTATAATTACTCGTCGGTTTTCATAAAATATCTTAACAAATGTAGGAAAGGGTCATAAAAAAAAAGTAATGTAAAAGACGCAGGACGAAAGTTGACCCAATAAATGGCCAAGATTCTTCCAAACATGATATTTGTTTGGGGGCCAAGGATGGTATGTCTCTCAAAGGGTAGAATTCTACAGTGAATCATGGGTTAACCCAATAATATATTTACATCAAGTTTAAACCCATTAAAATCCCATTTTTATTCTAAAATATAATTTAAAAAATTAATTATATTTTCAAGTTGGACCCAAATTAAATTGAGATGAAATTTGAAATACGTGTACACATAATTGCTAGCAAACAAAAAATATCTAAAATAACCGGGCGGTGTCCATACTGTCCACTACATCACTGTCCCCACCAACCAAACTCTTTTCAACACGTGTCCCTTTCAACTCCAAAACACATGTGCTGCAGTTTTTAGTAAAAAGGTAAGGCAAAAATAAACAGAAAAACACGTTAAAAATCTTGTTTCGATTAACTTGGTTAAGTGGGCCCCACGTCACCTCACTCGTTCCTTCCCTTCTGTGTATCACACGCAATGACTTTTTATTTTATACCTTTTGTCCCCCAAGAATTGAATAAATTATAATTACGTCCTCATAGTATTTGTTTCTTTTCTTTTTTCTTTTTTTTATTCCATATAATTCCTTGTGATTCTTTTAACAACTTAAAATGTTTTAATACTAATAATCGTCATTAAATAATTTGGGTAAACAAATTTATTACATGAAAACGTGTGCAAAAAGTGTATGAAAAATAGTAATTTTGTTAAAGTATAAGTCTTAACATTAAAAATAAATAAATCAATCAATTATATGCTAAGGATTAATTTGTATGAACGATGTGATGTATTTAGTTTACTTTTTGTTTCGCGCTATTTTAATCTCACCGTCATCGCTCTTTTAACACTATCTACATGTGAATGCACCATCCATCTAAATTCACTCTAAATTTCTCATTAAAATAATTTAAAAAATATAGTATCGAAAGTTCAACTAGTTGGGATTCTAGTTCTCGTTTAAAATTTAAATTGGTCAATTCAATTTTGAGGAGAAAAAAAACTAACATTAAATACATTCTTTTAATATTTTGATAACAACATTCTTTTAATATTAAATATAATAAATACAAAACAAAAATTGCATTGTTTAATTGTATGGTATTCAATTTAATGATAATTATTTGGGAAATTGATCATAGAATTATCACATTTCCCTATCAACACACTTGATAACTATTTTAAATACTCTCATCATTAAAAAATAAAAAAAAATAACTATAATAATTTAAAAAATAAACCAAATTCTATCCAAGACTCTTAACACGTTTATTAAAATTTTCGGTAAAAAATTTATCTTTTGACTTTGTTAAGATTCTAAATGCTTGAAGATGTGACATGCTCACGAAGTTGGAACACCTCGTTAAGTCCAAATATTTCAGTGGTAACATTCTCACCTAAAAATCTTAGATGTTATAAGACACGAGTTTGTACATGATTAAATATCTTAAGCATTCCCACTTTATAAACCCACCATTTCTTCAAATATTTAAAATTTCACCGAGTCTTAAAATAAATCATCAACCACAATATTTAACACGTTACGAAAGATATTTTAGAAGACGAAATAAAATATGTTCAGCATGCCTTAATAACTTATCAAACAAAATTCGATTTTTTTAATCAAAATTTACACTTACAAATTATAAGAAAAAAATATTAGTGTGATCTTTGATTTAGTTAATGATATGAGTCACTAAGAATCAATTAGATTAGGAAAATTATTAAAATATCTTATAATTAAAATAAATTATATTATTCAAGTATACGTTATTTTTTTTAAAAATAAAAAATTTACATGCGATGGAATTTAAACTCAAAACATTAATTTTATCACTCAACCCATGTTTTTTTTGTTTTTTTTTTATTTTAATTTTATTATGTATCTTTTATTTCATTCATCAATTGTATATATTATTCACAATTTAATCTAAATTTTCTACTTTAATACTGTAAATATTACATGTATTATTATTAATTAATTTTAAATTAAACGCTTCATTTTTTATTGTATAATATTTTTAAACAAATCTCGATATCTTAAATATATAATTTCTATACAAATACGCTTGTGATAAAATTTTAATATAATTTTAATGAAAAGTGTGATACAAGAAACAATAAATTAAAATAATATATCTTTAAATTAATTCAATTTCATGAAAAAAATAATTCAAAAAAATGAATTAAAGTTGGTCAGTTATAACTTAGAGGTTAAAGTTTAATTTTTTAATAAAATAATATTTGATGCACTTTGTGAATGAATTTCAATAACAATATCACATCTTAAAAGTAATTAAATATTTATAAATAAATACTAATAATTTAATTTAATTAAAATTAAATATTATATTTTTTAAGATTTTAAATTTAGAATTTATGATTTAGAAGTAATATTTTATATCGGATTTGAGTATTGATTTTAAGTTTAAGTTTAAGATTAAGAGTTTTTAAATTTTGAGTTTCGGATTTATATTTAATCATAGTATTTAACTATAAGTTAGTTCTCTATTTTTTATTTTATTAGTAATAAAATATTATGTTATTGTTGATTTACCATACATAAAACTCTACCAAATATTCACAATAATTTATACAATATAAATTATAATATATTTATTGAATACAAAGATAATGGAAAGGATATGATTGAAAAGATTGTTAAATATAGGTATATATTTAAAACTTTGATTATGGTAACAAGATTAACTCAAAAAAATATAAATCTAAATAATTAAAATAAAATCTCATTCACTTTTTCTAAGAATATACCATAAATTGCCAAATATATGAATTTTAAAATTTATGATTAACACGAAAAAGATTAAAGGAAAAAAGATACAGACGCTTTACTGAAAAAAAGTAAAACTTTAGGGGCATAAATAGAATAATCCCAAAAATCATATAATGTTATTAATGAAATAAATAAGTAAATAAATAAAAGCATTATTAAGAAAATAAAAAAGAAAAAGGAAAAAACCGACTTCCATTCTTAATATTATACATAACTTCCCTTTGTCATTCTCTGTAGCATCAACAGGTCCTTCTCTTCTTTGCAATTTTTTTTCTTCTTTTTTTCTCACTTTCGTTTTTTGTTTGAAAATTTTCTTTTTCTGAGTTTTTATTTATTTATTTAGTATTATTTGTTACAGGTGAGGGAAAAAAGAGAAGGATCTGATGTACCTGCCGGTTGATCTTAATTATACACAAGATCATGATGGCCCTTGAAAATAAAGGTCAGTTTTTTTTTTCTTTTTAAAATTTCCTAGGTTTTTTGGGTTTAAAGTTTTGAACTTTGATCTGCTTTGAGTTACGGGTTTTAGTTTATTTGATTGAATTTATTTATTTGTTTTTCTGGTGTTTTGATTTCTGGGGTTTTTTTGTGAAATTTTGTTGGCATTGTCTTGATGGGTTTTTGTTGCTGTTCTTAGAAATCTAGTTCTTTTTATTGCTTTATTTATTCAGTGTTGAGATCGCTTTGCTTTATCTTCTTCCAGGTTGCTTTAGTTCTGAGTTATTGTTTTGAACAATTTAAATCCAATTTTGGAGGTATGTTAGGGTTCCTGTTGGACTGGTGTGAAATATGGTGCCTTATATTTGAAGGTTTTTAGAATTCTGGTTTGGCATTGAACATAACTAATGCTAACTTAAAGTTTGTATGATACTCTATTATGTAATTATTGTTTGGAAACTTTACTTGGTACCACTTATTAGATAAACTAAGAACTATCTATCAGCTTACTTGCCAAAATATGGTGTTAACTTGGTGTATTTGATCTTAAATCGGATTTATAAATTGAATGTGTTGTTTCTTTATTGGAATGATTTGAAGAGATGTAATTTTGTTTTACATATTTAGTTCTACGCTATCTGTTATCCAGCTGAATCAACCTTATTTAGTCTTAAGCAAGCAGTAACTATGTGGAGAAGATTTACGTGGCATATTGTACTATTTCTAGATAATTTGGCACCTTTTTTTGCCTGTTATTCTCTTTTTTGGTACCCTATTCTATTGAATAGCCTTGTTTTCATACACATCCGTCTTGGTGAAGTTACTCTTTGTTGCAATGTACTGCCTAAAGGGTTTAGATTCCCTTAAATCCAATGGAAATTGCTGGTGCCTGGAGCATAGTGTTGGATTTAGGGTTTATTGTTATTGTCTCAGCTCAGTTTCACTAGAAGTTAGGTGTAAATTTGGGCTTGGATCAATCGATGGGCAGCTTTAGCATGTTAGTTTCACTTCTGTAACATCTAGTGACAAATATATCATGTATGATTTGATATATTCGTGAAAACATACATGTCTAGTAAGATTTCTTCATGTTAGCTAAAAGGTTTATGATTGGACGGGCATTCCCCAAAATTTGTATATAAAGATATTCATAAAATGGGTCTTGTGTTGAATGTATTTCAGGAAAGTTTGACAATCATTCTTATAAACAAGTATAACTTGTTTTGTTTCTTCATTTGGCTATTCTCCATGTAGTTAGGTCCTTGCTAAGCATGGCTAAATGAGATTGGCTAGGCTCTGTGAATGAAATGATAGTCTAGTTTTTTCCCCATTTTTTTTGGCAAGAGATGATAGTATAATCAATGTTCTAAAATTTGAGTATTTCTAATGTACTCAGGTTACCTCATAGCATCAGTTTTACTCATTTTTTAATTGCATAGCGGTCCTGTTCTAGCTATATATTAACACCCAAAGAAAGAAAGTTTAAATGTAAGTTTTAAAGATGAGCTAAATGAAATTTTAGAGAAATACAATTCTGGCACCATACCAAGTGTCTGAGGCTTCATGACTAGGAAAAATCATTGCCTGTATTGTGCATCCTTCTGATTTGTAATGATGTTCAGAAATAGTGTTGTAAACTCTAAGCTAAATTGGGACATAACTGAAATGTTTACCAAGCTGGCTCAAAACTCTGTGAAGTCCACAAAGCTGAGATACACCTTATGCATGGCTCTTGTTCGCATTCATAGGCTTGCATGACAATTTGATGAACAGCTTGGTAAACTGATCATAATATAGGAATTCTCTTCTTTTGTTACTGAAATAAAATTTAGTCGTGTATATATTGGTTATGCCATAATTTGTTTTAAGGAAACTTCACAAGTTAGTTGATTCATTTATTTTGATCCCAATGAACCTTTCCTCCTTTTTCGTGCCCTTTATTCCCAGATCTTCCCTATTTTCCTTCTTATTTCTCCTTTTCCCACTCATAGAAGGTTACTATTGAAGTGTTAGGAAAATATTTACCAGAACAACCAAGAAAAAGAAGACTGGGCTTGTTTCACATCATTATAAGAAGTAGAGCAACTTGAGTTTGTACCTGTGTTACTCATGCTCAAACGTGTTCCAACACATGTATGTTCAATTTTCCATAATTTCCATATATATGTGTTGGAAATAGGTGACGGACACACGTACTTCAAGAATAATGAAGAGTTGGAGCAATGTAGGTTTTCACTTAGTTGAATTCAGAAGTGTTGTTTGGTTTTGGAGAGATTTTCAAATTTAAACATAAAATTACTGATCAATACTACTGCAAAGAATTATGACTTTTAAAGACTTTCTTTGGGATCCATAAACATCACCACTTCTTTCTAAAAATTTGCAACAATGAGTGGTTTGGAGGGCCTATTAGAGGTTGATTTAACATGATAAATTCTTGATTTTCATTTCATCATCATTTTTATCAGAATAGTTTTGTAGTTTAGTCTTCATTTAGCATTTAGGAAGGCAATTTCATAGATGGACTCAGGAAAGGAATGGCAACTTGGAGGTCCTTTAGCATTTGAGAAGTCATTTTTATTGGCTATTTGAATTTCAGCCCATGGAGATGTTAAAGAGAAAATGACTTTGCACCTTCTTAGCTATGCCTTTCACCTTCAAATTATAAGTTTGATGGAGGAATATAATCCAAGAAAGTGGCATGCTTTGTCTTTGAAGGTCATAATTTTAGAAGTTCTTTCTCATTTCTTGAACCATATTTAGCCTACCATTTTCTTGGGCATGGCCAAAGTATCTGTTTGAGGCTCCACTAAGGAAGTGAAATGCGAAGGGGTATTGCTGAAGGCAGTAATGCATGATTTGCCTATTATGATGTAATATATGGTATTACTGAGTGAAGCATGCTGGTGAGTTTAATTGCCTTTAAGACATGCTACAAGTTCTTTTGAACTTTTTGTCTCTTTCTGTGGTAAGCTTGAGCCTTATTTCTAGTGGTTTGTCTGTCACTGGTTTTCCCTCCTCCTGCCAGTGGTTATTGCTTGCTCTTACTATTTCCGAAAGTAAACCTCTCATAGAGTTTCCTTTATTATGCTTCATGTGCTGCCAAATGTGTGAGTGCCTGGATAGTTTTACAAAACATTTTATGATGCCTGAAATTGTAATACTGGACTTGTGCATCACAATTAACAACAGATCTTCAGCTTCATGTTTATTCAATTTTACCTTCTTTTTTCCTTTTGTTTTGTGATTTGCACTTCGTCTTCGTGTCAGTAGTTGGTATTTGTATGTTTGTTATTTTGCAGAGGAATTAATGTGGGCATATTGGGTAATATGTCAAGTTCGATATTTTACTGATATGCTGTTAACTTTTTTTATGTTATGTAGAAACTATGCAGAACTGCGAGGCAACCTTAAAATGCCTCCAGACGAAGGGGTTCCCGTACAACCTGCGATGTACTGGGAACTCAATTGAAGGCCGTCCAGAGCTTAAAGATGAAATTTGTACTCACCCAGGTGGGGATGTTGTAGAACCTGTTTGCTCTTTAAATGGGCAGTTTATGGAATACCACAAACCTACCCTTCGGCATGAGTCTGGCTCTTGGTCGACCTTCTATCCTGACACCCACAAGTTGCAGCCATACCCACCAAATGCTTTTGGGGGGCAGTTTTACCACTTTCCCATGGATAACCGATTTCATTATGCCCCATTCAATATGGTCACACATGGATACCCGTATGAATTCCAGTTCCAAGACTTTCAGTACTTTGTGGTAATTGACTTTGAGGCTACCTGTGACAAGGAGAGAAATCCTCATCCACAAGAGATAATTGAGTTCCCGTCTGTCATTGTGAGTAGTGTTACTGGCCAGCTGGAAGCATGTTTTCAGACATATGTACGGCCAACTTGCAATCAGCTCCTGAGTGATTTCTGCAAAGATTTGACTGGCATCCAGCAAATTCAGGTCAGTTCCAAATTCCTTATGTCTACCAGTTGGGCAGCACGACTTTGGGCAATATGTGTATGGTATTGCAATTGTAGTAACACAATCACATGAATTTATTTATTGGAGTTCTTTTTGGCGTCATAGGAATTAGGTATATTTAGCTCTTAACACATCTTGTTAAGGTCCTTTCGATATCAATCTATTCTTTTTCCATGTAGGCTTGACATGGGAAATTCGTTACAAGAGAAAAAGTATTTATATACAATTATACACTTGTTTGTATCAGTGTATGTTTTAACCATGCAAGATGTATGTTGCTCATGAATCCAGGGATTATTTCTCCTTGGATAATTAAAGGAAGGATTGCCCACATGTCTGTGCCTCCTAAGTTTGCTCTAATTGCTTTCTGATTTTTGTTACATGTAGTGATGATGCTTTATTGTTCTGTTGTTCCAACTCTTCACTTTTCTTGATCTGACACTCCTGTCTTATGCATATCCAAGTGGATATGACCTGCCTAGCAACGTCAATGCATACAAAAACTTAGAAAATTTGCATGTACCGACATTGGCAATAGCATCAATTTCTTATTATTTTTGGCTATGTAACACATATTCCTGGATGTATTCCTGTTTAGGCTTGATGTTGTATGTATAAGGGTTTGAGACTACAGATTGGTCACTGTTAGGACAAGTTAGAATGTGATGTTTGACTGCAGTTGATAACGCTCTTTTCTCAATTTTTCCACTGTGATCTGTGAGCCTATTCTAAATCCCCATTTATGTGTTCTAGGTAGATAGAGGTGTTACTCTGAGTGAGGCTCTCCTTAGGCATGATAAATGGCTTGAGAAGAAAGGCATAAAGAACACAAATTTTGCTGTGGTGACATGGTCAAACTGGGATTGTCGAGTAATGCTGGAATCTGAGTGCCAGTTTAAGAAGATCCGGAAGCCTCCTTACTTTAACCGGTAAATAATCTCAATATGTGTTTATTTGGAAATTGTATATTACAACAATTTATGATAATGTTGATACCTTGTCAAAACAGCCATTTATGTTAAAAGTTATTTTTTTTTCTTGTTTTTGTTTTGGCAGGTGGATAAACTTAAAAGTTCCGTTCCGTGAGGTTTTCGGTGGTGTGAGGTGCAATCTGAAGGAGGCAGTCGAGATGGCAGGCCTGGTATGGCAGGGGCGTGCACATTGTGGTCTTGATGATGCCAAAAACACAGCTCGCTTGCTTGCCCTCTTGATGCGCCAGGGTTTTAAGTTCGCTATCACAAACTCACTGATGTGGCAGGCTAGCGATGGTCCAGTGACATGGAATCCGATCCCTGAGAACACGGGTTTCTCTCTGCATCACCCCCACAAGCTAAAAGATCAACAAATGCCCCTATTCCAGTACCACCCTTATTGTTTCTGTGGCGTTAAGAGCAGCAAAGGAATGGTTCGGAAACCTGGGCCAAAGCAAGGAAGCGTCTTCTTTGGCTGTGGGAACTGGACTGTCACCAGAGGTGCTCGCTGCCATTACTTCGAGTGGGCTTCTCCCTAACTCGAAAAATCGCTAAAGGGCTTGTCCATCTTTCTTGATGGCATCTTAAACCCTACTTAGGTGTCATGTAAGAAAATGAAAAATAGAAGAAAAAAAAAAAGAGTATTAAAAGCAATGGTAATGGGTTGTCTCCTCGTTGAAGCACATATACCTTAAGTTGCTTAACTGCTTGCTGATGCTTCTTGTTGTTGGAAAACACCGTAGTAGTGATCGGCTTAGGACCGTGTACGAAAGTAAACATTGGGTCTTCTGATGAATCGAAGCTTCAAACATGTAAAGCTGACTTGTTTGACAGGAGAACAAATCGGTAATGTGAGGATTTGGCTTAGTTAGGATTGATGCATTTACATGCTTAAAAAACATGCTAAATTATCATATAATAATCTTATGAGATAGAGACAGCTTGATTTCCTATGCTTTTCTAATGGGACTAAGCACTGTTTGCTTTCCTATTTATTTCTTTGCTTTTCTTCTTTCTCTAACTAACAGCCATTCAAAATAATGTTAAAGTTATTTCTAACAATCTCAACTTTATCGCGTTTGCACCAGGTTGTAAGCGGGTCTGGTTCTCCTCTATCGATCAAGTATTTTCCAGTGCATGTTTAGTATATATTTCTTAATGGATGAACAAATAATGATCAAAATCCTTACCCGACATAAGCACGATGGTTTACCGATCAAATTCGATAAAATTCAATAAGGTTTGTCTGTTGTGATTGTATTTGGTTTGATAATTTAGTTATAAGATCTCTCAATGGTATATATTCGTTTTTAGTCAGTAATTCAAGTTGGGTGGACTCGAAATTAAGAAAACAAAGAAAACCTTTCCAAGCGAGCTATCTGCCCGGTGAGTGGACATGCCGAGCTCAAGGTGAGCATCAAGATACAACAAATAAACTTGCAATGCTGAACATTGTTTAAACCAAATTAACATCAAATCCTAAGCACAAAGAAAAAAAGGGAAATATAACAACTATTATAGAAAGTAAATTAAGAACTTAGCTGAAGAAACCTTTGTGCCATGGGATGCTTGGCTTCAGAGAGTTCACTAGGCTTCAAAATCTCAACAATTTCACCATTCACAAGAAGGCAAACAACATCTGCAACCCTTTGGATTTGCTTGATGCTGTGGGAAACCATTACAACTGTCATTCTCCTTTTCTTCTTAAGCTTCACTATCACATCCTCTATGTTTTGTGTCGAAATCGGATCCAAGGCACTTGTTGGCTCATCCAGCAGCAAAACCTTGAAACCGTAATTTCGGCAAGTCAATATCCAAGAAAGGAAATCAAGAAATAGCTCTGAAAAACATGGAAAATGCAGTGAAGTTTAAATTCAACACATCAACAGGGGCCAGGGGTAATGGCTACCTCAGCAAAATCTTGAAACCGAAACTTGAGATGTCAATATTCAAGAGAAGGAATTGAGTTATTTTGAAGTAATAGTTAATGTCAATATTCAAGTAAAGTTACAGATCAGCTGGGGATCAGGGCTGTATGGCTAAATTGACAAAACCTTGAAACTAAAATTTCGAGATGTCAATATCCAACAAAGAAACCAAGCTATTCCGGAGTAATAGTTCAGAGAAAAACATGGAAAATCAGCAAAGTTTGAATGCAAACATATCAGCTGGAATCAGGGGGTATGGCTACCTCAACAAAACCTAGGAACTGAAATTTGAGACGTCAAATATCCAAGAAAGAAATGATCTTTAAGTAATGATTCAGCAAAACATGAAAATTGCAGTAAAGTTTAAGTGTAAACATATCAGCTGGGGCCTCGGAAAATGAGAGGGGGTTATGGCAGGCTACCTCAGGTTCGTTAGCAAGTGTCCGAGCAAGTGCAACTCTTTGAGCTTGACCAACAGATAATTCACCACCAGTTTTACTGAGAAAGGAGGAATCAAGGTCTGCCAGCGTTAGCAACTTGGAAACTTCAACATCAGTTAACTTCTTTCCCATCAAGTTTGGTCCATATCGAATATTATCTGCAACAGTGCCTGAGAAAAGATCGATACATCTTTACCTTTGGTATTACATCCATAAAAGAAATCATTGACTAATCAAACTAACGAACATAACTAGACTACTTCAAAGTGAATACCAACCCCCCACATGGTGAGACATAAATTGGGACCTAAAAGTTCAAGGCCCCGTTGGCATCAATACACTTCCTTAATTGAATCTTTTCTCTAGTAAAAACAGCTAAATTCTCAAATTCTATGAATTCAAGTAAGCTTAAGCATTCACATTTGAGACTTGTAAATTGTTAGCTGAACCTGTTTATGGTGCCTCAAATTTGCAGTACCTGCCATGGGTGGAACCTCAAAGATCCTTCACACTTCAAAATCTCCCATTTTTTTTTTTTCATATCAAATTTATATTGGATGAAATATTTATACCAGTTTATGGAAAATAGGCCAAAACCACTTTTATTGTTTCCTTCTATTAGTTTAAATTATTTATTTCTCAGAAAAATGAATTTTTCATGAACCCGAGGAGCTATGTCTAGTGTCTACTAAATCAATTCTCTATTTCAATTAAAAAACTTAAGAGAACTCTAATTTATAGTAAACGACAAAATAAATTTAAAATATAAAAAAGAAAAGATTGATAAATAATTGTAATTAAGTACCAAAATCCATAATGATAGAGTGATGGACTCTTTGTCTTAGTAGTCAGGTTTCAATCATGTACCAAAAAAGTTGATAAAGATTTAATGATTTGTATTTGCTAAAAATTTAAAGAAATCTTCTTATTAAAATATACATACACACACAAAAAAAATTCTTCAAAAAAAAAAAGATGTCAAAGAAATAGTTGATATGTAACATTATGATTCTAAAGAAAAGATGTTAAAGCTAAGGACACCATAACCTGTCTGTTTCCATTAAAAAAAATCAACTTGAAAGGTATCATCAACTTTATTTTAGATTATGATAATACTTCATAATAGAATATTCTAATGCAATTATTAAATAAAAAAAACTACATAATACAATATTCTTATTCTGGACAATCTGATTCAATATGAATAAGTTTTCATTCAATAATTAAATTAAATTAAATTTAAAATATACATAATTTTTAATATATTCAAGCTATGAATCATGAACAATTCTATTGCTAATTTTGAACACTTAGAAATAAGCAAACATAGAGAAACATTTGGATATCAGAAAAACATAAGCAATCACCGATCACTGTTGGACTACCGGATTGATAATCAGAATAAATCTGGAACAACTTGATCCTAAAACCTCAAAGTTTTCAGCTTCCTCCTTGCTATTTGCCATTAACAGTTTTATGAGCAACTCAGAATTATATTCAGTTAATTACAGTGTAATAACTATAAAAGTAAATTCATAAATTTCATCAAAACTTCCTAGAAATCCATTCACGGTGAATCAGATACAGTTAAGTGAGAAGACATTTGAAAGAAATTCGAAAAATCCATCTTTTTAACTAGAAATTCACACACAAAATTTAAATAACTAGTATGCAAAGAAAAATAAATTGAGAAATATAATTAGCGAATTTTGCACCTTGAAACAAAACGGGGAGCTGGAAAAGCATGCCGACTTTACGGCGAAGTCCAAGCACATCAAGGTCAACAATATCACGGCCGTCAAGGAACACCGTATCGGATGGAGGCTCCCACAGGCGATTAAGAGCTCTAAGCAGCGTCGATTTCCCACTCCCGCTTGGTCCGATGATCCCGACGATCATCCCTTTAGGGCTACCGATGTTGATACCGTTTAGTACAGGAACGCCCGCATCCGATACTTTCCTCAAATCACGAATCTGGAATTTCATCACACCACCATCATGATTATGATCATCGACATCGTCAACGGTTAACAGCAAATGCTCTGCAGACATATTTTGTTGTTTAGCTTCTTTATTTACTTGGAATTTTTCTGTAGGCGGTTGATAGCTTCAGTATTTAACGCTACAGAGATGATGGAATCGGACTGAATATGACCTTTCCCACTAACAAATTAATAATATAATTATTTATTTGTTTAATGCAGATCAACCTTCACCACTTGATATATGCAACTATCCTTGGATGCACCACCACCATTGTCATTCAATTTTGGTTTATCAAAGCCTAAAATAAACATTCTGTTTTCATTGTTTAAATTCCTTATTATTATTATTATTATTATTGGATTAAAATGGTATCTGAAATTAGAAAAGAAATATAAAATTTATAAAAAATATTTTAAATTTTATCACATACAATTAAAAATAACATATAATAAATAATAAAATTTATGATTTAAAATTAATTAATTAATAATAATATATGTTTTTGAGAATGATTTCCATGTAACTTTTCTGCTTTTTTTTACTTTAAATAAAAAAAATAAAAAATCCAACATTTTTATTATATTTTAAAAAATATATAAAAATAAAAATTTTGTAATATTCGAAAATACAAAAAATACATAAAAACTAAAATTTTCAAAACTGAATAGATAATTGAATTGGTTAAATTATAAGTTTGATTGATTTGATTAATTTATTCGGTTTCATTAAATAAATTATTAAAAATCCATAAAAATTTAAAAAAATAATTGAGAAGAGAAAATCGAATCAATTGTTGATTTAATCATTTCTTTTTACTTGGTTCAATCAGTTTCGAACAGCTCGCAAATCAACTGATCTAATCCTTCTCTCTATATTAGTATCCCCAACTAGTTTAGCTAATTGGTTCAGCTTAAATAACATTGATAAAAACTATATATATATAATTGAAAAATTGTTAAAGTTTTATAAAATTATAAAAACTAAAAAAATAAAATTTTAGATAATTAAAAATTAAAAAAGAAAATAAAAATTTAAATTATAGTTTTTTTTTAAAAAGTTATCAACTTTAGCTAGAATTGAGCTTCGTTGATTGATTGACCAATAATCGACATTCACTATCGGTCAATGTCAGTTGATTTTTTTTTTAAAAATTCTCTATCTTTTTAGAATGTTTTTAATTTATATATTAAAAAAATTATTTCAATGAATTTTTATATTTTAAAATTCTAAATTTTAGATAAAATTCGAGATTTTTCTTTTGCAATTTATAAAATTTTAAATATTTTTAGTTTTTATATAACTTTTTCGTTTTTTATAAGATTTTTTATATTTTTCTAGAATTTTTTAATAATATATTTTTTTATTTTTATAATTTTTATTTGACGTGGCATGTGTACCTTATGTAACAACTTAACTGGTCAACATTATCTCATTTTAACAATGTTACAAAACTACACTAAAATGTTCAAAAGGTGCTAATTTCGAGTGTCAAATTAGATAAAAAAGATATGTACCAACTTGAACATTGAAATCAAATTTAGGTATAAAAAATATGTTTTTTTATTTACCCTTCATGAAAATATAGGTGGTTTTGATTCTCAAACACTAGAAAAAATACATATATTTGTTTAATAAATAAAAATGGTTTGAAAATGAAAATAAAATATGTGAATTAAAAATTAAATTTTATTTTAAGGATACAAAATTGTTTTTATTATATATTTTTTGTATAATTTTTTATGTTTAAGGTATTTTTCATTCATATTTTATGATCCATGCATTGCATATTTTATGATCCATGCATACTAATCATTTCAGGATTCGTATATGTTTTTCCTAACAATATTATTTGTAGGGTTTAAACTTGAGTTTTCTCTATGAGAATACAATATATTTTACCACTACACCAACATTTGTTGGTAACAATTTGTAAATATCAAATTCTTGATCATAGTTGAGCCCATATAAATATAGAATTTTTTTTTTTAATTTTCATTCTCATATTTTTATTATGAGAAAATAGGTCCATACAAATAAATTTTCTTCAGATTTTTAGTCTTTTTAGTTGGATTTGAATTTTTTCATGAAGAAAAAAATAAAAACCAGAAGGAAAAATCTGATTCGTCATTCTCCTATTGAAAAGGGATATGGATGACGTGGAATCATAATTTCATATTTTTACTTAATACATGATTTTTTTATTTAACAAACATATTTTTAATATTATAAAATTCAACAAACATGTTTTTAATATTATAAAAATTGAAAAATAAAATTGATTTTCTAAAATTAAAATTTTAAAATATTTTCTTAAATCAAATGAAACCTATTTTTTTCTAATTTTTAAAAGTTATCAATATTTTAGCAATTTAACTTTTATCCAAAACAACTTTTAATTAGTGATAAAATTCATTTATACCACATTAGTAATATTTTAAATATTTGAATTTTTGAAAAATTTTGTATAAAGAGGTTTTAGTATTTTAGTAAAAATGGAAGATGCATGGTTCAAATAAAAGTGAAAATGAAAGGTGCACAAAGTGAGGTGGGATAATTATAATAAATACTTAATTTTTCTATCCTTGACTAATTTTTAAATTTTTTTTTGGTTACAAAAGAGGGCCAAAGCGCTAATCAAACACAATTAATAGTTCTAAAAAAAGTTACTCCCTCCATATCCGCCTTCAACAGGTGAATGGTGAAAGGAGGGGGCTGGTCAAGAAGGCGAAATCTTATCCTTTGGCTAGCTTTTAAAATTATTATTTTTATTTTTGGAGTACATATACTAAATGTGAACTTCCTCTTCCCCTTTTAATGAAAAAAAAAGTAGGCTTAACCCATTGACCTCTTTTCTTCATTTCTCTTCTTATCCATCCTCCATCCTAATTTCTCTTCCCTTCACATTGCTTTCTTCTTTCTTTTCCCTTTTCCCTTTTCCCTTGTTCTTCTATTTTTTTCTAACACACTACCATTAAGTTGTGGTAGCTTTTCAGTTTCCTTTACACTTCTCTCATTCACCCTCTATTAAGCAAAATGAGTGTTCACACTAGCCAAACATTTTATCATGGCTATTGAATGAGTTGGATTTTATCATTAATGTTTGCGTGACACGTTAGCCAGGTGGTTACAACAAATGGAATATTTATACAATTTGTTATGATAATTATCCTCTCTCATGTTCTATAAATGAGGTCATTTTCTCTTTGTTGTAGGAAAGACTTTATAAAATATATGATTATTTTGCATTCTTATTAGTCTCTGATTCTTCATAGCTCTTCAATAGAGCTTGATTTATATTGATGCTTTACATATGCTATTTAAAAACGAGTTAGTAAACAGGTGAATATTAACCAAAATGAGTGTTCGCACTAGCCAAACGTTCTATCAATAACCATTGAATAAGCTGAATTTTATCACCTAGGTTTGCATGACATGTTAGCTAGATGGTTACAACAATTCTTTTATATGGTATGGAGCGAGATGGTCTTTATAGTTTTACTTCCGACTTTGGTACCATATAAACCAAGCTCTATTAAAGAGTTATGAAGAACCAAAAACTAATAAGAAGGCAAAATGGTCATTATAATATTTCATAAAGTCCTTCCTATAGTAGAGAGAAAAGGACCCCATTTATAGAACATGGGAAGATAATTATCATAATAAATTGTATAAATATTCTATTTGTAGTAATCACCTAGCTAACGTGTCATGCAAACCTTGGTGATAAAATTCTTCTCATTTAATAGCAATTGATTGAACATTTAGCTAGTGTGAACACTCATTTTGGTTAATACCTTCCCACTTCCTTCCTTCTCTCATTATTTTTTTCTTTGTTTGTTTGTTTGGTTTTTTTTCTTGTATTTTGGTCTTGTCGAGCCTCTCTTTGTTTTTACGAACCTCTATATCATTCTTTGACCACCAACGAGTTCGACAAGGAATCTTTGACTTCCTTTTGGTCACTCATTCTCACAAACCCATTTTCTCCCTTTTCTTTGGAAAAATAATACAGTCTCCAAGCTCTTGGCCATTGGCAATGTCTGTGGCCTTCCTGACTACTATGGGTGGGGTTTTGACCTCCCCGTTGTGGTTTTTGTTGTGATCAGTTTTGTTTTTGTTAGTGGTTACATATATGGTGGCTTCAATTCACATTAGGAATTTCTTTTTTTATATTTTGACTTCATTGCCCGATTTAATTTAAGCTTTTTCATATGTGTTTTTTTAAGTCAACAATGACATTTCCATTGCCACGATAGTTAGGGCTTGGACTAAGATTTTTTACATCAAGATGGATATGATCATCATGATGATTTGATCAGCAAAGTTACCAGCATGAGTCTCTCTTTATTGCAAAAATGGATTGAAAGAACATAAATCAGAAATTTGAATAATACTTGAGGGTTTAGAAGTAATGCCACAAAATTTTCAGGGTAAAAAATTTCGCAATTTGTGGGAATCAATAATCTGAAACATTTCGGTAAGTTAAACTAAGAGGTTTTAGAAAGCAAGTATCAGGTTGAATTTATAATTCATTATTAGTCATTAATAATTAGTAATTAGCCTTATATTTGTTAGTATTAAATAGTTGAAATTTTGAGGTATGGACTATTTTGTAAAAAAAAAAATCAAAGTTATTGGGGTAAATGTCTTAAGAGTAGGAAATAGAATTAGAAAGAGGTGAGGTCTTTAATTGGTAATTAGCTCAAGCCCAAGTGTATGTGGGCAAATTACCCATACCTTAAAAATTCAAAGAGGGGACAATTATCCTTCTTCATTTTAGTGATTTCTTCTCGCAATTCATGATCAAATTTTCTCTTACTTCTCTCAATCATTCTCTCATATTCTTTCATCAATTCTTGACTTTATTCTCTCAATTTCAGCATGGTAAACATGATTTTCCATTCAAATCATCATCATTTCAATTTCGTAAGCTTGATTTTATCACTTTCTTTTTTTACTTCTCCACTCATGCTAATTTCACTTTAGAGGTAAATGTTGATTTTTGATGTTTTCTTGATGATTCTAGGTTAGATTCTTGGTATTTATGAGTTCAAATTCACATTAGAATAAATAATTTCAGATTTGAAAAATATTTGAATGGTTTCTTGATGTTTTGGATGAGTTCTAAAGTTTAGATTGGAGTACGGAAGAGTGCTCTTTGATGGTTTTGAGAAGTGAAGTTAGGGTTTCACTTTTACGAATTGCATCATTTTAATAGATTTAGAATGTTTTCTCATTGCTAAATTGTATTTGTCTAACATGATTTTGATGTTTGATTATAAATTGAAGTTAAGGAAGTTGGTGAAAGTTTGAAAAGTCAGAAGCTTAGTTGGTTTCGGTTTGTGATCTCTAAAATTCCAATTTTACATCTTGTGTCTATTGAAGTTATTTGCTTAGTTCATTATATTGATCATGTTGATGTGTTAACAAGTTGCTTAATGAGTTGAAAATGTATGCTTTAATTAATAAACGACCCTTTTAGGCATTATTGGAATGTGTTCGAGTTTGGTTATCATGCCACATGATTTTTAAGCTTTTAAGCATTGTGTTTTGGTGGGATTGCTTTATGCACCCAAGAGTATTGATGTGTTGGGAGGGTATATTATCATATTTCATGTACTAATTGGTATGCTTGGTTGAAAGCCATGTTTAAACATGCATCAGAATATTTTTATCTTTTGTGATGCTTATGCATAAATTCTTAGTGTATTTGGGATTATCTGTTAGTACAAATCTCCGGTGAGGAAAATTTCGAACACACGAACGGAACTCGAACATAAGAAGAATTAGGACAAGGCTCCAAGGTGTGTATCAAGCCACTATCTTTAAGGTTATATTCGCCCCCACCTATCTTTGGTGTGCAAACGAGATCTAAGCAAATTAACCTTGAGGATACAATGAAGCCAATGACTATTTGCGCTTTGCACTAACGAGAATAGCCCACTACACACTGAGCAATGTATGACAAGAAACTCAATTTCTATAAAGGATTTCTGCAATAATACTTTATAGAATAATCTAATAATATTAGAAAACGAAGGAAGGAAAGAAAGTATATTAGAATTTGTTGGTATGATTTCCAAATAAAATCTCATTCCTATTTATAGGAATTTTCAGGTCTCTTCATAGAGACATCTTTCATCAATAGGTGTCTTTCTGAATAATAATGTCTTTAAAATAAACACATAATTATTCATTTGATTATAACTATTCAAATAATATTATTTAAATAGTTACAATTCTTTTTCAAAAAATAAAATAATATAATCTTTTGATTAATTACACCCATTCATTTATAGTTATTGGAACACTATAAATATTTGAAAATATTCCAACAATCTCCCCCCATTTTCAAAATATTTTAGATTTTGATATTCTTGGAAATCAATTTGCATAAATGAAGTTATCTTACGATTGAACCTTCACTTAGTGAAAACATGTTAAAGTTAATCGAAATTGCATGATAGACTAAGCTTTGAACCAACTATTTCATTTGATTAACCGATCACATCTCACACAATGATTTCAACATCGGTCAATGCATAGTATTTAGGGACACTATTATGGCCATGTGTCTGTGTCCTCTTTTCATGAGTGCTGTCAGAGCCAAGCCCTTAAGCTCTTAGAAGTGGCCACACTTCCACTCACATAGGTAGATCCCATCAAGAGTGTTCCGTAATTATAACACTCTAACATATTTATGTTATGGGTCCATTAAGAGTACATTACTCATCCTTCCCTTATCATTACGGGTACCTAGCACTTTAATCTTAGGATGAATTTATTTACAATGCTAACAGTCACATATTAATGATGTATTTTGTCTCATTTAACTTAAAACTTGACGTTATACCAAGTGTTGAGTCGAGTTTCCATCATGAGTGACTCTAATTATTGGGCTTGAGTCCCATCCCTTTTGAGGTCCTTTTTACTGCATCTTTAGCAAGACTTTTTGTCAAAGAATCTGCCAAATTTTCACTTGACCTCATATAATTAATAGTGATCACTCCATCAGAGATTAATTGTCGGACATAACTATGTCTTAATCCAATGTGTCTAGACTTTCCATTATATAATTGGCTATATGCCTTTGCTAGAGTAGCCTTACTATCACAACAGATAGAAATAGGTGAAATTGGCTTGGCCATAAAGGTATATCATAAAGCAAATTTCTTAACCATTTTGCTTCTTTAGATGCAACAGGTAATGCAATAAATTCTGCTGCCATGGTAGAATCAATAATACATGTTTGTTTCTTGGAACCCCAAGAAATGACTCCTCCACTAAGAATGCATGATCTTCCAAACTTGTAATCCAACTAGTATCCGAATACCCTTCTAAAAATAGAGGATATTCATTATAACACAATCCATAGTTAATAGTTTTTTTTAAGTACCTAAGTACTCTATTCAAAGCTTGCCAATGCAAACTACTTGGATTACTTGTGTACCTACTCAATTTCCCAACAGCTTATGTAATGTCTGGTCTTGTACAAGTCATTATGTACATAAGCAACCAATTAGACTTGCATATTTCAATTGATCAATTTTCCTTCCAGCATTAGATACTAATTTTATTTGAGGATCCATGGGTGTAGATGCTGGTATACAGTTGAAAAGATCAAACTTTTTAAGCACATTTTCAATGTAATGTGAATGTGATAAAGCTATAATGCTTTCGTCTCGGGTTTTTTTTAATCCTAAGACTAACATCTGCTACACCCATATCCTTCATAGCAAAGTTGTTTGACAAGAATTTCTTTGTGTTTTCTATTTGTTCCAAATTCGTGCCAAAAATGAACATGTCATCTACATATAAGAAAATTATGACACCTTTTCCATTTTCAAGTTTGCTATATATACACTTATTGGATTCATTTATTTTATAACCATTAGCTAAAACAACATTGTAAAACTTTTGGTGCCATTTTTTTGGTGCTTGTTTAAGTTCTTATAAAGATTTAACAAGCTTACATACCTTATGCTCTTGTCCTGGAACAACAAATCCTTCCGGTTGTTGTAACAGCCAAATTTTTCAGTGGTATCAGAAAATAGTGATTCGAGATTACAAAATCCAATGAGTAAGTTTAGAAATTTTAATAAATAATAATTATGGGCCAAGCGCGAATTTAAAAGAATTTTTGAATTAGTGAATTTTGCGATTTTAAAAGAATTAATCAGATAAATTAGGTTGAAAACGAGGTATCGAGACCTCAAATTCATAAACCGAGCCATAAATATTTTTAGAAATATTTATGGAGTGTTAGTAAGTCAGTACTAAAGTTTCGTCAAGAAATTTTAAGGTTTTGGTAGTCAATTGGGTAAAAAGGACTAAATTGAATTAAGCGTAAAATTATGAAATGTAATTAAATAGCTCTAGTAATAATTAAAGGAGGACTAAGTAGGCAATTAAACACCCATTATTGGGTTGGACGGCATGTGTGTGGAGGAAAAATAAAAATCAAGTGTGAACAAGGGGCAAAATTGGAAAATTTTCAAATTAAGCATATAAAACAAGACAAAATTGAAAAATCTAGAGATATCATCATTCTTCTTCAGCAAAAACGCCATGGGAGGTCTGAAAGTTGCTGTTTTTCATAGTTTGACATATATGAGTTCAATTCTTGCCCTTTTCTTTGAGATTTTTATGTTATTGTGACTTTTACAATTAGGTCCAAGTGTTTAATTCATTAGTTTTTGATTTTATGGACAAAATTGAAAGCTACCATTGATAAGTGTTGGCTGTTTATGATGAACTAAAATAGATTTGAAGCTTTTACTTTGTTGTTTGATGATTTTATCAAGTACTTTCAATAGAAATTGATTTTAGAACCTAATTGTGAAAAAGTTGTGAATTAAGGTTTAGTGTTGAAATTCTGATTTTTAAAGGTTGTGTAGTAGTATAGAATGATGGAATAAAATGTTAATTAAGAAAAATTAGCTTAAGTGATGGGCTAATTGAGCAAGGACTGAATTGTATGACCAGTGAAATTTAGAGGAAAAATGGTAATAAACATCTTGAACTAAAACAGTTTTGGACAGCAGCAGTAGGTTAACTTTGAAAAATCACCATAAATTGTATAAATTGAATCATAGGATGAAATAAATATTGAATTAAATCTAGTTAAGTCTAGTTTCTTATAGAAGAAACGGTTTAAGCAATTGAATTGTAAGTTATGAGATATAATAAATTTTGTGAGACAAGGTCAGAATGAATTTGGGTTCCCTTGTTCTGACTTTGGAAAATCACAAAAATTTGGAGAAAAATAATTAGAGGCTAAAAATTATATTTTTAGAATCTTTAATGAGTATATTTTCAAGATAAACCAACGAGAACATAATCTGAGTCCTGTACTGTGAGATAATTAATTTTAAGTGAAGAGAGGTCAGAACTATCGGATAGTGAAACAGGGGAAACTTTAATGAATAAATTGTACTAATTGGCTAAACAAAAAATTCTAAAAATTTTATGGTGGAAAGATATGTGAGTCAAGTTTCAAGAAAAATTTACGGATCTTAATTTGGATCTCTGTAGTTCAAATTAAAAATAATTTAGTGACTATGATACGAATGGGCAGCTTTAAATAAATTTATAAGTAAATAGTGAGATCATATATAATGTTACTTATAAGAATGCTATATACATTTAGGATGTGGAATGGAAAGGAGGAGGAGGAAAATAAACATATGAATTTTCAGCTAGCAAGGGTTTTGTTGGGTTTTTCACACAGGAAGAAAAACATAACTAAGTTATTCGGATAAAATATGAAGCTCTTGTTAAAGCTAGAGCAACAAAGTAAGTATTCCGGATGAAATATGAAGCTCTTGTTGAAGTTAGAGTAATAAGGTAATAATTCCGGATGAAGTATGAAGTAAGTTTGAGATTCAAAGACTTAGGAGTTGTAACCAAACGAACATAAGCAAATGGGATGAAAAATTTAGAGAAGTATTTCATATTTCATTCGGGTAACATACATACTGTTGTTTGTTACCACCTTTAATAGATTTACATTTAAAATGGATAATTTGTATGTTTTAGACTCAGGGACTAAATTGAATAAAAGAAAAACTGTAGGGGCAATTTTGTAAAAATTTCAAAAATGACCAAAATGAATGAAATGAATTGTTTTATTATTTAAATTATAAAACTGAATGAAACTGTTAATTTAGATCAAGATCGGGTGAAAACATGTTTTAGGGATTAAATTAAAAAGTGTTGAAATTTTGGAAAATTTTGTTATTTTATAGAATTTATGGGTTTTTATCAATATATATAAGAATAATTAGGTTCGAAACAAGGATTTAATTACAAGAACTTTATTTTTCTTTGTCTAAGGATGAAATCGTCATTAATCAAAAGTTTAGGGGTAAAATGGTAATTTTGTCTAGAGATTAATTGAATGTATTAGAATATGAAATAAATAAAAATGATGATCAAATTTATTTATAAAGATTCGGGTGGCTTAAATATGAGACTTGAACGTGAAAAAGAAAAAGTTTTCGGATTAGTAAAACTATAAATACGAATAAGCAATGAAGTAAGTTCGTACAACTTGAATTGAGTTATTGAATGTTTAAATTATACATTTATGTGACATGAATGTGAATTGAATGTTTAAATGTATGTTTTGGGCTTTAAGGGCCCAATAGAGGGACATTATGATTATTTTCAGAATATGAATAATAAATTATTCAGAATTATCTGAAAATGCTTAGTAAACTCTGGTAATGCCTCGTACCCTGTTCCGGCAACGGATAAGGGTAGAAGGTGTTACAGTTGTTCTATGTACACTTCCTCTTCCAATTCACCATTTAAAAATGCATTTTTAACATCCATTTGGTGAATAACCAAATTATATATAGAGGTAAGTGATATTAAGAGTCTAATTGTAGCAATTCTTGCTACTGGAGCATAGGTATCAAAGTAATCAATACATTGTTTTTGTGTAAAACCTTTGGCTACCAACCTTGCTTTAAACTTATCAATGGTTCCATCGACCTTCATTTTCTTTTGAAGATCCATTTACAACCTATTAGTTTGGAACCCAGTGGAAGATCAACTAAGATCCAAGTTTGATTTCCTATTATTGAATCCATCTCATCATTTATTGCTTATTTCCAAAAAGTAGAGTCTTAAGATTTCATTGCCTCTTCAAATGTAATAGGATCAGATTCTGTATTATAACAATAAGGTATCTTATTGCATATACTTTCACCTTTTCCTTCTACAAGAAACATAATGAAATCTGGTCCAAAATCTTTGACCTTTTTAATCTTCTTACTTCTTATCAATTCTTGCCAAGATTCATCATTACTATCAATTTGTTCCAATGGAATCTCATTCTCATTTGAAGAATGAATCAATTGTTGTGGTTGTAATTGTCTTGATATAGAATTAAATCTATTTTCATAAAAAATAGCATCTCTTGATTCAATAACAATATTAATTGAAATTGAATCATTTGGTTCAATTACCACGAACCTATATGCCGTGTTATTATGTGCATATCCTATAAATATGCATTTAATTCCCTTTTCACCTAACTTTTTACGCTTAGGTGTTGGAACTTTGACAATAGCTCTACAACCCCAAACCTTCAAATAATTAAGGTTTGGTTTCCTTTTCTTCCATTGTTCATAAGGGGTTATTTTAGTTTCCTTATTAGGAACTCTATTCAATATATAATAAGCTGTTAGAACAGCTTCTCTCCAAAAACCTTGTCCAAGACCTGAATATGATAACATTGAATTTACCATTTCAGTCAAGACTCTATTTTTCCTTTCAGCTACACCATTTTGTTGTGGTGTGTAAGGGGCTGAAACTTGATGGACAATCCCAGTGGATTCAAAATAACTTAGATTATAGTATTCTCCACCACTATCCGATCTTAAGTACTTGATAAATGATTCACACTAAAGTTCAACTTCAGATTTATAAACTTTAAATTTATCAAACGCTTCATCTTTTGAATGCAATAAATATACATAACAATATCTAGAACAATAATCAATAAAAGTAACAAAATATTTCTTTCCACTTAATGTAGGAGTATTATGCATGTCACATAAATCACTATGTATCAAATCAAGCAATTTTGTTTTTCTTTTAACCTTAGAGAAAGGGTTTCTTGTAATTTTAGTCAACATACATGTATTGCATTTTCCAATATTATTATTAAAAACAAGAATTAAATCTAACTTATACATGTCATTCAATTTCCTATAATTCAAATGACCTAATCTATAATGCCATAAACAGAAAGATTCAACCATATAAGCAGAAATAGTATTTTTATTCTTATTAATAATATTCAGTTTAAACATACTCTCATACATATACCCTTTTCCCTACAAAAATTCCTTCTTTAGACAAAATAAACTTATCTGCCTCAAAAACAAGTTTGAAACAAAACTTATTTAACAGACTTCCAGACACTAAATTCTTTCTAACTTTTGGTACATAATATACATCATTTAAGGTTAAAACCTTTCCAGAAGTGAATTGTAGTTCAACAGACCCTTTTCCTTTGAGTGTTGCAGTGGAAGAATTTCCTTTGTACAAGACATTGTCATTTTCACATTGTGTGAACTTTGTGAACATGCTTTTGTCTTTGCAAACATGTTTGGTTGCTCCGGTATCAATCCACCATGTATTATCATCTTGTGCCATATTAATTTCAGATATCATTGCAACGAACTTTTTGTTATTATCAGCCTTAGAAGATGATTTCTTTTTTAAAAATCGACATTCATTCTTGAAATGTCCCTGCTTACCATAATGATAGCATAAGCCCTTTTGTTTCTTTTAGAACTTAGGTGCTCTATCAGTCTGTTTGAATTTTCTCTTGAATGGTTTAGTAGTCTGTACTTCCTCCGTAACATGCACTTTGGCATTTTCAGAATTTAGATTCTGATCTTACTTTCAATATTCTTCTTCAATACGAAGATGATTTGCCAAAGCCTCAAGAGATATTTCCTCTTTCTTATGTTTTAGATTTCTTTTAAAGTCTTTCTAAGATGGAGGAAGTTTGTCTATTATGGAGGATACAACAATCATTTCATCCATTTTCATATCATATTGCTTGAATTGATTCAGCATCTTTTCAATATCACAGAATTGTTCCATAACAGAACGACCATCAACCATGTTAATGGGAGAAGTCCATGAAGGTGTCTGCGGGACGCATGCTAATGGGTTCATAATGGCCAGGCAAATCATGAGATTCGGATATTACTGGTCCACGATGGAGAGAGATTGCATTAGTTACGCCAAGAAATGCCATAAGTGCCAAATTTATGGAGACAAGATCGATATGCCTCGTTCACCTCTTCATGTTATGTCTTCGCCATAGCCTTTCTCAATGTGGGGCATGGACGTCATTGGGCCGATTTCGCCGAAGGCTTCTAACGAATATCGATTCATATTTGTGGTCGTCGATTACTTCACCAAGTGGGTAAAGGTTGCTTTATATGCCATTGTTACAAAGTCAACAGTCAGCAAGTTCTTGAAGAAGGAGATCATATGTCGATATGGCATGCCAGAAAGGATCATATTTGACAATGTGTTGAATTTGAATAATAGTGTGATAGTGGAGGTCTGCAGTCAGTTCAAAATTAAGCACCACAACTCGTCACCATATCGCTCGAAAATGAATGGTACAGTTGAGGCAGCAAATAAAAATATCAAAAAGATCGTGGGGAAAATGACTGAGACCTACAAGGATTGACATGAAAAGTTACCATTTGCTCTCTATGCCTGTCAAACATCTGTCAGATTTTCTACTGGGGCAACACCTTACTCATTGGTTTATGGGATGGAGGCAGTTTCGCCCATTAAAGTCGAAATTCCTTCTCTCCAGATTTTATCAGAGTTGAAGTTGGACGAAGCATAATGGATCCAATCCCAATATGATCAGCTGAACTTGATTGAAAAAAAGAGGCTAAAGGCTATCCATCATGGTCAAATGTACCAGAAGCGAATGATGTGAGCTTACAACAAAAAGGTTCATCCCAGAATATTCCATGAGGGGGGTTTGGTATTGAAAAAGATCCTCCCTATACAAAAAGATTTCAAAGGGAAATAGATGTCAAACTGGGAAGGACTTTATATGGTAAAGAAGACTTTTTTCTGGAGGAGCGTTGATATTAACGGAGATGGATGGTAAGAGCCTGCCTAACCCAGTAAATTCGGATTTAGTTAAAATGTACTTTACTTAAAAGAAGAGGCTAAAGTAAAAACCCGTAAAGGGCGTAAAAAAAAAGAGGGAGAGGCCGAGGTGAAAACCCGCAAAAGGTGCCTTAAGACCAAAGGGGTTTTGAATTGAAAACCTGAAGAGGGCAATTCAAATTTTGATCGAAAGGGAGGCATGTGGTAGTCTTGCTATGCTTGAATTAATAAGGAAGAAGTATGCTATGTCTTGGGGCATCGACAAAGTACTCTAAATCTCTTAGGCACATGTTAAACTCAAAATGGTCCTCAAAGAGTTCATATGAAAAAGTTCAGGCTGCGATATTTGGGGCATTTTTTTCCCCTTTACCTATTTTTGGTATTCCGACAATCTTTGCTTTCTTTGATTAATCTATTCTTTTCAGTTTTGTTCCTAATAAATTTTAGTTTTGTCCATCTTCATAATCTTTTTCAAGCATTTCGTATTGAAATAATGATTAATGAACTAATAACACTTTCACAAAAGGAGTTTTGCATATTACTTTAGAAGTTTTTAAATAATGCAAGAACCTGAAACAGGAATTATTTAAAACTAACCAAGGCTAAGGGTTAGAAATACTTAAGAAATAAGAGTCTAAATTATGACTATTTCTTCAGATTTTCTGTTAAAGTTATTGGTTGAATAAGAAGATACGTCAATAATACAACATTAACAAACAATGAGCAATAATAGCCCAAGCGTTAAAAAGGGAATCATTCTAATGACATTCCGCATTCATATAGATGTCATTCATAATACATTTAGTTAAGAGCGTTTGATTTATTCTGATCATAGCATCCTAATCATTTGACATAAACATAGGGATATGAAACCGAGTCTACAGGACATGTCCCCCAAAGGATGGTGTAGCAAAATCGGTGAATTCACAGATTTTATCTCCCTAAGCAGTAGTAGAGCAGATCGAAGACGACGAATCTTATCTTCTCGAGGTAGTAGGAAAGCATATTTAAGCTACTAGCCTTATCTCCCTGAACAAAAGTAGAGAAGGCTGAAGATGACAGATCTTATCTCCCTAAGCAGTAATGGAGCAGATTGAAGAAGGTGAATCTTATCTTCCCGAGGTAGTAGGGAAGCAGATTTAAGCCACTAGCCTTATCTCTCCGAGCAGCAGTGGAGAAGGTTGAAGATGACAAATCTTATCTCCCTAAACAGTAGTGGAGCAGATCGAAGATGACGAATCTTATCTTCCCGAGGTAGTAGGGAAGTAGATTTAAGCCATTAGCCTTATCACCCTAAGCGGCAGTGGAGAAGGCTTAAGATACAAACATTATCTCCCTAAAGTTACAGTGGAGCAGATTGAAGCCACTAATTTTATCTCCCTGAAGTTGCAGTGGAGTAGATTAAAACCACAAATCTACCATAACGGATCTTATCTCTCTAAAGTTACAGTAGAGCAGATCAAAATAAATCTTATTTCCCTAAACTTGCAGTGGGATGGATTGAAGAAAATGCAAATCCTATACTCCTAAGATGTGGTGGGATGGATTGAAGAAAATGCAGATCCTATACCCTTGGGACGTAGTAGGTTGGATTGAAGAAGACAATGAATCTTATCTCCATGAAGTAGCAATGGAGCAGATTTAAGCCACCAGTCTCATCTCCCTAAGTAGTAGTGGAGCAGACTGAAGACAATGATTCTTATTTCCTTGCAGTTCCAGCGGAGTAGATCGAAGTTAAAAATCTCTTCTCCCAGAAATCACATTGGAGCAGATCGAAGCACCAATTCTCATACCCTTAAAGATGCAGTGAGAGGGAATGAGGCTACTTGAAGAAAGAAAAGCACCAAAAGAGTCAAAAACCGGCGAGACCGGACAAAATTGACCCTTTTTAAAGTCTTTGCTCCATTCACGTTACACGACAATGTGCAAAGAATGGCAGCTGTAGGGCCCAAATTTTGCCCAGGCCTATAAGCCAATTAAAACCTAAAACTAAACTAAACCTAAATAACCACTAGCCCGTTACAAACCCAATTAACCACTAGCCCAAAACCTAGCCCACAACAAATCAGAAAAAACAAGCAAGAAGGAAAACCCTAGCCCTCTAAGTGCTTCAGCCGTTGCTCATGTCGTGCACCATTCCACTACGCACGTCTGCCCCACTGCCACCACGTACCCCGTCCAAGCTACGTCCGCCATACCTGCAAATGTGCACAAAAATAGTTGTAAAATGGCTATATAAAGCCACGAAGAATGTAATGTTTTTTTTTACAAACTCAATACAAAAAAAAAAACACACACACACACGAATAGCAAACTTCAAAGGAAGATTGGAGAGAAAAAATAGCGTTAAAAGTACCAAGGTCTTTTTTTATTTCCTTTATTTTTCTTTTTTTTCGAATTTATTTTACATACAAATATGTATCAAAAAAGATATTAGAAAAGAGGAAGGACTTACCTATTTTGGGTCATCTGGAAAAAGGGGCGTTTTTGGGCTCCGACAGCCGTGTACGGCAGTCACCGGCAGCGGAGCCCATGGCGGTGGTCTGGCGCCGGTGCCATGGCCGAACATTTGGAGGGGAGGAGAGAGTTCAGAGGTTTTTGAAGTTTTTTTTTTTAAAAAAAAACAAAGATAAAATGTTTTTTTTTTTTGCAAAAATGTGACTTAAATAGAGGACCAAAACGACGTCGTTTTGGCCTGGGTCCTAAAACCCCAAAACGGCGTCGTTTTGCCCTGACCCGATCTGACCCGACCCGTCTGGCCTAGGATCCTCGTGTTTTTAAGTGGAAGGGTTATTTGCACTTTTGGCCCCGTGATATTGACTTGATTTCGATTTGGTCCTTTTTAAAGCTATGCGTTTTGGAGGGGGAATATTTTCCAGTTCGGTCCCTCCATGTTGAGTGCACGTTTCAATTCGGTCATTTTCTCTTTTATTTGTTTTTGATTTTGCCCCAAAACTCTTGTTTTCAATTCAATTTAGTTTTTTTTATTACCTTGCTATTTTATTATTAAATGGATTAATTTAACATTATTATCATTATTTTAATATTATTACTATTGTTATTTAAATAATGTTATTATTATATATTATATATTATTACTTATTATTATTTTTATTATTAGTAACATGTTATTATTATTATTATTATTACATTTATTATATTATATTTATTTTATTACTGTTATTATTATTTTATATATATTTATTACCAATTTTTATTTATTATCATTAGAAACATATTGTTATTTTTATTTTATTATTATTATTCTTATTATTATCATGATACTATATTAACTAGTTTTGTACTATTATTATTATTATTATTATTATTATTATATTTTCATTCTATTTATTTATTTACCTAAAAATCTTATATACCTTTATTTTATTTTATCATTAATTTATATCGTCTTATATAATTTTCCCCCTCTTTATATTATTATTAATATTATTGTTTTTAAGTTTTTTACCATGCTCATTTATTTCTTTGTTTAATATTAGTCCTTTTCCGTTTCAATTTTTATTTTTTCCTTGCTTATTATTTTTTTATTTCTATTTTTGGCTGATTTATTTTATTTTATATTATTTTTCTTTTTTGTATTGTTGTTTACATTAACGCGTTTATTATTCTATTATGCATGTAAATACATTAACTTATTTTCCATTCTACCACGAAAATCATATCATTTTACCCGATACATTTAAAATTATGTTTTTTCAAAATAAGCATTATTTCCTATTTCGAGATTCGAAAAGTCGTACCCTAACTTACGGGGTTTCGATTTTCTAGTTAAATTCGAATAAACGAATCTTTTTTTTAAATGTGAATGTTAGATAATCTCGAAAATTAAAAAGAACTTATATTCTAACTCACGGAATATGATTTCTTTCTAAAAACCGGGATAATTGAATGTCTTCTTCAAAGAATGAAAACTTTTCGGTGTTATTTCTTGTTTTCGGGAATTTAAGGCATCGTGTCCTAACTTACGGGACGTGATCTATTCCCTCTATTAGTGCGAAATACATTATCTCCTAAAAAATTTTCGATTAAATAATATTTTAACAAAGGATCGTGTTTTTAAAATTTCGTTAAATTTTTAATTTTCGACACTAAGACACTAATTAATCAATTAGGTACCAATTTTGGGAGTTATGAGGGTGCTAATCCTTTCTCGTGCGTAACCGACTCCCGAACCAATTTTTCTAAATTTCGTAGACCAAAATCGTTTTTAATAAATCAAATCGTTTATTAAAAATAACCACTTTTCGAGGTGACCCGATCCCACCTCATCAAAAAGGATTGATGGCGACTCCAATTTTTGTTTTAAAAAGTCGATTCCTCTTTTTCAAAAAAATGGTTCCGACAGAAACAAATAACATAGTTTAACTGGAAAAAGAAAATTGAGAAAATTGCTAAACACGTAGTCACGTCGCGACGTTGGGACTAGTTGCTCCTTCTCGTCGTGACGTCGATAGCTCGTCGCGATGTCGTAACCTGATCGTGCCCAATTTAATCGAGATGTGAAGCATTCTCCACATTGATTAAATAAATTATTGAAAATAAAAAAAATAAAAAATGGTTCAATTAGGTTGAGTAAATTATTGGCAAACCATAGGTCAACTAGTGGTTGAAGTGATTTTATCTAGACTCAAGATTAGAATTCGATCCATAGGATTACTTGTGTGATAATATAGCGTGTGAGTGTGTAAGTTTCAATTTATACTCTATAAAAAATAGTAAAAAAACAACTGTCGTCTAAAGAAGGCCAAGGCCAATGTTTTTATGTATAGTTTAGGAGTAATGGTTTTCTTTTGCGATTTATAAAAAAAATCATTTTAATCATTTAGTTTTTCACTTATTTTAGTTATTAAATTTATATTTTTTTTATCAAATTGTTTCAAAATAAATGAAAAATTATATTTGTTAATTATGCTGACATGATATATACACATGAATTGTCACTTGAATGATATTTTAGTTTTTAATTAATTTTTAAAAATTTAAAAATTAAATTTTTTATATTTTTATAATTTTTTAATAATTTTAATAATTTTTAAATTTTAAATAATAGTTTTGATATATTTTTAATTTTTAAAAATTAATTAAAAGATGACATATTATTTACATGGTAATTAATGTGTATGCCACATCAATAAAATTAAAAAAGGTTAGTTTTTTTTATCTATTTGAAATAATTTAATAAAAACATAAATTTAAAGATTAAAAAACGAAAAATTAAATGAAATTACCGAAATGATTTTTTTTAATTTGAAAGAGTAAATAAATTATCATGCATATATTAGTTTATAGATTAAAAAAATTGGAAGTGAAGAGAGAAAACAAAAACACCGATTCTCGTGTTTAGTTTTATACGTAGTAGTATACTTTAGATCCATTGAAACCATAAAAAGAGTAAAAATATGAAAGTACTAAATGGGACCTATTGAAGCTGATATCCCAGAAACCCAGCGAAGCATTAAATTAAACACTCCTCAAGCTTCATCAATGGCTGACCAAAGCATCCCCAGCGACGACCAACTGCCCCAAAAATATACCCCAAATTTCACTTATTTCCAAGGCTTTTGGTGCCCATCCCAGCTTGTTCCCAACATAACAGCCTTCCAAAACCACTTCCAAGCCCTCGACGACGACATCGTTCTAGCCAGCAAGCCTAAAACCGGCACCACCTGGTTGAAAGCACTGGCTTTCTCCATCCTCAACCGCCACCGTTTCCCACTTTCCAACTCCCCCTTGGCTTCTCCAAACCCTCACGATCTCGTCCCTTACTTCGACATGACACTATATAACAACGGCTGCCACCCTGATTTTGCCGACGTTTCATCACCCAGGCTGTTCGCCACACACCTTCCTTACCATGCATTGGCGGAATCCATCAAAAACCCCAAAGCCCGTATCGTTTACGTTACTCGGAACCCACTGGACGTCATCGTTTCGATGTGGCACTTCGCGACGAGCAGACCCGAACGAGCCCATTGGCCTATCGATGAATGTTTCGAGCAGTTTTGCATAGGCGATAGGGTTGGCACCTTTCTGGGCCCATGTTCTTGATTACCGGAAACAATCAACGGCGAACCCGAACAAGGTCTTGTTCCTCAAATACGAAGAAATGAAAGGAAACCCAGTGGGTCAAATAAAAAAGGTGGCGGAGTTCATGGGATGTCCGTTCTCAGAGGAGGAAGAGAAAGCGGGTGCCATTGATGAAATAGCCGAGTTCTGCAGCTTGAGCAACCTCAAGAACCTGGAATTGAACAAAAGCGGCAGCCTCAAAACCATGAAACGACAAACCAACTCTTTCTTAAGGAAAGGTGAGGCGGGTGATTACGTTATAATTTTCTGAGCCTATCGGCGGTGGAATGTTACAGTAAGATCGTGCATGGAAAACTCAGTGGTTCTGGTTTGACCTTCAAAATGTGTTGCTAAGATCACAAAATTATGTTTATTTATTGTTAACATAATATTCTAATAAGTACATTAAAATAAGGATGTGGTAAATGGACCAATGCTCCCATTTCCTTCGTTTGCATTATGTTTCCATCTTCTTCTTCTCATTATAAACAGGTGATTGCACCACCGGATCTTTAAAACAACGTCCCGGAATAGCATCCCGAGGAACACCATTGTAATTCAAAAATTGCTTTTAAAAAGTTTTTTTTAATGATTTTTAGAAAATAGGCTTTTAAAAATGTGGTAAAATAATGTTGTAAAAAAATTGTGATTTGTTTGTGGTTGAAGGCTACAATGTCTTCTTCTAGCATGATAATAAAAAGTTAAAAATTAATTAAATCATTTTTATAAATATTATAAATGGACGTAACTCTAAAAATTCCTAAATTTATTCTTTGTAATTCTTGGAACTCTAATAACCCCTACAATTTATAAAGTAGCTTAATTATCTTTATTATATATTTGTACATAATGATTGATGAATTACAAATAGATTGCATGTAAAAGCTTATTGAATCTAAAAAAAAATTATCCTTTCACTTTTGTGCTTATTCTTACTATAATTCTCTTAGTTTATAATATGTTATCAGCATAATCTTACTTAGAAGTAAAATTCTTATCTATTAAAGATCAGAATTATCATCCATAATTTTTCATTCGAAGCTTTAGACACAAGATGCAAAAAGTTTTGCAGGGAGTTTTTATTTAACATTTTATATTGGATTTTTTTTAAAATTTATGAATAATTATGATGATTTTGTTTAATTTAATTTATTTCTATATTTTAAGGATGGTAAAAGATTTAATCTTAATATAAATTTTGATCAAAAGTAATTTTATGTCAAATTTTATGGATTGCTTGTCGTGCTATTGAAACTTTAGTAGAAGATAGGAAATTTAGGGAAATTTACATATCACATCACATGCTTATATGTTTATCGCATCACATGCTTATATGTACCTAGATTTTTGTTCATAAAAAAACTGCATTTTTTAATATATTTTTTTTGATAATTGCTTGGTGATTATGTTTGAATGATGATATATTAATTTTAATATTATAAATTGATAGATTTGTAAATAAGGATCCATAATTTTATCTATAATTTTTATTAATCAAGGCCTAAAGTTTAGTGTTCTTGACTTTGCATTGGTTCTTAGTCATCATTAAACTAATTGTTTTATGTGTTTATTTGATGGTTTCAAGTTGAATATATGTATTCTAAACTCTAGACAACATATGTTTTTGGATTTTGATATCATTATAATTTTGATACAATGTTCTTGACGTTGGGGGTGTATCAATAAGTTATTTTGAAAATTTTCTATTGATGAATTTTGATTGGATTCAAAGTATACTATTGGAGCTTTATTTGCTTACTTCTTGAAAAAATTATCAAGACTCAATGTTAAACTACAAAGTTATCAACTTATTCGATCTCTATTTTTACATTTTTTTTGTCAACAATAGTATGTTTAAATATTAAATTGGCCTCATATATGATTTCAATGTTTGAGATGGTATTCCTTTTTAAGTTTTGATTCCATGGATTACTTATTATTTTAAGCATATTATTTGTTCATGAAAATGAATATCGATTGACTTATTTATGTCACTATAATAGGTTCTATAATTAAATAATATATTTGACTAAAACATATTTAGTAGGCAAATTTGTTTTGATAAACCAATAAATTTATGATTGTTCATATTTGATTTAGTTCAAATATAGATTATGTTCCCCTAATGTTTCTTCTTTATTTGGTTATACAATTTGAAAATTTTCAATACTAATACATGCGTAGTTCTAAAGAAAATTTTGAGTTATGTTTAAATTGATTTTTGGGTTGAATCTAATTTAAAATTTCAAGTTTAATCACTGTCATTCTTAATTCGTGAATTACTTTGGTTGGAGACATTTTCATAAATTTAAAAATGAAAATTATTATATTAATTTGGTCATTGATATTTCTATGGACCTTGTTTGTATTAATTGATTGTTGTTTGATAAGAAGCATAAAAAACTCTTGTGGTTTAATTTTGTAAATGACTTATATTTTTCCTACTATACAACCCTAAGAAACTTGTTACTTTTGTAGAGTTGTTAAAGGTAGTTCAAATGCTTTATATTATTCTATTTTTTAATAATTTAGAGACATGATATGATCAATTATAAATGAAAAGGTTTTAGTGACCATGAAATATATTATTTTGAAGTAAATTTTATGCATGTCTACAATTGTTTATGAAAATTTTTTATGTTTTATTGAGTCTTAATTGTATTTAATTTAATTTATACTTATATAATTTGACACTTTAATTATTTATATTCATAGATAATTTTTTATGTTGTTGTATTTTAAATTATTACGTAAAAAGACAAAAAAAAAACTCAAAATTCGATTTGAATTGCATTGTTATATTTTTATCGAATTTGATTGCAATTTTGATTTGGAAAATAGTTAAAATATAAGTTAAAATATGATGTCAGTATCTATATTTTAGTATAATTTGAGATATAGTGTATGTAGTTTAAAATTCAGTATATATATTTTATATTGATATTATTAATATTTTCATTAAAATTTGTTAATGTAGAATGTTGATTAAGTTGATTTTATATGATACATATGATTAAGTTGAAAATATATATTAATTACAAGTTTCTTTATATTATTAGATGTTTTGAATGTATTGAAGATTGAATTATGACATAATTTATGATTACAATTTTGATGTAATAGTTTTCCTGACATTAGAGAAATAATAATTTGTAATGAGTTAGTGGGATAATAATTTAAACCAAAAGTTCAGCAAATATAACTTATTACAAGTTAACTGTCAGATGTATTTATAAACTTAATTAGAATAATCAAGTTCATATTTTTAATTTGAATCAAAGTCCCAATAGGGCAATCAGTTAGAATAAATGATAGATTGATCGGTTCCAAAGATGAAAATTCTTCTAGATAGTTATATAGTAGAGGCAGGTGCTCTAGAATAGACCCAAAACATAGCTAATAAGTAAAACTCTAGAAGAGATTCAGGTATCTAAAACTGAATTTTAAAATAATGAAAATAAAAGATCTTGATAAGTTATGTCAATTCGAGAAAATATGGAACTGAAAATAAAAGTGGTCGACAATGATTTTGCATGCAATATTATTATTGAAATAATGAAATAAAAGGAAAATCTTGAATAAATCTATTGAGAATATATATATATATATGGAATAAATTGATCAAAATAAAAAGACACAACTCAATTATAATTAAATTCGTGAAATTTTTGGACCAGAAGTCTGAATATCTAAATGTATAAAACCAATGAGGATTTTGCAAAAGTGGAATAAAAATATGAAGTTTTTCGCTAAGCCCTGACATTAATTATGAAAAGATATAATATTCTTTTGTGGTGGAAACGATAACCTTTAGATATATTATTAAACTGGCAATTCCTAAAAAATTTAATTTGCACCTAATGATTGTTGTTACATCCTTTTATGAATCACTATATAGTAAAGTTTATATTAAAATTGTTGAAGGATTTCGAATGTTAGAAGCATATTGAAATTCTCGAGAAATTGTTTATTTATATGAATTGAAATAATTTAAACATATGTGGTAAATTTGACTTAGTGAATAATAGTTGAAGGAGGTTTACAAAATAATCCAAAATACTTATTTGTGTTTTATAGAAGAATCATAATTAAATTTTGCTATAATTACTGTTAAATCTCCTAAAGAGATCAAAATATATTTCTCCCAAATTTTCTCTTACTCATGACTTTAAAAAAAAAGGGTAATATAAATGCTTAGCAAATACATTCAAATAGTCATTTGAAAAACTAATATTCAAGATTGAATACGTAGAATATGAGAAAGTATGTGATGTTCTCACGAGAGGGAGTAAATACGAATTGCACTCTTTTTCTCTTAACCGAGGTTTTGTCCCATTGAGTTTTGCTGGTAAGATTTTTAATGAGGCAACATGTTATGCGTATTAGAGATATGTGTACTCTTTTTTCTTAACTAGGAATTTTTTTCCACGGTGTTTTTATCTTAGTAAAGGTTTTAACGAGGCACATTATCTACCAATGAATATCCTAGGGGGAGTGTTATGAATATCTTATGAAGTGGATGTCCATCAAGATCAAGATAAATTGTTATCTACTTTAAATTCTAATAGTCATTAGATTAGAATTAGATCTCAACTTCATTTATACATTTTATGGCTATAAATATAGACTTTGGACAAACAATGTAAAAATTCTTATTGATCAATAAAATACACTCTCTCTTTTGCTCTTCTATTTTCTTTGTTCTTCTCTCTATCTCTCTATTTTATAACAAGATTTAGTTTATGTAGTTAAAAAGCTAAAAAAATTAAGTATATATTTTTTATATTGATATTATTAATATTTTCATTAAAATTTGTTGACTTAACATGTCCATTAAGTTATATTTATATGATACATATGATTGAAATAAACATATCAAATTGATAAATTTTGATAAAAATATTAAAAATATTAATGATTAACTTGAAATTTTTAAATAACAAATAATTTAACGTTTCAAATATTGTATCTAAATCTCAAATTTTACCAAAATAATGAATTAAATTAACATCATCAAGTAAATTTCAGTTTACATCAATTCATTCAAATTGCAGCAATTTATTCAACGATAATTCATTAAGGTTTAAAACAAAAACTTAACTATAAAGTTGAATTTTCGTTGATGAAAATAAAATATATTTTCTAATCAAGCATTTATTTTAAAATAAAAGATATCAACTACCTTAATTTCGAAAAACAAAGTTAATTGTAAATTTGCCAAGTATCATGGTCTCTTGTGAGAAGTAAATAATTATCTTACGTTGTCAACTTTTGTGAGTGGGCGGATGGGTGGCAATTATTACGTACGTCTCATTCTAAACGTCCCATTTAACATTACCACCAACCGTACCTGTCTGCTTCCCACTGTTAAGGGTAGAAATTACAACGAAAAGAGCTTGCATTTTCTTTAGAAATTATTGTGTAGGAGGATTCGAAAATCAAGGGGCAAAAGCAAGATAGCAAACTTCATTCACTTCCATCTACCTTCGCTCAAAACTCTTTTCTCAACCTTTCTCTACTCTTATTTCTTGCAAGATGGCAACCAAGTTTTTTCTTGATGCCTTGTCCGCTACAAAAGAAGTTTTTGTCTCCAAGCTCGTTGACTTTTCCCTTGAGAAGCTGGCCTCATCCGACCTCCTGCAATTCGCTACTCAAAAATGGTTCTTGAGGAGATCCAGAACTTGGAGAAGGAACTGAAGCAGATCCGTAGGTTGCTTGATGATGCTGAAGAGAGACAGATGAAAGAGCAGCTGGTGAAAGACTGGTTGATCGACCTCCAAAACTTGGCATTCGATGTGGAGGATGTTTTGGACGAGTTTGCAATCGAAATTGGCAGGCGCAATCTGATGATGGAACGTCGAGGCAGCTCAAGTAAGAGCTCCAGACTCAATATTCCTCATTCATTCAATGATGTTCTGTTTAACAGAGATATAATGTCCAAGATAAGGGATCTTACTGCCAAATTGAAAGATTTGGAACCTCAAAGAAACAAGTTAGAGTTACGAATGACTGATTGCGAAAGACCCACAAGACTAGAACAAAGACTGCAGCTTGCTTCTTTGGAGATTGAAAATCATGTGTATGGTAGAGACAAAGACAAACAAACAATTCTTGATTTGCTCTTGAAGAGTAACGACGAAAGAAATTTTGTGATTCCCATCGTTGGGATGGGTGGGATTGGTAAGACAACCCTTGCCCAGCTTGTTTACAATGATGCTTCCATTCCAAATCATTTTCACCTCAAAGCATGGGCTTGTGTTTCTGATTATTTTGATGTTTTGAGAATAACGAAAGAAATCTTGCAATCAATCACTTCCGTGTCATGCAATGATAATGATCTGAATATAGTTCAAGAAAAGTTACAGAAGGAGTTGTCCGGGAAAAAATTCTTAATTGTTTTAGATGATGTCTGGAATGAGAATTATCATGACTGGACTATCTTACAATCTCCTTTCAAAACGAGGACTCAAGGAAGCAAAATTATTGTGACAACAAGAAACCACGGTGTTTCATCAACAATGGGTGCCTTGCATGCTCATTCCTTAGAGCTTTTGTCAACTGATGATTGTTTGTATTTGCTCAACATGCATTGGGAGCAAGGGACTTTGAAGGACATCCAAGCCTAAAGGAAGTTGCTGAGAAGATAGTGAGAAAATGCAACGGTTTGCCTTTAGCTGCTAAAACCCTCGGTGGCTTATTGCGCACTAATGTAAACCTTCATGCTTGGAAAGATATATTAGAGAGCGAGATATGGAAGCTATCTAAAGATCAGTCAAGTATAATCCCTTCAGGTAAGCTACCATCATCTTCCTCTACATTTGAAGCGATGCTTTATGTATTGTGCCATTATTCCCAAGGACTATGAGTTTGAGAAGGAAGAAATAATCTTGTTATGGAGGGCACAAGGGTTTTGTTGCGCGGAAGCGTGTGAAAGAGTAAAATTATTGTACTGAAAAATCACACTAAGTTCAATTCTCAAGAAAGAGAGGTAGATCACGAAGATCACTTAAATACCAAGTCTTTCCTAGCCAGAATATCCCTCTATCGTAATTTAATAGCACAATAAATCATTACAATCACATTCACAAAATATGCAAAACAAATAATAAAGAACACCAGAATTTTAACGAGGTTCAGCAAATTTTGCCTACGTCCTCGGGCACTACCAAATATATTTCACTCTAAAAATTACAAGTGAAATTTACAAATAGAGAGAGAGAATAATGCCTTAAGTAGAGAATGGCAATTATGGGATGAAGAAAGTAAGCAATGGTTAGGCCTATTTATAGTTGAGGTTCAATGATCAACTTGCAATGTCCCTATACAATTAGGGACCAAAATTGCAATTATCCCATGCCAACTTTTAACCCAACTTGCCAACCAATATTACTTTCTACTTTTGGTGCCCACCCCATTTGACTTTTCAAACAATGGTGGGTTCCAATAATCTCCACCTTGAAGATTTGATTACGATAATCTTATCTTCACACAATTCTTTCTGCTTTTGACAACAATACTTGATAGTGCCTTCTTCAACTGTTAAACTTGCAGGATATTAATCAAGTTCAAACAATGTTCGAACTTGGTTGCTGTTACCACCTTGGTCATCATATCTACGGGATTATCTGCAGTCTTGATCTTCTAAAGACAAATTTTCCCCTCTTCAATAATTTCCCGCACAAAATGGAATCGTACGTCGATATGTTTTGTACGTGCATGATAGACTTGATTCTTTGCTAAATGAATAGCACTTTGACTATCACAATACACATTAATATGCTCCTGAACCAACCCCAAGGTTTTAGCCATACCTTGTAACCAAATAGCCTCCTTTACAGCCTCTGTTATAGCCATGTACTCGGCTTCTGTGGTTGACAATGCAACTGTAGACTATAGTGTAGACTTCCAACTTATTGGTCCTCCAGCAAGTGTAAACACATAACTGGTGGTTGATCTTCGCTTGTCCAAATCACCGGCATAGTCAGAATCAACGTACCCAATAACACATTTACCAAGTGTATTATCCTGCTTGAACAGTAATCCAACATCCACGGTCTTCTGAATATACCGTAGAATCCATTTCACAGCTTGCCAATGTCTTTTTCCAGGATTATGCATATACCTGCTCACTGCCTGTGAAATGTTGGGTATTGTACACACCATTGCATACATCAAGCTACCCACTGCATTAGAATATGGAACTTGCAACATGTATTCTCGTTCCGTATTCGTCGAAGGAGATAGTTGTGCAGAAAGCTTGAAATGAGAAGCCAACGGGGTACTTACAGGTTTTGTCTGCTCGTTCATGCCAAACTGCTGTAGTACCTTTTTCAAATACTGCTTCTGAGACAAGCTAACTCTATCATGAGCTCTATCTCTCCATATTTCCATGCCGAGAATCTTTTTAGCTTCTCCTAGATCTTTCATCTCAAACTCGAGACTGAGTTGAGTCTTCAATCTTTCAATCTCAACTTTGCTCTTAGATGCTATTAGCATATCATCAACATATAAGAGCAAGTATATGAAAGTTCCTTCTTGTAGCTTCTGAAAATACACGCAATGATCAAATTTACTTCTTGTGTACCTTTGCCCTTTCATGAACTGATCAAATCGCTTGTACCACTGCCTCGGAGATTGCTTCAATCCATAAAGCGACTTTGTCAGTTTGCAAACCCAATTTTCTTTTCCAGCAACCTTGAATCCATCTGGCTGAGTCATATAGATTTCCTCTTCCAAATCACCGTGTAAAAACACGGTCTTCACATCAAGCTGAACTAGTTCAAGATCATATTGCGCAACCAAGGCTAGCAAAATCTGAATAGACGAATGCTTCACAACTGGAGAAAACACTTCATTGTAGTCTATTCCTTCTTTCTGAGCGTAACCCTTTGCTACTAATCTAGCCTTGTATCGAATTTCATTTTTATCAGAAAATCCTTCCTTCTTTGCATATACCCATTTGCATCCAATTTCCTTCTTTCCCTTGGGTAGTTTCACCAACTCCCAGGTCTTATTTTTATGAAGAGACTGCATTTCTTCATTCATTGCTTGCTTCCACTTTACACCATCAGGGTTACTTATTACTTCTGTGTAAGTAGAAGGAACATCATCATCTGTAATTGGAAGTGCATAGGCCACTATATCATCAAAGCGAGCAGGCTTACGAATCTCTCTTCTTGGCCTTCTATATACAATTGAATCTTGTTGCTGTAGAGGTTCTTGGGTAGGAACCTCTTCATCATTTGTCCCTTCAATATTAGTTGGATCATCGTTAACCTTTTCAAGCTCCACCTGCTGCAAAGTACTACTAGTTTTGTCATCCTTTTGTGAATCCCTGTACTTCAACATGGTTGATTCATCAAAAGTCACATCTCTACTGAAAACAATCTTCCTTGTATCAGGACACCAGAGACGATATCCCTTTACTCCATCAGTTATACCCAAGAATAATGCTTTCTTTGCTCTTGGGTCTAACTTAGATTCTTTTACATGATAATATGCAGTGGAACCAAATACATGCAAAGAATCATAATCAGTAGCAGATTTACCAGTACACATCTCCATAGGAGTTTTTCCATTTATTGCAGCTGATGGCAAACGGTTAATTAGATGGCACGCATATGTAACTGCCTCAGCCCAAAATTCTTTGCCCAATCCAGCATTGGACAACATGCATCGAACTTTCTCCAGTATAGTTCGATTCATTCGTTCTGCCACCCCATTTTGCTGTGGTGTATCCTGAACAGCGAAGTGTCGCACAATGCCCTCATCTTGGCATACTTGTAGAAATGGATCGTTTTTGTACTCAGTACCATTATCTGATCGAAGTCGTTTGACCTTTCGACTAGTCTGAGTCTCCACCATCTTCTTCTATTTCAGAAATGCATCCAAAACTTCACTTTTTCTTTTCATTAGATACACCCATACTTTTCTTGAATAATCATCAACAAAAGTAACAAAATAGTGCATACCTCCCAAAGAAGCTACTTTGGTAGGTCCCCACACATCACTGTGAACGTAGTCTAGAATTCCTTTCGTATTGTGAATTGCTGGACCAAATTTTACCCTCTTCTGCTTGCCCAGAACACAATGTTCACAAAATTCCATTTTGTAAGAATTTGCACCTTTCAATAAGCCTTGCTTCACCAATGTCTGCAAAGCTTTTTCACCAGCATGTCCCAATCGCATATGCCATAATCTGGTAGCCTCTGAATCTACATCTTTTGTAGAAACTATTGATGTTGATCCAATAACTGTACTTCCATTTAAAAAATACAAGTTATTTCTTCTTGTGCCTTTCATCACCGTCAGTTGCCCAGCTACTACTTTTAGTAATCAATCTTTCAAAGTGATTGTGAGCCCTTTAGATTCTAGGGCCCCTAATGAGATGAGATTTTTCTTCAGGCTAGGTATGTAGCGAACATCTGTCAAGACTTGGATTGAGCCGTCGTGATTCTTCAATTGGACTGTACCCACTCCCATTGTCTTACAAGCACTATCATTGCCCATAAGAACAATTCCACCTTCTAGCTCTTTAAGACTAGAAAACCAGTCCTTATTAGGACACATATGGTAAGTACATCCTGAATCCAAAATCCACTCATCCGTTTGACATGCCATTGCCATGCCAACCAAGCTAAAGTCTGACTCCTCATCATGCTCCGCTACACATGCATTAGAAATAGCCTTACCCTTTTGTAGCTTAGGACAATTCTTTTTCCAATGCCCTTTTTCACGGCAAAAGGCACATTCATCTTTGGCGGGTCTCCCTTTGGACTTTCTCCTTCTATGAGATTTGCTGCTGTGTGAACGACCTCTTACTGTTAAGACTTCTGCGATTGTATCTCTGTGATCTCTTTTATCTTTCTTTCGAGTCTCAGATCTATACAACGTACTACAGACTGCATCAAATGTGATCGTGTCCTTCCCATGAAGCAATGTGGTGGTAAGATGATCATATTCATCAGGAAGGGAATTCAACAACAATAATGCCTTGTCTTCATCTTCAAATTTCTCATCCAAATTTAGCAAGTCTGCTAAAATTTTATTGAATGAGTTCACATGGTCATTCATCGACATACCGGGTGCATACGTGAATCGATAAAGTTTTTTTTTCATATAAAGCCTATTTTCAAGACTTTTCGTTAGAAACTTTTCTTCCAGTGTATCCCATAACTTCTTCGCTGATGTCTCCCTCATGATAGAGTACTTCTGCTCTTTGGCCAAACATAGGCGGATTGTACCACACGCCTGTCTATTGATCTTGGCCCACTCCTTGTCATCCATCTTGTCAGGTTTTTCTTCAAGGGCTATATCTAGCTCTTGCTGACATAAGACATCCAGGATCTCACATTGCCACATACCAAAATTATTGGTACCGTCAAATTTCTCTACTTTAAATTTTGCATTTGTCACAGTAGTCCTTGCTGATGACAATGCTGCTGCCATTTTTCTCCTCAATCCCAACTACTGTATACGTGAACAGTATCCTATACGTGAATAGTGCTGTATACGTAAATAGTACCATATACGTAAATAGTGCCGTATACGTGAATAGTACCATAAACGGTCGTATTCCCCAAGTACGAACCTGGCTCTGGTACCAATTGTTGCGCGGAAGCGTGTGAAAGAGTAAAATTATTGTACTGAAAAATCACACTAAGTTCAATTCCCAGGAAAGAGAGGTAGATCACGAAGATCACTTAAATACCAAGTCTTTCCTAGCCAGAATATCCCTCTATCGTAATTTAATAGCACAATAAATCACTACAATCGCATTCACAAAATATGCAAAACAAATAATAAAGAACACCAAAATTTTAACGAGGTTCAGCAAATTTTGCCTGCGTCCTCGGGCACTACCAAATATATTTCACTCCAAAAATTACAAGTGAAATTTACAAATAGAGAGAGAGAATAATGCCTTAAGTAGAGAATGGAAATTATGGGATGAAGAAAGTAAGCAATGGTTAGGCCTATTTATAGTTGAGGTTCACGGATCAACTTGCAATGTCCCTATACAATTAGGGACCAAAATTGCAATTATCCCATGCCAACTTTTAACTCAACTTGCCAACCAATATTACTTTCTACTTTCGGTGCCCACCCCATTTGACTTTTCAAACAATGGTGGGTTCCAATAGGTTTCTACAAGAAGCACGAGATAAACAGTGCATCCATGATTTGGGTCACAAGTATTTCAACGATCTAGTGTCAAGGTCCCTTTTGCAAGTGTGCGTCAACAATAATTCTCGATTTTTTATGCATGATCTCATTAATGATTTGGCTCAATCGGTTGCCAGAGAAGTTTGCTTTAAAATAGAGGATAGTCAACGAATTTCAAAGCATGCTCGCCATTGGTCTTACATTGCTGAGAACTTTGATGGCATCAAAAAATTTGAAGGCATTTATGAAGCGCAACATTTACGAACCTTTCTTCCATTAAGGTTGTCTTCGGTGTTTCGAACTCGTAACTTTCTAACGAATCATGTCCTAACGAATTTGTTGCCAAACTTGCGATGCTTAAGGGCACTTTCTTTGGAAGGGTACCAAATCACCATCTTACCAGAGTTTGTGGGAGATTTGAAACTCTTAAGGTACCTAAACTTTTCTCACAATGAAGTTATAAAATGCTTGCCTGAATCACTTAGTACCCTTTACAATTGAGAAACCTTTTTATTAAAGGGGTGTGATAACCTTGAGAAGTTACCGTCAGAGATGGAAAAGTTGGTCAACCTATGCTATCTTGATATCACTGGTGCAGATAAATTAGAAAGCATGGCAAGCAATGTTAGCAAGCTAACTAATCTTCAAAAACTTTCCATTTTTGTTTTAGGTAAAGAGAAGGGACATAAAATAAGGGAGCTAATGAAGTTGTCAAATCTCAGGGGTGAACTTTGTATTTCAGGATTACAGAATATAGCTGAGTCTCGAGATGCATGGATGGCTAGATTATCTGATAAGTCGAGAATTGGGAATTTAAAATTGCAGTGGAGCAAAGACTTTGTGAATAGAAGAGAAGAAGTCGAGAAAAAGGTGTTGGATGGACTTCAACCTTCTAAGAAGCTCATGGAGCTCAGCATTAAGTTCTATTGTGGTGAAATGTTGGCAAATTGGGTGGGAGATTCATCCTTCAATTGTTTACAATCTTTATGCCTTGATGGTTGTATAAATTTATTGTCATTGCCATCAATTGGGAAATTGCCATTGTTGAAAAAGGTACGTATTAAAGTATTGCGCAGTGTAAGGACTGTGGGAGTTGAGTTCTTTGGAGAGAATATGACCAACACATTTTCTTCATTGGAGATTTTAGAGTTTGAGGACATGCTTAATTGGGAGAAGTGGAACTTGTGTGAAGTTGATGAGGAAGCTAGGAAATTCCCTAAACTTCGTGAACTCTTGATTCAAAAATGTCCCTTATTGTTAGGGAGTATGCCGGAAGACCTTCCTTCTTTGAAGAAACTTACTATTGGTCTCTGCTGGAAGTTGATAATTGCTGTTCAAAACTTTCCATTGCTTTCATAATTAGAAATTCGCGGTTGCCACGAGGTAATTTATAAAGGTTTTGCAGATTATAGCTCCATAAAAAGGATCTCGTTTGGAAGGATTTCCAAGTTTAGTTGTGCAGCAGAATGAGTGAGGTTAAGATCAATCAAAGTGGAATTGTTTGAGATTGTTGATTGTGAGGAATTGTGCTCTTCTCGAGAGAACAATTGGGGATTGCTAACTCAGTCTATGTCCCCCCAATATTTGAGAATTTCCAATTGTCCGCAGCTTGTATCCATAGGAACAGAAGAGGAAAGAGAAGAATTGATGCAATTGAAGATTCCTTCTAGCATTGTAAGAATGAGAATAAATAATTGTGAAAGGCTAGAAAAACTATCGACAACCTTGTACTCCCTCACATTACTTATGGAATTAAAGCTTCTCGGTTGCCCAAAATTAATTTCTGTTGTAAGGAGCAAATTGCCTTAGAATCTGAAAGTGCTAAGCATTAATAATTGTAACAATTTGCAATGTTTGTTGTTGGATGAAGGAGAGGACGTTGACTCCAACAATGCATGTGTTCTTGCAGGAGTTGCAAATTTACAGTTGTAAATCTCTGAAGAGAATAAATAGAAGTGAGTTGCCCTCCACACTGAAAACACTTAGAATAAAAAAGTGTCCAAAGCTAGAGTCCATATCCCAAGAAATTCAAGATAACTCTTCTCTTGAATCTATTGAAATCTATGGATGTGATATGCTTAAGGGTTTACCTCAAGGATTGAACAAGCTCAAGCATTGCAAGCGCATATGGATAAATAATTGTTCAAATTTGATTTCCTTAGGAGAGAGTGGTTTGCCCACCACAAACCTTGAAGTGCTCCGCCTTTACTCTTGTAGACGTCTCCAAGCTTTGCCTGGGAATATGCACAGTCTCAACGCTCTAAAAAAATTAGAAATAAGGGATTGTCCAAATGTGACATCCATTCTGGAAGAGGGAATTCCTACCCATCTCACTTCGCTTAGAATTGGTGGACCCAATATCTGGAAGGCAATACTTGAGAGGGATTTGCATACACTCACTTGTCTTAAATCTCTCGACATATTATCAAATGGGTGTCCAGATGCAGTATCATTTCCTCAAGAGGAGATAGGAGTCACACTGCCCTCCTCTCTCACCTATCTCTGCATCTCGGATTTCCCAAAACTGGAGAGCCTATCCTCCAATGGCTTTCACAACCTCACTTCTCTCCAGCGCTTGACTATCGCAAATTGCCCAAACCTCAAGACTCTTCCGGGAAACAACATGCTTTCTTCGCTTTTGGAGTTGAATATCGTGGGGTGTCCAATGATGGAAGAACGGTGCAAAAGGGATAAAGGACCTGAGTGGTCCAAAATTACGTACCCACATACCTTATGCTGCTATTAGGGGATAATAGTCTGTTGATGGTTCAGACACAAGTGAAACAATAATTGATGAATGAAATAGTGGATCATTATATCCCATAAAAATTTTATTTTATTTATGATCTTTTTTTACAATTATAGTCCTATTCTATAACTAGAAAAACAAAATATATGGTCCCTTGGCTGGGTCAGGAATATTATTATTTTAAAATACGAGTTATTTTAATATTCACTGAAAAATAGAATAATTAATTTTTGTAATGGTTTCTGCATAGCTAAGTCAAGTGAAGCACCAAAAAAACAACAAAATTTTTGTTTTACCCTATTATTTATTATTCATTCCAAGGTTCTAACCATTAATTCCTGCTCTTGGAAATACCGGCATATTGAATCTATGTATGGATTTTGCTTTTCTCTGGCCTGTAAATTGTAGGACTAAAAAGTTTATGAATGGAAGTGAGAATCAATATTATTGATGTTATTGTCTAGCCGGCAATGCCTTGCCGCTGTGTATGTGTTATACTTGGCACTGACGAAGGAATTGCATTGCTCCTCTGATACTGACCTACGCATGCATATCTTATATATTGCTATTTTGACATGTGAAAGTTGAGAGATTATGATGCAACTTTTATAACACACCTTCATATTTTGTTCTTGCAGTTGTTCTTCCGTCAAATATGACAAAACAGCCTTTCCAACCAAATGATGCAAAACTGATGAAGAACAAAAGATGATTGGTGTTAGTTTAGCCTGTCGCAGGTATATTATAATTTGGAAATGCACCTGAATTTATTTGTTATTAAGAGGAATTTGGCTAAAATCCGATGAAGAGGATGTCTGAGGCATATGAGAATTTGCAAATGCATCTGAATTTATTTGTAACCTTTAGAATTTGCTAATTAGGGAAACTTAGATAAGCTCTCTTATTCCTAATTTTCTAATTAGGAAAACTTAGATAAACTTCTTCGGTTTCACATCGTTTTGATTAGTTAACAATTAATGCCAGCCCTTTGACCAAAACAAGCAGGACTCCTTGGGGGAATGCAGACCTTTTCTCAAGCAAAAGAGTTGAGCTGATTCAACTCCTAATTTCGTAGGCTTTGATTGGATGAGCTTTACATGGGTACCTGTCCATTGTACCAAAAAATTGTCTTTCATACCATGCCTCTAATACTGTATAGCTATTTACACTTTGAATCTTTGTTTGCAGACACCTATGACAGTGACTACAAGACTCGTGTTTGTTAGTTTTGCATGATCGGATTAGTTACCAATTGCTGTAGCTTGTGGATCGTCGGCTTCAAAGTCTGTCTCTATTGTTGGAATTTCTCCTAACTTTCTCCATTATGTTTTGGAATAATCACTTCTTGATGATAGCTAAGGTAGAGTTATGTATTTATTGTGATCATGTAGTCACACTTTTATATTATAGTGAAATTTTTTAGTGGACTCTCAAGTCCCGTGATTTTTACCCTTTGATTTAAAGGGGTTTTTTCACGTAAAAATCTGGCGTGTCTCGTGTGATTGATGCTTTGTGATTATTCTTGGCTGCTTCTGTGTTTTTTTGGAGATTATTTTGAGCTATTTGCGCTATCGTAATTACCAAAAAAGAGTTGCAGTTATGCTTGCATCTCTTCAGTTGTGGAGCAGAGCATTCTATGAAAATAAATAAAGAGTAAAACATCATCAAATACGAGAAGATGCAAATCAAACTTCACATCAGAGATTGAAATCTCTTTGATTCACTGATCCATCTCCTACAATTATAAAATGAATCATTTTCTTAAATATAATTTAGCCATACTATAACATCTGTTTAAAATAAAGTATGGGTAGGTAACTAACATACAGGATAACCAGCAGACTGCAATTTGATAGAAACAGCCGAATGAAACCATGGAAGAAGCGAAGAACTACTCCTGAAGCTTGTTTGAAAGTTAATGGGTTAGTAAAGGAGACTGTTTTTGCCATATCCAAACCATCTATTTTTCTAAACTACAACTACGTTTGAATACTTGAGGTTGAGGCCATCTAGTCTGCTATCCTAACTCGACCTCGTAGATTGTGCTGGTAATTTGTTAAAAAAATGGAGGCTGCAGTCATCGAGCTCCAACTTTCATGTTATTCTCACTACCTTAAGATCATGCCTCAGAGAAGCCTAGAGAGGTAAAGAGGAAACACAACATCATACCAAGGCCAGTTATTCTAGTGATGAAACGATTACTTTCCAAGCAATACTGTTAGCAGTCTGATCTCAGGTTGGGCATTAAGGGTCAGAAAAGGGTGATCACTCGATTCTAAAAGCCAACACCATTTGATTAATGCGTCAATTTATTTCAACGGTTAGTTTGATTAATGACGAAAATCATTACCGAGAGGCTTAATTGATTATTTTAATTAAATGTAGGGGCTTAATTGGGTGCATGTTTAATACAGTGACGTCGCGTTCAACTCGTCAGGAGTCCATGCATGACGTTGTCAGGACGACAAGTTCTTCTTGTTAGGACATGGTGTGTCATGTTGTTGGGACATCAACTCTTCTTCATCACGACGTCAACTTTGTTTCTTCCGAAATACAATACAAAACACAATCCACGAAAGTAAAAGAAGGATTCCATGTTCTAACTTACATAAACCAACATGAAAGACTAAACCAGTTCAAAATCTCCAATTTTGTGCTTGGTTTCTGTAGTATATAATATATATAGATTTTGTATTATATATTATATAAAGTATTTTCAAATAAAATATATTTTCTACAATTGTCAAATTACAGTGGTCACTTTACTTTGGCAATTTCATATTTGACTATTTTACTCATTTCTTGATATTCAAAAAATTAATTTCACAATCATCAAATATATGAAACCATACATCATGTCTTTTTCGCCAAGTTGTTGTGAAGAGGCCTCAAATCTCTTGGTGAAATTAGACAACAAATTTTCTATTTGTCATAGCTTCTTTTCAAAGTCAATACATAACTTTTAAATTTTTTTATTCATAGTCAAATAACATTATTTTTCTCAACACACCTTATGTATACAAGGGTAACATATATAATCATATTAAAGGGCCATCAATTGTCCAGTCAAGTGACTATAAAATCACACATTTATCCACCCTTCACCATGGACATTATCAATTATTTCTTGGCTGTGATTAAAATCATGTTCATCATCTAAATGAGTCAAATAGCATTCATATTACTATTTTCATACTCACAAGATCTTTTTTCAATATTTACTACATCTCAAAGTTTTATAGAATCACAAGATTATAGATCATAACAAAGTCATATATAAAAAACCATATGCACCATCATAAATATGCACAATATGATCTCGGTTTCAAATATATGATTATCACTAGAAGATTTCATACCAAAATAGTAATCTTATTATATACGTCAATGCTTTCCACTATTCTATATTGACTAGAAAAATTAACCATACATATATGCATATGACTTATTTCATTTACAGTCAAAACCGCTAGTTACTAATATTATGATTTGAATAAACAAATAATTTCATATCTCAAGTTAAATATATATATAAAAAAACACTTTTTGTTCCAAAGAGTTTTATCACAAATTAGATGGAATGAGTTATATTTCAATTGTGCAACTTATTTTCTATTTATAAAGCATTAATAGGTGGCTAAGTGATTCTTTATAAAAATATTACTTTTTAAGTTGCACTTTTTTATTTCCAAAAATCATTCATCCAACATTTTAAAAATATTTGTTGGATCAAGTGACGCAACTTTTTTATTTGAAAAGGCTCACCGGAATGGCCATAATGCTTCTGTTGAATAGAAGTATTCTCAACTAATTTTTAAACAATGTCATCACTATTCAAAATGAGAGTAACTTTTCGATCCATTAATAGACCATTTCCCAAACGTGCGTTTTCATTCCATCTTCTTTCTTTTTTTCTTTCCTGCATGATATATATGAAATAATTTTATACCAATTATAATCACGCATCTCAAAAAGTCATGCATACAATGAACTAGCATTTGAGTTTCTTTTTGTTAAGAAATTGGTGCATGAGCCACTCACATCTCTTTCATAATGCAATTCAATAAACACATGACAATTGAAATCTAATTATGCAATAAGAGTAAAATAATAAATTTGATATACTTTTTCTTGCAAGAAAGATTTCTTCTAAATCAAAATTTGACAAGATCACTGACTTTCATGCAACCACATTTGTCGATTTTCATCATCATAGAACCATGCTTGTAGTGGCATGTGAATGCTGGTGAACAGACAAACCTTCTTTAATTACTCATAAATTGCGAAATAGAACCTTAAAATTTTTGGTGTGTGGGGATAAAAATAAACTTATGATAAATTAACGAAAGCTTCAAGGTGTGTATCAATGTCACTTTCTTTAAGATTCTATTCTTCCCCACCTATATTATGGTATGCAAAAGAGTTACTAGCAAATGAACCTTGAAGATACAACGAAGCCTAATGTTTGTCTACGCTTTGCACTGACGGAAACAGTCCATTGAGCATTGAGCGGAGCATAGCAAGGATATCAATTTCTCTAAAGAATATTTACAGTAATTCTTTATAGAATAATCAATGAATATAAAAAATGATGGGAGAATAGAAAGAAACTTGGTTTCTATGTTTTTGAGTATATCCTACAAATGAAATTCCTCTCCTATTTATAGGAGGTTTCATGTCTATTTATATGGATATAACTACCCAAATGGATAGTCATATCTTTATCCATAAACATAATTATTCATTAGGTATTTACTTGAATAATTATGACAATTTGTTTTTAATTAAGTGGTATAATATTCGGTGACAAGAGACATAATTGATCACTATGAATAGTGTCAACTCTTGCGTAATAACCAAGTGACATTATTTTTGGATCATTTGTATCTTTTCATTTGTAACTATTGTAACTAAGGTCACTAAACTATTATTAAGTTTATGTTTTGGTTACTTAATTTCAAAAAGTTACAAAATGGTCATTGAGCTATTTGAATGTTTCAATTTAAGTTATTGGATTGTTAAAATTACTATTGTATAACAGTTATCATTTGCACCACCAACACCAATCTATAAACTAAATCTGAAGTTTCTTCTTCAATATCTGACATTAACTATCAAATCGACATTAATTTATTTTTTATTCTGAAAATTCCAAAAAAAATAAAATAAAATATTCAAAAAGAATTTAAAAATTCATTTTTTTATAAAAATACATAAGTTTTTTAAAAAATTATTAAATAAATATATAGTGTTTATCCTCAACACTAACTCTAACTGTATCAACCAAAAAACCAACATCTATATACAAGAAATCAGACAAAATTTGGTTTCACCAAAAACTTACCTTAACTGTGGAAATAAAATCTTATTGTTCTTATTTAATTAAGTCCTGGGCTGATTAATAGATCCAAGAAAAAATACCTAAACTAAGGCCCTTAGTTGAATTGGATTAGCAAACCGCAAGGCCTAACTTATCAAGAGTAGGCGTGATTTAGAAATGGCAGTGAATATTAAGAAACGCCTAAACCTCTGTTTCCTCCATAACTGCTTGGAAAAGGAAAAACAAATATGAGAATTAATTGCTGTCTCAGAGACACTTATTTATAAATTATTATGTTTTGTTGAACTAATAAGAAATAAGTTGAAAGAGTGTAGTCGTGCGTTGGAGTCAAGAGGCTTGTGTAATACATACATTTGAGCCCCTTTTGTTTTTCGAATTTTTTTATTGATTTTTTTAGTCTTAACTGTAGGACCAAATTTATGCCCGGGACCAATAAGCAAAGCCCAGAACATCAACCATCCAATTAGCACCCACTAAACTGACCACTAACTCCTAAGCCACCCCACTAACTCCATCACCCTATTAAGCTACCCCACTAACTCCATTACCCTACTTGCCACCATAGAAGGAGGCAATCAGTTGTAAAATTTGGCTATAAAAGCCATTCAAAGCTATTGTAAAGAGGGATTGGTTTTTGGAGATTAATCAAAGATCAAAGCAAAAGAGGTTTTTTTTTGTCTATTCTCGTTTTAAGTTCTTTGTTTGTCTATTTTTTCATTTCAATTTTATTTTATTTTTTTATACTAAAGTAAAAATAAAGGGAAGAAGCTTACCCATTTTAATATCGAAAAAGGGTTTTTTTGAGGTTCGGCTGCCGTGTACGGTGGCGCTGATAGTGGCTCATGGGGGTCTGGTGACCGGAGCAAGGTCGGACTGATGGCCGGATTTAGATGGGAGGGGGAGAGTATTATTATTATTATTATTTTATTACTTTTACTATTATTTTATATATATTTATTACCATTATTTATTTATTATTCTTAGTAACATATTGTTATTTTTATTATTTTTATTTTTATTATTATAATGGCACTATATTAACTAGTTTTGTACTGTTATTACATTCATCACTTCTGTTATTACTACTGTTCTTAATTTTCTTTATGCTTGCTATATTTTAGGTATTAATATATGTTATTAGGGTTATTATATTGCTATTTTCATATTGCATGTTATCATTTTTTTTAGTTTCAGCCGCCTAAATTCATTTTATTCAAAGATTTATCCTCGATTGTTTTCAAAATAAAGGCAATGTTCGGTATTTAGGATCCACGGGAGGATTATGCCCTAACTTACTAGGTTCCAATTTTCCTCGTTGAATCTAAATAACCGAGTACCTTTCACAAATTTAATTGTATGAGGTTCGAATAAAAAACCTATTCTTAATAATTTGGGATGTTACACCCTAACTCACTGGGTGTGGCGTTGCGTTATATTGAGGATAATGATTTCCAAAATTAAGGCAATATTCGGTATTTGGGAGTTCTGAGAGATTGCGTTCTAACTTACTGAGCATCAATTTTCCACAAGGCTCGGATGACCGAATACCCTTCTCTTGAACCTCCTCACATGAATTGTAAAATCGAAGACCAACTTAATTCCGAAGGTCTGAAATGTTGGACCCTAACTTACTGGGTATGGCATTCTTTCCTTCGAAATGAGTAGGTCTTTACATTTTATTCGAATAATCCCAATTTTCTTTCAAATAAAAGGATCGTACTCTAAAATCTTTTCAAATTTCGACATCAAGACATCAACTAATCAAATAGGTACCAATTTCTGGGCGCTACGAGGGTGCTAATCCTTCTTTGTACGTAACCGACTCCTGAGCCCATTTTCTCAAACTTAGCAGACCAAAAAGAATTATTGTTTTAATAGGCCCAGTTGTTTTATTAAAACGATTGATTTTAAGGTGGCCCAATCTCACATTGGAAAATATTGGTGGCGACTCCATTTTTGTTTTTAAGTCGATTCCCGTTTTTCAAATTTAAAATGGTTTCGACATTAACAAAAATCTAAATAAATTTCTATATATACGAAGACTCATTTTTTTTCTTTCACACACCTCAAGAATTTACAGAGCATCTTGTGTTACAATATATTTTTAAATTTTTGTTTCCCACTCTTAATAGCATTGTCCAACATGCCTCAAATTATCTAACCCATTGTGATAAAACATTTCAACCTTTCTTAAATCAAGAAACTTCTCATTATAAAAAAACTACACGATTTTTTGGCTTAACACCAGTAGTTTGAAAAACTAGAACACAAAAATATTTGATTTTACTTTTCTTTCACCTAGGGGTCTTTTCGGCACTGTTCTAATAAAGACTTTTTTAAAACTATAATATTTTTAATCTAAATATATTTTATCTATTTTTATAGAAACATAATTTTTAATTTTTTTTTCTATCCTATGAAAGTTTTTTAATTTCTATTTCCAGATTCAAGACTTAATTTACAAAATGCATAAAGTTAAAAGTGCTAAACTTTTAGAAGGGTTAATTATATAATTTGTCTCCTGAATTTGTCTCAAGTTACCTAGTTTGTACCTAAATTTTTTTAAACCTAGTTGGTATCCAAAGTATTTCGTCATATAAATTGATATTTATGCACTAACATGATTAGTTTGTGCTGATGTGGCCTTAATAGTTAATCTAATGGTGACACGTGGTAGTCTCTTATCATGCTATGTGGCAAATATAAATAAAAAAACAAAACATATTTAAAAATATATAAATTAATAAAAAATTTTATTTTTTTTCAGGTCAAGAAAAAACCTGAAAAAATAGCATTAATTTGTCCATATTTGTTCTAGATGTATTTTTCAATAAATTTATTTATTTTTATTTTTAATAAAATATCAATTTTAAAGTTATTAATGTTTTGAAAAATATATAAAATATAAATTTATAAAAATATTTAAATAAATAAAATCACTAAAAAGTACACTTAGAACAAATCTAGGCATGTTGTACAAGTACATTTTAATTTGGACAACGTGTCTAGATACATTTGAATTTGGGCAATGAATTCAAATTCATTCTTGATGTGATATATATTTTTTATACTTTTTTATTAATTTATATATTTAAAGAATTTAAAATTTTATATATTTTTAGTTTCAAAATAATAATAACAACCTAATATTTTATTAAAATTTAAAAATATATAAACTTAATAAAAACACATATATGGAATGACTCTAGACAAATGAGTGTTTAGGCTCTAGACAATCATTTGTTCAAGTTTATTTTTATGAGAAAAATTATACTTTTTTATTAATTTATATATTTTAAAGATATTTTATTTATGTTTACCACATGGCATGTTGAGAGTCTGTCACATGTCACCATCGATTTGACTATTAATGTTACGTTAGGACAAATTAACGGTGTTAATGCGAAGGTATCAACTTGTGTGACAGAATACAAGTCCATAAACAACTAGGTTGAAAAAAAAGTTTAGGTACTAACTAAGAACTTTGGGACAAATTCATGGGCAAACTATAGATTAACCCTGTTTAGAATTATAAAAAAGTTGATAGAATCTATAAACATTAAAGTTGTGTTTAGAAAACCACCTAGAAATTTGATTTGGGTGTAATTGTTTGCAATTAAACAATGACAACATGTTTGGATAACCATTGTAATTGGTGGATTCCACCAAATTAGATATAATCAGAGCACCCCAATTACACTTTTCGATTCTCAGGAGAGGGTGAGAATTAGAGTAATTCTGTAGGTATATACACTCAAATCCAATTATAAAAAATTATTTTGTATACAATGTATCAAAATAATATTATAAGCATGAACATGTAAGAGTGCATTGGGATGGTTATGACAAAAAATTCTTATATTATAAAAATATTTTTTGTATTTTATAAAGTTATAACAAAAAATTATATCAATTAAATCTTAAAATATTTCTAAAGTTATGGTAAAAAAGTTTATCATAAAAAATAATTACTGTAACACCCCATACCCGTACCCGAGACCGGGATAGAATACTAGGCATTACCGATATTTTCAGAATAATTTCAATTAATTTATATTATTTAGTATTCATTTTCATGTTTCATGTAACATCCTTATCATATATTCAATTCAAACATCATATAAAATACGATACAATATTTAATTTGTCATATTTACATGCTCATTCAAGTTATATGAACCTACCTGACTAAATTACAGAAATACCAAGATTTAGGGGCATTTTGGTAATTTACCATTTGCCCAATTTTCACCCGATCTTAAATTGATAATTTTATTCAATTTATTAATTTAGATAATAAAACAATTCATTCCCTTCAATTTGGTCATTTTTTATATTTTTACAAAATTACCCCTAAAATTTTACTTTTATTTAATTTAGTCCCTAGGCCTAAAACATGCAAATTAGCCATGCTAGCTGAATATTCATATATATTTTCCTCCTCCTCCTCTCCATTCCGCATCCTTAATTTACATAACTTGCTATAAATAACATTACCAATAATTTCACTATTTACTTATATGTATATTCAAAATTGTCCATTTGAGTCATAGTAACTAAATTATTTATATCTTGAGCTACAGAACTCGAAATTAAGATCCGAAAATTTTCCCTAAAACTAGACTTACATATATTCTTACCATAAAATTTTCAAAATTTTTGGTTTGGTAAATAAGTACAGTTTATTCTTTAAAGTCACCCTTATTCTGCTGTCTGACAGTTCCGACCCTTCTTTACTAAAAATTAATTATCTCATTGTACAAGATTTGGATGATGTTCTCGTTTGTTTCTCTTGAAAATAAACTCATTAAGGATTTTAAACATATAAATTTAAGCCCTTAATTGTTTTTCTCCAATTTTTTTATGATTTTCCAAAGTCAGAACAGGGGAACCCGAAATCATTCTGACATTGTCTCACTAAATTTATTATATCTCGCAATTCACAATTCTATTGCTTACACCGTTTCTTCTATAAGAAACTAGACTCAAATAAGCTTTAATTAAATATTTTTTTCATCATCTAATTTGATTTTCATAATTTATGGTGATTTTTCAAAGTTAGTCTACTACTGCTGTTTAAAACTGTTTTAGTGCAAAATGTTAATTATTAAGTTTATAACACCCTTATTTTCTTTCTCTACAATATTTCCCTCCACTTTCTCTTATTTCTCCTCACTAATATATCAAGAACATAGAACCATAGATAAGAAAACTCTACTTTAGCTTCATTTCCATGCTTTTTCAATAATATCAAATTTAAAAATACATGGAAATCTTGATGCTCTTACCTTGTCTTATTGTTTCCAATCTCTAACTTGATTTTCTCTCTCTTCCAGCTTCTATTTCTTGAATCTAACTTGATATTCTATCTCCCCATAGTCTTCTTGTCATCTTTCTCTCTTGATGGCCATGGAAATTCTTTTGATTTCTAAGTGAAAATGGTAAATTTTTAGTGAAAGGACCAAATTGTTAAGAAAACAAAACTTTCTTTCTTTCTCTCTTCTTCTCACGTTGGTTTGCATGGGAAAGATGATGAAAATTCTTCATCTTTCCTTCCTTTTTATACTTAATAAATAATAATAAAATAATAAAATATCTTATTAAAATATTAATAAAAATAATATTTATCTAATTAATAATTATAAAATATCAACATCATCATTACTTTCTAGATTTCTCTCTCTTCCAATTGACCATTTTGCCCTTTGTGATCTTTTAAAATTCCATCATTGAATCATCACATAATATGGTAAAATTACGATTTAGTCCCTCATAATTCTTTTCCTATTCAATTTAGTCCTAATTCATCCATTTTTCTTAGTTTCTAGATCATTCCACCCTTAAAATATTTGTACTATTAGTCCTTCAACTTTTCATATTTACACTTTAGCCCCTCAAATTTTGAGTATTTACTCTTGTGCAATAAAACTTTTCTCACTTTTACAATTTAGTCATTTCTTGAATTAATATGTCATAATATACTTATACTTCCCAATGTTAACATAACTCAGAATTTTTCCTTTTTGTCACTTTTTTTTCTTATTTTACTATATTAAGGATAATATCTTACTATAGAAATTTTCGGGGTGTTACAATTACATATTATAAAAGTGGTATAGTATTTTTATTTACAAAATTTATGGTTAAGAAGTATGAATATTAACTTATTTACATGTCTATGCTATATATTATAAAAAATATACTTATTCATAAAAAAATATTATAGTTTTTTTTATCATAACTTATTGATAAAAAGTAACCTTCTAAAATTATGACAAAAAATTATAATAGTTATAAGAAGTGTTATGAAAGTTCTTGGAAAATTTATAAAACCTGATTTATAAAGGTTATGTAACACCTCTGACTCGGTCTAAGAGTTTCAACTATGTCAAAGGTGTTATACTTGATCACCGAAGTGATCCTGTTAGCCTTTCCTTTGTTTGCATTGTAAAAAAAAAAAGCTCATTAATTTAAACTGACTTTGCTTGGAATTTCAATTACAATATGATTAATGCGAAGTTTTGAAAAACGGTTTAAAATTTTTAAGAAAAGGCTTTTCAAAATTATAAATATTTTATAAAGCATCGGAAACATTTATTAAAAATTATAGTTTTCTAAACCACATAGCATGCAATTATTAGAGTATTAATTAAGTGTCATACTTCAAAATAAGTAAACTAAAAAATCTCAAACTTAAAATATTAAAGCAAGAATTTAATAAATTATAGTCCCGAAAATAAATAATAAAGAGAAAAAAACTTTAACAAAAACTTCTAAATAATAAAACATGTTGCTAATCTGAAGTCCCTCCGATGCTATTCCAAATCTTAGTCTTCTGCGTTACCTAAGAGGTGAAGAAAAAAAAGGGAAATGAGTTTATGATGGATCAGTGTCAGTCTAATTTTTAAACTATTATGTATAATCATCAAACAGTAAAACATTCAATTCATGACATAATAGCAAATTTTAACATAACATAAGGAACATTTAGAAATTAATGCATATATAGTTTAAGTATGATGCAATGCAATTATAAATTTTAATTTCCCACCCGTTCATCCTATATGCCCTCGAGCATTACTCGACACTCCAAAACCCATATCATTAACTAACCATCTCGTGTTTGTTTTTCGGTGACTATGGTTATTCACTTGTCATCTATGACGATGACTTTTACTACAATAATTTATCATCCCGGTTTTAATGACTTTTTAAACTATCATCCCAATATTGTCTGGTTTTTTATGGCTTCTATTTAAACTATCATCCTGGTTTATTCGATTTCGATGACATTGCTTCCTACTTCGTACAGTACTGACTTTCGATGTGGACTTAAATTGTCACTGTCTTCTACGAAACTCCTTTGTCCTTCATACCCAATTTCCTGTAATTATGCACATATACTTAGCATGTTTATTTTTTTTTATCATCAATTGATTCTAGATTCAATATTTCATACTTAGTATTTATGGCATGTGTTTATACATTCATGCATATCAATTTCATATATTTACATATAATTTGTGCAAGTAAAAAAAAAGTGTCACATGTAAAGGATTTTCATGTAAATTATCAGCCCTAGATATCTAACACATATTTGGGTTCACAGGTAGGGCTCACACCTAGGTACCTGCAAAGAAAAAGCATGTAATATTATGACTCGCAAGTATTGACTCGCATGTAATAATATGACTCACAAATATAGTGGTTCGCATGTACTAATCAACAGTTGATTCGCATGAACAATAATATAGGGTTTGCACATAATAATTGGGGTTTGCATGTAATGTCCTAAGGTTCACATGTAATAACAATTTAGGGCTCGCTTAATAGTACATGTAGGGTTTGTACGTATAAACACATAGAGTTTGCATGATATTCATATAGGGTTTGCATGGACATACTAAGTGTTCGCATGAAGAATCTTTTATGTTTTTACTCATGGTTTCGCTGTAGGGGGTTTGCTAGCAAGGGCTCGCACATATAGGTGGTTCGTATACAAGGGATTTTCTTATACAATGGAGGGTTACATACAAAGGGGTTCACACATGCTAGGGCTGATACTCATACAAATTAATCATATGCCAGGAACCAGATTTGAACTAGTGACACGAGGATTTTCAGTCCTCTGCTCTACCAACTGTGCTATCCCAACCACTACCGACGCATTATCCTTATAATACTAGATAACTTGGGTCTATGTCAATTAAAAATGAAAAAGAAAAAGAAAAAATATTAAATTAAAAGTCTCGAACATGAATTTCTTGAATCTTCAAAAGGAAGACTTGGTAAATTTCCATATGAGTAATCATATGTATTATGAATCATTCAAATAGGTATTCCTTGCTCAAGAGATTTCTACGTATATCATATATATATCACAATATATCACACTATATCACAAGACTTGTGATAAGAGAACAAAATTCTGCTATGCTAGGATACACTTGTAAAACGGCAAAGAATAGGATGAATGAGAAACATAAGGAACTTTGAACCACTAACAAAGAGGGTAGGATAAAATAAATAGACAGCAAACGGGCTTTTTGGGGTTAGGGATAGAGGGACTTGAACCCTCACGATTTTTAAAATCGACGAATTTTCCTCTTACTATAAAATATTCCATTGTTGTCGGTATTGATATTGACATGTAGAACGAGACTCTATCTTTATTCTCATCCGACTAATCAGTTTTTCAAAATATTTATTAGATTATGGAATGAATGATTTGATTAATGACTATTCTATTCGATTCTTTCTTCAACTTGGAATCGATTCACAACAATTCTTTTTATTTTTCATATTTTCATATAATTATAAATTGATTTTGCATATAATATAATAGAAATAAAAAAAATACGGGTTCGGTTTGTCTTTATTGAGATAGTTTTTCATTAGTATACCTATAAAAAATAGGTATATCTTGCATCCTTTCTAGAGTTTCGATATTCGATATAAGGATTCCTTTACCAACAGTCAACCCTATTTGTTAGAATAGCTTCCATTGAGTCTCTGCACCTATCCTTTCCTTTTTTTCTATTCTCGCTTGCTGAACCTTCATTCATGTTTATTTTCCATACCAAGGCTCAATCCAATTAAGTCCGTAGCATCTACAAATTTCGTCATATCCTCTCTTGTGTCTTGAGATCAGAATCTCATTAGGATTCCCCTCCTTCCCCTTTTCTCCCTCCTTTCCCCCCTTTCCCCTTCTTTCATTTGTTTATTTTCTTTCGTTTATTTATTTACTTTCTTTTTATGCGAAACCAATGAATTTAGTAGATATAAATATAGATTCTTATATCGAAGGGTCTTTACCTATTTTCTTGTTTGTTTATCGTCTTTCGTCTCAATCGGAGACCCATAATGAATTTAGTGAGTACTCTAAGGCTTTACCACTAAACTAACAAACTCATTCCTGTTAACTTTTAACAAAAATAAATTTGAAGGATTCTAATTCCCCTACCTTATGTTAAAAAAAATACTAAAAATCAATCCACCAAAAAAAAAACTAAAAATCTAAATTTTTACTCCTATTCTTCTTAGCCCAATTTTGGGATGTGGCATGTTATACATTATACCTTTTATATTATTTTGACTTAATTTGTCTATTATGAAAAGGGATATAACTTAGAATAAGTATTTTCTAAATTAAGTTTATAAAAGTTTTTATAGTTAAAGCTAGAAACTGTTTGGCCTCTAAACTCAAATATTGCAAGGTTAATGTTGATTATACAAATACAAAAAGTTTTCTTGTTCTATATCACGAGTATGATACCATTTAAGAAAATCGTACCAAACACAAGCACCATAGCCAACCAAACACGTCTAAGGAATTTCAATTCTTTGTAATTACAAACAAGTGAGTATAATTACAATTCTAGTAGTTACACTTCCATTTAATTACTTTGTGTTGTCTAAATAGACCCTAAAGAACTAAATTTATTATTATACTAATAATAAGGGACCATCTCAACATTCTATTAATAATTTAATGAAAGAGTGAATAAAATATCAAATGTCTATAACATTAACGAATATATAAAATATTTTTGAAATTAAGTAATTGATGCCCAAAATAATAATATATAAATAATTATGTGACTATTGATGGAGTTTATCCTATAATTATAATAATGTATCATTTCATTATTTCTTTTAAATTTTATCTATTTATTATTTTAAATTTCTTTTAAAATTACAAAAAATAATTACAAATATAATTCGAATAACTATAAAAATACAATTAGATAAGGGGAACCCAACTCCACCACCCATTTGCACACTTTTTATTATTAGTTTCACTAGGAGCCAAGCCAAGTAACGCATGTACTCTACATTTCTTTATCCCACAAAATGTAGACCCCTTTTTACTATTATTATTAGCTGTCAAAAGCTGTTTTCCAATTACAGTATTTACCTTTTTTTTAACAGGTTTAAAAAATACAGAGAATTAATTATTAAGTTCGCTTCTATAAATATTTTGAGAAATAAAAGGAATTGTTTTTAAATTTTCTTGAAGAAGAAATTTGATTGTTGGGGAAAAGTAGAATTAAGTTATATATTTTTATTAGAGTTAAAATATAATTTTGTTATTTTAATAGTTTATATTTTTATAATTTTTAAAAAATTAAATTAAATTATTATTATTTTTAAAATTAAATTATAATTTTACCATGTACAAACTTAAAAATTATAAATTTCAAAGAGCTAAATGTTTATATCATTAGTGAGTAAACTTTTTTTGAGAGTTGAGCTATTGGTGTCCAAAATAGTGACATGCTAAGAGTTACGTGACTATTGATATGATTTATCCTATAATTATAATCATGAATCATCTAACTACTTTTTTTTTCACAATAAATTATCTATTTATTTATTGTTAAAATATTCTTTTAAAAATGTTATAATATAATTGCAGTTATAACTATAAATAAAGCTTATATGTCAAAAAAAAAACCTTAAGGACATATAAAAAGAATCAATTAAGCTCCATTGGTTAACGATTTTCATCATTGATCATGTTGGCCGTTAAAATAAATTGATTGACTAATCATATGGTGACATATATCAGGTTTTGATTTAATCTAATATTTTCCCATAAAAATTATAAAATTATTAAAAATAAAAATATTTTAAAAAATATTAAAATTTATATAAACTTATAAAAATTTATAAAAGATATAATAAAATCTGAAATTTATATAAAAAATTATAATTTTTCCAATTTTCTTGAGGGAGAAGTTGGATTGTAAGTACAAAGTTGAGAAAAAAAATTTTGTTTTATATTTCGTCTAGAGTTAAAATTGTTTATATTTTTATTATATAAATAAACTGTATATATAAAAAAAAGTCCTTAAGAAAATGCAAAAAAAAAAAATCAATCAACTCCCTATATTATATTCGCACCCAATTAATCCCTAGTTATTGTTTAAAAAAAATTCAATTAAGTCCCTTTGTTAATTTGTTAATGATTTTAATTATTGACCACATTGACCTTTAAAATAAATTGACGGGCTAATCAAATGATGATATGTTTTAACTTTTGATTTAATCTAATATTTTTCCATAAAAAATTATAAAATTATTAAAATTAAAAAAATAAAATTGATATAAACTTAAAAAAATTATAAGAAAAAAGACAATAAAAGCAAAAATATATATATAAAAATATAACAAGCAATAGAAATTCAATCATGTAAAAAAAAAAAAAGGCTGTCATGCCATATCACTAGTGGTACAGAAATGGAGCCGCATCAAACAAAAGTGGTTGACAAATAGGGCAACAGAAAAGGCCCACTCTCGGCACTCAGGCACAAGACACCCAAATTCTAATACCATGCAAAAATAATTAGAACAAAGGGAGGGGTCATACCTTATAAGCCCAAAGGTGATCAATCAAAGAACCACAATCTTAACGCAATAAGCAACTAAAAAGGGAACAAAGTCACAAATAACACCGAACTAGAGACAATAACTGATGTCAAAATTTTTAACATTTTGTATATATTTATTATTGTTGTTATCATCGTCCTCAGCATTTTGCATCAAATTTCTCTATTTCCATAGTTATCATTTATCTCTTTGTTGATATTTATTTATGATTAAAGATAATTTTATAAAAATTTTATGTGATGGCATAATGATTAAGGGTATCCACCGTCCCACGTGTCTGAATTTGAGTTGCATTAATTATATTTATTATTCAAGTTTTGTCAAAAAGAAAAAAAAGATAATAATTTTGTGAATTAAATTTATATTCTACCCCAAACCAAATATAAAAATTTAAAATAACTTATCAAAAGCTGAGCTCCTTCGCAACATAACTCTTTGGCTTATTAATTATTTTTTGTACTATAATAAAAAATAAATAAACAAAATGCAAAGATGGAGCTAAGGAATCATTGGAATTACATGATGATTTCAGGCCAAGAAGCAAATTTGTTGATTAAAAAATGAAAAGGTTCTTCATTAGCAATAATAAGCAATTAAAAATAAACATTTTATAATATAGTGGGCACATGCATTGCCATTTTCCTTTCTTTTATTTTGTCCTCATTAATTAATTTATTATTCTTAGTCAATTCCCCAAATTTAATTGGTAAATATATTTGAAGTTTTAAATTGTGGCCAGTTTTTAACTGCTTTCTTTTTTTTTTTATATGGAAGTTTGGTCACAATGGTTTTCAAAAAACAATAATAATTATATAATAATATTATTATTTAACTTGAACGGTCCGTTTGTAAAAAATTATCTGTCACTGTGAATTGATTTGTATTACTTTACTTGGTTTATGTGTACAACTGTTAATGTTGAAGGAGAGAAAACAGAGAACAAGATGAAAAACAAGCAGAAGAATACATACAAAACTAATCTCACATCAATTTTATCAAGAGTTACATCTTTTCAAAGTCAAACATCACCGAATGCTAACTACTACCGCTGACTATCTTCAAAATCACACAACTTCACAATTCGGTGCATAAGTAAACTAAGGTTCAAACTAAACAATATGGAGCTACATTTGGACTAAATCAAACCAGCATGCAACCAAGCTAAATCAGCAGCATAATTGGCCATCCTGCAACAACAACAAACAATTAATCGTTATTTTTCTCAACCTTTTCTACTCTCATTTTGTCCTCATATTTCTTGCAAGAACGCCAAGATGCCTTTGCTTGAGGCCTTGACAGCTATACGAGAAGTTGTTGTTTCCAAGGTCATCGACTTTCTCCTTGACAAGTTGGCCTTGTCCGACTTCCTGCAATTCCCTACTGAAAAAGAGGTTCAAGAGATGATCGAGAAGTTGAAGGAGGAGCTGAAGGCGATCCGTGCGGTGCTTGATGATGCTGAAGAGAGACAGTTGAAAGAGCAGTCTGTGAAAATCTGGTTGACCAACCTTCAAAACTTGGCGTACGATGTGGAGGATGTTTTGGACGAGTTTGAAACCGATATTTGTAAGTTCAATTTCATGATGGAACGTCGAGGCAGTTCAAGTAAGAGACCCAAACTCATCCCTGATTCATTCAATGTTTTTATGTTTCATAGAGATATGATGTCCAAGATAAAAGATCTCACAACCAAACTGAAAGAGTTGGAACCTCAAAAACACCAGCTACAGTTTAAAGTGATTGGTTCCGAGAGACCCAAAAGATTAGATGAAAGGCTGCATCCTACTTCTATGGAGATTGAATGCCATGTGTATGGCAGAGACAAAGACAAACAAACAGTGCTTGATTTGCTCTTGAAGAGTGATAATGAAGGAAATTTTGTGATTCCCATTGTTGGGATGGGTGGAATTGGTAAGACAACCCTTGCCCAGCTTGTTTACAATGATGCTTCCATTCGAAAACATTTTGACCTCAAAGCATGGGTTTGTGTCTCGGATGATTTTGATGTTAGGAGGATAACAAAAGAAATCTTGCAGTCAATTACGTCCAAACCATGTAATGATGATCTAAATACGCTTCAGGAAAAGTTAAAGAGGGAGTTGGAGGAGAAAAAATTCTTGATTGTTTTGGATGATGTATGGAATGAGAATTATCATAACTGGACCATTTTACAATCTCCATTTTTAACAAAGACGAAAGGAAGCAAAGTTATTGTGACAACAAGAAATCATGGTGTTTCATCAACAATGGGTGCTTTCCATGCTCATTCTTTAGAGGTTTTGTCAGATGATGCTTGCTTGTCTATATTTGCTCAACATGCATTGGGAGCAAGGGACTTTGGAGGACATCCAAACCTAAAAGAAGTTGCTAAGAAAATAGTGAGAAAATGCAATGGTTTGCCTTTGGCTGCTAAAACCCTTGGTGGCCTATTGCGCACTAATGTTGACCTTGATGCTTGGGAAGATGTATTAAAGAGTGAGATATGGAAGCTATCAGAACATCAATCTGGTATAATCCCAGCTCTACAATTGAGCTACCATCATCTTCCTCTGCATTTGAAGCGATGTTTTGCGTATTGCGCCATTTTTCCCAAGGACTATGAGTTTGAAAAGGAAGAAATAATCTTGCTATGGAGAGCACAAGGGTTTCTACAGGAAGCACCAGAAAAACAAATCACTGATGATTTGGGTCACAAGTACTTCAGAGATCTAGTATCCAGGTCCCTTTTGCAAATATCCATCAAAGACAATTCTCGATTCGTTATGCATGACCTTATTAATGATTTGGCTCAATCAGTTGCTGGAGAAATATGCTTTAAGATAGAGGGTAATCAACAAATTTCGAAGCATGCTCGTCACTTATCTTACATTGCCAATGAGTATGATGGCATCAAAAAATTTGAAGGCATTTATGAAGCGCAACATTTACGAACCTTTTTGCCATTGAGGTTATGCGATAATTGTCAAAGCCATATAACCTATAGCTTTTTGACCAATGATGTTCTAATGTATTTGTTGCCAAATTTAAGATGCTTAAGGGCGCTTTCTTTAGAAGGGTACCATATCACCAGGTTATCAGATTTTTTGAAAGATTTGAAACATTTAAGGTACCTAAATTTTTCTCACACTTCTATAAAAAGCTTGCCTGAGTCAGTAAGTACCCTCTACAATTTAGAAACCCTCCTATTGAAGGAATGTAAATACCTAGAGAAGCTACCTTCAGAGATGGAAAAGCTAGTCAACTTATGCCATCTTGATATGACTGGTGCAGATAGGTTAGAAGGTATGCCAAGTAATTTTAGCATGCTAACTAATCTTCAAACACTTTCCGTTTTTGTTTTGGGTAAAGGCAAGGGATATCAAATAGAGGAGTTAAAGGATTTGTCAAATCTCAAGGGTGAACTTTGTATTTTAGGATTACAGAATATTGTTGAACCTCGAGATGCATGGATGGCTAAGTTATGTGATAAGTCAAGACTTGAAAAGTTGGAATTTCAGTTTGAATGGTCATCAGCTCGAAAATTTGAGAATAGAATAAAAGAAGTCGAGAAAAAAGTGTTGGATGGACTTCAACCTTCAAAAAACCTCAAGGAGCTTACCATTAAGTACTACTGTGGTGCAATGCTGGCTAATTGGGTAGGAGATTCGTCCTTCAATGGTTTACAATCTTTATGCATTGATGATTGTCCAAATTTATTAACACTGCCATCAATTGGGAAGTTGCCATTGTTGAAGATGGTATGCATTAGGAGATTGGAAAGTGTAACTAGTGTAGGAGATGAGTTCTTTGGAGAGAACACGAAGATAGCATTTCCTTCATTGGAGATTCTAGAGTTTTTCAACATGCCTGAATGGGAGAACTGGAACTTCTTTGAAGTTGACAAGGAAGCTAGGAAATTCCCTAAACTTCGTGAACTCCTTATTCAAAGTTGTCCTTCATTGTTGGGGAGTATACCGGAATACCTTCCTTCTTTGGAGAAACTTACAATTCGCGACTGTAAGAAGATGATAATTTCCATTCAAGGCTTTCCAATGCTTTCAGAAATAGAAATTCATAGGTGCCATGAGGTAGTGTATAAAGGCTTTGCCAATGACAGTTCATTAGAAAGAGTTTCATTTTCGTGCATTCCTAAATTCACTTGTGCAGTGGAATGCATGAGGTTAAGACCAATAAAAGTGCAATCTCTTGAGATTGATGATTGTGAGGAGTTGTTTTCTTTCCGAGAGAACAATTGGAGATGTCTTACTCAGTCTATGTCTCTCGGCATTTTAAGAATTTCTACTTGTCCGCAACTTGCCTCCATAGGAGCAGAAGAGGAAAGACAAGAATCCATGCAATTGAAGATCCCTTACAACATTGAGAAACTGATGATAAGGAATTGTGAAAGGCTAGAAAAGCTATCAACAACCTTACACTGCCTCACATCAGTTAGGGTGATAAAGCTTAACAATTGCCCAAAATTGATTTCTCTTACAAGGAGCAATTTGCCTTTGAATTTGAAAGTGCTGAGTATTCGCTCTTGCAAAAAATTGCAATGTTTGTTGTTAGATGGAGGAGGGAATGTGAACTCTAGCAATGCTTGTGCTCTTCGGCAGTTGGTTATTTCCGATTGTGAATCTCTAAAGAGAATAAACAGAAGTGAGTTACCTTCCACCCTTAAACAACTTACCATAAGCTGGTGCCAAAAGCTAGAGTTGGTAGCCCAAGAAATTCAAGATAACTCCTCTCTTGAATTACTTCATATAAGTTCCTGTGATAATATCAAGGAATTACCTCAAGGATTGAGCAAGCTCAAGCATCTCCAGAGTATATGCATATCAAGTTGTTCAAATTTGATTTCATTTCCGGAGAGTGGTTTACCCACCACAAACCTCAAAGTCCTCCGCCTCCGAAGTTGTGAACTGCTCCAAACTCTACCTAAGAATATGTACTGCTTCAACTCTCTAGAAGAGCTAACAATAACAAAGTGTCCAAATGTGACATCTTTCCTAGTGGAAGGCCTTCCTACAAACCTCCTATCACTTAATGTTGAAGGACCTAATATTTGTAAGCCAATAATTGAGTGGGGATTGCATAGGCTTACTTCTCTTAAATATCTCTGGATAGAGAATGGGTGTCGAGATGCGGAATCGTTTCCACAAGATGAGTTAGGAATCACACTGCCCCCCACTCTTACCCGTCTCTGCATCTATGGATTCCCAAAGCTGGAAAGCCTATCCTCCAATGGATTTCGTAACCTCACCTCTCTGGAGTGGTTGTTCATCTATGATTGCCCAAATCTCAAGTCTCTTCTTGGAAAGAACATGCTGTCTTCGCTTTTGCTGCTACAAATTCATAAATGTCCGGTGCTAAAAGAACGATGCAAAAAGGAAGAAGGACCCGACTGGTCCAACATAGCCCACATACCTTTTGTCTACATTTCAAACAAAAGATGTGAAAGTTGGGAGGCTTGAATTATTCTGTTGATGCTTCAGCTGATTCTGTTTTTGAATCAAAGTCGCAGGTATGTCTATTTAAATTTCATTATAACTACTGATTCGTGGAATATAATATTACCGAGAAAGATAATCATAAATCCAAAAGGATTAACCTTCATAAACTATAAAAAAAAAAACATGAAGGATACTTCAACTAAAACAAAAAAAGGAAAATAAAAACTGTTTATATTTTTGATAACTTCTGAAATCCTTCTATTGTACAATAAACTTTTCGTCTTTCATAGCTATTTACACTTTGAATTTTTGTTTGCAGACACTTATGAAAGTGACTACAAGACTTGTATATGCTGGTTTTGCATGGTCAAATTTGTTAGCAGTGGTTCCAGCTCCTGAATCTTCAGCTTCAAAGTCGATCTCTGTTGTTGGAATTTCCCGACTCTCATTTTTTATTATCAGTTGACGATAGCTGAAGTAATGTATTTATTGTGGTGGTTGAAAATTGTGATATTGTAGCCACTCTTTCATGTTATAGTTGCTAAGGGAAGTCCTATTAAAGTATAAATGACACAAGTAACTTACAGTGTAACTAGCAGAGAGCAATTTGATTAAAAAACAGCCAAATGAAGGGACAACAGAGTGTTTTTCCCATATCCGAACTCCAATTAGGTTTGAATACGTGAGGCCATCTCCGCTGAAGCTATACTCTGCTTTCTTAACGAGGCATCATAGACGGAGCTTGTAATCCTAATATTTAACTGTGTTAAAGATGGATGCTGTAAATCAACTAGTGTTGTGTGCAATAATAAGACATATTACATCCTCAAAGAGAAACGCGAGTTAAAATTTGGAGGTGACATTGTTAGAGAGACAACCCTAAATCTCAAACATAGATCGTAAAAAAGACATGTAGAATACCAAAAAAAAAATGGACACTGCAGTCATCAAGCTCCATCATACATGTTCTCTGCACTAAGTTGTTCATGCCTCAGAGAAGCCAAGTAAGGTAAGAGGAAACACAACATTAGACCCGGCCATTTATTCTTGTGATGAAATAGTTACTTTCCGAGCAACACTGTTACCAATCTGATCTCAGGTTGGGCCCGTACAGGTCGGAAAAAGGCAACTTTTAAAACCAGCATCCTTAAGACCAAAGACCACGTTCATGGTTTCACCTTAATACTTCAAATTTCAAGCTGCAAGAAGATGGTATGTTCTCAATGTAAAGGCTAACTTGGCGGAGTTAAATTAATTTACACTAGCTTTCGATAATTTACATTCATTTTCATGAACCTAAGGTGGGCAGATTCCGACATAGGGAGAGAAACATGGCCACCCAAGACATGAAAACAAATGTACAACTAATTCCCTATTCTTGCCATTCCACGGAACCATACTCGACCAGAAATTGTGGCCTTCGAGTCCTTTGACTTGATTTCCTTCTTTTGCAAACCCAACACTGAAAAGGAGAAATGCTGCAACATATACAACTCAAATATTCACTTCTGATTCAAAATAAAGATACTTGAACTGCTAAAAGAATATTGTACTTACATCAAGCATGGTTCAAATTTCTTGACTCCAATTATCAGAAATCATACAATCTGAACCCATCACAGTATCCAAAGTGGTATGCTTCTTTTCAGAGAAAGGAAGAAGCTTCCCTGAGTACAAGCTCCTTAGATCCAACTACTTGGCTGCAATAAATAGAGGATTCCGTTACAAATATATAAAAAATAGAAAATCAAAACAATAAATAGAATGGAAGGGGAATGGTGGAATGGAATAGTTAAATATCTTTTGCAAAAGATGTTTCTCTGTGAGAGCTTAATATAAACCTTTGAATCAGTCTGTTAATTCACCACCAACCTACCTTGATAACTGAAACTCGTACAAACAATTATAAATTTATAATGAAGCTGGAAGGGGAAAAAAAGGCACTGACCATCATGGGTATCATTCTCTTTGAAGCACATTGTCGTAGGTGACAAGACGCCCTATTCTCACCTTCACAAACTATAACTGCCATTGATATTTTCTCAGCATCAAGATTTTGAATTAAGCACAGGAGAGTTTTGAACACACGTCCCCCTCCATGCTAGCCAACACAAAAAGAAAATGGTAATAGTTTTAGACTATTTTGACTATCGAAGTGGAAGAAAAAGAAAAGGATTTGTTAAAATTGATTGCAACTAAACCAATTACAAAGCATTGTTCTATAAGCTCAGAAGCTTAAAGGGTAGCAAATAATTCACACTTATGACAAGAATTTCAGCACCCTGACTACTATTACACTATATTGACATCAACTATACAGCAGCTTTTACAACAAACTGAACTTTGAATGACTTTAGCAAAATGAAGTACGAACATAGACTGGAATATGGCATCCCAACGTGATCAAATTGAATTGAAACCTTTAAAAGTGGCCTCTTTAAGGATAGCTCAAACCATGATGGAACATTAACCATTTGCATACATAAATTTCATTACATTAACCAAAATGTTAAAGAATCTATGAAGTTCTCAATAAGACTAGAAAACGGCTATGTTAACTGAGCCCTCCTCCAAGAACGCCTGCTGCAAAGTATCCTTCAAATATGAATATGATCTTGCCAGGGATTTAGGGGTATTTGAAGAAACTATTTTATATGCATGGCTCTGGCCTTTCTAAGGTACCGACAGACAGCATTTAATCATTAAAACCAATAATGATTGTAAATGTGAATCATTCTTTGCACTCTGACACACACACGCACTCAAAAGAAAAGTGTGTGAAACAAATGTTTTACTCGTCAGGACTCAAGTAAATAATCAATAAGCAGCCTATAACCTAGTGAGAACAGCTTTAATATGAACAAGTCACTGCAATAATGTGCTTAATAAAAGACACAATCAGAATAACCAAGTAGAAGCAAAAAGCTGTTAGCACTATCTGAAGTTCCTGAAACTGAAAATAGCATTTACCTGGATTACTTTTGCAAATTTGGTACAGAAATGTGGCCTCCCATGAAGCATAACTCCTACTCCATCAAAAAAATAGCCATTGTTATCATTACGTACAGGCTTCCCAATTCTTGTAAGCCTAGTTTCTCATTGATTCAACAGAACCATGTATCTGCAGGAAAAATAAATAAAATTGAAGTTTTCATCAGAAACAATATAGAGGAAAGAACATGGGTAAAAGCCCTTACAAATTAAAAGATGACAGACGTTACTAGAAAAGGCATGATTATTGATTAGAGGCTTGAAGTTTTACTTTGAATCAATTTGTGAAACCTAGGTGCTTATTAGGAATAATTCCAATTTATATTTGTATATATCCAGAAATCAGGAACACTTACACAAATATACATTTTTTTTCCTTTTGAAACCATATATGCCAGAACTCAACTGAATTTTAATTTGATAATCTAATGAAGCATTTACTAGTAGGGAAGTGTAAAGAAATTATTATCCAGTTAGCCCCAAAATTTCCCTGGAAAACAGCCAAGGAGCACAAAAGTAGACAACAGTAAATCAAGGAAAAAGTACTTAATTATAAAGTTCCAGAAGAAGCTAAAATTTCTAAAAGGCAGTTGCACAAACAAAATTCTGTCATTTTAACACAAAACCAAGATTAACAAGTGGCAAGTAAAACTAAGATATGAAAGAACCTACTTTTCAGGTGATAACGCAGAACCAGCTGTAACTGAATCAGTAAGCCGCTTATCTTTTAGAATTAATGAATTCACCGCATATGCATCAGGAATTTGTTTGTTTGTAGCTGGTAGTGAAAAAGAAAAAATCTGTCATTCAAAATGCCAACACACAACAAGATCATGCAGACCAAACTTCTAAAAGTCTGATGGCCCTAATTGACTTGACAAACAAATTATACCTAATAAGTTCTAACAATACCTCACTCAGTCGCTATCAGAAACAGATCCAAAAAAGATATATATATAAAATAACATAAAAAGAGTGACGAAATTAACAAATAACAAAAATTTATTATCTTAAGTTGTTAAGAACAAGCTTTTTCTATTCCGTCTTATTCATAAGAAATTACATAAATATTTATACACATAGTAAGCCAAACTTAGGAAACTCTATACTAGGAAACAGACTAACTCTAGGGATGCTGTCTAAAAAAAACAACCTTAAAGTTAGGGATAGTAATCAGTAAAATATTTACAGAATCCTATCTGATACACTTAAATATTCCTTAATTAGTAAACTGTAATCTGACACTCCCCCTCAAGCTGGGAAGTGGATATCATCCATTCTCAGCTTGCTTATTAGTTTTTGAAACAACTTTCCAGACAACCCTTTGGTAAGTATGTCTGCTAGTTGACCATCAGTGGACACAAATAAAGTGAAAATTAAGCCACTGTCCAATTTTTCCTTTATAAAATGTCTGTCAACCTCAACGTGCTTCGTACGATCATGTTGAACTGGATTATGTGCAATATTGATAGCAGACTTATTATCACAATACAACTTCATTGGACCTTCCCACTTGATCTTCAAATCTTCCAAAATAATTTTTAGCCATAATAGCTCACAAATTCCAAGAGCCATCGCCCTAAATTCAGCTTCTGCATTAGATCTAGCCACAACATTCTGTTTTTTACTCCTCCAAGTCACAAGATTGCCTCCTAGGAAAGTGCAATAGCCCGAGGTTGATCTTCTATCAACCATAGACCCTGCATAATCTGCATCAGTATAGGCTTCAAGGGTTAAATTCTCCCCCTTTTTAAATAGGATTCCTTTACCTGGCGTGCCCTTTTAAGTACTGTAGAATTTGATACACAGCTCTAAGATGTGATTCTTTGGGGTTGTGCATAAACTGACTTACAACACCGACTGCATAGGCAATATCCGGTCTGGTATGAGACAAGTAAATGAGCTTCCCCACAAGTCTTTGTTATGAACTTTTATCAACTGCTGCATCTTCTAGTGCATCTCCAAGTCTGTGATTCACCTCTATGGGTGTGTCTGCTGGTTTACATCCCAACTTGCCTGTCCCTGTCAACAAATCAACTATGTATTTTTGCTGAGATATGAAGATTCCTTCCCGAGAGTGTGCCACTTCAATACCAAGGAAATATTTTAACTTTCCCAGGTCTTTGACTTCAAATTCTTTTACTAGGCATTTCTTTAAATTCTCCATTCCTTCCAGGTCATCACCAGTCACTATAATGTCATCTACATAGACTAATAAAGCAGTCACTCCCCCTGAAGATGAGTGTTTTACAAACAGAGTGTGATCTCCTTGACTCTGTTTATACCCCAACTTGAGCATTACTTTGGTAAATCTTCCAAACCAAGCCCTCGGGGACTGTTTTAGTCCGTACAAAGCCTTTTTTAGTCTGCAAACTACCTGTCATGTATTTGGACCGAATCCTGGTGGAACATCCATATAGACTTCCTCCTCAAGATCACCATGTAAAAAGGCGTTTTTTATGTCAAATTGCTGTAATTTCCAGCCTCGGTTGGCAGCTAGGGACAACAACACTCTCACAGTGTTCATCTTTGCAACAGGGGCAAATGTCTCAAGGTAGTCTACTCCATACATTTGAGTGTACCCTTTAGCAACCAATCTTACTTTGTACCTCTCCAAAGAACCATCTGATTTATACTTCACTGTGTACACCCAGCGACATCCCACTGGTTTCTTTCCTCTCGGTAATTTCACCAAGTCCCATGTCTTATTTTTTTCAAGAGCTTCCATTTCAACCTTTATGGCATTTTTCCAATTCTCATCTTCTAATGCCTCGGATACTATTTTGGGAATGGAGATAGAATTTAGGCTAGTAAGAAAGGCTTTGTGGTTATGAGACAAATTTTTGTAAGACAAAAATAAGTACAAGGGATGTTTTGTACAGGCTCTAATCCCTTTTCTAATAGCAATGGGAAATTCATCTAAATTTTCAGTAGTTTCAGTAGTAGGTTCAGCAATTACCTCAAGTTGTATAGGAGGAGAAGATGATTGAACTTGCACCGGTGCCTTCTTCCTTGAGTAAACCAGTAAAGGACGAGTAGTGTCCTGAATCCCTCTTTGTGATTTGGGTGTATTAGGCTCTGTTTCAGGTTGCTGGACAGGAGCTGGAATGTGAGTGTTTGGTTGCTGGACGGGAGCTGGAATGTGAGTGTTTGGTTGCTGGACAGGAGCTGGAATGTGAATGTTTGGTTGCTGGATAGTAGCTGGAATGTCAAGAAGAAAGAATTCTCTATCCTTATCTTCTGTGAATAAGATCTCCCCCTGAAGATAAGGACGAGTAAAGAAATTCTCTTGTTCTGCAAAAGTAACATCCGCTGATACATAAATTTTTTTTGTGGCTGGATGATAGCATTTGTACCCCTTTTGAGTGGAAGAATAACCCAGAAAGACACACTTGACAGCTCGTGGATCAAATTTTCCTCTATTTTGAGAATGTACATGTACAAAGGCAACACAACCAAATATTTTGGGAGGAAGGCTACTTGAAGTACTAAAATCAGGAAAGAATTTTGCTAGAACTTGCATAGGACTTTGAGATTCAAGGACTTTTGTAGGCAATCTATTTATCATATGAGTAGCAGTTAAAACAGCCTCCCCTCAGTATTGTTTAGGGACATTTTTTTGGAACAAGAGGGTTCTTGTAATAGCTAAAATGTGACCATTTTTTCTTTCGGCAACACCATTTTGTTGGGGTGTGCTAACATAAGATGACTCATGTATAATGCCTCTTTCTTGGAACTATGGTGAGAGAAACTGATTGAAATAGTCCTTGGCATTGTCTGACCTAAACCTTTTTATTTCAGCTCCAAATTGTGTTTTGATCATGTTGTAAAAGGTTGGAAAGACAAACCTTACATCAGATTTCTGTTTTAAAAGAAATATCCAAGACACACGGGTACAATCATCAATAAAGGATACAAACCACCGAGCCCCAGAAATATTTGAAATAGTGGATGGTCCCCAAACATCACTATGAATAAGAGTAAAAGGAGCGGATGTTCTTTTATTGCTTATCGGAAAAGAGGTACGTTTATGTTTTGCAAGTTCACAGACATCACAATGGAATTTTTCAACAGTTAATCCTTTGAACAATGAAGGAAACATAATTTTAAGGACTCTAAACGATGGATGACCAAGGCGGAGGTGATGGAGCCAATGTTTTTATTGGTTTTAATAGATTCGGATATGAAAGATAATGGTGAGGAATTCAGAGCACTAACTTCTCCACTGGATTCCTCAAGATAGTATAGGCCATTTACTTCCTTAGCATGTCCAATCAGCCTCCTCGTATTCTGTTCCTGAAAAAGACATCGATTGTGATAAAAAACCACAATACAGTTAGAGTCTTTGGTAATTCTTTGGATGGATAGAAGATTGGTAAATAGTTTTGGAACATGAAGGACATTTTTAAGAGTAAGGGTTTTGTTTATAACAATATCACCCTGACCAGCCACTGTGATCACAGAACCATCGGCTACTGTTATCTTTCTACTACTAGGACAAGGTGTATATGAAACAAATTTTTGTGAGGAGTGGGTCATGTGGTCTGTAGTTCCTGAGTCAATGACCCAAGAACTTTTTGTGGGTATATCCGAGATTTTAGAATTTTGAGAAGAGGATATACCTGAAAAAACCAAACCACTAGTACCTATTAAAGGAGATTTTTCCAATGATCCCAGCAGATTCTTCAACTTCTCAATTTCTTCTTTACTGAACTCAACAGATGATTCTTGAGAATTCCCTTCTCCAGTGTTGCTGGTTTTGACAGTTTCAGCCATTTTTCTTTTGAACAAATTCTACAGGCTTGAGGGTTGATCGGGAATGAGAAGAAGTTGCCAGACAAAGAAAAAAATCCCAGAATTTGAGCTAAAAAAAGGCTCGGATACCATGTTAAGAACAAGCTTTTTCTATTCCGTCTTATTCATAAGAAATTACATAAATATTTATGCACATAGTAAGCCTAACTTAGGAAACTCTATACTAGGAAACAGACTAACTCTAGGGATGCTGTCTAAAAAAAACAGCCTTAAAGTTAGGGATAGTAATCAGTAAAATATTTACAGAATCCTATCTGATACACTTAAATATTCCTTAATTAGTAAACTGTAATCTGACATAAGTAAACACTAAATTAGCAAGATTCTTAACAACTTTTAGGGGGGCGCGGGAATTAAATATTTGATCTTTTAGAGAAGGGCACTAAAGTTCTTTAGCATTGATAAAGGAAATTGTGAACGAGACAAGGTGGCTAAACCACCCAATTTTGTTATATAAAAGGTGGAAATACAGTAATCTGTTAGGTTATATTTTGGAACACTTGCAGCACTGATATAGCATGGTTCAAAAACTGAACATTGTTGTGGCTCTTGGATGATTGAAAAGAAGCGTCCATCATGGCTCTTATAGAGAGGAGTTTAGCAGCTACAGTGTGATCCCAAATTAGAGCACTTGCACTTCAATCAATGTTCTCATTGGGATGCAACTAAATCTGATTAGAACCAGATTCCATGTGGCACAACTTTCTGGTTATACTTAGCTACATCTAATCCCTACATGCATTAGTTTCGAACTAGCCACAAGTTATATGGATTTAAAACTTGTGGCATAACATCATGTCTCCTGAGTTTTGGCTGTCGTGCTTCTGTCTTTTTTCTTATTTTTCTTTTTACCACACAAGCACTTCCTCCGATGTCATACTCAATTCACCTTTCTTTCTTGACTTCCTTAACACCTAAAAGATCGTCCAAGGTGAGAACCTTCAATGCTGAAAGAAAACTTTAGCTGTACCATACCTCTTTGCACTGGCATTAAATGGAGATTCAGAAGCATCTTAACTAACCTCAAAAGAAAATTGATGTTTCGTACATAGACAAGTCAATTGGCAGGGCCGGTTCAGATTTGAATCAGGTCGATTCAATTTAGGTTAGGGTCATCTAAGGTTCAAATCATTCAAATTTAGGTCATTTCAGATTCAATTAATTAAATCCAAAATCAGACCAAATTTAAACAAATTTTTTGGTCAAATCAAATTCTTTTAGAACATTAATGGTTTAGATCATTCAAGTTTAGTCAGGTCAGTCAAATTTGGGTCAATTCATGTCCAAGTTGATTCAAGTTCCAGACTTCGGGTTTTTTCAGGCTCCGTTAGGTAGTTTCACGTTGTTAACTTTATATGATCAATTCATAATGCATACCAATCAAGCCAAAAATTCCATTCAAAGACTTTAAGTTCGTAGCTAACAAACTTTAATATTAAATGCAAATATGTTTCATAAGTAAAATCTTATCAAACAAAATTTCTTCTGCAAGTCTAAACAACAGATATAATTTATTTCTAATTTGGAAAAAAAAAAACTCAAACCCGAATTTTCTTTTCTAATACTATAAAACATAGATAATAGATAATAAAAACAACTTACATCCTTGGAAGAAGGAAAAGAACTAATTGGTGAATTGTCTTCACCTGATAAAATTAAACAGCAGCAATTCTGAATCTTCTCCTTGTATACATGAAAACTCCTATTTCAAAAAGCATAATTATTATTTCACCAAATTTAATGCACAACAGTTTCAAATTTCAACCAAACAAGATAAAATTAGCATCTGGCAGATAGAAAAGAAAAACTTAAAGTTACATGAGAACTCAAAATTTGCAAAAGTAATAACGGCAACTATTTCACCAAATTTCAACCGAAGTAAGTAAAATTATCTTCTTGCGTATATGAAAGAAATTCTCAAAAAGAACAAGAACAAATCAAATTGTAAAAATTAATCCCAAAACAGAGAACCTTAAATTGTTGGTGAGAAGGGCTTCTGGGCTGCACTGAGGAATCTGTGATTCGTTGCAGACAAGCTGGAAGCCAAGCCAATTCCTATTATTACAACAAAATTATTTGGTTTTATTCTCTTAAACTCAGAATTAATGTTAAATTATTAACAGATTAAAAGTAGAAATAATAAAGGGAAAAAAATTATCTTCTTTTGCTAGGAAAGAAAACTTTAAGAAGAAAAGAGATTTTCACCTCGGAAGATTGGGGAGGACGAAACCCTAAGCTTCTCATTTGGGCCCCAATCAAATCACAGAGAGATTTTTGTCACACTCTCAACTCATAAGTTTCTTTTATGAGTATTTTCGCGCCAAAAAAATCAGATTAAATAAGGTGAAAATACCTTTTGGGATTGAATTAAAATAATCCTTTATTATTGAATAAATCAATTTTCTCTTTATAATATTAAAAAATCAATTAATTTCAAATCTTCGATTAATGTAATTTTTATGTCTGAATATCACAATTAGGTCCATTTTGATATTTGAACTTATTAACAATGTCCATTTTTGTTTTGAATTTGAAAAATGGTGAATTTTATACTCTTAATTCTTTAAATTAATGTTTCTATACTTCAGAGAATATTTGGAAGCAAAAGGAGTGAAAAATAAACAAAATTTGAAAAATCGGAGTAAGTTTTAGGATTCATACGGGCTAGGTCATTCCACACGAGTTAGACACACGGTCGTGTGATTCACACTGGCTGTCACATGACCATGTGCCAGACCGTGTGGGAATAGCGAATCCTACTCCAAACCTGCGAGAAAACGAGTTTTTTAAGTTTTTCAGACATTTTAAGAATATATATGACAAAAATAAGAAGAGAGAAAGGAGTCGTAATAGAATATTTAAGACAATAATTCAGAAAAAAAACCATAGAAATAGACACTGAAGCAGATTTCTATCAAGATTTTAGATATCCTTTTGATTTCTTTGAAATTTATTGTGATTATGCGTGCTTAATTCTTGTTTAATATTTCTAAGCTATTAATCCATATTTGATGTGTTGAAATTAGGGGAGAAATAAACCCTGTTTAAGATTAGATCTAGCGTAATTGAGTAAAGTTGCATGTAATCTTATTAGCATAATTTAGTGATTTCTACGGATTAAAATACTAATTGAATTCTTTCTTAGCTATTATTTTGCTCCTCATTTGTTTTTTGTCACGTTCATAATCAATTATTTCAATTTCTCAATTAAATAATAAAAAGACTGTAATTATTAGATGCATTTGTCTTAGTTAAATTTTTAGTTGGTTTAGGATTGTATGATGGAAACCATCTATTTTTCCTAACTCCAACTAGGTTTGTATGCTTGAGGCCATCTACTCTGCTATCCTAACTCGACCTCGTAGATTGTGCTGGTAATTTGTTAAAAACATGGAGGCTGCAGTCATCGAGCTCCAACTTTCATGTTATCCTCACTATGTGAAGATCATACCTCAGAGAAGCTTAGAGAGGTAAAGAGGAAGTACAACATCATACTAAGGCCAGTGATGAACCTCAACCTTCTAAAAACCTCAAGGAGCTTACCAGTAAGTACTATTGTCTCCATAGGAGCAGAAGAGGAAAGACAAGAAACGATGCAATGGAAGATCCCTTACAACATTGAGAAAATAATGATAAGGAATTGGGAAAGGCCAGAAAAGCTATCAACAGCATTACACTGCCTATTGCGAGGCTTGAATTATTCTATTGATGCTTCAGCTGATTCTGTTTTTGAATCAAAGTAGCAGGAATGTCACTATTGTTTTCATGGGTTTTTCTTCTCTTTTTTTCTTTTTAATAATACAATTACGTGTGTGTATTAGTTACTTCTATATATTACTAAATGGAGACGTAAAAGTTGAGACCTTATGAATGATCTACCATTGCAACTTTGTTAAGACGCCCTCATGTTTTGTTGCTGAAGTTGTTCCTTTGTGAAATGTGAGAAAACAGCATTTCTGACAGAATTTGGCTGATATCAAGAGAATTGGGTTCAACATTGCCCACTCTTGTAGTTCTAGTTGACGTTACAGAGGAATTTGGCTTGAATCCACCAATCAAAGGATATCTCAGGTATATATGATAAAATGCAAATGCATCTGAATTTAATCGTAACATTTAGAACTAGGAAAACTTGATAATTGTTAATTATTTGTATGTTCAATTAAAGCTGTTGTTTATATCAATAAGACATATTGCACTCTTAAGAAAAGAAGTTATGTTTGAATTTTAAGGATGATATTATTGGAAAAGACAACCACAAAACCAAAAAGATTAATCTTAAACTATAACAAAAAGAAAAACCTGTTTTTATAATTGATAACTTCTGAAACCCTTCTATTGTACCAAAAACTTTTGGTCTTTCATATCATGTCTCTATTTCAGTTTTAATCGTGCTTAGCTATTTACACTTTGAATTTTTGTTTGCAGACACTTGTGACAGTAACTACAGGACTTGTATATGTTAGTTTTGCATGGTCAAATTTGTTACCAGCAGTTATAGCTTGTGAATCTTCAGCTTCAAGTTCGATCTCTGCTGTTGGAAAATCTCAACTCTCATTTTTTTTTTTTTAAAATCAGTTGATGATAGCCACTTTAAGGAATATGGCACCTCAATGTGATGAAATTGAATTGATACCTTTAAAAGTAGCATCTTTAAGGATAGCTCAAACCACGATGGAACATTAACCATTTGCACACATAAATTTCATTACATTAACCAAAATGTTAAAGAATCTATGAAATTCTGAATAAGACTAGAAAACTGCTATGTTAACCGAGCCCTCCTACAAGAACGCCTGCTGCCAAGTATCCTTCCTCAAATATGATTATGATCTTGCCCGGGATTTAGAGGTATTTGAAAAAACTGCTTTATATGCATGACTCTGTCCCTTTCTAAGGAACCGACAGAGTGCATTTAATCATTAAAATCAATAATACTTGTAAATAATGAATCACTTAAAGATGCTTTGCACTATGACACACACACACAAAAGAGAAGTGTTTGAAACAATTGTTTTACTCGTCAGGACTCAAGTAAAGAATCAATAAGTAGCATATAACCTAGCGAGAGCAGCTTTTAATATGAACAAACTGCAATAATGTGCTTAATAAAAAAGACAATCAGAATAACCAGGTAGAAGCAAAAAGCTTTTAGCACTATCTGGAGTACCTGAAACTGAAAATAGCATTTACCTGGATTACTTTTGCAAATTTGGTGCAGAAATGTGGCTTCCATGAAGCATAACTCCTACTCCATCAAAAATATTGCCACTGTTATCATGACGTATAGGTTCCCGATTCTTGTAAGCCTAGTTTCTGGTTGATTCGATAGAACCATGTATCTGCGGGAAAAATAAATAAAATTGAAGTTTTCATCAGAAACAATATAGAGGAAAGAACATGAGTAAAAGCCCTTACGAATTAAAAGGTGACAGACGTTACTAGAAAAGGCATGCATGATTATTGGTTAGAGGCTTGTGGAACCTAGATGCTTATTAGGAATAATTCCAATTTATATTTGTATATATCCACAACTGCAAACTTATCAGGAACACTAACACAAGTATTTTTTTTCCTTTTGAAACCATTTATGCCAGAACTCAACTGAATTTTAATTTGACAATCTAATGAAGCATTTACTAGTAGGGAAGTGAAATCATCAATACTTAGAGAAAGTTTCTGACCTCAAATTTCCTATATATCAGTCACAAACAAGCTAATCCATGGCAGAATACTTATCAGTTCTCAGAAATTATTCCAACTCAACACTTGTTGAAACAAATAAACATAAAGTAATAACTTGAGGGATCAGGAAAAGAAATAAAGTTTTAACAACCAACCTTCTTTGGGCATAGAATGATAGAAAGCTGCTGAAACTTATGCCTTGAACATCTCTTTCCCCTGCTCGAAGGAGATGGAATATCGGACAGAACAATACCATCATATTTCCAGATCAATCATTCAATTTACTTTTCCTTCGCTCTTGAAAATCCCGTAAGCAGAAATTTTATATCCTGAAATAAAAAACCCTTCTGATGCCTGAAGTGCATTGTTGAGCCCCTTTTACCATCTTCAATTTGAGCATCTGGTTTAAACCTTTTGCCAGGTCTCGAAGCAGAGGCTATATTAAAAATATCAAGATTCAAGAAATCTACAAAGGACAAGGAAATGCTACGTTGTTTTCCATATATAAGTAGTACATTTTGTGTGTGTAGATTGTCATCTGGTGAGCTTGTTTTTTTGAAATCAACTTCAGTTTCTGACAAACGAACCCATTTTCTTGCTGGAACCTTCATATCATTATTGCACTCAGATTGCATCCCTTGAATATTGCTGCCTGAGTTATGAAAGACAGAGACATCTTCTGCAACAATCTGTTCAGCATTTGCCTTTGAACGACAATCCAAAAGTTTGGCTGCCAGAAGTCGTTAGCGCATCCTTTGTGGTAGAATAAGAAGAGAGCTCTTTCCCATGGATGGCTGGTCCTGCAACGGAGTACTATCTTTAGGATGTTCATAGTTCTTATTGATCATTCCTTCTCCATCTGGATTATTCACAGCAATATTTTCTTCAGCATCTCGACCAATTGTACACTCAGGTATGGAGCTTTGAGCCAAAGACATCTCAGAATTTATTTTATCACAAAATCTAATTCCACTGTTTTTGTCTCTGAAGTGTAAAGAGGTTAATTGATTAACACAAAGTTTTGACTTCCCAAAATAGAATCATTTTCATGAAAAACTTTACTAGATATTTTAAGTGAGGTCAACTGCCTCCGAAATTTTGTTGTAGAATATTCACCATCAAATTCGGGCAGATCTTGCTTGGTCTCAGATATGCATATTCTCAATCTGAGGTTCTAATGAGGAGCATGGACAATTTCCTGTATTATCTTCTGTTAGTATAAATCTTCGGTTAGAAAAATCTCAAACATACGAACTAAACTTGAACAGCAAATGAAGAAATAGGACAAGGCTACAAAGCGTATATCAAGCTATTAATTTAAGTTTATATTCGCCTCTACCTATATTCGGTATGCAAAAAAATTTCAAGCTAATTAATTTCAAGGATATAATGAAGTCAATGACTATTTGTGTTTTGCACTAACGAGAATAATTTACACACTAACGAGAATAACTCACTAAGCACTGAGTAATATATAACAAGAAACTCAAATTTTACAAAAGATTTCTATAGTAATATTGTATAGAATAATCTAATAATATTAGAATTTTTGACCAATGACCAAAAAATTTATTTTTTGATTAATTACGTACATTTATTTATAGTTATTGAAACAATATAAATATTTAAAAATATTCTAACAACTTCTTCAAAATTTTCATTGATAGCAAGATAAATTCGTATTTTTAATATATTTATTTTTGACTAATTATCAAATAAAATGCTATTAAATTTGGATTTTTCTTATCAGGAATGAAGTTGGTGTGCTGAATTTAAACTCTTATAAAAAAAGGGCTAAATTAAAACAAAAAGCAAAGAGGAGGGCTTGATTGAAAGATTACTGAATAAAGATTGAAGGATTTTTAATATTGTTACAACAATGTAATTAGTTTAAATTTAATTTTTAATTTTTAAATTATTTAGTAATAATATTTAGAATTATTTAATGATAATACCTGGTGGCTATAGCAACTCGAGGTGTTCATGGGTTGAGCTACCTGGCCCGGCCGGGCCGAAGGTCCGCCCGAAATGTGAGAGGGTTTGGGCAAAAATATAGGCCCAAAAAATGGGCTTAGACAAAAAAATAAAGTCTGTTTAAAAAATAGGTCGAATTCACTAAAGGATAAAAAAATCTGTATTTTTTTATTATTTTAAATGTTATTTTTTGTTGTTTTCTCACTATTTTGCTATCATTTTACTATTATATTGCTACTATTTTATTGTTATTGTTTGGATATTGTATAAAATTTATTTTATTGTTAATTTTCTTATTATTTTAAAGGCATTTGTTAATTTTTTTATTATTTTAGAGGCATTTGCTTGTTAAGTTGCATTTATCTTAATGTTATTTAAGTCTACATATTTTTTAAAATTTATTTTCAATTTGTTGAAAAATATTTATTTTGATGTTTTTAGTATTTTTGATGTATTATATATATTTTAAAATAATCTAAAAAATTAATACGGGCGGGCTGGGCTCGGGTTTTAGTATTTTTATCCGGTTCGAGCTTAGGTAAAATTTTAGGCCGGACCCAACCTGAGCCCAATAAATGAGCATAATTTTTTAGTTGAGCCCAACCCGACCCATGAACACCACTAATAGGAACACATAGGCTTCTATTTCTATTTTTATTTCTTCTATTTCTATTTCTTTTTCTCCACTCCTGCGATTCAATATTGCTGTTTCATTTTTTTTTCTTTTTCTTCAACCTTTTTGGTTTAATTCCTTCCGAGGCCTTTTCCTTTTTCACTTTCCACAATTCCACAAAATCACTTTCAAAACATAATTTTTTTTTCATGATTAATTAAATCCTTTTTAGCTTTAACGTGGAAATTGCTCCAACAAAATAATCATGAGATACGAACCCGCTCAGGAAAACCTCTCCATTCAATATTCCCTATCTCATTGGCGTGTTCAATTGGAAAAAACTAGTTGCATTCTGTTAAGGGAGTTAGTGATAGGATTTAAACGACCCACACGGTTGAGGCTGCTAATTCGAGTTGGGTTTTTCAAACCGCAAGGCTGTCGAAGTCTTAAATTACAGGTACGTGCCACGTTGTTGGAAATTCGATAAGGGTCGATTTGCAAGTGATACCAGGATCGACTACGAAAGGAAGAGTTGACGGTTTGAGGGATCCTCGATTGCTATAACCAGCTTATTGCTTGGAAGAGAAATTTTGTTTCGAAGATCGATTCAAGATTGGAGTACATAAGCTAAGGCTAAACTTAAAAATATTTTATTTACCAATTTATTTTATTTTCTTAAAATTATTTTTGTATTTTCTAATTTATTTTTATTTTATTTTATTAGACTTTATATTTCATTATTCTATTATTTTAATCAATACCCCCCCTTCTTTTTCTTTTCAGCACAGTACCAACATTTTCTGAAGAAATACTACAAGGAACAATAGAACAAAGAGGATCCACCAAGGACGGATAAGAGGATCTCACATCTTGAGAAACCATAATGCCCTCGTCAACTTGGTTAGGTAAACCCACGAAGTGTACGCTTTTATCCGAAGCTATTTTAGATCTCTTGTTTGCGCGCTTCCTGACTAATGAGTTTTCATCAGGTGCAACATCAGCAGATTCAGAGAAAAAACTAGTCTCAGCAGCAAAACACTTAGTGATATTTTTGGTTTTTAGTTTCAGCTGTTCAGAATCAGCTTCCTTCTTAAGATAGAAACAAAATAAATGAAAAAGAAACAAGGAAATTTTAAATATTAAAAGAGAGGAACATCAAGTGCCTAGTTAACATACATGTACGTGCCCAAAATTAAGAGACACTAACGATAGTAAAATAATTTTAGACAAATAGACCTGGATATAAAAGAGATTATAACAAAATAACAAGCAGCCTGCCAATTTAAACAGAAAAAACAGTGATAAAACCTCAAAAACTAAACAAAGCAAAACTAGCAAAAGTAGTTACTCCAAAAAGTGCATAAGAAAGCATATGAGATGCTTATAAAGCAAGTTAAGAGATGAGCAGAGCAAGCATTAGCATTACCATTATGTATAATGGTAGGCAAATTAAAGGAAATCAAAGATCTAGTATCCCAATAACTAGACGGAGTCAAAGTTTGACAAAAGTTAGATGTGGAACGGCAAAGTTACCTTACAGATTGGCCATCAAATAATCTTACTAACAACCTTTATTCAAAGAAATTTATGATATTATCTATTTGTCCCTCCCAACACGACAGGTCTTTAATTCTTCTAAAGCTTCTTATTCTTAAATTTTGTTTCATTTTCAGTCCCCCCTACACCCCCAACACCCACATCCACACTAAAAACAAGGACCGTTGCGCTCTAGACAACCTATAATTCAGAATCTACTGGGCAAATACTGCCGAAGAGCGTGAAGACTCATTTTGATAAATTACTATGAAAAATACAATGGCTACAAACAACCCATTCTTTCCTCCTGTTTATTAAAATTGTAAACTTTGTTATGTATAAGACAACATGTACAAGCTAAAAATCAAACTAAATAACAAAAGGAGGTCTGAGATTCGAAGATCAATAGAATAAAGCAAAGTATGTACCTTCGTGCCCAACCACCTAATCAACGACTTCTAAATCCATCAGTGACAAATGGATTGGCATTACTTTGCTAAAATAGTGAGACATTAATAGTTATGTGATTATGGATTATATTTTTCAGTCAAATATCTATTTGGCACACACTGTGTTATCTCCGTCTTCTATCTTTAATATTATATAAAAAGATTATATTTTAAAAAAATAGTTTTAAGTATAAATTATATCATCACCCACTCCACATCATTATCAAAAATTATCAATCCAACGCAAAAGTGGTTGGGAAAACAAATTTCATTATCAAAAGTAATCAATCAAACATTTTAAAGAAGCAAGTTGTTTGATTAAAAAATGCAAAGATGGAGGTGAGGAGTCATTGGAATTACATCATGATTTCAGGCCAAGAAGCAAATTGTTTGATTAAAAAAATGAAAAGCTTCTTCATTAGCAATAATAAGCAATTAAAAATAAACATTTTATAATAATATGGCGGGCACATCCACTGCCATTTTCCTTACTTTTATTTTGTTTTTTAATGCATTATCTCTATTTGCCTCATTAATTACTTTATTGTTATTAGTTAAATCCCCAATTTTAATTGGGAAATATATTTGTAGTTTTAAATTGTGGCCACTTTTAACTGCTTCATTTTTTTTATTTGGAAGTTTGGTGACAATAGTTTTCAAAAGAATAATAATTATATAATAATATAATTATTTAATAATATTAAATATTTATTTATATTGTTTTGACTTGAACAATATGATAAGTTAATTTTTTTGTGAGACACCTGTTTGTAAAATACTGTCATCATGAATTGATTTGAGTTGACTTGTATTACTTTACTTGATTTATGTGTACAACTATTAATGTTTGAAGGAGCAAAAACAGATAACAAGATGAAAAACAAGCCGAAGGATACATACAAAACTAATTTCACATCAATTTTATCAAGAGTTACATCTTTCAAAGGTCAAATATCACCAAGTGCTGACTACTACCACTAACTATCTTCAAAATCACACAACTTGACAATTCAGTGAAATATGGGGCTACATTTGGACTAAATCAAACCAGCATGCAACCAAGCTAAATTTGCAGCATAATTGGCCATCCTGCAATAACAAAAAACATTTAATCGTTATTTTTCTCAACCTTCTCTACTGTTGAGCATTGGCCTGCAATGCAACATGTGACCAGCACCTTACCAAGCAGACCAGCAATGGAGCAGAACCGAGTGTAGTAGCTAGTTTGGTCTATTTTGTTCATTTTGTTCCTATGTAACTTAGTTTAGTTTCTTTGTAACTTGTTACTAAAGTTAATAAAATTAGTTTTTGATTTGTACTTAATGTAATGGCTGATGTATCAACTAGATTTAGTTTGAAATTCAACTTGTATTAGTTGTGTATTGGTGGGAGCATCTACATTGTTAGGTAACTGTCCAATTTCATGTAACTTACACATATATTTTGATTTCAATCAATGAAAATGGTTGTCTGGTGACATTTTCAAACTCTTTCTTTTATTTTGCTTTTGTTCCTTTTGCTTTTATTCTTGTTTTGAGTCTTGAGTTGCTGCCATTGTTCCAACAAATGGTAATCAGAGCCTGTCATCTTTAAGGGCCTCTGTTGTTGGTTGTTTCATTTGAGAAAACAAAAGCACGGGAAGCAAGAGTTTGAAGCTGTTGAGTTTGATTCAGCAGTATGAGTTCCACACCACCTCCACCTCTAGTGTTTGCTAGTGAGAACTACCATATTTGGGTATTCAAAATGAAGACATACCTTCAAGCACAAGACTTATGGAGTGTCGTTGAAATGATATCGAACCACCTCCATTGAGGGCTAATCCCACAATTGCTCAAATGAGGCAGCATGCTGAGGAGAGTACTAAAAAGCACAAAGCCTTGGCCTACTTGTAGAATGGAGTGTCAGATATAATCTTCACTCGAATCATGGCTTACAACACACCTAAGGAAGCATGGGAGAGGCTGAAGAAGGAGTTCATGCGATCGGATAAGACTACGCAACAACAGTTAATCAACTTAAGGAGTGACTTTAAGAACTTGAAGATGAAGGAATCAGAGACTATTAAGCAATATTCAGACAGGATTATGGCCACTGTCAATAGCATAAGGCTACTTGGTGAAGATTTCAGTGAAAGCAGGGTTGTTGAAAAAGTTATCACAACTCTCCCTGAGAGATTTGAGTAAAAAATCTCATCGCTCAAGGACTCAAGGGATTTAACAACCATTTCTTTGTCTGAGTTGGTGAACTCCCTTTATGCACCGGAGCAGAGAAGGGCCAACAGGCAGGAAGAGTATTCTGAAAGAGCTTTCCAAGCAAAGGCCAAAGAGAGCTCTAGTTCAAGCCAGAAAAGAAAGAAGTATTGGCTCGATAAGAGGGGAGAAACCGAGGAGTGATGCAGGCAAGAGGAGGTTTCCACCATGTATCCACTGCAAAAAGACCACACATTTGGAGAAATATTGCTGGTATAGGCCAGACATTCAATGTAGGAGTTGCAAATAGTTTGGCCATGTTGAGAAAGTATGTAAGAACAAAGGGAAGGTACCAACACAGTAACAGATCCAAGCTCAAGCTGCTGAGGACCTTCAAGCTCAGGAGGAGTATGTTTTCATAGCTTCATGCTTTGCAACCTTAAGCAAAGTCAAATGCAATTGGCTTGTGGATAGTGGCTACCTACATCACATGGCTGTTGATGAAAGTTTGTTCAAAGACCTTGACAGAAGTTATGCCTCAAAAATTAGAATAGGCAATGGGAATCTGATTGAAGCCAAAGGCAGGGGCAATGTTGTGATTAACACTAGTTCAGGTAACAAAGTCATTTCAAATGTGTTTTTTGTACCTAACATTGATCAGAATCTACTAAGTGTTGGTCAGTTAGTTGAAAAAGGGTACTCACTAGTTTTTAAGAATGGTTCTTGTGTTATTGAAGACTTTCATGGCCAGGAAATGATTACAGTAGGCATGGTAGATAAATGCTTTATGCTTGATGCGAATCAGCTTGAGAAGAAGGCTTATACAAGCTTAGCTGTTAATGCTGGCCTATGGTGTAGAAGAGTAGGCCATGCTAATTTCAGATCACTTGATCTGTTACACAAACTGAATTTGGTAGAGGATATGTCTAAATTTGAGGCAAGGGAAACTGTTTGTGAAGTATGTCAGCTTGGAAAACAAACTAGACTGTCTTTTCTAGTCAACCGGGCATGGAGGGCTCGAGAAAGACTTGAACTTGTGCATTCTGATGTGTGTGGACTAATGAGGTCCCCTTCCTTGAATGACAACAAATACTTTGTGCTGTTCATAGATAATCTAACCAGATTTTGCTGGGTTTACTTTATGAAATAGAAGTTTGAGGTGTTTGAAGTCTTTAGCAGATTTAAGACGCTAGTGGAGAACCGGTCAGGTTGCAAGATCAAGACCTTGAGAACTGACAATAGAGCTGAACACTTGTCTGAAAGGTTTTAAAAACTTTGTGAGTAGGCAGGGATCCACCGTCAATTAACCATACTTTATACTCCACAACAAAATGGAGTTTGTGAAAGGAAGAACAGGAAAGTCATGGATATGGCCAGGTGTTTGCTATTTCAAAGCAAGCTTCCAGGAAAATTTTGGGCTAAGGCTGTCAATACCTCAGTATATCTACTCAACAAGCTTTCTATTCAAGCTGTGAAGACAAAACACCTTTTAAAGCATGGTATGGACTCAAACCATCTATTTCTCATCTGAAAGTATTTGGATGTGTATGTTCTATTCTTATTCCAGTAGAGAAAAGAACCAAGCTGGAGAGAAGGTCTGCTCCTGGCATATTTGTTGGCTACAGCAGCATTAAAAAGAGCTACAGAGTGTATGATCCCTCAACAAAGAAAATTTTGTTGAGTAGGGACATCAAATTTGATGAAAAGAAGGTTTAGAATTGGGTTGGTTTAGATGCAAGTCAGGTTGATGAAGATCAGTTTGATATCAGCTTGGAGCTAGCTGAAGGTGAATCTGGAAATGCAGACATTGATGATCCTCCTGTGAGAGGCACCAGAAACCATTGTAGACATCTACCATAGATGCAATGTTGCAATAATTGAGCCTTCGAGCTTTGAAGAAGCTGTAATCGACAAGTGCTAGAGAAAGGCTATGGAAGCTGAGCTAAATATGATTCAAAAAAATGAGACATGGGACTTGGTTGATAGCCAGACCAGAAGAAAGTCATAGGTGTCAAGTGGGTTTTTAGAGCCAAATTCAATACTGATGGCTCATTGAACAAGCAGAAGGCAAGTCTAGTGGTGAAGGGCTACAGTCAGGATTATGCACTAGCGAACCTTTCTTCCATTAAGGTTGTCTTCGGGCTTTCCAACTTATCACTTAACCAATCATGTCCTAACGAATTTGTTGCCAAACTTGCGATGCTTAAGGGCACTTTCTTTGGAAGGGTACCAAATCATCATGTTGCCAGATTTTGTGGGAGATTTGAAACTCTTAAGGTACCTAAACTTCTCTCAGAATCGAGTTATTAAATGCTTGCATGAATCACTTAGTACCCTTCACAATTTAGAAACCTTTTTATTAAAGGGGTGTTATAACCTTGAGAAGTTACCGTCAGAGATGGAAAAGTTGGTCAACCTATGCTATCTTGATATCGCTGGTGCAAATAAATTAGAAAGCATGGCAAGCAATTTTAGCATGCTGACTAATCTTCAAAAACTTTCCATTTTTGTTTTGGGTAAAGAGAAGGGACATAAAATAATGGAGCTAATGAATTTGTCAAATCTCAGGGGTGAACTTTGTATTTCAGGATTACAGAATATAGCTGAGCCTCGAGATGCACGGATGGCTAGATTATCGAATAAGTCGAGAATTGGGAATTTAAAATTGCAGTGGAGCAAAGACTTTGAGAATAGAAGAGAAGAAGTCGAGAAAAGGGTGTTGGATGGACTTCAACCTTCTAAGAAGCTCATGGAGCTCAGCATTAAGTTCTATTGTGGTGAAATGTTGGCAAATTGGGTGGGAGATTCATCCTTCAATTGTTTACAATCTTTATGCCTTGATGATTGTATAAATTTATTGTCATTGCCATCAATTGGGAAATTGCCAGTGTTGAAAAAGGTACGTATTAAAGGATTGCGCACTGTAAGGACTGTGGGAGTTGAGTTCTTTGGAGAGAATACGACCAACACATTTTCTTCATTGGAGATTTTAGAGTTTGTGGACATGCTTAATTGGGAGCAGTGGAACTTGTGTGAAGTTGATGAGGAAGCTAGGAAATTCCCTAAACTTCGTGAACTCTTGATTCAAAATTGTCCCTTATTGTTAGGGAGTATGCCGGAAGACCTTCCTTCTTTGAAGAAACTTGCAATTCGTAGCTGCAAGAAGTTGATATTTTCTGTTCAAAACTTTCCATTGCTTTCAGAATTAGAAATTTGGGGTTGCCACGATGTAATTTATAAAGGTTTTGCAGATTATAGCTCCATAAAAAGAATATCGTTTCGAGGGATTTCCAAGTTTAGTTATGCAGCAGAATGCTTGAGGTTAAGATCAATCAAAGTGGAGTTGTTTGAGATTGTTGATTGTGAGGAGTTGTGGTCTTCTCGAGAGAACAATTGGGGATTGCTAACTCAGTCTATGTCCCCCCAATATTTGAGAATTTCCAATTGTCCGCAACTTGTATCCATAGGAACAGATGAGGAAAGAGAAGAATTGATGCAATTGAAGATTCCTTCTAGCATTGTAAGCATGAGAATAAGTAATTGTGGAAGGCTAGGAAAACTATCGACAACCTTGCACTCCCTCACATTACTTATGACATTAGTGCTTTTCGATTGCCCAAAATTGACTTATCTTGCAAGGAGCAATTTGCCTTCGAATCTGAAAGTGCTAGAGATTGAAGATTGTAAAAAGTTGCAATGTTTGTTGTTGGATGAAGGAGAGGATGTTGACTCCAACAATGCATGTGTTCTTCAGAAGTTGAATATTGATAGTTGTGAATCTCTAAAGAGAACAAATAGAAGTGAGTTGCCCTCCACACTGAAAGAACTTCAAATAAGTGAGTGTCCAAAGCTAGAGTCCATATCCCAAGAAATTCAAGATAACTCTTCTCTTGAATCTATTGATATCGAAGGATGTGATATGCTTCAAGGGTTACCTCAAGGATTGAACAAGCTCAAGCATTGCAACAGCATACGCATAGGTAGTTGTTCAAATTTGATTTCCTTAGCAGAGGGTGGTTTGCCCACCACAAACCTTGAAGTGCTCCGCTTCAGCTCTTGTAGAAGTCTCCAAGCTTTTCCTGGGAATATGCAGAGTCTCAACGCTCTAAAAGAATTAGCAATATGGAATTGTCCAAATGTGACATCCATTCTGGAAGAGGGGATTCCTACCAATCTCACATCGCTTTCAATTGCTGGACCCAATATCTGGAAGGCAATACTAGAGAGGGATTTGCATACACTCACTTGTCTTAAATCTCTCTCCATATCAAATGGGTGTCCGGATGCAGTGTCATTTCCTCAAGATGAGATAGAAGTCACACTGCCCTCCTCTCTCACCCATCTCCGCATCTCGGATTTCCCAAAACTGGAGAGTATATCCTCCAATGGCTTTCGGAACCTCACTTCTCTCCAGCACTTGAGTATCGGATTTTGCCCAAACCTTAAGACTCTTCTGGGGAACAACATGCTTTTTTCGCTTTTGGAGCTAAAGATCGTGGGGTGTCCAATGATGGGAGAACGGTGCAAAAGGGATAATGGACCTGAGTGGTCCAAAATTACCCACATACCTTGTGTTACAATTATTGTGTCAGGAATGGAGAAACAACAATTAATGAATCAAATTTGCAGGTATGTCAAATTGGGATACCTATATCCGATACAAATTTTATTTTATTTATTAACATTTTTACAATTATTGTGTCTTATTTTATAACTAGAAAAACATAATATATTGTCCCTTCAGGAATATTATTATTTTAAAATACGAGTTATTTCAATATTCACTCAAAAATAGAATAATTAATTTTTGTAATGATTTCTGCATAGCTAAGTCAAGTGAAGCACCAGATGGTTTTAATCTAAACAATACATTTTTGTATGTACCAAAAAAAAAAACAACAAAATTTTGTTTTATTCATTAATCCTTGCTATTGGAAATACGGACACATTGAATCTATGTATGGATTTTGCTTGGGGAAATGCAGACCTTTTCTCAAGCGAAAGAGTTGAGCTGATTCAACGCCTAATTTCGTAGGCTTTTGCTTGGACGATCTTTACATGGGTACCTTTCCATTGTACCAAAAAAATTTGTCTTTCATACCATGCTGTAATATTGTACAGCTATTTACACTTTGAATCTTTGTTTGCAGATACTTATGACAGTGACTACAAGAATCGTATTTGTTAGTTTTGCATGATCGGATTTGTTACCAATATCTGTAGCTTGTGGATCTTCGGCTTCAAAGTTGTCTCTATTGTTGGAATTTCTTGAACTTTCTCTATTATGTTTTGGAATAATTACTTCTTGATGATAGCTAAGGTAGAGTTATGTATTTATTGTAATCATGTAGCCACACTTTTATATTACAGTGAAGTTTTTTAGTGGATTCTCGTGGTTTTTACCCTTTGATTTAAAGGGGTTTTTGACGTAAAAATTTTGCGTCTCGTGTGATTGATGCTTTGTGATTATTCTTGGAGGCTTCTGTGTTTTTTCGGAGAATATTTAAAGCTATTTGTGCTGTCATAATTACCAAAAAAGAGTTGCAGTTATGCTTGCATGTCTTCGGTTGTTTGAAAGGTAATGGGTTATCAAAGGAGATTGTTTTTGCCATATCAAAACCATCTATTTTTCTGAACTCCAACTAGGTTTGAATACTTGAGGCCATCTACTCTGCTATCCTAACTCGACCTCGTAGATTCTGCTGGTAATTTGTTAAAAACATGGGGGCTGCAGTCATCGAGCTCCAGCTTTCATGTTATCCTCACTACGTTAAGATCATGCTGCAGTGAAGCCTAGAGAGGTAAAGAGGAAACACAACATCGTACGAAGGCCAGTTATTGTACCAAAAACTTTTGGTCTTTCATATCATGTCTCTATTTCAATTTTAATCTTGCATAGCTATTTGCACTTTGAATTTTTGTTTGCAGACACTTATGACAGTGACTACATCACTACAAGACTTGTATATGTTAGTTTTGCATGGTCAAAATTTGTTACCAGTAGTTACAGCTTCAAAGTCGATCTCTGTTGTTGGGAATTCTCGACTCTCGTTTTTTAATCAGTTGAAGATAGCTAAAGTGTTGAATTTACTGCGACTTTTATCCTTTAATTTTTTTTTAAATCTATGTGAAAATTGTGTATATATATAATAGATCCACAATTACATCTTTTTCTTTAAAGTACAAATTTAATCTACATTTAATCATTTTCTTAAATATCTTTTAGTCAAGCATACTTGGTGATGGCTATTAGACTAAGGGATGTCCTATTAAAGTATTAAGTAACTTACAGCGTAACCAGCAGAGGGCAATTTGATTAAAAAATAGACAAACGAAGGGTCAACAGATTGTTTTTGCCATATCTGAACCATCTATATTTCCGAACTCCAATTAGGTTTGAATACGTGAGGCCATCTCCGCTGATGCTCCAGTCTGCTGTCCTAACTCGGCATCATAGATGGGGCTCGTAATCCTAATATTTAACTGCATTAAAGATGGACGTTGTAAACTAAATAGTGTTGAGTGTACTAGTAAGGCAACTTATATTCTCAAAAGGAGACACGAGTTCGAATTTTGGAGATGACATTATTGAGAGACACAACCACAATCTCCAAATATGGTTCGTAAAACGAACATGTAGAATACCATAAAAAAAATGAACATTGCAGTCATCAAGCTCCAACATTCATGTTCTCTGCACTAGGTTAATATCATGCCGCAAAGAATCCTAGAGAGGTAAGAGGAAACTCAACATTAGACCATGGCCAGTTATTCTAGTGATGAAACAATTACTTTCCAAGCAATCTGTTAGCAATCCAATCTCAGGTTGCGCTGATGAGTCACTAAACAAACTAAAATTACGACAAAGGCAAGCGCACCTAACAAACAATAGTATAGCTATGGTGAGTCGAGAATATCGTGTCCACGAGGACTTAAAGTACTAGTAATTACTATTTTTCTATTACTTAGCCGATAAAATGGGATGATTGTTTTTAATCTAAAATTAACTAAACTAATTACTAAGAACGCGGCGGAGAATGAATTAGGAAAATAATCGAATTAAACCAATGAGGAAGACAATACCCAGGAAAGAATCCACCTAGACTTCACCTATTATTCTGAATCTGATTGAAACGATTTATTCACTTGTTCCTTGATCTGTAGAAATCTCTGTAACACCCTGAAAATTTCTACAGTAAGATATTACTCTTAAAATAGTAAAATAAAGAAATAAAGTGACAAGAAAAGGAAAATTGAGTTGGAAAATTGAGTTATGTCACTGGAAAGTATATTATGACATATTGATTCAAGAAAGGACTAAATTGTAAAAATGAGAAAAGTTTTGTGGCCCAAGAGTAAATATTCAAAAATTGAGGGATTAAAGTGTAAATATGAAAAATTTGAAGGACTAATAGTGAAAATATTTTAAGGGTGGAAGGATCTAGAAACCAAGGAAAAATTTGATGAATTAGGACCAAATTGAATAGATGAAGAATTATGAGGGACTAAATTGTAATTTTACCAAAATTAAGTGATGACTCAAGAATAAAATTTTAAAAGATCACGAAGGGCAAAATGGTCAATTGAAAGGGAGAGAAATCTAGAAAGTAATGATGATGTTGGAGATATTTTAGATTAATTAATTAAATAAATATTAGTTATTAATATTTTAATTTGATTTTTTATATGATATTTTATTAGTATATATAAAGAAAGAAAGATGAGGAAATTCTCATCCATTTTCCATGCATTCACGCTAGGGAGAAGAGAAGAGAAGAAAAAAACTTTTCATTCTTTCCAATTTAGTTCTTTTACCAAAAATTTACCATTTTCACCTAGAAATTAAAAGAATTTCCATAGCTACCAAGGGAGAAAAATATTAAGGAGACTATGGGGAGTTAGAATATCAAACTTGATTCAAGGAATAGAAGCTGAAGGAGAGAGAAAATCAAATTAAAGATTGGAATCAATAGATCAAGGTAAGTACATCAATATTTCAATATATTTTTAAGTTTGTTATTATTGAGAAAGCATGGAAATAATGTTATAGTGTGATCTTAATGAGTTAGTGAAGGGAAATAGGAGAAAGTGATGGGAAATATTGTAGAGAAAGGGAATAAGGGTGTTATAAACATGGTAAATAATATCTTGCACTAAAACAATTTTAGATAGTAGCAATAGGCTAAATTTGAAAAATCACCAAAAATTATGGAAGTTGAATTAGAGGTTGAATAAAACATGAAATTAAAGCTTATTAATTCTAGTTTCTTATAGAAGAAACGATGTAAGCAATGGAATTGTAAATCATAGAACAAGATAAATTTTGTGAGACAATGTCAGAATGATTTTGGGTTCCCCTGTTCTAACTTTGGAAAATCATCAAAAATTGGAGAAAAATAATTAGAGACTTAAATTTATATGTTTATAATCCTGAATGAGTCTATTTTCAAGATAAATAAACGTAACATCATTTGAAATTTGTACAAGGAGATAATTAATTTTAGTAAAGAAGGGTCAGAACTGTCAAACAGTAGAATAGAAGTGAATTTAAAGAATAAACTGAACTTATTGGCTAAACCAAAAATTCTAAAAATTTTATGGTAAGAATATATGTAAGTCTAGTTTCAGGAAAAATTAGCAGATCTTAATTTCAAGGTCTGTAGCTCAAGATATAAATAATTTAGTGACTATGACGCAAATGGACAGTTTTGAATATACATATAAGTGAATAATGAAAGTATTGATAATGTTACTTGTAGCATGTTATATAAATTAAGGATGAGGAATGGAGAGGAGGAGGAGGAGAATATGTATGAATATTCAGCTAGCATGGCTAATTTGTATGTTTTAGGATTAGGGACTAAATTGAATAAAAGTAAAATTTTAGGGGCAATTTTGTAGGGATATAAAAAATGACCATATCGAAGGAAATGAATTGACTTATTGTCTAAATTCATAAATTGAATGGAATTATCAATTTAGATCAAGATCGGATGAAAATCAGGGAAAATAAAAAATTACCAAAATGCCCATAAATCTGGGTATTTTTGAAATTTTGTCAGGTAAATTTGTGTAACATAATTGAGCATGAAATTTTAATATAATGAAATGAATGATTTTAAACGGTAAGTATTTAACGGAAATTTTTGCTAAATGATATGTAAATCTGAGTAATTCTTCGAAACTTTGTTCCAGCAACGGATACGGGTTAGGGGTGTTACAATCCCTGATTTATGTTAATATCTCTTTTGAGAATAAGAACAACTAACTTTAGGTTGATTAATTGAAATCTCTTTCTAATTAAAACCCCTATTGTCGCATTGACTCGATCTATAAATTCCCTTATTAGATTTGACTCTAATCCGATAGATTTATGTCGTCTTATTTCTAGGATTGCATGCAACTCCACTCAATTATACTAGATCTACTCTTAAACAAGGACTTTTGCTCCACCGAATAAGCACATTTAGCATGAGTCAATATCCTGAAAATATCAAAACATGAAATAAGCATACATAATTAAGAACAAGAAATGAAGTATTTATCATGTAAATCAGAAATTAAATAACAAGATCCATCATAGGTTTCATATTCCCTGGGTATCTAAGGAATTTAGTTCACAATCTGGGATGGAAACATCTCAAAATTAGAATAACAACAAGACATAAAGAAACCCAATAAAACTTCTAGATAAATTGAATGGAGATCTTCAATCTTGAAGGAGATCCGCTTCTAAGTTGAATCTATTGGCGTTCTTCGAGTCTTTTCTTCATTCGTCTCTCTGTGTCCCTTTAGGTCCTCTTCTAGTGTGTATTTATAAACATTAGAATGCTTAGAAACCTTAAAAATTGGGTTTTTTTGCGTAAAAGGGAAACAAGGTGCGAAATTAGCACTGGCTGGCACATGGGCGTGTGGCTAGCTCGTGTGGCTAACACGGGCGTGTGCCCAGGCTGTGTGGTTCCTTAAAACAACTCTTTTTGTTTGATTTTGGCCCGTTTTTCACTCATTTTACTTTCCTATGCTCACATAAGTATAGAAACATGAAATTAAAAGATTAAGAGCATCAAATTCACTAATTTACAAAATAAATCATCAAAAACGCATCAAGAATGGGATTAAAAACATGTTACTTTTATGGCTTATCAAAAATCCCCACACTTAAAAGTTTTCTTATCCTCAAGCAAAATCCTCAAGCAGAAAGGGAGTCAATAAAACAGGAAAAATTCTCAATGAAAAAAAAAAGAGAGAGCTATGGGTTGACATTAATGGGTAAATCAAGAAACGGTGTGTTAGGCTCAAAGAGGTTCACTAAGAGTTAATCATATAGGTAGGCTTTTAAGGGATAAGTGGGTTAAAACTTAAGTGCCTTTATCATTTAAGTATATCAAATCAAAGGTATGATCTCGACATGCATAATCGAAGCAAGTTCTAGAATAACCAATCAATATTGGCACACTCATAACCAATAATAAAATAAGCAAGGGAAGTGTATGCTCTAAAGGCTCAAAATCTCAAAAAAAATTATGGTTTTTGATATCAATCTTGCAAATCTCAAACTTCAAGGTAATACCTCAATTCAGGGAATGTAACACCCCCTACCCGTATCCATTGCCGGAATAGGTACGAGGCATTACTGGAGTTTACTGAATATTTTTAGATAATTCTGAGTCATTTATTATTTATATTTTGAAAATAATCATAACGTCTCTCTATTGGGTCCTCGAAGCCCCAAACATACATTAAAAACCAACCGGAATTAAATCGGGATCATAAAAAATTTCGCAAAATCTTAAATTTTATTTTTATCTAAGTACTTACCATTTCAATACTTCTTATAATTAAACATGTTACCATTCAATCAATAGCTTGACACTTGTCTAAGCGTCAAACAACATCATTGTTAGTATACTTGTATATTTTTCATATAAATTCAACATTTATATACTTATTTTCTCGACATGTTACACTTGAGTTCAATAATTTTCTTTACTTGCATAATTTCCTTGTATCAACATATTAAAGATAATCATTTATGTACATGTCATGAAACATATCATTCTCTTACTGTTTCTTCATAAGTATATATCAATCATTTCATTATATCAATATTTCATGTACCATCATTTCCATATATTTTATGTATATTTATTCCGGTAAAGTTTATATCAAACTTAACATAAATTATATTCCATGTACTAATTCTTATTTTGTTTATCTATCTTCATAATTATTTCATACAACTATTTTGTACATATATTTCCATATGACCAGTTCTTGTAAACATTTCACACAACTATTTCATATAACCATTCGTCATTTGATACATATTACCTGAATATCAATTGTTTAATAGATGTCATCGCGTCTCCCATCCACGGTCTTATTTATCTTTGACATGATGCCATAGTCTCTTTCAACTATGGTCTTACTCATTTTCTGTCATGTTGCCATGGTCTCTTTCAACCATGGTCTTATTCATTTCATGTCACTCTGCCATGGTATCTTTCAACCATGGTCTTATTCATTTCATATCACATTGCCATGGTATCTTTCAACCATGGTCTTACACATTTCATATCACGTTGCCATGGTATCTTTCAACCATGGTCTTATTCATTTCTCGTCTTGTTGCCATGGTATCTTTCAACCATGGTCTTATTCATTTCATATCACGTTGCCATGGTATCTTTCAACCATGGTCTTACACATTTGATATTAGGTTGCCATGGTATCTTTCAACCATGGTCTTACAAATGTCATATCAGAGAGCACACTCCCGCGAACCTCATCCTTACCGTGGGATTACCAGTCCAGGCTAAATCCCCAGTAATATAAACTCATAGAGTATTGTCGGGATTACCAGTCCAGGCTAAATCCCCTGCAACGACAATTACTCTAATGAGTTTGGATCTGAATTACCAGTCCAGGCTAAATTCAGACCCTAATATGGATTACCCGTCCGGGCTAAATCCATTTACACGTATTCTTCGGGAGGGCTATATCAGGATAGGATCACCCGTCCGGGCTAGATCCTTTTTACCGTAAATTCCTTTTCAGAGATCCATCGAAATTTCCTTTTATTCAATCGGGATTTCTTCCCCTTTTTATCAAATATATCAATGTTCCATCAATTTTCATACAATGAACATTCAAATTATTTTCACATCAATAACATACATTTCAAGCATTTAAGAATATAATTCAAGTTACACGAACTTACCTCATTGGTTGTTTGTATTTATAATTTCATTAATCCGATATCTTTTCTTTTCTACGATCAAGTCTCATATTTGAGTCGTCCGGATCTTTATAAATAAATTTGATCATCATTTTCGTTCATTTCATATTCTAATGCATTTAATTAATGCTCTAGGTAAAATTACCATTTTGCCCCTAAACTTTTAATTAATGACAATTTCATCCTTAGAGTCAGGGAAAATAAAATTATTGCAATTTAATCCTTATTTCCAGCTATTATTCTCATATGTATTGATAACAGTTCATGAATTCTATAAAATATCAAAATTTTTCATAATTTCAACACTTTTCAATTTAATCCCTAAAACATGTTTTCCCCCGATCTTGAACTAAATTAATAATTTTATTCAATTTTGTAATTTAAATAATAAAATAATCCATTTCATGCAATTTGGTCATTTCTGAAATTTTTACAAAATTGCCCATAAAGTTTTACTTTTATTCAATTTAGTCCCTGAGCCTAAAATATACAAATTAGCCATGCTAGATGAATATTCATACATATTTTTCCTCCTCCTCCTCTCCATTCCACATCGTTAATGTAGATAACACACTTGTAAGTAACATTATCCATAATTTTTATTATTTACTTTTATGAATATTCAAGTTGTCTATCTGCGTCATAGTCACTAAATTATTTATATCTGGAGCTATAGAACTCAAAATTAAGATATGATAATTTTACCTAAAACTAGACTCATATATCTTCTTACCATAAAATTTTCAGAATTTTTGGTTTAGCCAATAAGTACAGTTTATTCTTTAAAGTTACCCCTGTTCTGTCGTCTGACAGTTCTGGCCCTTCTTCACTAAAAATTAATTATCTCCTCGTACAGAATTCGAATGATGTTCCCATTTGTTTCTGTTGAAAAAATACTCATTCAGTATTTTAAACATATAAATTTAAGCCCCTAATTATTTTTATCCAATTTTTTATGATTTTACAAAGTTAGAACAGGGGAACCCGAAATCATTCTGACCTTGTCTTACAAAATTCATCATATCACATGATTTACAATTCCATTGCTTACATCATTTCTTCTATAAGAAACTATACTTAATAAGCTTTAATTTCATATTTTATTAATCCTATAATTAGATTTCTACAATTTTTGATTATTTTTCAAAGTTAGACTACTGCGGCTTTCCAAAACTGTTTTAGTACAAGATATTAATTACCATGTTATAACACCCTTATTTTCTTTTTCTACACCATTTCTCATCACTTTCTCTTATTTTCTCTTCACTAACATATCAAGAACATAGGACCTTATGTAAGAAAACTCTACTATAACATTATTTCCACGCTTTGTCAATAATAACAAACTTAAAAACATATTGAAATCTTGATATACTTACCTTGTTCTATTGATACTAATCTTTAACTTGATTTTCTCTCTCCTCCAGCTTCTATTTCTTGAATCCAACTTGATATTCTAACTCCCCATGGTCTCCTTAACATTTTTCTCTCTTAGTAGCTATGGAAATTCTTTTGATTTCTAGGTAAAAATGGTGAATTTTTGGTGGAAGGACCAAATTGTAAAGAAAACAAAATTTCTTTCTTTTCCTTCTCTTCTAACGTTGGTTGCATGGGAAATGAAATGTGATGTTAATTCTTCATCTTCCTTCCTTTTATACTAAATAAATAATAATATAATAATAATAAACATCTCATAAAAATATTAATAAAATAATATTTATCTAATTAATTAATTTAAAATATCATCAACATAATCATTACATTCTAGAATTCTCTCTCTTACTAATTGACCATTTTTCCCTTCATGATCTTTTAGAATTCCATCATTGAGTCATCACTTAATTTGATAAAATTGTAATTTAGTCCCTCATAATTTTTCACCTATTCAATTTGGTCATAATTCATCAATTTTTCTTGGTTTCTAGATCATTCCACCCTTAAAATATTTGCACCATTAGTCCTTCAACTTTTTTTATATTTACACTTCAACCCCTTAAATTTTGAGTATTTACTCTTGTGCAACAAGACTTTTCTCATCTTTGCAATTTAGTCCTTTCTTGAATTAATATATCATAATATACTTCCCAATATTGACATAACTCAAAAATTACCTTTTTGTCACTTTATTTCCTTATTTTACTATATCACGAAGAATATTTTACTGTAAAAATTTTCGGGGTATTATAGGGAAACAACCTAATAATTTTTAATTCTGAAAATAGACTTATTATGCTTGATTATCTCATATCTTAAAGTTTAAACAATCAATGCACAAATACCTATGAATTTAACCTAAAACACATAAATAAAAATCACAAATTGATAAAAATTCATTCTAATAGTAAAATGAGAAAATTACTTAAACACAAGACATAATTCAGGGATTTTCTAATAATCATATAAATAACCTCTCCACACTTAAGATGTACATTGTCCTCAATGTACAAATAAAAATAATCACAGTAGAAACAGAATATCATAAGAGAGGGTGAGAATTGAAACTGCCTTGAATATTGGATGAAACCCCTAGAATAGTGAAAAGCGGAATTGTAGACAAATCTAGATGTAGTGCATGATTCTGAGCAAACTATTAAGAAAATAAACACAAGTGGTGAAGAAGATTAAGGGATTATACTCGATTAGAAACAACCATTAAATGAAATATAGTTCACAAGATAAAAATGAAATAAGTTTAAGAAAATAAAAATAAAAATAAAAATAAAAATAAAAATAAATGAACTCAATGGTCCTCATCATCAGACACGTTGGTGTTGTGAGTCGTTGGCACTAGAGAGGAGATGTAGAAATGCTAACATAGCTGCTGCAATGTCGCCTCAAGACTGTCGAACCTCTAAACGCAATACTGCTGGAAGTGAGTGATCTGCTTGGGGAGGTCTGCTAGAGTGGCAGTAGAAGGAATAGGGCGATGACTCAAAGGTGGAGGGTCTTCGTGATGGAGAGAAACATCATTAGTGAAGTCTTCGGGTTTATTCTGAGTGTCAGAATGAAATAATCGATATTGAGGGGGACCCACTCCACGACGCCGCTCGATCATCCTCATACGTATCATGCTCGAGATTCCCTGAGGGGACATATGGCCGACTAGTGTGAGTGTAGAGGACTGCTCCTGTGTGTCGAGGAGACCGAAGTGTCGAGCAAGACGAGTCACATAGGGGACAAAATAGATGGGGCCCTTCTTGTGGCGGTCAGTCTGATGGCAGAATGCTAATGCGATGAAGCAAGCCAAATCAATGATATGGCCGTTGACCATGCTCTATAAAAAATAGGCATCATGAGTGCTAACGGCTCCAGTGCTCTCTCTCTTACCTGTTAAAGTATGAGTTAAAAGTGCATGAAGGTACTGTAAAGCTAGAGAGAGAGAAGTTGCCTTCGAGTGACTTGCATCATAAAGTGTCTGGCTCGTTCTAAGCTCTATCCAACAACATGGTGGCGAGTGATGGATATGTTGATGAAGTCGAAGGAAGTTCTCGGCGCTCATAAACTCTTCTGTATAGAGTCCCATAACAGCATCGAACTCTGGGAAGCTCCTATGGCACGCCAAACTACCAAGTCAGAAAGTGATGGTGCCTGGTTCGTCATGAGTCATCATGACCTGGTGTAGAAGAAATGTCACGCAGAACTCCAAGGTAAGCTCCATATAGATGGGCTCGATGATGGAGGAGAATATGTCCCACGGAGCTGTGGCAATAAAATCGTGAACATCATCGCTAGTCGGACCTACTCCAATGCGGCCCAATAAATACATCGGCCTAGGCTGAGTGGTACGAGCACTGATATAAATCCTCTTGGAGGCCGCCGAAAATTAGAGATAAGGGTGGCAGGCCTCGGCGGAAGCGCTCAAGGAGGATGTCACACCATGGGTCTTCTGCTTTTCGAAGTGGGGACGACGATCTTAGTATTGCCTCGTGTGTTTGTCATGGTGTATCTACGATAAAACAATCAAAATATATTAAAATGGACAAACAAACATAATAGAGGCAATGCTAATAAGAATGAAAAATCTCAGTAAAGTTCAACAATTTGACTAATAGAGAAATAGACTTGAAACATAATAAAACTACTAAATAAAATGCTACTTAAAACAAAAATACAATAGAAATAAATAAAACTGATAATAATCAATAATAAAATGAATAATTTAAAACTGGCAAGAATAAAATAAAAAATGAAATCAACCAAAACAAAATAAATGTATAATCCTGTTAAATCAAAATAAACCAGTAAAAATGTCCAATAACTACATCAAGAATAAATCCAAAATTAATCAGTAAAGAAACCAAATAAATAAGATTGAATAAAGCACAAGCAATAAAAACAATAAAATAAAATACCATGGATTAAAGAAATAATAATAATAATAATAAGGCAAAGAAAGTGTAACCGACGGTGGTGGTTCCGATTAGACGGCCGAGGTGGTAGGTCGGACGAGGGGGAGAGTGTGACGGAAAGGAAGACGGAGGTCAGCATTATACGACTGGGACGGCTGTAGGGGTCATGGGTGCATGAAGGGGAAGAGGAGAAAGAGAAGGGGATAAGGAGAGGGGAAGAGGGGTTTATGAGGTGATACGGTTATGTAAAGGCCCGTGTTGGGCTACACGACCGTGTCACACGCTCGTGTGACTCTGTTTAAGCCCATGTGCAATAAAGGCAAAACAACCCAGTCTTCACACGGCTTTGGACACGCCCGTGTGGCTCAGCCATATGCGTGCCTTGCCCGTGTAACTCTCTGACTTTTTTTAAAATTGGAAAAATTACCTCCAGGTTTCACACGGCCTAGGACATGCCCGTGTGGTCCACATGGCTGTGTCATACGCTTGTGTGGACTATCTCCGTTGATTTTTGAAAAAAATTAGGTCCCAGGATCAGCACGGCCAAGGACACACCCTTGTGTCTAAGTCGTGTGGGTTACACGGCCATGTCGCCAGGCCGTGTAACTCACTGTTGAACCCCTTTTTGTGCACACGGCCTGGGACACGCCTGTTGTAACACCCATATAACCCGTATCTATCACCAGAATGGGTTATGAAGTGTTACCAACCTAAAATACCACATTTGTACAATCACATTGATATAAAAACATCAACTTTTATATGCATTCAAAAACTTTATACAAACATTTAAAAGATGCCATATTCGCATGGCCCATAGACAACAAATTTTCAAAAATACCATTCACTTAAGTCTATTCTATACATGCCATACTAGCTTCAAAACATAGTAATACCAAAATGATAGATAGTGTGACGAGTTGCTGACGATCCCTTTCCAAGCAGGTGACTAGAGTCAACAATCTATAAAACAGAGAAACATAACAAACGGAGTAAGCTTTCATAAGCTTAGTAAGTTTTAAGCAATACAACAAATAAACTCAATTATACATCGATTATTCAATTTCTCAAGAGGTCATTTTCTAGATATATTACCATTTGGCCGAATATACACAAGCACATAATGCACAATTAGCATTCTTATTTCACTTAATCTGAATTCATATAGCATAAATAAATCGAATATTTTCACATACTTTCACACCTTGACCGAATGTATCATGATCATAAATATAGATATAACATTTATTCACATATGTATCATATTATACACTTATGATTCAATTCAAATCATACTCACATATAAATACATAATACGTACCTGGCCAATTTAACGTATTGAATGTATTCATTTGTCGTTCTAACACGAGGTATCTTAGTTTTAGACTTTTATCAAATCACCGGTATTCAGCCTGCTAGGTTTAAAACCCGAATTCATTCACCGGCATTTTGCCTGCTAGGCTCGAAGCCCGATATCATTTCATCGGCATTATTGCCTGCTAGGTTTAAAAACCAAATTTATTCACCGGTATTTCGCCTGCTAGGCTCGAAGCCAGATATCATTTCACCGGCATTATTGCCTGCTAGGCTCAAAGGCCCGGATAGTATCTGTATGATATTCAAATAAACAAGTTTCATATAACACAATCACACCAAATTAGGTACCAACATCATTCGAACATATCATCCTACATTTTATTCACTTTTATTTCATTTCATCACTCACATTTATCATTTGATAGTTTACACGTAATATCTTACTCATATTCATCTAACACTATCATTTGATCATAAAAGCATATCACATTTACTTCTATTACAAATGTCATTCGGCCATATACATATATGACAAGTAATACTTAATTCTCATAATCTGTCATGTCATTATCGAATATTATTTACATTTAACTACTTAAAACTTACCTCGAATATTTTTGAACAGTCTCGGATCGACTATTCAACTACTTTCTCTTTTCCCCTGTCCAACCTTGGTTCTCTATGCTCTTGAGCTAATTCAAACAAAATTTAACTTATTAAAGTCCCATCATGCTAGCTTATGGCCGAATATGACAAGAAATTTAATATGCCATTTAGCTACTTTTAGCTCAAATACAAAATGGTCATACACATTTTTTTAATCACATTAAGCAATTTAATACATTTTATTTAACATTCAAGCATTTTATACCAAAGTTTCTCATTAAAACCTAAAGACAACAACCAAATCCCTTCAATTTCTTCCATGGCCGAATGCTCATAACACAACAAATTTTCAAAATTTAAACATGGGTTAACCAAGAAATGTTTTGACCATGCTAATTTCACAAGAATTTCAAGAAAAAAATACATGAACATACCTTTGAATCATGTAGTAAATGACCGAATGTTGCTTGAGTTTCTTTTCCTCTCCTAATTTCGGCTATGAAGAACAAAGATGAACAAGCTTTGTCCTTTTCCTCATTTTGTTATTTTATTTATCTTTATTTTATGATAATAAAGCCATTAAATTTATTAATGCTAATTTAAAATGCATATTTTATTTATCACCATCATTATGGCCGGCCACTACACATTAAAGTGAGAATTTTGACATGAAAATCCACCTATTTTACACCATAAATTATTTGGCCACTACAAATTAACCTATCGCATTTTCAAAAATTTTCACATAAGTCCTATTTAATAATTTCACATACAAATGACAAGATCAAAGCATGAAATTTTCACACATGCACTTTCACATATAATAAACACAGAACATAACATTTAATTATTTTTGTGACTCGAGTTTGTGGTCTTTAAACCACTTTTCGACTAGGGTCAAATTAGGGCTATCACACCCGTGTGTCTAGGCCGTGTGGGTTTAAATTTTTTTTTAATTTTGAAAATTAATTAATTTTAAAAATATCATAAGATAAAATTAAGAAATTAGCAATGTTGACGCTCGGGTTACCTCCCGAGAAGCGTTTATTTAAAGTCTAAGCTCGACTTACCTCATATTCGTACTGTTACGGTGGTTCTAGGAGTTGAAACTCCTTTTTCTCGCTGTCAATTCTATTATCAATATAAGGTTTGAGCCGAGTAATATTTACCTCAAAAGTGCCGAATTTAGAATGATTTACCTCGACTGTACCGTATGGGAATACATTCAATACCGTAAAAGGAGTCGTTCCATTTGCATTAAGCTCTAAAGTGGCAATTCGAGGGTTTGTTTTATCTAACAATACCTAATCCCTAACCTTAAATTGGTTTGTTCTATCCTTATGCTCGTCATGGTGTCGCTTTGGTTTTGCATCATGTATTCTCGGTTTCTCCTTGATATGTGTCCGCGATTCATCTAGTTCATCGATCTATAGCCTTTGTTCTTCATGAGTTGTTCTGTTTTTGTCGCATGAGCTGGGACGTGGCTCTTTCATGTTTTTTCGAGGTGTTTCTTGTAAATAATGTTAAGCCACAATGTTACTCATATTAACAAAAGTCATTTAATCATCTCGATCACTAGATATTTTTGCAGAATCACGAGCTTGGAGAGTAATCATGTCATCACCTACACGAAGTATTAGTTCACCTGTACCAACATCAATAATAGTTCTGGCAGTTGCTAAAAAGGGTTGTCCTAAAATTAAAGGTACGTCACTATCCTCATCCTTGTCTATGATAACAAAATCAACTGGGAATATAAATTTGTCAATATTGACAAGAACGTCTCCAATAATACCCTTAGGAAATCTAATGGTTCTGTCTACTAATTGAATACTCATCCTAGTTTGTTTGGGTTTCCCAAGACCTAATTTTCTAAACATTTTATAGGGAATGACATTAATACTCGCCCTTAAATCAGCCAAAGCATTATTAACATTTAAACTACCAATTAAATAAGGAATAGAAAACTCCCTAGATCTTTCAATTTGTTGGGTAGTTTATTTTGCAACATAGCTAAACAAACTGCATTTAGCTCCACGTGCAACGAATCATCTAACTTCCATTTGTTTGCCAATAGTTTTTTTAAAAATTTAACTGAATTAGGCATCTACGAAAGAGTTTCAATAAACGGTAAGTTAATATGTAACTCTTCTAAAAGTTTAAAAAATTTACCAAAATTTTCATTTATGTGGTCTTTCTTTGTCGCATTGGGATATTGCATACGAGGTTTATACTCCTTATTGACTGATTCTTGCTTATTTTGGCTTACCTCATCCTTACTTTTACTTACCATACTTTCTTGCCTCGGTTCTGGTTTAGGTTCAATTAACCCTTCTTCATCTCGCACAATAATTGCATGAAGCAGCTCTTTTGGGTTAGTTTTAGTATTACTCGGCAAGCTACCTTGTGGTCTTTTTGAAATTAGCTTAGCAAGCTGACCTATTTGGTTCTCGAGCCCTTGAATCGACGCTTGTTGATTTTTAAGTGCTGTTTCGATAGTTTGGAAACGAGTTTCTGACACCAAAATAAAATTCGTCAACATCTCTTCAAGGTTCGGCTTCTTCTTTGGCTGTTAAAGTTGTTGAAAGCCTAGAGGGAGTTGTGGTCTTTGGGTTCCTTGACCACCCTAAGAGAAATTGAGATGGTTTCTCCAACCTGTATTATAAGTGTTTACTGTAAGGATTATTCTGAGACCTAGGATTATCACCCATATAGTTGACTTGTTCGTTCTCTGTGCTAGGACTGTGGGGTAAATATTCTGGATTATTCATTCCTCCTCCATTTGTATCGCACTGCATCACCGGATGTACCTGCGTAGAAATACATAAACTATCAATTTTCTTATTAATTATTCTACCTAATTTGACAATATGGTCACTGCATCTAAATTGAAAACTCCAGCTGCTTTATTAGGCTTCTTCCTCATGAATTGCCACTAATAATTATTTAGTGACATCTCTTCTATAAACTCGTAAACTGCTTCAGGTGTTTTATTGTTCAGAGTACCACTGACTGCTGCATCGATCAACTACCTAGTTGAGGGATTCAAACCGTTGTAGAAAGTTTGAACCTGTAGCCATAAAGGTAACCCATGGTGAGGGTACCTACTTAATAAATCCTTATACCTCTCCCATGCATCATATAAGATCTCTAAGTCCATCTGTACAAAGGAAAAGATATCATTCCTCAACTTAGCTGTTTTAGCCAGTGGAAAATACTTCAGTAAGAATTTTTCGGTCATTTGATCCCATGTAGTGATAGAACCTTATGGTAGAGAGGTCAACCACTATTTAGCCTTATTCCTCAACTAGAAGGGAAACAACCATAGGCGAATAGTGTCATCAGAAACACCATTTATCTTGAAAGTGCCGTAGAGTTCTAGAAAATTAGCCAAATGAGTATTTGGATCTTCGTCTTGCAAACCATTGAACTGAACAAACTGTTGAATCATCTAAATAGTGTTCTGCTTCAGTTTGAAATTATTCACAGCAATGGTGGGTCTCACAATACTCGATTCAGCCCCAGTTAGAATGGGCTTAGCATAATCGTACATAGTACGAGGGGAAGGATTCAGATTAGGTGGATTCGCAGCAACCACAGGAGGTAACAGATTATTCTGATTATCAGTCATCTCCTAAATAATATTAATAATGTCCTCTTGCTCTTCTACTATACTTTGTTGACTCTGTATTGTTTCTCTATAATTTCTGCGAGCTGTGCTTTTAATTTCACTATCAAACAGTAATGGTCCCGACATGTTTCTTCTAGTCATAAACTAAAGGAACCTGCCAGAAGCAAATAAAAGAAAAATTAGGAAAAAAATAGAAATAAAAAAAAAGTAAAATAAAAATAAAAATGGCTAAATTAATAAAAATCGAGTGTTCCTAATATTTTAATCCCCGGCAACGGCGCAAAAAACTTAATGAGTCACTAAACTAACTAAACTTACGACAAAGGCAAGCGCACCTATCAAACAATAGTATAGCTATGGTGAGTCGGGAATATCCTACCCACGAGGACTAAAAGTACTAGTAATTACTATTTTTCTATTATTTAGCTGATAAAATGGGATGATTTTTTTAATCTAAAATTAACTAAACTAATTACTAAGAACGCGACAGAGAATGAATTAGGAAAATAATCGAATTAAACCAATGAGGAAGACAATACGAAGAAAGAATCCACCTGAACTTCACCTGTTATTTTGAATCTGATTGAAATGATTTATTCACTTGTACCTTGATTCATAGAAATCTCTAATTTATGTTAATATTTCTTTCGAGAATAAGAACAACTAACTCTAGGTTGATTAATTGAAATCTCTTTCTAATTAAAACCCCTATTGTCGCATTAACTCAATCTATAGATTTCCTTATTAGATTTAACTCTAATTCAATAGATTTATGTCGTTATATTTCTAGGATTGCATGCAACTCCACTCAATTATGCTAGATCTACTATAAAATAGGGGCTTTTGCTTCACTAAATAAGCACATTTAACATGAGTCAATATCCTGAAAATATCAAAACAAAAAATAAGCATACATAATTAAGAACAAGAAATGAAGTATTTATCATGTAAATCAGAAATTAAATAACAAGATCCATCATAGGTTTCATCTTCCTTACGTATCTAGGGAATTTAGTTCATAATCTGGGATGGAAACATCTCAAATTAGAATAACAACAAGACATAAAGAAACTCAATAAAACTTCTAGAGAAATTGAATAGAGATATTCAATCTTGAAGGAGAGCCACTTCTGAGTTGAATCCGTTGGCGTTCTTCGAGTCTTTTTTTCGTTCTTCTCTCCGTGTCCTTTTAGTTCCTCTTCTAGTGTGTATTTATAAGCTTTAGAATGCTCATAAACCCTAAAAATTAGGTTTTTTTGCATAAAAAGGAAATAGGGTGCAAAATCGACACGGGTTGGCACATAGGCGTGTGGCCAGCCCGTTTGGAAAATGAACAGGCTGTGTGGTTCCTAAAAACAACTCATTTTGTTCTATTTTGGCCCTTTTTTCGCTTCTTTTACTTTCGTATGCTCACCTAAGTATAGAAACATGAAACTAAAAGATTTGGAGCATCAAATTCACTAATTTACAAAATAAATCATACAAAAATGCATCAAGAATGAGATTAAAAACGTATTACTTTTATGGCTTATCATGCGCCATACAAGTCAAAAAAGGCAACTTTTAAAACCGGCATCCTTAAGACCAAAGACCACGTTCACGGTTGCACCTTAATACTTCAAATTTTGAGCTGCAAGAAAATGGTATTTTCTCAATGTAAAGGCTAACTTGGAGGAGTTAAAGTAATTTACACTAGCTTTCGGTAATTTACATTCATTTTCACGAACCTGAGGTATGCAGATTCTGAAAAAGGAAGAGACACATGGCCACCCAAAATGTTAGAAAACTGCTATGTTAACTGAGCCCTCCTACTGGAACGCCTGCTGCGAAGTATCCTTGAAATATGAATATGATCTTGCTAGGGATTTAGAGCTATTTGAAGAAAGTGCTTTATGTACATGACTCTGGCCCTTTCTAAAGAACCAGCAGACAACATTTAATCATTAAAACCAATAATGCTTGCAAATATGAATCATTCTTTGAACTCTAACACACATAAAAGAGAAATATGTGAAACAATTGTTTTACTCGTCAGGACTCAAGTAAATAATTAACAATTAGCATATAACCTAGTAAGAGCAGCTTTAATATGAACAAATCAGTGCAATAATGTGCTTAATAACAGAGACAATCAGAATAACCAAGTAGAAGCAAAAAGCTATTAGCATTATCTGAAGTGCCTGAAACTGAAACTAGCATTTACCTGGATTACTTTCACAAATTTGGTGCAGAAATGTGGCTTCCCATGAAGCATAACTCCTACTCCATAAAAAATAAAGCCACCGTTATCATGACGTACAGGCCTCCCAATTCTTGTAAGCCTAGTTTCTGGTTGATTCGTTAGAACCATGTATCTGCAGGAAAAAAAATAAAATTGAAATGTTCATCAGAAACAATAGAGAGGAAAGAACATGAGTAAAAGCCCTTACAAATTAAAAGATGACAGAGTTACTAGAAAAGGCATGATTATTGATTAGAGGCTTGAAGTTTTACTTTAAATCAATTGTGGAACCTAGGTGCTTATTACGAATAATTCCAATTTATATTTGTATATATCCACAATAGCAAACATATCAGGAACACTAACACAAATATTTTTTCCCTTTTGAAACCATTTATGTTGGAACTCAACTAAATTTTAATTTGATATCTAATGAAGCATTTACTAGTAGGGAAGTGTAAAGGAATTATTATCCAGTTAGCCCCAAAATTTCCTTGGAAAACAGCCAAGGAGCAAGAAAGTAGACAACAGCAAATCAAATAAAAAGTACTTAATTATAAAATTCCAAAAGAAACAAAATTCTGTCATTTTAACACAAAACCAAGCCTAGGATTGTTGAAAATTGGCCTACCATGTTGCTATGATATTTTTGGTTAAAGTGCATGCAGCACATGAAACTGCTATAATATCTCCAGATGAAGTGCATGCAGCTTGTAAACATGCTGCAACACAAATGTTACAAGGCTGTTTAGCTGTAATATCTCCGGATGAAGTATGTGCTAGCAATTGTGCATGCTGCAGCACGTATGCTTGTTGTTTCATTGTAATCAGCCTAGTTGGAAATAAACAAGCTGATGACAGCTTGATATGTTTATGTGTTGAACGACTAGGTTAGATGGCTTGTTTGTTTGTACAAGCAATATTTATCAAGTTACTAGGTTACTTAATGTTGTTAGGTAGTGTTAGGTGATGTAGTTGGCTATAAATGTATTGTTTTTCTTATTGAAAAATTAAACATATCAGTTATTGCTTCCTTGTTGCACGTTTGTAAGCAAGTAAATTTTTCTTGCTTCCTTATTCTATGTCATGTATTTCTTCCTCTTCTTTGTTCTCTTTTTGCTACTGTCAAAAATCCCAACATGGTATCGAGAGCTTTTATGATCTTGGAGGGCCTTTGGAATTTTTTGCTTCTGTTGCTAGAAAGGCAAGAAGTGGTTAAAGCCTATCATCTTTGAAGGCTTGTTTTTGTTTCTGCTGTTTGTTAAGAAAGACAAGAAGCTGTTAAAGCCTGTCATATTTGAGGGCTGCTTGTAGAGAAGACAGAAACAACTCACCCCTGTAAGACTTCCAAACAAGCTTGGATAAGCTGAATGAGGTGTTTCAAGGAAGACAGTATGCGAAGTGCAAGTCTGTCAAAGGTGAAGCTCAATGCAAGTTGTAAAGTTGCAAGCCTGTTAAAGACAGTAAGCAACATGCGAGCCTGTCAAAGCGAGAGCCTATTGAATTGCAAGCCAAAGTGGCGGACAGCCTAAAGGCAAGCCTGAGAGGGTGCAAGCCGAAGAGGCGGAAGGTCTAAATACAAGCTCAATAGGGTGCAAGCCAAAAGTGGCAGGCTGAAGGCAAACAAACTATACTTGCAAGCTGTTTATGCAAGAAGAACCAGGACTATAATGAACAAGGGGACAAGGCAAGATGTGTAGTCAACTAAGGCTATGAAGGAGGAGAAGACTCCATTTGCCAAGGTTGAAAATGAAGTGCTTGTGCAGGGTCAGCTTGAAACAAAGCATTTTGGGACTGCCAAGCTTAAATTTTTTTGAATGATTTGTATTTGCAACATGGAGTCCAAGGAGGAGTGTTGAAAATTGGCCTACCATGCTCCTGTGATATTTTTGGTTAAAGTGCATGCAGCACATGAAATTGTTGTAATATCTCCGAATGAAGTGCATGCAGCTTGTAAACATGCTGCAACGCAAATGTTACAAGACTGTTTAGCTATAATATCTCCGGATGAAGTACGTGCTAGCAATTGTGCATGCTGCAGCACGTATGCTTGTTGTAACAACAAGGTTTTTTTGTTTAGTTTCACTGTAATCAGCCTAGTTGGAAATGAACAAGCTGATGACAGCTTGATATGTTTAGGTGTTTAACGACTAGGTTAGGTGGCTTGTTTGTTTGTACAAGCAATATTTATCAAGTTACTAGGCTATTTAATGTTGTTAGGTAGTGTTAGATGATATAGTTGGCTATAAATGTATTGTTTTTCTTATTGAAAAATTAAGCATATCAGTTATTGCTTCCTTGCTGCACGTTTGTGAGCAAGTAAATTTTTCTTGCTTCCTTGTTCTGTGTCCTGTATTTCTTCCTCTGCTCAGTTTTCTTTTTTTTTGTTGCTGTAAAAAATCCCAACAAAAATTAACAAGTGGCAAGTAAAATTAAGAACTTACTTTTCAAGTGATAACGCCGAACCAGCTGTAACTGAATCAGTAAGCTGCTTATCTTTTAGAATTAATGAATTCACCTATTAGAAACACATCCAAAAAAGATATATATATTTATATATATATAGTAACATAAAAAGAGTGACAAAATTAACAAATAACAAATTTTATTATCTTAAAAAAACACTATATTAGCAAGATTCTTAACAACTTTTGTGGGGGGGGATTAAATCTTTGATCTTTTGGAGAAGAGCACTAGAGGTCTTAGCATTGGTGAAGGAAATTATGAACGAAACAAGGTGGCTTAGCCACCCAATTTTGTTATATAAAAGGGGGAAACACGGTAATCTGTTAGGTTATATTTTGGAACACTTGCAGCACTGATATAGCATGGTTCAAAAACTGAACATTGTTGTGGCTCTTGGATGATTGAAAAGAAGTGTCCATCATGGCTCTTATAGAGAGGAATCTAGAAGCTACAGTGTGATCCCAAATTAGAGCACTAGCACTTCTATCAATGTTCTCATTGGGATGCAACTAAATCAGATTAGAACCAGTTTCCATGTAGCACAACTTTCTGTTCATACTTAGCTACATCTAATCCCTGCATGCATTAGTTTCCAACTAGGCACAAGTTATATGGATTTAAAGCTTGTGGCATAACATCATGTATCCTGAGCTTTGGCTGTCGTGCTTCTTCTTTCTTATTTTTCCTTTTACCAAACAAGCACTTCTCCGATGTCATACTCAATTCACCTTTCTTGATTGACTTCCTTAACACCTTAAAGGTGGTCCAAGGTGATAACCTTCAATGCTGAAAGAACACTTTAGCTGTACCATACCTCTTTGCACTGGCGTTAGATGGAGCTTCACAAGCATCTTAACTAACCTCAAAAGAGAATTGGTGTTCGTACATAGACATGTCAATTGGCAGAGCTGGATCAGATTTGAATCAGGTCGATTCAATTTAGGTTAGGGTCATCTAAGGTTCGAATCATTCGAATTTAGGTCATTTTAGATTCAATTAATTAAATTCAAAATAAGATTAAATTTAAACAAATATTTTTAAAATGTGATAGGTCAATGCATGAGGACCTATTAGTGCATGTGGAAGAAAAGGGGACTTGCATGTCAAATTCCCCCTCCCTAATATGTAGTGGCCGGCCATGCTATGGGTGGAAACATGTCACCAACATGTTGTGTTAGTGATGTATGGTAAGGAAAATAAAATAATAAGCATGATAATTAAATAATGAAAGGAAGGGTGATGGAAAAAAACTAACATGGTCTCACCCCCTTGTTGCCGTGAATTGAAGAAAGAAAAAAAAAAGTGTTCATTCTTGAACATCCTTGGCCGAATAGAGGAAAGAAAGGAAGGGGAAAAAGCTTGAGAAAATCGGCTATGGTGGTTTGCTAGACTAAGGTATGTTTGATATTATTCTTTGAGATTCATGTATATTTTAAGTTGTAAGTGAAAATCTACCTAGCCATGGTTCAAATTTTGTTAATTGATGGAGATGATATTCGGCCATGAATGTTACATTCTTGGTTGGTATTTTGATGTCTTTGGTGATGAGGTATGAAGATGGTTGATTTTGAGTGTTTAATAAAAAGGATGCATGAATTATTGTTAAATAATGGTCGAATGTAGCATGATTAAAGATGTGAATAAATTGAAGTTAAGGAGGTTGTCAATGAAAAATATGAGTTGGATGAGGCTTAAAGAATAAAAATCTAGGTGACTAGAGGTCAAGGACATTCGGTCATAGGCTTGTATGCTAGCAAAATCGGCCAAGTGATTATGTGGTGGAAATTAAGTGTTAAATGGAATGAAAATGATATTATATGGGGGTATGTATATTCGGCCATATGAGTAAATATATAGATGATGTTAAATTTGATTATGTATAATGGGCATTAAGATGTGGAACTTAAGAAATTAGAAGTAAATGAACTTGATAGTATTTAAGAGATAGAGGTGATAGATTAATGTTGCACATTCGGCTATGGTTAGGCATGTTGATGATCTTATCTTGATTTAGATAATTAGGCATAAAAGGGTGGCAAAGGGGATGAAATTGTCGAATGATTAGTTGGGTAACAAAAGAAGCATTCGGCCATCCCTTGAGAGCTTGTGTGATGTTGGGTTTAAAATTAGCAAAGGTAACTTACCTAATGCATGTGCATGGGTGATTAGATTTTGATGATATGGTAGTTGCATGAGGTTATTAGCCGAATATACTAACATACATATACATGTGAAATTGGATTGTAAATATTTGGCAAGGTGGTTAAACTAGTTAAATTATTGATTAAGCTCAAGGAGTTAAAGGAGGTGAATCGAGCAAAGGCAAAGAAAAGGTCATCGAGTAGCCGAGTTGGAACCGTCTTAACCAACACGAGGTAAGTCATTAAGCATGTAGTTGGTATTATTTCAAATGGTCATAATGTTTATGTTTTGATGCTGAATGGAATGAATAAATATACATATATATATTTGCATGTACGTATGTGATGATGAAATTGTTGAATGAAAAGAAAAGAGGTAAGATGTACTGAGTTGTTGATCTCGGCACTAAACGTGCGGGTATAACCATTTATGACCATGAGATTGGCGCTAAGTGCGCGGGATTGAATTGTACAGCATTAAGTGTGTGATTTGACTATGTTGCACTAAGTGTGCGAAATGAATATGATGCACTAAGTGTGCGAATTGACCATGCGGCACTAAGTGTGCGAGTTTGACTATGTAGCACTAAGCGTGCGATTTGATTACGTAGCACTAAGTGTGCGAGTTGATTATATAGCACTGAGTGTGCGGACTCAATATACATTCGTGAATCATTATGGACACTATGTGTGCGACACTATTGAGTCGATCGCGGACAGCGGATCGGGTAAGTGTCTTGAGTACATGGCTAATAGGTGCTATGCTTATACTTGGTGTTGAGCTCGGTAAGTTTGAACCTATGTGACAAATATACTTGAAGTCACGTACATAAAATTTATCGTAGGATGGGTGAAAGGCCGTTTAGTCGTTTGATTGTAACGAAAATAAATTGATTTATGAAAATGCCTCAATGTCCTATTGATGAGTATATGGAATGTGAATGCATGAATTGATATGAAACTGAATCGATAGGTTGGAGGAACTATGGTATGGTTCGGTATGGATGGAGTAAATTGTCTCGTTCCATTTTGTTTCCTCTTGTGATAATGTTATTGATGGATGGTAGTGCATTGCTTATGACTTACTGAGTTATAAACTCACTCGGTGTTTCCTTGTCACCCATTATAGGTTGCTTGGACTCATCTATTTTTGCGGGGCCAGGCCGTCATCGAAGTCATCACACCGGATAGCAAGTTTTGGTACTTTCTTCTTAGTTGGCTTAGAAGAACATTTTGGCATGTATAAGCTATTACGTTGTGTTTGAACTTTGGCATGTAAACTTTAAGCCATGCGAAAATGGCACGAATGTTCGATTGAGTTGGATCAAGGGTAGGCATGAAATGGACCTAGTTACTTTCGTAACAGATGCTGGCAGCAGCAGTGTCATGAGATTGAAAAATCACTAAAAATAGTAGGAGTGGAATTAATTGATGAATAAATTATGTAATCGAAGCTCGATGAGTCTGTTTTCATGAGGAAGTAACGAAAAGATCATATGGGCAGTATATTAAGAGATAATCAGATTTTTGTGGGACAGGGCCAGAACGGTTTCTGGATTCCCTGCTCAAACTTTGGAAATTCATTATAAATTAACCAGAGATAATTAGGGGTCGTACCATATATGTATAGATTCCTCTCTGAGTCTAGTTTTCATAGAAACAAACGGCATCAGTATTGAAGCCCCGTGCAGGGAGATATCCAAGTCGTAATGGGCAAAGGTCAGTGTAGTCGACCCCTGCAACATGGGAGACTTTGACTAATAAACTGTACTAATTGGCCCGACCAAAAATTCTAGAAAAAAAATACATAGATGGGAACATGAGTCTAGTTTCTGGGAAAAATTACGAAACTGATTTTCGAGTTACGAAACTCAAGATATGATTTTTAAAACGACTAGTACACAGATTGGGCAGTGTCTGGAAAATAAATTTTATAAGGGGTTAAAGTCAGTTAACACCTCGTGTTCGACTCCGGTGTCGGTTTCGGGTTCGGGGTGTTACAATAAACATCTGAAGGTTAGATCTGCTATGTATCTACTCTCCGTTGAAATGGAGATGCCAGATCTGTTATCTTGGATCTGCTTTGGTGTGAGAACATTCGAAAGTCAAATCTCCTATGTCTTCGATTTGTTCCTTGTAAACACAAGAATGCCAAATCATCTTGAATCTGCTTTAGTATAAACATCTGAAGGTTAGATCTGCTATGTATCTGCTCTCCGTCAAAATGGAGATGCCAGACTTGTTATCTTGGATCTGCTTTGGTGTGAGAACATCCGAAAGTCAAATCTGCTATGTCTTCAATTTGTTCCTTGTAAACACAAGCATGCCAAATCATCTTGGATCTGCTTCAGTATAAACATCTGAAGGTTAGATCTGCTATGCTTTGGCCTATCGTCCTACTGCTTAGGGAATTTAAGGCGCACCAATCTTCATTGTCCTTTGAAGGACATGACCTGTATAATGTGAATGATTTCATGGCTAATGATTAGGATGCTATGATCGAAATGAATCAAATGCTCCTAATTAAACCTGTTATAATGCAAAATGTTTATGAATATGACCCTTATTCAGACATCACTACTCATTCCTTTATCAAAGCTCATCCTTATTTCTCTCGAAATATCATTCTTTACTCAGCCCATGGATTTGTACCAATCTTCAAATGCTATGACCCATAAAAAATGCTCGTGAGATGATCCTCTCTTAAAATCGAATCGTTTGATTTGTCCAATCATCATTTTGGACCAAAGAAGGAATTTCCTCGAGTTCTTTCAAGCCTCACTTACGTGAATTCCTTGAACAATTGTTCTGTTTTAGTTTCTTGTATTATCTAGAAATTTCCAGAGTAATGAGCAAACTTTATTTGTGAAAATTATTTAGTTCATCTATCATTATTTAATGCAACACACTTTAAGAACAATGGAAAATGAATTTAATCCCGAGAATAATTAGATTTGAATGAATTTGTCAAAGAAATACAAAGGAAATTAATCTGAAAGCCTATCTTTAAGAAGAAATAAAACCTAAAGATAGCAAACAGGACAAGGGTTAAATTCCCTAGATATCGCCGCTTGAGCATTTGACACCAACTCCATGAAGTCTTTCTTGAGTTCAACATGTGTTTAAAAATCAAAATACTTTGTCGATGCCCCGATATGCGACACACTTCGCTCTTTGTTGAATCAGTCATAGCGAGTTTACTGTATACCCTTCAAAATTTGAGCTGCCCTTTCGGGTTTTCAACTCAAAACCCCTTTGGTCATAAGGTGCCCTTTACGAGTTTTCACCTTGGCCTCTTCATTTTTTTTTGTGAAAATTCAAGGCGCCCTTTGCGGGTTTTCACCTTGAATTCTCCTTTTCTTTAGACAAAGTACTTTTTGACTGAGTCTAAATTCACTAGATTGGGTAAACTCTTCCAATCCATTTATGTCAAAATCAATGCACCTCCAGAGAAAGCCTTCTTCACGATATACGACCCTTTCCAATTTGGCATCCATTTTCCTCTAAAGTCTTTCTGAATGGGAAGGATCTTTTTTAGTACAAGGTCCCCCTCATGGAATTCTCTTGGATGAACCTTCTTGTCGTAAGCTTGCATCATTCGCTTCTGATACATTTGACCATGGTGAATAGCTTTTAGCCTCTTTTCTTCGATCAAGTTCAACTGGTCATACCGCGATTGAATCTATTCTGCTTCATCCAACTTTATCTCTAACAAGATTCAAAGAGAAGGTATTTCAACTTTAATAGGTAATACTGCCTCTATCCCATAAACTAGCAAAAAAGGAGTTGCCCCAGTAGAGGTTCTGACAGACGTTTTATAGGCTAAGAGTACAAATGGTAACTTTTCATGCGAATCTTTGTAGGTTTCAGTCCTTTTTCCCAATATCTTCTCGATGTTTTTGTTAGCAGCTTCCACTGCCCCATTCATCTTTGGGCGATATGGAGATGAATTATTATGCTTTATCTTGAACTGACTACAAACTTCTGCTATTGTTTTGTTGTTCAAGTTCAATGTATTGTCTGACATGTTTCTCTCAGGCATCCCATACCGACAAATGATCTCTTTCTTCAAGAACCGACTTACTGCCACTTTAGTAACATTTTCATAAGAAACAACCTCTACCCACTTCGTGAAGTAATCTATGACCACAAAAATAAAGCGATGTCCATTTGAAGCTTTTGGCGATATTGACCCAATGACATCCATGCCCCACATAGAAAAAGGCCATGGAGAAGTCATAATATGTAAATGTGAAGGTGGTACATGAATCTTATCTCCATAGATCTGACATTTATGGCATTTCTTGGCATAATTGATGCAATCTCCTTCCATAGTAGACCAATAATATCCAAACCTCATGATTTGTCTTGTAACGCCCCAATTTTCGGGAATTCTATGAATGTTGGCATAGGTTTAATTATGTTAGTGGGCCTCTAGAAGGCCCAAGCCTAAGATAGAACCCGGTAATTTTAGTTAATTTTTGTTCTATAAGAAAAAGGGAGTGAAATTATGAAATAGGACCTATGTGAAAATGTTTGAAAATGCTATAGGCTAAATTGAAGTAGCCAAATAAATAGGAGTGCAAAATAGGAGGATTTGCATGACAAACCTCCCATTTTACATGAAGTGGCCAGCCATCATGTTGTTGTAGACAATATGAGCACTTGATATCCATAATTCATGGTACAAATTGATAATGGGTTAGGTAAATGTTCCATGATAATTGATTAGGTAAATATTTCAGGATAATGGGTTAGATAAATGTTTCATGATAATGGTTTAGTTAAATGTTCTATGATGGGCATTTCATGTCTTTTGTATTAAAGAATTAAATGGATGAAATATAAAATTTTATTAAAAGAAAAAGGGGTGAAAAGAACAAAGTTTTGTCCATCTTTGTTCATCATAGCCTAAAGTTAGAGAAGAGAAAGGAGAGGAGAAAGCTCTTGAATGTTCGGTCACTTTGGGAAGAAAATTAAAGGTAAGTTCATGGTAGTTTGCTTCTATCTTGATGTTCATGAGTTCTTCTTGATTCTACCTTAACTCTTGAAGCATATTTTGGTTTTTAGTTGTGTTGTGAGCATTTAGTCATGAATTAAAATGAAGGAAATGGTTGTTGTTTCATGTTCTTTTGATGAAAAATGGAAGATAGGTGAAGTTCAGCCAAACAAATGAGCATGCATGTGCCTTAGATGTTAAAGGGAAAAATCAGCTAACATGTTGTGCTTTAAAATGATGAAATGGAGATTATACTGAAGTAAAATCATAGATATGTGATGATTGATTGGTGATATACATGTTTAAATAACAAGCATGCAAGTTAGGTGTGAAAGAGTGATTTGGTAATAAATCTGCTTGAGACAGCAGCAGTAACGTGACTTTGGAAAATCACCATAAATTGTGGGAGATGAATTAGAAGCTGAATAAATTATGTAATTAAAGCTTAATGAGTCTAGTTTCAAATGGAATATACGAGAACATATTTTGAATTCTGTACAATGATAAATTTGATTCGTAATGAAGAGTGGTCAGATTAGTCAAATAGTGAAACATGGGAAACTTTGAGAAAAATCTGGTATTGATTGGCTAAACCAAAAATTCTGAAAATTTTATGGATAGAAGATATATGAGTCTGTTTTCAGGGAAAATTAATGGAACTTGATTTAGAGTTTCGTAGCTCCAGTTATAAATAATTTAGTGACTATTGCTCAGGAAGACAGCTTGCAGTGAAATTATGATTATGTGGTAAACATTGACAAAAAATTGTTAATGAGTTGCTTATTGATTTCTTATAAGCTTACTATGATCTGTAGGTGTGGTTGGCCGAATATTGTAAGGGGTTAATACATAGTTTGTATTTGAATAGTTAGATTAACGTGTTAGTAATCCAATTGTAGGCGGTTCGTGTGTGGATCTCGTCAGCATATCGTCGCAAACAGGTGTGTAATTAACACCCTCTTTCTTAGTCTAGATCGGCAAAAGCCGAAAAGCCGAAATGCCGAAAACCGATATTTTGTAGATTTGCGAGTGTGCGAATGCTCGTGAGGTAAATGGATTAATGTTTTTGGTAAGCTGCAATGTTTGGACTGCAAAGTGCATGATTTCTGTGCCCTCGATATTTTTGGGCTTAATGGGCCAAAATTGGAATGATGGGCCAACGGGCCCAATTCAGTAAGAACCCTCGGTACGTGATTCTGTTAGTACGTGAAAAGTAGGAATATGCATGAAAACCCTAAAATAGATAAATTACTGAAATACCTTTAAAAGTGGAAAATTTACAGTTTTACCCCTAAGAGATAAATTACCGAAATACCCCTAGGGTTAAATTGACCTAAATGCATGTTTGACTGTTGTTATTTACTGCATGCCATGTTGTTATTATCTGATGCATAGGACTGGGATATTGACGGAGGAAGTACTGAAAGTGGCTTGTCCACGTACTGGAGGCTTTGCCTCAATTTACTGTTAACTGAGCAGCAAGGCTGCAACTGTGGAGTGTTGGGCTGGGTGGGTTGAGCTATTCCCCACATGGAGTGTATGGCTGGTACGAGTGGAGTGTAATGGTTGGTGGGTTGAGTAGTCTCCCCAAATGGGCTTGCATATGTTATTGATGTTGCATTTATTTTGAAATGGGCCTATGAGCCATACTGTTATCTGAATAAGGGGCTAAGGCCCAGTTTATTGTAATCTGAACAGGGCTCTGGCCCAGTACCACTGTTACCTGAATGGGCTTAGGCCCAATAGGCTTGAGCTGACTTGGGCTTTGAATGGGTTTTCCTTACACACTGAGTTTCCCCAAACTCACCCCTTTTATTTTCACCATAGTGGGCTTGGAGTTGTGAGGGAATTCGGAGTGGCCACCCGTTCTGAAAGTTTGATTTTCTTCTGGTGAACTGGACATCCTTTTATTTACGTTTGAAGTTTTGGGTTTTTAAATGTAATAAGAATTTTTGATGGTTTTAATATGTATTACTAAGATAGGTATTACTTATTTTAACTGTTGAAATTGGATAGCTTTAGGGCGCGTTTTCAAAAACAACAATTGATTTCAAAATAACACGACAACAAATAAATCTTCCGCAATGAAAGTATTTTCCAAAATTAATCACTTTTCCTAAAAATGACTTAATCAAATTGGTTTCCTAGAAATATCCATGACGTTAAGGTGTGGCAATGGCGGTATGCACGTCTAGGATTGGATCCGAAGGGAGCTTGGTACTTAAGCAGTCCGATGGACTCACCACCTCTTTTCCGGTTTCCTACCTGGTGCACAGCTTCCATTCACTTTAACCTATAATGAAATTATCTTTTAAAACAGTAAATAAGTTTTTCTGGACCAATAATATAAAATGTTTTGAATGCTTCGATGTGGCATGTCGGATCCGACCATAACGTCTAGGCCGGGTTTGGGGTGCTACATGTCTAGCCATCGTGAAACCATTAGCATGCTTCCCACAAACACCCTCGTGAACTTCCTCCAAGATTAACTTTGCCTCCACAGTATCAACACATCTCAACAATACTTGATCCTTTCTTCTTTTGTACAAGATGTTACCATCCAAAATGTAATCGCAGGCTATTCCTCTTAAAATTCACTTATCATTTTCAGTTGCCTGTTCTTGATATTTACGATCCCTTACATATCGTAATATATCATGATACCAAGGGTTATCATCCTTTTCTCCCTCCTCAATGTTACAATAGCTAGCTGGAGCTTCAAAGATACTCATCTGAATGGGTCTCATCTTTTCCTCTTTATTTACTCTAATCAATGAAGCCAAGGTTACTAGAGCATCTGCCATCTGGTTTTCGTCTCGTGGGATATAATTGAAAGTGACGTCATCGAACTCCTCAAGAAACCCTAAAACTATCTTTCGATAATTAATTAATTTAGGATTCCTTGTCTCCCATTCCCCTCTAAGCTGGTAAATTACCAACGTAGAGTCTCCATATACCTCTAAGGTTCTTATTCCTCGCTCTATAGCTGCTCGGAGTCCCATGATGCATGCTTCATACTCACCATATTGTTTGTGCAATCAAAATCCAACTTGCATGTGAATGGATAATAATCGCCATTTGGGGATATCAATATTGCCCCAATTCCATTTCCTACTACATTGGATGCCCCATCAAAACTCAACTTCCAAGAACAATCCTCTGTAGTTGCCACACATATCACCTCCTCATTTGGGAAATCAAAGTTCAACGGCTCATAGTCTTCTAAAGCTCTACTAGCTAGAAAATCTGCTATCACACTTCCTTTTATAGCTTTCTAGCTCACATAGACTATGTCAAACTCTGAAAGCAGAATTTTCCATCTCGCCATTCTCTCATTCAACGTTGTTGATTCCATCATATACTTCAAAGGATCAAGTTTTGAAATAAGCCAAGTAGTATGATACAGCATGTACTGTCTTAACCTTCGAGTCGTCCAGATTAAAGCACAACATAATTTCTCAATTGGCGAATATCTCATCTCACACTCTGTTAATTTCTTACTGAGGTAGTATATCGCCTTCTCCTTTCTTCCCGACTCGTCATACTGACCAAGTACACATCCCATGGAATTACTAAACACCGACAAGTACAGGATTAATGGTTTATTTAGACTAGGCGGAGATAGTACTGGAGCGTTTAACAAGTATTGCTTGACTTTATCGAAAGCATTATGGCATTCCTTATCCCATGTACCTTGATTGTGTTTTCTAAAGAGACGAAATATAGGGTTGCATTTCTCAGTTAATTATGAAAAAAACCGAGCAATGTAATTCAACCTTCCAAGAAAACCCCAAACTTCCTTCTGAGTACGTGGTGGAGGCAAATCTCGTATAGCCTTAACTTTGTCTAAGTCCACTTCTATTCCTTTTTCGCTGACCACAAAGCCTAGTAGTTTCCCTAACCTAGCTCCGAAAGTACATTTTGCCGGATTAAGTTTTAACTGAAACTTTCTTAATCTCAAGAATAGTTTCTTTAAAACTTCAATATGTTCCTCCTCCATTCGAGACTTGGCAATCATATCATCGAAATACAGCTCAATTTCCTTGTGCATCATATCGTGAAATAAAGTCACCATAGCCCTCTGGTATGTTGCCCCTGCATTCTTCAATCCAAATGGCATTACCTTGTAACAAAAGGTACCCTACTGCGTTATGAAGGTGATTTTGTCCTTGTCCTCAGGATGCATCTTTATCTGATTGTACCCTGAGAATCCATCCATGAAAGAGAACAACGAATATCCTGCTGTATTGTCTACCAAAGTGTCTATGTGTGGTAGAGGGAAATTATCTTTTGGGCTAGCTTTATTCAAATCTCTGTAATCAACGCACATTCATACCTTCCCATCTTTCTTAGGAACTGGTCCAATGTTAGCTACCCATTCGGAGTACTTCACCTCTTGCAAGAATCTTGCATCGAACTGCTTCTTGACTTCATCCTTTATTTTCAACACGATATCTGGCCTCATTCTTTGCAACTTCTGTTGAACTGGCTTACAATCCTGTCTTATTGGAAGACGATGCACCACAATATCAGTATTTAACCCTGACATATCTTGATAAGACCATGCGAAGGTATCCTTGAACTCACGTAGCAATTTGATCAGCCTTTGCCTCATAACTTCAGCAATATGCGTGCCAATTTTCACTTTTTTTCCTTCCCTTAGGGCTACACTCTCTATTGCCTCTTTCTCATGTGGCATGATTTGTTTCTCCTCCTGTTTTACCATCCTCAAAAGATCCAAAGACACATCACAGACTTGAACATCCTTAAAATCCTGAGATTTTTCTAAATACATGTCTTGCTCGTGAGAGAAATTAGGATTTGATATATCAGTGCTCATGTCATTGATATCTAGGGATCTATGATGTATAAAGAATATACAAAGAATGAATGAATTTAAGAATTATTATTTATGTACTATGAATGAAAGAATAAGAATTGTCAAAATTTGATGGATTATTGATTGATAAAAATAAAACAATACTCGTTGAATTGATAAAAGTTATGTTTTATTAAAAATGATAGATGATCATAAACCTATTTCACAAATGTAATTCTATTACTCCTAGGCTCTAGAGTAACAAGAATGTTTTGAGAATTACTCTGAAAAATTCTTAAAGACTACAGGAAGTTCCTCCGCAGTCTAATTGTTCAGAGAGCTTCCCAATTTGTAAAGGCGAATGCCCTCAAGGTTTCTTTGCTTTGATTCTTCCTCTTGTACAACATTAATATGATGACTTCTTTCTATGAGTAACCCTCTCGATATGAAGGTTTGGGATATTGGAGGGAATGTCATCGGCTCCCACTCCACTTCTCTTCAATTGAGACGTGCCCTTCTTTCCTCTTGGTGCTTCTCAATTTCCTTCTTCCTTTTCTTATAATCTGGTTTAAAACCCAGACCAAAGTGATCTCTCTTCTCTTTAAGTTCAAGGATTTGAGTCCCTCATTGTAAATGTTATTCTAACCCCCTTTTTGGTGAGGCTCCCTTTCCTGTCATCACTTGTAGAGCCATCCTCGTAGCTCTTGCTATCTTTGGCATCGATAACTCACTCCCTTCTGAAATGAAGGCTGCATTTACAAAATCTAAAGAGCAAAAGGAACACTCTATAGATTCTTCATTCGTCTCGACATAAGGGACCTTGTTAGTGACTACAGCTATAATGTCCTCTTCTACATTGACGGTTACTAACCGTCTATCTGTCACTAACTTCAATTTTTGGTGCAATGATGAGGGCACTGCTCCCGCAGAATGTATCCATGGCCTGCCTAATAAGTAATTGTAGGAAGGCTTGATATCTATTACCAAGAAGTCTACTTCGTATATGTTTGGCCCAATTTCTAAATGAATGTCAATTCGTCCCATCACCCTCCTTTCTGTACCGTCAAAAGCTCTTACCACATTCTGACATGTCTTCATGTGAGAATCGTCAATGGGTAATCTGTTCAGAGTAGATAATGGTAGAACATTCAAAGCTGATCCGTTGTCAACAAGCACACTTGGGAGTGTATACCCCTTGCATCGAGTAGTAATATGCAAGGCTTTAGTTGACCCCCATGCCCCCGGTGGGATTTCATCATCATTAAAGTAGATGAAATTATCAGCACTTATATTATTCACCAACCGGTCCAGCTTATTAACAGATATGTCATGGGTGACATATGTCTCGTTGAGCACCTTCATTAATGCATACCTATGCACTTCAGAACTTAGAAGTAGCACCAATACTGATATGCGAGCCGACTGCTTACGGAATTGCTCGACCACGCTATACTCGCTATGTTTAAGAAACTTTAAGAATTCCTTAGCCTCCTCCTCCTTTACCGGCTCATTGATGGGTACTTTGGTCTCTTTCTCCTTCTCAACCTCGACACCTTTTGTTTTTGTGGACTCCACTCTAACGCCCTCCGTATCATAACGCTTCTCACTCCGCGTATGGGAACCTTCAACTTGCACGTCTTTAGATGCACTGGCTATATTTTCTTCCTCCGGCACTGTCATACTACAGTCATAACTCCATGGTACTCTCTTGCTATCCTTGTAAAAGAAGGGAGTAGGCTTATGGATAATGACCTTGGGCACTGCTGGTGTCCCCACTTCGTTATTCCCTGGCAGGGAGATAATAATCCTTGGCCAGCTGGTTCCTTTTTGTTCATCTTCCAGCACACTTATTTCTCTTTTATAAGAGCTACCTTCACAAATTTGTAGCTCTTTATTATCTATGAAGCCTTGCACCAAGGCTCTGAATCCTTCACAATTTTGGATCTCATGACCCTCTTCTTCATGGAGCTCACAGTAGTTCCCCGTCTTTTCTCTTTCTCTCTTAGAGGTTGTCATCCCTCTCTTCATCATTTCCTCCCAAATTACCTTCATAGGCATCCTTATCTCAGAAATATTTTCCTTCGTCATTCTCTCACTAGCTTCGCCAATGGCATTCACTCCTTGATTGTCATGATTTGGCAAAAGGTTTTCAGTATTTAGGGTACTATCAAATTTCACAACCCCCATCTTGATCAACCTTTCCATGGACTTCTTGAATCCGGTACAATTTTCAATTGAGCACCCCAATATTCCAGAGTGGTACTCGCATCTGGCATTTGCGTCATACCATTTAGGATATGGAGGCTGTAATGGCTTCAAGTGAAAAGGAGCAATAGCATTTGCATCGTATAAGCTTTGATAAAGCTCACAATACATCACAGGGATAGGTGTGAATTGCATCCTCTCATGCCTTGTGCCAGATTCTTGACTTTGAGAACCCTGTTGCCCAACCGTAGCTACTTTGGGTTGACCAACTGTGACTACCTTCGAGTTGAAGCTACTTGTGTTGTTCACCTCATTGTCTTTTCTCCTTGGGGCTGATCTTTTGGTTACTTCCCCCTCAATTTTGATACCTCTTATGGCATTCTCAATCATCTCTCCCGCCATGACTATTTCCGTAAAACTTTTGGTAGTGCTTCCAATCATGTGAGTAATGAATGGAGCCTTCAGGGTGTTGATGAACAACATGGTGATCTCTTTCTCCAATAGTGGTGGTTGAACCTGCATTGCCACTTCTCTCCATTTCTGCGCATATTGCCTAAAATTCTCATTAGGTTTCTTCTCCATGTTTTGTAGAGTGATCCTATCAGGAGTTGTGTCAGTCACATGATTGTACTGCTGCATGAAGGCTTGCGCGAGATCTCTTCATGAATTAATTCTAGCTCAGCTCAACTGATTGTACCGCCTGGCTACTGCTCCTACTAAGCTATCTTGGAAACAATGAATCAACAGTTGATCATTGTTCACATATCCGGTCATCCTCTTACAGAACATCGTAATGTGGGCCACTTGGCAAGTAGTCCCGTTGTATTTTTCAAACTCCAGCATTTTGAATTTATGGGGAAACACCAAGTCTGGGACCAAACTCAAGTCTTTGGCATCAACTCCATGATGCCCCTCAGCACTCTCTAAAGCTTTAAATTTCTCCTCCAACCATCAGCAACGTTCCTCCAACTGTTTTGTAGCTTCGGTTCTCAAATTTTCTTTTTCTGCTATATCCAAGTCAGGAATGAGCGGATTGGTAAGGTTATCACCCAAATTGAATCCTGAACCAGTTGGGTAATTCATTTGAATCCCAGCATCAACTAGCCCATGTTGAGGCCTTATATTGACAGATGGTCTTTTAAGAGGTGCCTCGGTTTGTGTAGGCCCGTAGGGTAGGGTGAGACCTGGAGGATGACCCTCATCTTCAGAGATCGCCATGGGGGCTTTTCCCTTATCAGTGGCTTTCAGCAACTGAGCCATCTCAGTCATCATATTCCTCTGAGCCTCTAGCATTTGCTCTCTCAGGTCGTTTTGCATCTTGGCCAATTGCTCTTACAATTGGTCCTACATGTCCTTTTGTAGATGTTCAAACCTTTGATCCATATTCCTAGATTTTGCACAAGTTCCGTACTGATGCATGGTTTCTAGATTTTCTTTTCTACTTCTGTGGTGATTTTAACTAATTAGGGGTCTTTCTATAGCTTTGAATGCAAACGATGCGATGAAATGCTATGATATGCAAATGCATGAATGCAAAAAGGAAATCGATTCTGATTCAATCTCATTTAGAAAACTTTATTTAGAAAAAGAATATCTTTACATATAAGAGAATTACAAATAAGCTTTCGCCCTAATGCCCAAAGTTTTAACTCTATCTAATAAGAGGACTAACTCTCGACCTACATCCGACGATGACTCATTCATCATACTCAATACGTCAGCTCGTACTGCCAAGTTTCGAACGTGTTTAGCTACCTCTCGGATCTGAATTATGGCTTCTCCAATAAGGTAATCTCTATCTCTGACTTGTTCTTTAGACTGGCACAGTTCTCCCTTTAAATAATCCTCTCATGCCTCAAGCTGCTCGATAAAAAGCTTACTATCTTGCAACGCTGATTCCTACTCCTAAACTTTGCCTTTTAGCTTCCTTACCTCTATAGTGGAATCATGACTTCGTTGCAGATGAAGGGATCGCCCAAGTTCAGTCACTTTAGTTTTTAACCTTTGGTTTTCTTTCTATAAGGTCAAATTCCGTAATTGCATCTCTTGGAACTTCCTTTCCCAATATTCAGTTTTGGACTTTTCCTCTCAGACCTCTTTCTGCAACTAATCTGAAGACCTTCCTATTCTCGCTCTCTTCAAGGATACTTGTGCCTTTTTGTAATGCTCCTTTAAATCATCTCGATCTTTCTCAATATTCTTTTTCTCCTTCCTTTCTTTTTCGACCTCCCTCTTTTGAATGTCGACGTCGAGGCTCAAGTATATCTTTTCTTCATTGAGCTTTGTTATCCTCTTCTCGAGCTCCAAATTCTTTCTCTCGAACTCTTGCTTCATAATTTCTAACTCCGAGGGCATCACTTGCAAATATTCCTCCATCGATCGAGCTCCTTCTACGCTTGGCCTAGGATGTTATCATTAATCTTTCTACCTCTCCATTCAACATACTCTGGAGTTGTAGTAGGGCTAATAGCTACTCCCTTTAATCGACAAGTCTTGTTCCAAGCACTAGAGATTTCACTAACTTTCCTCTTGTAGTCAGCTCCTCTATATATGAACTCACTTTGAACCAACCCGTAAGTTGTTGGTATGAACTGTCTCAATCCATGTTGCCTCAACACAAGCAAAGGGGCATAACCAATGGCACCTCAAATTCCCAACAAAGGGACCCAATCGAAATTTCCGCATAGGTAAAGAATCTCACCATGAATCATCTATGGAGCCCTCCACTCCACATCTTTTGACTGCAGGTTGTGAAGTAGCGCTATCCAATTTTTTTAGGAACATCCACTCTCCTAGTTGAAGCTGCTATGTCTTTCAACGGGGAGTAATCCTCGAAGAAGACCTGACAAACTACCCTATCTATCAATTGAAAGTGACTGTAGAACCAAGCTAAAAGTAACTGAGCACAACGAACAAACCTGCCTGCACTGGCCCTCCTACATGTATTCAAGGATCTGAACGTCTCCGCCAAAATCGCAGGAACAGAAGTGACTTGTTTTCTAAGTCAATGGAAGAGATCCATGGTCGCCTCATCCACATATCCCAAGGCCTTAGGGAAAACCATCAATCCGTATAAGCTTAAAGCAAAAATGTCTGCCTTCTTCGCCTCGTCTGGATGTGTCTGGATTAGATCTTTCAAAGCTCCCCACGGAATGCACTTGCTCTCACCCTTTTCCTTAATTCTGGTGTTGATCCACTGCTCACTCATCCCCGTAATGATCATCAGCTTCTTACCAAAGGTTTGGACACAAGCAGCTAGAGAATAAATCCTATCACACTGAAATCTGGGACACCGGAGTAAGGCTGTGTACTCCTCCACAATAGGCACTAAATCTACCTCCCCAAAGGTGAAACAACTGTATGCTGAGTTCCAAAATTGAACGAGAGCTCGAAACAAGTTCTCATCAACCTGAATATCAAACAAATAGGGCAAATCTCCGTACTTACCGTAGAATGATTGCTTGGTCTCGTTGCCCCACTGATCCCAAATTGCCTTAAGCTCCTGTAGATTATTCTGTGTAACACTGATGCGAGTGTAGTCTGACAGCTCCGACATATATCCCACAGTTATGCTATTCCCTTTTTCTAGCTGAGTTTGCTCAGACCATCTATGGACGTTAGCGTTGCCCTCCATTCTATCAAAAAGTCCGTTCTCCATAATACAACTTTCTAACTTAGAAACTGACCGTGAATCGATACCTTTTAAATGCAAAATGACATGCACAAAAGAAAGAAAATAGTCAGTATCATATGATATTAATAAACATAAAGATAACCTAAGTTTAATTCTATCTATATTGAACTCTTACGGTTTTTCTATATGTGGTTTGTTTCTAAAGTTTGAGGTACCCGAACCAGTAGATTCCTCGATCCTCACCCATTATAGGCTCATTTGAATCGAGTTCAGTTCATGGGAATATATTTCCCTATGGCTACACGGAGATGAAAATCTCACGAAACCATAGGTACGGATGTATCCCGAAAGTGATCCACTATCCTGCACGGAGGCGAAAACCTCACGAAAGCGTAGTTTCTCACTCCCACTTAAAGGTGTGACCACCACGGTCATGCAAATGCAATGCGTATCAAAATATAGCAACACATGTAATAAAACAAACACATGTAATGCAAAGAGGATTAAATTTTAAAATTTTTAATTTCTGACATTAAGACAAGAGATAATCAATTGCACAACTTAGCTCTCTTATTAGTCCCCAGTGGAGTCGCCAAGCTGTCGAGACCATTTTTAAAATCGAGTTTTAAAAAATGGGAATCGACTTTAAGGAAAACGAAAACGGGAGTCGCCACCAATCTTTTTAGGTGTGATTGGATCACCTTATAAAATGTTTTGTTTTAAAACATTAATTTTGGTCTACGAAAATCGAGAAAACTGATTCGGGTGTCGGTTACGTACGAGGAAGGGTTAGCACCCTCGTAACGCCCAAAAATTGGTACCTAATTGATTATCAAGTGTCTTTAATGTCAAAAGTTTAAAATTTTTAAGATCCAATCCTCTTTAGAATATTTTAATTTTGAAAATTAGGGTTTATTGTATCAAATGAATCAAAATATTACATCCAATAAGTTAGGAAGCAATATTTTTAAGACATTCGAAGCTAGGCTAGCCCTTTTTGAAAATCCTTGTCTCAGAATGACAAAATGCCATATCCAATAAGTTAGGACATAACGCTTTGAAATTCCTAGACAGTTGTTCGTATTTTGAAAACCTTAAAAACTTAGAAGGGTGCCTGACTATTCGAACTCCACGAGAAAAGTTGCAACCCAGTAAGTTAGGGCACTACTTTTCTCAAAGTTTCCAAATACCAAGCATTTCCTTTTTATTTTTGTAAACTTTTGAATCTCGTTTTTAATTAATGCATGAAGAACCGTATATATACATTATAACATGTAAGATAGCATTTTACAATAATAGATAGCTAAAACATGCATTTAAATAATATGATAGCCATAATATAAAAGTTCTATACTAGATACATAAATATAGCAAATATAATAACATATATATTAAGATATACATAGCATATATTGAAGATGAATAAGTAAAATATACGAATATACAAAGTAATAATTAATTTAAAAATGATGCATGATATATAATTAGACATATAAATATATATACAAAACAAATGCGATAATATAAAAAATAATAATAATGTAGTAACATATATATATCAATCAAACAAAACTTAATAATATTATGAAACCAGCATTTAATATATAAATGATATAAAATACAACAATATATAAAAGATTTAATTCATATTAAAATATAAAATAAAGTGAGTAATTATTTTTTTAAAAAATATAAATAAAATAATATTTAACAATAAATTTCAAAATAAGTCATGTATAATAATATAATATAAATAGTATATGTAATAAAAGGTAAATTTTTATAGCATGTAATATAAAAGTATACAAGTTAAAAATATATAATAATAATTTTCCAATTTTTTAAAAATTATATAACAAGTAATTTAAAATAAATAATAATATATAAATATGAAATAATATATAAAAATAATATTTATATTAAAATTAAAGTAATATATAATTTTTTAAAATAAATTAATTAATAAAAGGACTAAAATTAAATTTAAAGAAAAAATCAGAGGTTAATTTAAAAAAAGAATTTGGGCCTAATTGAGATGTTCATTAAACCTAGGGACTCATTGGGAAATTTTCCCTTATTTCTGAAACGTCGTCGTTCCTTAGAATGAAGTTTAACAGCCATTGGGACTAAATTAAAACAACTAGAAAATATTAGGGCCGAATTAAAAAATAAGATGAAATGAAATTATAAAATTTAATAAACCGAAAGGATCAATTGGGAAATTATCCCAAATTACAAAAACACGCGGATCCTCCCCCGGTAATTGGGTCAACACGCGGATCTTGAGTCTTGAAACGACGCCGTTTTATGCTTATTGAGTTAAACTAAAACGACATCGTTTCATTTGGGCTATATAAGCCAAATTCTGAGCCTCCAAATCATTTTTGCACCCGGTTTTAAAAAAAAACAAGGGAAATCCTCTGAAAGAGGACTTGGGGGCCGGTCTCGGAGTGCCGTCATGCCTACGTCCAGGGGGCCGCACTCGCTCACGCGCCCCGGTCTACGCCACCACATACGGTGGTCAGAAACTAGAAAATCTCCCTTTTTCGACGCGAATCGAAACGGTATGTTTTCCTTTTCTTCTTTATTGTTCGTAATCTATACATATATTTAAAAAGTATTCACCTTTGTATATTCCGATCGACTGTGATACCCTTCTCTGTATATATGTAAAAGTAAACTTTTTATTGAATCTGTGTATGTATCGAAAAAAAGAATCTGTCCCCTCTACAATCTTTTCGATTCAGGCTTTTATAACCACTGTTTACAATAATTTTGGTAAGAATAATTTCCTTGGATTTCTTCCTATTTTGTATGCTGCTTTTCTTTCATTTGTGTGTAGGTGAGGGAGGAAAATCCAGCGATGATCGTGCTGACGATGATTCAGTACGATCGGTGGAAATGGCCCTAACACGGTGCTAAAATTTTAGCCCACTGGTGGAGGCATGATCGGTGGCCAAGTTGAAGGGTCGTGGTGCGTTGAAGGGCCTGTGACAATGCATTGATGACCTGAGACAGAGCATTGATGGCCGTCTAGATTTTGGGGAGCTGGACAGACGCTCCTCGAATCTTCCAGAAGCAGTGGCGGCTTGAGGAAAAAAAAGGGCAGAAACCCTAGGGTTTCCTGCCTTGGTGTAATAGGCTGGGCCAGTTGGGCCACTTTAGTCCTGGGCTAGGTAGGGTGTAATGGGTACCGAGTAATGAGTTATTTCTTACTCTTGTAGCAACTTCAAATTCTTACTATTTCACCTATTTATCAACTATTTTACAACTTTTGCAAAATAGTTGCTTTAGGTGTTTTCCATGAAAACTCCTTTATCAAAGTTGTTTTTGACACAACTAGGACTCATATTCTTCTATAAAAACTCAGCAAACATCACAAATCCTTTCATGGTAACACCCTAAACTTTCAATCATTTTGTAAAATAGACCCCTCATTTGAAAGCCCATGCTTCAAGGGTCTCAAAAATGTGAAAAACATTAAGAGAAACTTTCAAAATCACTTACTTGAGAGGCTTAATGTTGCTGAAATTTTTGAAGCTTTCAAAACCCTCCTATGGCTAGTAAAAATTAGTGGAGAAGAAGAAAATAGAGAGGAAATGGCCTTTATTTTATTTAAATTAAAACTAGTCAAAATTGATGACCTCATCTTCACCTAATTTTGACATTCTCCTCAATTTGTCTCCCCATGGCCAGCCAAGCTATATCACAAGGTTTAATTGCCCTTTAAAGACCCTAAATTTTAGTCCTCTAGCTATTTAATACATTTAGGTACTAAAATGCAACTTTTGCCTTTTATGCGATTTAGTCCTATTTCTAAATCGGGCTTGAAAACATTAAAATTAGCTCACCAAACTTTTCATGCACTAATAAAATCATACTATAACCTCATAAAAATAATAAAAAAAATAATTTTCCTACCATTGAATTTGTGGTCCCGAGGCCACTGTTCCGACTAGGCCCTAAATTGGGCTGTTACAGCAAATCTTGAAAACTGAAACCTGTAGAGACCCTCATGCATGTGGCCCTATAGCAGAGTCATCCCTGTTTGAATGTCCTTCACAAAACACAGAAATGGGTGAAATTCAAAATAAACACCGTAATCTTTCGCAAACTGACCCATAGATATCAGATTCTTGTAGACTGTAGGAACATGTAAAACACTCTAAAGGCACAGGAGTCTGGAGCCAGCCAAGAAAGTAGATAAACCTACATTAGCTATAGAGACAGACTCACCATTTCCCGTAGTGACATGGCTTGCACCTGTGTAGGGAGAGGCAGTCGTGAGATTAGACACTTCAGGTGTAATATGATTCGTTGCACCAGAATTAGGATACCAGATCTGATCGGAGGTGAAGGGAGCAGGAGCTTGAGGAGGTGACTGATGAGAAGATGCAGGTGGTGGAGAAAATGAACCACAACAATGAGCCAGGGATGAGCATGTAGGTGTAGAAGAGGAAAAACCATTATTGTAGAACTGGTGATAGTTGACTAAAGGGTTTTGACTAACACCAGAGAAATTCTCATCAATCCTATGATAACAAGTTTGAACAATATGACCGATTTTCCCACATAATTGACACTAGGGCCAAAAGTGTGACCAGCTTCTACCATTGCCACGAGCTCTTCCACGAAACCAGCCTCGGCCTAGCTTTCTTTGCCCTTGCTTAGGCTACTGAGAATAAGTAGGTTTTGAATAGTTTGCATTGTCTTGACGTTGAGAGACCAAATTTGCTTGCAAAGGAACATCTGTTGTAACACCCTGAAATTTTCTATAGTAAGATATTATCCTTAATATAGTAAAATAAGGAAATAAAGTGACAAGAAGAGGAAAATTGAGTTATGTCACTGGGAAGTATATTATGACATATTGATTCAAGAAAGGACTAAATTGTAAAAGTGAGAAACTTTTTGTGGTTCAAGAGTAAATACTCAAAATTTGAGGGATTAAAGTGTAAATATGAAAAAGTTAAAGGACAAATAGTGCAAATATTTTAAGGGTGGAATGATCTAGAAACCAAGGAAAATTGATGAATTAGGAACAAATTGAATAGATGAAGAATTATAAGGGACTAAATTGTAATTTTACCAAATTAAGTGATGACTCAAGAATGGAATTTTAAAAGATCACAAAGGGAAAAATGGTCAATTAGAAGGAGAGAGAAATTTAGAAAGCAATGATGATGTTGGAGATATTTTAGATTAAATAAATAAATATTAGTTTATTAATATTTTAATTTAATTTTTAAATGATATTTTATTATTTTATTATTATTTTATTTAGTATATATAAGGAAAGAAAGATGAAGAATCATCAGCTTTTTCCCATGCACCCAACGTATGAAGAGAAAAGAAAGAAAGAAACTTTCTTTTCTTTACAATTTGGTCCTTTCATCAAAAATCTATCATTTTCACTTATAAATCAAAAGAATTTTGGAACGATGGAAATCTGCAAGTGTACACAATGGTAACAAGTAATAAAGTGACAAGTAAATGTCGAGTTATCGTACCCACAGGGACTGTAAAAAGCAATATTTATGAAATTAATTAAAACACTTTGGTGAGGTAAAAATAATTTTGGTTTGAAAAGAGTTATTTATAAACTAAGATCTTAAAACTAAGCAAACAATTTAAAAAAATAAAAGAGTTCTAGTGCACAATTTCAATTAAGATTTAATCAAGATGATATAATTGCGTTGGATTAATTATACCTTTTTAACTTAGAAATATTAAATTCGTGCTTATGCTGTTATGAATAAATTCACGGCAACCTAGTAATTTGCTAACTTATGAACATATTTACGAATTAAAAAATTCCATTTATCTCTTGGACATATCCCTATGCCAATTCAACCGACTAAACAGATTTAATAAAGTAAACATGCTATCGCACATACATACTTATTGAATTAAATTATCTCTCGCATATTCCTATGTCGATTCAATCGATTAATTCAACTTAATAAACATGTAAAAGATTATGTGAAGTAACAAAGTAGCCATACCTTGAAACAATTTAATCACAACAATCTTGCAAGTTATGCAAGGCATATGTATCGCCAAATACAATGCTAATTTAATTTTCAGTTACCTTAGAAGAATTAAACATGCACTGATTAAGTACTGAGTCCATTAACTGCAATTTCAATCCGCTTAAACAATTAATTCTTTAGTTATCTAAACAATTATAATGCCAGATAACCTAAGCATGATTTTACTTAATCAAGCATTTCACTGAGGCCTATAACAGCATAAACACTATTTTAATAATTCAAGTAGGCAAAATATAATCAACCCAACACGAATTAAATGCAAGCTAAATTGATTAAAATAACCATTTCAACAACAATATTATTCATAGATATGTTCATCATAAAAACAACAGAAATTAAAAAGAAAGGGAATAGAAAGCAAATCCAGTGTTTCTCTGCGGCTTGACTGTTGCTCCGTTCTTTTGTCTCCGTTGTCTTCGCCGAGCAAGGCTTCTATGAATCATTGATTGCTGCCCAATATGGCTGAAGAAAACCTCTTTCTCAAGAGAGGAAATCGGCACAAGAGGAAGGGAAAATGGGATGGAAAAATGGAGAGGAAACTTTAAGAGAAGTGAAGAGAGGATGAGAGAATGTTGTGGAATGAGAGATGTTGAGGGATGCTTTGAAATGAACAGCATAGGGTGGATTTTATAGCTGAAGAGGGCTGCTAAAAATAGCAAATTCAGCAGCCAAGAGAGCCCTCCCATGGCCGGCCACACACATGGCAAGGTTGAAGCTTTCATCCTTGCTAAAAATAGGCTGGGGCAAATCTTCAAAGCCTAAAATAAAGGTGGGGATTGAATGTAATTTGGAAGTTTTTCAAGGGCCTTTTTGCAATTATATTTTATCAGCTAATTTTCTGATTTTGGTCAGCCAATGGACGGTTCTGGTCAGCCCAATTAGTGGCTGGTTTGGCTCACTTCATTCGGTTCAACCAGTGCGGTTCACTAGGCCCTTTCTTCATAATTAATTAAAATTAATTCATTTAACCTAAATTAAATAGGAAATAAATTAAAATTAATTTAATTATGAATTAATACACATTTCTGGACCGTCTTGGGCTGGAAATTAATTGGCCTCGATACTTCAAATTACTCTCAATTTTGTTCTTCTCGCAGTGTTCACCAGGCTCTTTTTTCTCCAATTGTGTAATTCTGTCAAAAATAACCAAATTTAATCAAAAGTAACTATAAAATTAATTAAAATTCATAATGTTCATATTTTTTACATAATTTAATTATTTTATAATATTTAATTATTTTTCGACAAGAATTTAACCGGAATAGCTTGGTTTTAAGTTTAAAAGGGTATGAAAAAGTATATAAATTTTTGTGTTTCCACACCCCCAAACTTAATTCATTGATCGTCCCGAGTACTGCGCAAATTTTGAGAAGAATCTCTTGGAAACACCTTTGAAAAATTCCTTCAGAACAACATTTTTCCCGAAATTATGAACTTAAAATACTTATGCTCAAAGACAAGAAATCTGTTAAGTTATGCTACATAAGTATGCATATTGTTCAAATTAAATTCAACAACTTATTATAATAGCAAAATTTAGACTAAATGCTTTTGTAATAAAGACATGTTAACCCTTACCAATTTGATTTTTATTCCTTTATTTAAGACTGAGTTGAAATCATTAAGCTTAACTTATGTCTTCATATGTTGATCGTAGCAATTTCTCTCCACTAGTGTAGGTAGCATGAGGACTTTGAATCAATAGGTCTTTATCAAGGTTGCAACGTGGCTAGGCTAGGGGTAAGTGAAAGATGGATAAATTTTGGTTTTTTTAAAAAAAAAACCCTAGACTCAGCATCAATTGAACCTTCGGAGTTTTTACCTTTGAGACACCAACTTGACTTTCATATGCTCTTTTGTACATCTTTCAAATATATGTGCTCTTTTTTCTTTTAAATTCACACGAGCACTTACTTTGTGTACTGCAATTCTTGAGCAATTGATACTTCTTTTCAACTCCCCCAAACTTATTTTCGTAAAACATCTAGAATATTATTGAGTCTAGTGTTTGGGACAATTTTAAGATTATTAAGTGAAAAGTAATGGCTAATTATTATAAGGGTCGAAATAAAATCAGGCCATATAGTCTCAAAGTTGGGTTTCAACGGATAAAATATACCATGATGGGCTTGAAAGGCTCAAACGATCCAAACAATAGTTGCCTAAATCATTTCCAACGTTCCATGCTCCCTAGGATTTCGCCTCAAGAAACTTACTAAGTCAATTTTAAAGACTTAAACTTTCATGCATACCTAACTTTCCTAAAGAACTAAAAATTTTATGGTATGAATTTGCATGCTTTATTAAAAACACATTCATGTCATTATTAAGCTAACATAATAATTTATTGAAATAATAGAACTTTATTCATACTCAAATTGAGCATACTTAATAGAATTCAAATTTCTGAACAAAATATATCCTAATCATAATTAAAAGAAAAAATTTATTCTGAGTGGAAATAATTCAATTTCTCAGTCCCCTCAACTTAAAATGAACAATGTCTTCATTGTTTAAAGTGAATAGATACTATACACCAGGTAGGATTTTAGAAAAGAGGAGGTGAGTCAATTTGACTGCTTAAGTACCAAGCTCTTTCTAAATCCAATCCTAGACATGTATATATCTATTGCCACACTTTAAATTTTGTGACTTGCTCACATTTTATTAATGATTTTCCTCTCTTGTTTTATTATGCAAAAAACAAAAATAAATTCCTAATTAAACTTAATCCTAAAATGACCTAAGAAAAGAAATAAAATAAAGTCAAGATCCTCCCTTTATTTATTTGCAAACCCTTCCAAATTTGACTCATCTTTTCCTCCATCACTATTGCCTTTGCATGAACCGCTTCGCTCCTTTTTTGAGAGTGGAGTCTATGGCTCAAATATGAAATCTGGAAATTTAGGCACAAAAATAAATGGATCATTGTATATTTTCTTAAAAGCACTTCTCATCGAGTCATCCCTTATTTTTGAGTATCTCCAGTAGGCTTGTTGTTGCCATTGCATATGTTGCATTAAGTCCATCAGTTTTGATAGCTCATCTCGAAGGTCTGGGCTCGACGATTTAGCTCGAAAAATTGAAGTTTCCGCATCAGGTTTAGCTTCTGGCTCCATTGATTCTACTTTATCAGGGACTTCAAATGATTGCATCGCGGGATCTTCTTCTTCATCAGGTTCCTCCGGTTCCTCAATTACTTCAACTCGTTGCTGTAGAACTGAGTCTCCGACTATTCGATAAAGGTCCCAATCCGTGATTGTGCCTTGGCTATACCTTGTCTTCCTTACATTCGCAAGAATTTCAGCCTTCAAGCATAGAATTGTTATCGTAAAGGGGAAATGAGCAGGGCCAAAGTGTTTAACAGCACAATTACATATCTCCCTCAAGATGATCTTCCCCACATCAATGGTCTTACCAATTAGGATCGAGTACAATAAGACCATTCGCTCTAATAAGATAGTAGTCCCGTATGAGCTAGGCATAAGGCTGAATCGGATGAAGTAAAACCATACCTTTGCGAGTGGCGTCAGATATTCTCTTCGACAAGTGTGGATTCCTTGTTTTGACACAATCCATGTAGAACCTGGAACTGTCAGTTCCTCGAGAATTTCTTGCAAATTTTCCGGCTTGATATTGCTCATCAATGTGGAATATTCATCGTTTTCGAAATCTAGTAATTCAAAGAACTCATTAATAGCATTTGAATTTATCGGTACCTTGATTTCGCAAAGTGGAACTTCTATCATCTTGCTTGAAGTTAAATTTGCATAGAACTCACGAACCAGTTCCTCATCCACACTTGGTCTTTTTTCACAAAACAATTCCCAATTTAGGGTTTCAGCAACTTGACGAATACATGCCATAAAGTCTCAGTAGTTGCTCTCCTATAAAATGAAGCCTTTTTCTGGATGTATCTGTTGATTTTTGAAGATACTTTCGTATCTCACTTTGGCTTCTTCACAGTGGAATTTGTTTTGTGTTTCATCAATTTGAGCGGAAGTATGAGTTCTCTTGCGAGGCATGTTTAACCTGGTCATAAGATGGAAAAAATTAGTTTCTCAATAAATTGTAATAAAAATAATTCAATGATTTGAAAAATTAATTAATTAAAATTAAAATTAAGAAAAGCTAGGTCTTACCACCTTTTTTTGTGAAATATAAGAACTCCAAGATTTAATAATAATAATAGCGAAAAATAGGGGAATTTAAAAGAAGGGTTGGAGGTTTGTGGCTTAGGATGAATGGAAGAGGAATGTCGCACAAGCAGCTAGGGCGTACGGGCGTGGTGCGTGTGAGAGCAGCTGTGTGCAGCAGAGCTGGTAGCAACACGGGCGTTCGGCAGCAGGTGGGGCTCAGGCACATGCAGGATGGTGCGGAGGGCAGGTACCGCACGCGGGGTGAAGGCCTGGCGCAAGCTAAGGCTGGGGCCGCTCGAGGCAATGCGTGCGTTGTGCGCGGGACGTGCATGTGATGGAGCTGGGCGTGTGCTGGCCGACTTCTTAGAGCTGCTGTTGCTTGGGGTTTCGGCACTTGGGTATTTTAGTGCTTTGGGTTTTAAGTGTTAGGTGAATGGGAAGATGGGTAGTATTTATAAGGGGAGAAATAGGAATTAGAGTAGAATTCTTAAAACAATTTAATTAATAAAAAATTCTAAATTCTAATCCTATATAAAGATAACAACTATTAATAATTAGATATATGCATATATTAAACTATTAATTGCTATTTAATTTATTAAAACAAAGATAAAATCCTAATTTCATGCTAAATTGATAAAGATTAATATATAAATAGATATAATTATATATTAATGATTATCATTTTATTATAAAAACTTATCAAACAGAATCCAAAAATTGATAATAATTAATATATATTATAATGGGTATAATTATATATTAATAATTATCATTTTTTAACTAAAAACATTTATTCTAGAAGCCTTTTAAAAATATTTACAAAAAGAGGCATCTAGCTTTGATTATTTACGAAAAGAGCAATCAAATTTTAAAAATAATTTAATTTAAGTCCCTAGACTCAATGAAAATTAAAAATTGAGTGGAAAATTAAAAATTGGATCAAATTGACCCTTTTATTTGAAAAACAAAAATTTATTTTGTTGATTAGGGAAAAATTTCTTGGAAAATTATGTTAAAATAAATTCCCAGGAAAGATTGGAGGAGTCACAAATGGTTCCGCTTAAGTTCCAACCTCTTAGATAGAATTTATTTAAACATACTAAACCCGAAAAATAAACCCTAAATTATTTATTAAACAAAACACGAAGATTATTAAATATCTAATAAAATGAATGAGACGTTATCACGTTCGGTTTTATTCCCCCAATAGTGTTTCAAACGCTGAGCATTAACTTGAAAATTACCTCTCTTACCTTGGAATTCAACAACTCCGTATGGATAGACTCTGTGAATTGTAAATGGACCGGACCAACGTGATTTTAGCTTACTTGGAAAAAACTTTAGTCTGGAATTAAATAACAAAACTCTCTGACCTGCTTCAAATTCTCGAACTCGAATGTGCTTGTCATGCCATTTCTTAAGTATCTCCTTGAGTAATTTGGCATTTTCGTAGGAGAATAGCCGGAATTCCTGTAGCTCATTGAGTTGGAGCATCCGTTTCTCTTTAGCAAGCTTAGGATCCAAGTTGAGTTGTCAAAGAGCCCAATAAGCTTTGTGCTCTAACTCCAAAGGTAGATGACATGCTTTGCTGAAAACTAGCCTATAGGGTGACATCCCTAAAGGAGTCTTGTATGCTGTTCGGTAAGCCCATAAAGCGTCATCTAGTCTTTTGGACTAGTCTCGTCGATTTGGGCAAACTACCTTCTCCAATATGTCCTTGATTTCTTTATTTGCCAGTTCAGCTTGTCCATTCGTCTGTGGGCTGTCAGCCGTTGCAACCTTGTGTTTCACCCCGTGCTTGTCTAGTAACCATTTTAACCACTTGTTCACAAAATGGGACCCTTCATCACTAATGACGGCCCTCGGGGTTCCAAACCTCGTGAATACGTGTTTCTGCAAAAACTTCATCACAACCCTAGCATCGTTTGTCAGATATGCCTCTGCCTCAACCCACTTGGACACATAATCTACTGCTAACAGTATATACTTGTGACCAAAAGACGAAGGGAAAGGCCTAAGAAAATCAATACCCTAAACATTGAATAATTCGACCTCAATGAGGTTTGTTCGAGGCATCTCATTTCTGTTGGTGATATTTCCAACTCTTTAACATCGGTCACAACTCTTTACTTATGCATATGCATCCTTGAATAGTGTTGGCCAAAAGAATTTGGCTTGCAATACTTTAGCTACAGTACGAGTTCCTCCGAAATGACCCCCACTTGAGGCTGAGTGACAGTGGTATAGAATCTGCGGTACTTCTTCTTTTGCCATACATCTCCTAATCATCTGATCTACACACTTTTTAAATAGATATGGTTCCTCCCGAAAATAGTGCTTCACACCGTGAAGAAACTTTCTCCTTTGTTGATATGTCTTATCTTACAGTATTAAACCACAAGCTAAAAAGTTAGCAATCTCAGCAAACCAAGGGGTATTATGGACATGACTTACCTTCAGTATATGTTCATCTGGAAATGTTTCTTGAATTGGTACAAGTGGAGAATTCCCTTCTTGTGGCTCCAATCTGGACAAGTGATCTGCTACTTAGTTTTCTACTCCCTTTTGATCTTGAATTTCCAAATTGAACTCTTAAAGTAGAAGTGCCCATCGGATCAACCTTAGCTTAGCGTCTTTCTTGGCAAGTAAATATTTAATTGCCGAGTGGTCTGTATAGAAAGTTACCTTGGTACCTACAAGATAAGATCGAAACTTGTCGAAAGCAAATACAATAGCAAGTAACTCTTTTTCTGTTACCGTATAGTTTAACTGAGCTCCTGTCAGAGTTCAGCTTGCATAGTAGATAGGATGAAAAACTTTGTTCCTTCGTTGGCCCATGACAGCTCCTATTGTGAAGTCACTTGCGTCACACATCAATTGAAATGGCAAGTCCCAGTCTGGTGTGACAATTATGGGTGCTGTGACTAATCGATTCTTCAAATCATTGAAAGCTTTTGAGCATTCCTCATTAAATTTGAATATCGTTTCCTTCTCCAATAATTTGCATAAAGGTTTAGCAACTTTGGAGAAGTCCTTGATAAATATTCGATAGAAATCGGCGTGGCCCAAAAAGGTCCTAACACCCTTTACAGATGTTGGAGGTGGGAGTTTCTCAATAATATCCACTTTTGCTCTGTCTACCTCGATCCCATGTCTTGTTATCCGATGTCCCAGAACGATACCTTCTCGTACCATAAAATGGCACTTTTCCCAGTTACGGACTAGGTTTGTCTCTTCGCATCACTTTAGTACCTTAGCTAAATTGGCTAGGCAGTCATCGTACGTATCTCCAAACATTGAAAAGTTGTCCATGAAAACTTCCAAAAATTTCTCCACCATGTCAGTGAAAATAGGCATCATACATATTTGAAATGTAGCAGGTGCATTACATAAACCAAATGGCATGTGTCTGAATGCAAATGTATCATACGGGCAGGTGAATGTGGTCTTGTGTTGATCTTTCAGTGCTACTGTAATCTGGTTGTAACCTGAGTATCCATCGAGAAAACAATAGTAATCTCGCCCCACAAGTCTATCCAGCATCTGGTCTAAGAATGGCAAAGGGAAGTGATCCTTCCTAGTTGCCTTGTTCAGCTTCCGGTAATCGATGCAGATTCTCCATCCCGTAAATGTTCTAGTTGGTATCAACTCGTTATTCTTGTTCTCTATGACCGTGATACCTCCTTTCTTTGGTACGCACTGGACCGAACTTACCCATGAACTGTCTGAAATGGGGTAAATGATACCCACATCTAACCACTTGATAATCTCTTTTTCACTACGTCCTTCATGATGGGGTTCAGCCTTCGTTGTCCATCGATCATCCCTTTTTCACCATTTTCCAGGATGATCTTGTGCATGCATACAGATGGACTAATACCGCGAATATCGGCTATGGTCCATTCGATAGCCTTCTTAAATTGTTTCAGAACTAAGATAAGTTTCTCTTCTTCCTCAGTAGTTAACTTTGCTGAAACAATCACAGGTAGAGTAGAAGCGTCACCTAAATAAACATATTTTAAATGAGAAGGTAATACCTTGAGTTCTAGTTTAGGTGGCCCCTCGATTGACGCTTTTGGCTGTGTGTAATCTCTCTCTTCTAAATCTAAAGATTCAAAACGGAATTGTGGATTAAATCCCATTTGATTAGCTTCTAGAAAGCTAAGTTTTCATCCTCATCTTTATCACTTGGAGGGTCTGATATCAAAATTCTTTCCAGAGGATCCTCAGCAGAGTTGAGTTCCTTCTCTACTATTAAATCCTCTAAGTCAGATACTGTAGAACAATTATCTATTGCGTCAGGAAATCACATTGACTTGAAAACGTTAAATGTTACCTGATCGTCCTAAACGCGCATAGTAAGTTTGCCCTTCCGCACATCAATAAGTGTCCTTCCGGTTACTAAGAACAGTCTCCCCAGGATAATTGGTACTTCTTTGTCTGCTTCAAAATCTAAAATTACAAAATCAGCAAGAAATATAAACTTATCTACACGTACCAATACATCATCGATTTTTCCTTCTGGATGTGCTAAGGATCGATCTGCTAGCTGAAGTGTAACCGTAGTAGGTCTAACTTCACCTATCCCAAACTTCTTAAATATCGACATAGGCATCAAGTTGATACTTGCACCCAAGTCACATAGTGCCTTACCACAATAAGCTGCTCCAATGTTGCATAGTATGGTAAAACACCCAGGATCCTTCAGCTTAGGGGGTAATTTGTCTTGAAGATATGCACTGCATTCCTTCATCAAAGCTACCGTCTCAAATTCTCCAAGTTTTCGCTTCTTGGACAGGATATCTTTCATAAATTTTACGTAATTTGGCATTTGTTCAAGTGCTTCAACCAATGGGATGTTGATATGAAGTTGCTTGAGTACGTCAAGGAACTTCTTGAATTGGACCTCCTATTTTTGCTTCTGGAGTCTTTGAGGGTAAGGTGGTGGAGGTTTATATACTGAAGTTGGTACTGGTTGATTTGTCTTTGGCGGTAATTTTGCTGCTAACGAATTGGTTGGCTTATCAGAATTGGCTGGTTCTAAGGTTACCTTTTCAGGTCTTGCAGGTTCTGGTTCTAGTGGAACTGGAACTTCAACGCTCGGTTAAACTTCTTCCGAATCTTGAGCTTCAGCATGCTCTTTTTCAGCATCAATATGTTGGGCTCTACCGTTTTTTCGCTCCTCAATGTTAGTGCTTTACAATGCTCCTTCCCTCGATTTCCCAAATTTTTCGTATCACTAGGTAGAGCACCCTGTGGACGGCTCCTAAGTTCAGTAGCAAGCTGACCCACTTGGTTCTCCAAATTCCTTAGAGTGGCTTCATTCTTCGCCATGTATGCCTTCAATAAATTCTTTAAGCTATTGGACGATTCAGCCTGAACTAGTTTTTGAACTTGCTGTGAAAAACTAGGCGGCTGGGTTGGTTTAGGTTGGGCGTAGGTTTTACTACCTCCAGCTCCTTAGTTACTCCAGGAAAGATTGGGGTGATTTCGCCACGATGGGTTGTAAAAGTTGGATTGCAGCCCTTGCCTTCATCAGTTCTGGTTCTGATTACCTATGTAGTACATGGATTCTAGGTTTGACGGACATTCTTCAAACACATGTCCTTCCCTACAATAGACACAGGCTATATTCTCATATTGGTTAGGTGGTTGAGCTGCAAAACTGTTAGACCCATTAGTGGTAAGATTCTTTAACATTGAAGATATCGAAGATACCTGAGATGCAAGTGAAGTGAAAGCATCTACTTCATGAATTCCAGCAACTCGTCTTCCTAACGTTGCTCGATTGGTTGGCCACTGATAATTGTTACTAGCGATCCTCTCAATGATTTCATAAGCCTCGTTGTAAGACTTAGATAAGATATCACTGTTAGTAGAAGCATCTACTACCATCCTTGTGTGAGCGTTGAGACCATTGTAAAATGTCTCGAGTTCGATGCAATGTGGAATTCTGTGATGAGGACGTTTTCGTAATAACTCTTTGAATCTTTCCCATGCCTCATACAAGGACTCATCATCCATTTTTCGGAAAGCGGTAATCTCATTTCTCAGCTTAGCAATCTTACTAGGAGGGAAATACTTCACAAGAAATCTCTCTGCTAACTCTTGCCATGTAGAAATCGAGTTTGGTGGCAGTGAGTTTAACCAGGCTCGAGCTCTATCCCTCAGCATGTACGGGAATAGTTTTAACTGTAATGCATCTTTGGGTACTCCGGTTAGCTTGAAAGAGTCGCTCACCTCCATAAACAGTCTTAAATGAAGATGACGATCTTCAGTAGGCATTCCACTGAACTGACCCACTGTCTGAAGCATCTGGAACATGACTCGCTTCAGCTCGAATTGTTGTGCCTCGATCTCGGGTCTTTTAATACCTGGATTAAGGTCATTAAAAATTGGCATGGCATATTGTCGTAAAGCTGTAATGCCCCCACGCCCGAGACCATCGCCGGAGTCGAGCTTGAGGGGTTACCGAACAATATTTATCAAATTAAGAACTTCAAATCATTTATTTCTACATTCACAGCTTTCTAACTACCCGTGTCACAGTTACAAGAAAAATCATATCTTGAGTTACGAAACTCGAAATCTAGATCCGTAAATTTTCCCTAAATATAGACTCATATATATATTTACTAATTTTTTTCTATAATTTTTGGTTGGGCCAATTAGTACAGTTTATTAGTTAAAGTCTCCCCTGTTTCAGGGTTCGACTGCTCTGACCTCTATGTATTACGAATCAGATATTTCTCTATACAGAAATTAAATGACTATGAGGTTTGTTTATCTTAAAACTAGACTCAATAAAGAACCTGTACATATAAAGAAAAACTTCTAATTATTTTTTAAAACTTTATTATGAATTTTTAAATTTAGAACAGGGGATCCAGAAATCACTCTGACCCTATTTCACAAAAGTTTAAATATCTCATAAAATATAATTTATATGCCTGTTTTGTTCAATCCAAATGAAAATAGACTCATTAAGCTTCAATTTCATAACTTACTCATCATTTAGTTCTATTTATACTATTTTTAGTGATTTTTCAAATTCATGTCATTGCTGCAGCAATATTCTGTCTTAAGGCAAGTTTCATCTTTCCATGAATTTTTATGAACTAGATAACCTATTAAACTTCCATAATATCAAACATGATCTAAATTAGCCATCACCATGACTTATCAATATCAAACATTTTCTCAACCAAACATGGCCATATCATAAAATTATTTACACAAAATAAGTATATTGCTATACATGCCATACTTAAGTTTTACAAGCCATTTACCCAGATGAAAGTCTTTTGGATAGTGTGATCGAACCTTCGACCCGTCCCGATTCCCGAGCTGGCTTGTTCAAAACTACAGTAAATAAAGAGGAGGGAGTAAGCATAAATGCTTAGTAAGTTCATATGTAAATAACAAGTAACATAACAATACAAATATACCAAACAACTTTAGCATGGTATCACCAAAACATATGTCATATTTCTAAACATCATTCATCATCTTACCACCTTATCGTTGTTGTATCTATTTTCAACCCGAGGGTTAAGAACATACCTGTCCAAAGTGTCCATTTCACAACACTTACCAAAACGTCACTTGCATCTTAAGTGTTCTTCCATTTCACTAGAAATTTCACCCGTTGAACACATCGGAATACAACTCGGATACACGGATAATTTGCACATAAGTGCCTCATATGTAATCAAAAAATCATGTAACCCGCCCCTGAGTGAACTCGGACTCAACTCAACGAGCTCGGGCGTTCGCATCCATAAGTGAACTAGGACTCAACTCAATGAGTTCGGATGCCTAGTTACATTTCACGAACTCGGACTCAACTCAACAAATTCGGACATTCGCATCCATAAGTGAACTCGGACTCAACTCAACGAGTTCGGATGCTCAACCATCCTAGTGACATGTCACTTGTATCCTAATCTATTCCTAAGGTTCAAACGGGCGTTTTCCTCGATCACACATCTTTGCCGTCTTCCACAGAATATCGAAATCGGTACTTCGGTGATAGTTCATACTCATCAAGTAATTCACATAATTACATATTATTCAACAATAACCACAAAGCATAATATTTCATGATAATAATCAGCATCATATCATATAAACAACATTAAATTGCTTAAAATGACAATTATGTTACTACATTTACACATGAACTTACCTTGGTACCAAAATATAAAGATTTTGCAATTTAGTCCACAATCTTTTCTTTTCCTCGATCGCGACTTGAATCTCGTTTTTCTTGATCTATAATACCAAATTAATCTTATTTAATACATACATTCATCAAAATAGAATTTAATACGAACTTTGGAAAAATTACACTTTTGCCCCTAAACTTTTGCATAATTACACTTTTGCCCCTAGGCTCGGGAATTAAACTTTATTCCTTATTCTTATGTTTTATAACATGCTGATCACTTTTTCCTTCTATGGCAACATCAAATTCTCTCTCTAACATATACTTGTGACTATTAGGTATTTTTGCCGATTAAGCCCTTTTACTCGTTTTCACTCAAAACCGAGTAGCACAAGTTGTCTAACATAATTTAAAACCTCATATTCTATGATAAAACATCAAAATACACAAATTTCACCTATGGGTATTTTTCCAAATATAAACCCTAGGTTGAATTATTGCTAACATAAGCTTAATCGAGCTACCGGGATTCCAAAAACGTAAATAACATTAAAAACGGGGCTTGGAATCACTTACTGTGGAGCTTGGAAGCTTGAAACAAACCCTAGCTATGGAGAACCCTTGAAATTTCGGCCTAATGAAGAAGATGGACAAAAATTGGCTTTTAATTTTGTTTTTAATTCATTTTAATAACTAAATGACCAAAATACCCTTACTACTAAACTTTCCAAAAATTCCTTCCATGTCCTAATTTCGTCCATGAACTTAAAATTGGTCAAATTGCTATTTAAGGCTTCCTCATTAATATTCGAAAACAATTTCATACTAAAAACTTCTAGAATGCAAGTTTTGCAACTTATTCGATTTAGTCCCTACTTTCAATTTAAGCACTTTAGGCATAGAATTTCATCACGAAATTTTCACACAATCATGCAATCATATCATAATCATCAAAATAATTATAAAATAATTATTTCTATCTCGAATTTGTGGTCACAAAACCACTATTCCGATTAAGCCCTAATTCAGGATATTACAACTCTCCCCCCTTTTAAGGATTTTCGTCCTCGAAAATATTACCGGTAAACAGGTGTGGATATTGGTTTCTCATAGTTTCTTCAGGTTCCCATGTAGTCTCTTCTACCCCATGCTTTTGCCACAAGACTTTCACAAGTGCAACACTTTTATTTCTTAGTTGTTTCACTTCTCGAGCTAAAATCTTAATCGGTTCTTCTTCATAAGTCATATTCGGTCGTAGTTTAACTTCTGTCGGTGAAATTATATGTGAAGGATCCGAATGATACCGACATAACATAGATACATGAAACACATCATGAATCTTCTCTAATTCAGGTGGTAACGCTAGCCGATATGCTACCGGTCCAACTTTTTCAATTATTTCATACGGTCCAATAAAACGTGGACTTAACTTGCCCTTTCGTCCAAATCTAAGGACTTTCTTCCATGGAGACACTTTCAAAAATACCTTATCACCAACTTGAAACTCCATTTCTTTTCGTTTCAAATCCGCATAAGACTTCTGTCTATCTGAAGCAACTTTCAAACAATCTCGAATCACTCTCACCTTTTCTTCGGTTTCTTTTATTAAATCAACTCCATAAATCTAACTTTCCTTGAGTTCAGTCCAATACAATGGCGTCCGACATTTACGACCATACAATGCTTCATAAGGTGCCATCTTCAAACTTGTCTGATAACTATTATTATAAGCAAATTCTACCAATGGTAAGTACCTTTCCCAACTATCTTGAAATTCCAATACGCAACATCTGAGCATGTCTTCAAGAATCTGAATTACTCTCTCTGATTGTCCATCAGTTTGTGAATGAAAGGCAGTGCTGAAATTTAACTTTGTACCTAATACCTCTTGCAACTTTTGCCAAAATCGTGAGGTAAACCTCGGATCTCTATCCAAAATGATTGACAAAGGTATCCCATGAAGTCTAAAAATCTCTCGGATATACAATTCAGCCAACTTATTAAGAGAATAATCTGTACGTACCGGAATAAAATGAGCCGATTTAGTCAGTCTGTCAACTATTGCCCAGATGGCATTTTTCTTCCCTAGAGTTAACGGCAACCCTGATATAAAATCCATAGTAATCCTATCCCATTTCCATTCAGGAACCATAATAGGCTAAAGTAATTCCGAAGGTACCTGGTGTTCAGCTTTCACTTGTTGACAAACTAAGCACTTTGATACAAACTCGGAAATATCTCTTTTCATTCCAATCCACCAGTACATTTTCTTTAAGTCATTATACATCTTCGTACTGCCCGGATGAATCGAACCGTCATCTAAAATTTTCAACTGAGTGTTCATAACACTCAAAGCAAACAACAACTTTCTGCTTAAAGCATCGGCAACCACATTCGCTTTCCCCCGATGATAATCAATAACAAGCTCGTAATCTTTCAATAACTCTAACCATCTTCGCTGTCTCAAATTCAAGTCTTTTTGTGACATCAAGTATTTAAGACTTTTGTGATCGGTATATACTCGGCACTTTTCACCATACAAATAATGTCGCCAAATCCTCAAAGCAAACACCACTGCAGCCAATTCCAAATCGTGAGTAGGATAATTCCTCTCATGAGGTTTTAACTGCCTCGAAGCATAAGCCACCACTTTTCCTTCTTGCATGAGGACACACCCCAAACCATTTAGAGAAGCATCACTATACACCACAAATTCTTTACCTGATTCGGGTTGTATCAACACTGGTGCTTCAGTTAATAATTTTTTCAATTCTTCGAAACTCTGTTGACATTCTTCCGTCCATTCAAATTTAACATCCTTTCGGAGTAGTCTAGTCATAGGAGCAGCAATTATAGAAAACTCATTTACGAACCGCCGATAATACCCAGCTAGCCCCAAGAAACTCCTAACTTCAGTTACATTTTTCGGTGGTTTCCAATCAACAATGGCTGAAATTTTACTAGGATCAACCCGTATACCATCACCTGAAACAATATGACCCAAAAATCTAACTTCCCGGAGCCAAAATTCACTTTTACTAAACTTAGCATACAGCTGCTTATCTCTCAAAGTTTGCAAAACTATCCTCAAATGCTCAGCATGCTCTGTCTCATCTTTTGAATAAATTAAAATATCATCTATAAACACCACAACAAATCTGTCCAGGTATGGCCGAAATATGCGATTCATTAAGTCCATAAACACAGCAGGAGCATTTGTCAACCCGAACGGCATAACTAAAAATTCATAATGACCGTACCTTGTTCTAAAAGCAGTTTTAGGCACATCTGACTCTTTTACTCGCAGCTGATAATACCCAGATCTCAAGTCAATCTTTGAAAACCATGTCGCTCCTTTTAGCTGATCAAACAAATCATCAATTCTCGGCAACGGATACTTTTTTTTTATTGTCACCTTGTTTAACTGCCGATGATCAACACATAATCTCATAGAACCATCCTTCTTTTTCACAAATAACACGGGAGCACCCCAAGGTGAAAAACTTGGTCTCACAAAGCCTTTATCAGTCAACTCTTGCAACTGCGACTTTAATTCTTTCAACTCTGTTGGTGCCATTCTATATGGAGCAATCGAGATCGGAGCTGTTCCCGATATCAAATCTATACCAAATTCTACTTCCCTGACTGGAGGCAAACCCGGCAATTCTTCTGGAAATACGTCCACAAATTCACACACAACCGGCACTGATTCAACTTTCTTTTCAACTTCTTTTGTATTAATTACATACGCCAAATAAGCTTCATAACCCTTTCTCAAATATCTCTGAGCCGACATCGAAGAAATCATACTAAATATTGCCTCTGATTTGTCTGGTTCAACCCGCAAGATTTCACCACTTTCACATTTTAATTCTATAACCTTTTCTTTGCAATTTACTATAGCATCATGCAATGTCAACCAATCCATACCCAAAATAACATCAAATTCATCAAACGGCAACAACATCAAGTCGGCCGGAAAGTAATGACCCCGAATCATTAAAGGGCATTTCTTTCATACTTTATCAACTATCATGCATTTGCCTAACGGGTTCGACACTCTAATCATAAATTCTGTGTTCTCAAAAGGTATATTCATACTAGACACCAGTTTCATGCATACATATGAATGAGTAGAACCGGGATCAATCAAAGCAATAACATTAGTATCATAAAGAGAAAATGTACCGGTAATCACATCGGGTGAGGAAGCATCTTCACGCGCTTTAATAGCATAAGTTCTAGCTAGAGCTCTTCCTTTAGATCTAACTGTTGCATCTCTGGCTACATTCTTACTGCTTGTTTCACTTCCAGCTTTTCTCGGATACCTTCCCCTCGAGTCTGCACCACTAGATTTTACATTCTGAAATTTTTCTTTCTCAACTCTCTCTGGGCAGTCTCTAATAAAATGATCCGGAGAACCACATCGAAAACATTCATTTGCTCTGCACGGACCAAAATGATTTCTACCACACCGTTGGCACTCGGGTTTAACAAATCTTGTATTTCCCACACTAGCCGCAGAAGTAGTCTGAGATTTAGGACCCACATTCTGCTTCTTAAAATTTCCATATGATTGCCCAGCTGAAACTTGGGAACGAGGATTCATATTTCTTGACTTTTCGGGTTGCTGTTAAGGTGCATTACTCATTGGTCTTTTCTTCCAATTTCGTGTTTCAGATTCTACCTTTTTCTTTTCCTTCAGTAGTTCTTCAGCCTTACAAGCTCGGTCAACCAGTACTACCATTTTTTCAGTTCAAGGATCCCGACAAATACCTTAATGTCTTCGTTGAGCCTGTCTTCAAATCGTCAGCACATCTTGGCTTCTGTAGGAACATATTCCCTGGCATACTTACTCAATCGAACAAACTCTCTTTCATATTCTGAGACTGTCATATTACCTTGCTTCAGCTCAAGAAACTCTTTACATTTCTGATCAATAAATCTTTCACTAATATATTTCTTCCAAAACTATTCTTGAAAGAATTCCCAGGTTACCCTCTCTTTCGGTACCACTAAAATCAAAGTCTTCCACCAATTATAGGCTGAATCTCTCAACAAAGATGTAGCACATTTCAAACATTCTTCAGGTGTACAAGATAATTCATCAAATACCCGGATAGAATTTTCAAGCCAGAACTCTGCTTTCTCTGCATCATCATCAATATTTGCTCTAAATTCTTCAGCCCCTTGTTTACGAATTCTGTCAACGGGGGTTCTGTGAAATTTTATCATATCCACTCCCTGAGGCATCGGAGGCATAGGTTGAGGAATTGGGGAAGGTGGGGGAGGTCGTACATTTGGGTTCGTACGAACGAACTCAGTGTACCATGCACTCATCATTTGGAGAAAGGCTTCCCAATCCCTTTCTCCTCCTCTCTGACCAACAGTAGGAGGTGGGTTTTCAATCGGCGCTGCCCCTTCAGCCGGAGCTGGTGCATTACTCTCTACTTCATCTGCCACAGCTGGATCGGGATCCATTTACTATATAAAAATCATTTAAAAAGGTTAGAAGTCGTCACACTATCACAATTCATACATACGGCATGTATAGCAAAATCCGTAGATACAACATGTAGTCCGAGAACCGACTAAACCTACTCTGATACCACTAAATGTAACACCCCCACGCCCGAGACCATCGCCGGAGTCGAGCTTGAGGGGTTACCGAACAATATTTATCAAATTAAGAACTTCAAATCATTTATTTCTACATTCACAGCTTTCTAACTACCCGCGTCACAGTTACAAGAAAAATCATATCTTGAGTTACGAAACTCGAAATCTAGATCCGTAAATTTTCCCTAAATCTAGACTCATATATATATTTACTAATTTTTTTCTATAATTTTTGGTTGGGCCAATTAGTACAGTTTATTAGTTAAAGTATCCCCTGTTTCAGGGTTCGACTGCTCTGAACTCTGTGTATTACGAATCAGATATTTCTCTATACAGAAATTAAATGACTATGAGGTTTGTTTATCTTAAAACTAGACTCAATAAAGAACCTGTACATATAAATAAAAACTTCTAATTATTTTTTTAAACTTTATTATGAATTTTTAAATTCAGAACAGGGGATCCAGAAATCACTCTGGCCCTATTTCACAAAAGTTTAAATATCTCATAAAATATAATTTATATACCTGTTTTGTTCAATCCAAATGAAAATAGACTCATCAAGCTTCAATTTCATAACTTACTCATCATTTAGTTCCATTTATACTATTTTTAGTGATTTTTCAAATTCATGTCATTGCTGCAGCAATATTCTGTTTTAAGGCAAGTTTCATCTTTCCATGAATTTTTATGAACTAGATAACCTATTAAACTTCCATAATATCAAACATGATCTAAATTAGCCATCACCATGACTTATCAATATCAAACATTTTCTCAACCAAACATGGCCATATCATAAAATTATTTACACAAAATAAGTATATTGCTATACATGCCATACTTAAGTTTTACAAGCCATTTACCCAGATGAAAGTCCTTTGGATAGTGTGATCGAACCTTCGACCCGTCCCGATTCCCGAGCTGGCTTGTTCAAAACTACAGTAAATAAAGAGGAGGGAGTAAGCATAAATGCTTAGTAAGTTCATATGTAAATAACAAGTAACATAACAATACAAATATACCAAACAACTTTAGCATGGTATCACCAAAACATATGTCATATTTCTAAACATCATTCGTCATCTTACCACCTTATCGTTGTTGTATCTATTTTCAACCCGAGGGTTAAGAACATACCTTTCCAAAGTGTCCATTTCACAACACTTACCAAAACGTCACTTGCATCTTAAGTGTTCTTCCATTTCACTAGAAATTTCACCCGTTGAACACATCGGAATACAACTCGGATACACGGATAATTTGCACATAAGTGCCTCATATGTAATCAAAAAATCATGTAACCCACCCCTGAGTGAACTCGGACTCAACTCAACGAGCTCGGGCGTTCACATCCATAAGTGAGCTAGGACTCAACTCAACGAGTTCGGATGCCTAGTTACATTTCACGAACTCGGACTCAACTCAACGAGTTCGGACATTCGCATCCATAAGTGAACTCGGACTCAACTCAACGAGTTCGGATGCTCAACCATCCTAGTGACATGTCACTTGTATCCTAATCTATTCCTAAGGTTCAAACGGGCGTTTTCCTCGATCACACATCTTTGCCGTCTTCCACAGAATATCGAAATCGGTACTTCGGTGATAGTTCATACTCATCAAGTAATTCACATAATTACATATTATTCAACAATAACCACAAAGCATAATATTTCATGATAATAATCAGCATCATATCATATAAACAACATTAAATTGCTTAAAATGACAATTATGTTACTACATTTACACATGAACTTACCTTGGTACCAAAATATAAAGATTTTGCAATTTAGTCCACAATCTTTTCTTTTCCTCGATCGCGACTTGAATCTCGTTTTTCTTGATCTATAATACCAAATTAATCTTATTTAATACATACATTCATCAAAATAGAATTTAATACGAACTTTGGAAAAATTACACTTTTGCCCCTAAACTTTTGCATAATTACACTTTTGCCCCTAGGCTCGGGAATTAAACTTTATTCCTTATTCTTATGTTTTATAACATGCTGATCACTTTTTCCTTCTATGGCAACATCAAATTCTCTCTCTAACATATACTTGTGACTATTAGGTATTTTTGCCGATTAAGCCCTTTTACTCGTTTTCACTCAAAACCGAGTAGCACAAGTTGTCTAACATAATTTAAAACCTCATATTCTATGATAAAACATCAAAATACACAAATTTCACCTATGGGTATTTTTCCAAATATAAACCCTAGGTTGAATTATTGCTAACATAAGCTTAATCGAGCTACCGGGATTCCAAAAACGTAAATAACATTAAAAACGGGGCTTGGAATCACTTACTATGGAGCTTGGAAGCTTGAAACAAACCCTAGCTATGGATAACCCTTGAAATTTCGCCCTAATGAAGAAGATGGACAAAAATTGGCTTTTAATTTTGTTTTTAATTCATTTTAATAACTAAATGACCAAAATACCCTTACTACTAAACTTTCCAAAAATTCCTTCCATGTCCTAATTTTGTCCATGAACTTAAAATTGGTCAAATTGCTATTTAAGACTTCCTCATTAATATTCAAAAACAATTTCATACTAAAAACTTCTAGAATGCAAGTTTTGCAACTTATTCGATTTAGTCCCTACTTTCAATTTAAGCACTTTAGGCATAGAATTTCATCACGAAATTTTCACACAATCATGCAATCATATCATAATCATAAAAATAATTATAAAATAATTATTTCTATCCCGAATTTGTGGTCACGAAACCACTATTCCGATTAAGCCCTAATTCAGGATATTACAAAAGCTCTATCCCTATCATCAGCAATAAGGATAGGATTTTGAGCAAGGTTTGCTCTGTTTCCTTGATTGATATTCTCGAAATTCATCTCTTCGGTCCTTCTCTGGTTCGCTTGTCTTCTTCATTGGCAAAAGGTTCGTTCTATTTCAGGGTCCACTAGGAGTAAGTCGATAATTCGGTCAATACTCATAAACACCTGAAATAATCAAAGGAGAATTAATTAAGTAAAATTGAACAAGAAAATAAAAGAACCAAAATGTAAAAATAAATTCACAAATAATGTTTTTTTTTAAAACAAACAGTCCCCGACAACGGCGCCAAAAACTTGGAACGGTGGAAATGTGCAAGTGTACACAATCGTAACAAGTAATAAAGTGACAAGTAAAATTCGAGTTATCGTACCCACAGGGACTGTAAAAAGTAATATTTATGACATTAATTAAAACACTTTGGTGAGGTAAAAATAATTTTGGTTTGAAAAGAGTGATTTATAAACTAAGATCTTAAAACTAAGCAAACAACTTAAAAAAATAAAAGAGTTCTAGTGCACGATTTCTGTAGACACTCAATTTTGCCCGGCCCATTTCAGTATTTAAAATAATAAACCCCCAAAAAAAATGAAGTCCAAGTTCAGTCCAGAATTACAAATATAATTTGGCCCGATCTGAATGACCCATTACTTGAAAAGATTTAAGGTCCATCTACAAGTTTGACTCATGGAAATATAATCTTCAATGATATGCAATCTTAGATGTGATATGCAATCTTAGATATGATACAATCTTAGATATGATTGCAATCTTAGATATGATACAATCTTGATATGATTGCAATCTTAGATATGATATATAATCTTAGAAGATATGATTTTGTAATCTTGGAGATTTAATTTGTAGATATCCTTTAATCTTAACCGTTGATGTAATTGATCTGTACCGTTGGATTTGGGGAGGCTCCACTATAAATAGAGGCCTCTCCCTTCATTGTAAATGACTTGAGTTTAGGGAAGCAATAAGAATTCTTGAAGAGCATTCACTCAAATTTCTCTCCCTCTTTTATTCTTCATCTATCTTAGTTTTTCAACTCTTTTTTTATTTTAATTTCTTCATTTTCAGAATTATGGGACTACACTCTCATTAGTGTAATGCAAAATAACCTCCAAGAGTTAAAGGAAATATGGGATTAATGGAGTAACGAAGCCAAACAGTTGTTCTACAACAGTTATGGGGAATTGCAGTATTTGCTTGACATGAAGATAGATGAACAATTCAAGGTGAGCATGAGGAGTACTGATGGACACTTCTACCATTACAGATGAAGATATCCACCTCGTGGATGGTAAGGTTATAAGACCTACAAAATTGAATTGGATGGAAAGAATTTTGCTTATGATGGTAAAAAGGCTCACTTACTATAGGACCGCTACCAAACAACAAGCTGGAATTTACTGTGGTACTTTAGGATGTTGTACTTATCAGAAATAACGGAAATACAAGCCCTGATGGCCGGGATAGCCCAAATGAGCATGAAAGAAAGAGATTAAAGAAGATCGTAACGTTTAAAGACCTTTAAAGTGGAGATTAGCTATGTTGCGAAGATACCCATGCAAGCAATTCAAAATGTTCTATGGAAGCTGAAATTTGAAGACTCTCAAGAAGCACTGAGGATGTTTGGTATCATTTTAAGGCAGTATGATGCGAAGCTAGAATGCCTACTTGTTCGCCACTCTTTCTTTCAAGGTAATCAGAGCAACTTCACAGACATTGGAGAATATGTCTTTGGCTGTAGAGCTTACTTCATAGGTGAAGCCGTAATTCAAATTCAAGAGATAGTTGATCATTTACAGATACTGATAGAAAGTACGAGCACGTTGAGCACCAATATAAGCTACAGTCAGATCGTGGTCGAAAGTTAGCTTTGTTATTAGATAGGGTTAAGACTTTGGGCTTACGGGCTGAAGCGTATTTGTAATTCGTTTTATGAAAAGATTTTTGTTCCTTAAATAACATTTTTTAAATGAAACTGAACCAGAATCGATATCCTTTTGCATTCATGCATTTGCATCTCATAGCATCTCATCGCATCATATGCATTCAAAGTTATAAAAGACCCTAATTAGTTAAAATTACTTCAGAAGTTAGGGAAAATCTGGAAATCACACATCCATACGGAACTCGAGCAAAAACCAAGAATATGGATCAAAGGTTTGAACAGTTACAGAAGGATATGCAAGACCAGTTGCAAGAGCAATTGGCCAAGATGCAAAATGATATGAGGGAGCAAATGTTAGAGGCTTAGAGGAATATGATGGCCGAGATGGCTCAGCTGCTGAGAGCCATTGATAAGGGAAAGGCTCCCATGGCAATTACTGGCTAGGATAGTGAGGATCATCCTCCAGGCTTTACCCCACCCCACATGCCTACACAAACCAAGGCACCTCCTAGTAGGCCATCTGTCACTATAAGGCCTCAACATGAGTCGATCAATACCAGAATCCTTATGAATTTCCCAACTGGCTCAGAATTTGATTTGGGTGACAACCTTGCTAATCCAGTTATTCTTAACTTAGATATGGTTGAAAGGGAAGGTACAAGAATCGAATTTGCAAAATAGTTAGAGGAACATTGCAGATGGTTGGAGGAGAAATTTAAGGTCTTAGAAAGTGCTGAAGGGCATTAGGGAGTTGATGCCAAAGATCTAAGCTTGGTCCCAGATTTGGTGCTTCCTCACAAATTTAAGATGTCAGAGTTTGAGAAGTACAACGAAACTACTTGCCCAGAGGCCCACATTACGATGTTTTGCAGAAGGATGACGAGTTACGTGAATAATGATCAACTGTCGATCCATTGTTTCCAAGACAGCCTAATTGGAGTAGTGGCCAGGTGGTACAATCAGTTGAGCTGGGTCAGAATAAATTCATGGAGAAATCTTGCACAAGCTTTCATGCAGCAGTACAATCATGTGACTGACATGACGTCGGATAGGATCAAGCTGCAAAACATGGAGAAGAAGCCTAATGGGAACTTTAGGCAGTATGCACAGAGGTAGAGAGAGATTCCTATGCAGGTTCAACCACCGCTCTTGGATAAGGAAACCACTATGCTCTTTATCAATACCTTGAAGGCTCCATTCATTACCCATATGATTGGAAATACTACAAAAAGTTTCGTTGACATAGTTATGGCAGGGGAAATTATTGAAAACGCCATAAGGGGCAGTAAGATAAAAGGGGAAACTGCTAAGAGATCAACCCCAAGGAGAAATGAGGTGAACAATATGAGTAATTATAACTCGAAATCAGCTACGGTTAGTCAACCAAGAGCAGTAACTGTAGGACAGCGGGGTTCGCAAAGGAATGAATCTGGTACGAGATAGAATTCTGAAAAGATCCAGTTCACACCCATTCCAGTGACATACAAATGAACTTTATCAGAATTTATTTGATGCACACGTGGTAGCTCCCTTCTACTTAGAACCAATGCAAACTCTATATCCCAAATGGTATGATGCAAATGTTCAATGTGAGTACCATGCAGGGATAACAGGACATTCCATAGAAAATTGTACTACCTTCAAGAAATTGGTTGAAAAATTCACCAAAATTGGTGTTATAAAGTTTGATGATAAGCCTGGTACAGAGAACCCATTGCCAAACTATAGTGATCAGGGGGTAAATGTGATTGGGGAAGATGAGGCTGAACAAGAAAATCTGGAGGGTATTCGTCCCTACAAATTGGAAAGCTCCTTAAACAATTAGAAGGCAGAGGAACTTCTTGTAGTATTCAGAAATTATACGAAGTAATATTCAAAACATTCTTGTTGCTCTAAAGCCTAGGAGAAATAAGATTTCTTTTGTGAAATTGGCTCATGTTCAGACATTTTTATTTTAATAAAACATACTTTTATTATTCATCTAAGTAAATATTCTTTCATTTTGATTCTTTTGACCTTTAATATTCTTTATAAATTTTCATTGCATTCATAACATGTAAATAAACATTCTTGAATACATTTATTCCTTGTACATTCTTTTGTACTTATCATAGATCCCTAAATATCAAAGACTGGGGTAACGATATTACAGACTTAGAATTCCTTTTGAGCGCAACATGTGTTTAAAGGGATCTCAATATTTTTGAAGATGACACATATTGTGATCTGCCTTCAAATTGGTTAAAATCGATAAAGTAAAAAGAGAAGAAAATCTTGCCTCGAGAGAAAGAAACAGTAGACCTTCGAAGAAGGGAAAGAATTGAGGTATACATTGCAAAAGAAACAAGGAAAGGTCTTGTTGAGTTACTGGAAGATTGCAAGCCAATTCAACCAAAATCACGAAGTATGGTTTGATATTATGGATGAAGTCAAAATGCAGTTTGATGTTGAATCCCTGCAAGAAATTAAGCATGCAGAATGAGTAGTCAAAGAAGGATGGAAAGGGTACTCACTGTACAATCTGAACTTCCTAGAGCTTCGCAATTCCTTCTTTGTTGGTTTCCGGATAACTTAGTTCGTTATGGGCCTTGAAAGTAGAATAGTTTTGAGGTATGGCATCATGACTCAGCGTAAAGTACCAGCTAGGGGAATGATCAATACCTTACAAACATGCTTCTAAAAATCAATACAAAGCTTGGAGGACTGAATTCCATGCTAGCAATTGAGCAAACACCTTCAATTCCAGTTGTTTCAAGAGTTCCAACCATCATCCTTAGCATAGAGGTACTTCATGGCTTTCCTGAGTAGCCCGATATTCCATCAATCGCTATGTTGGTCAGTTTCAAGCAGTGGCCTTTAATTTCCTACTGTAAAGCACCTATGCATATACAGTCTCCGAAGTTTGAAATAATAGAATTTCTCTTCAAACCAGTTTTTGACAAAGTAAAGGAGAATGTCATGAGGGAAGCCCTCTTAGACTTCTATACAAATTCGAGGAAAAGGAAGCCTGATCAGATCATCATTTTTAGGAATGGAGTTAGCGAGCCTCAGTCCAATCAAAATTTGAGTGAAGAACACGGTCAAGTTATTAAGGCTTGTGAGTTCCATGATGAAAATTAAAGCCCAAAGTTTGTAGTTATTGTTAAGAAAAAAACCTTCACGCTAAGTTTTTTAGCAAAGATCTCCTGACGATGTGTTACCTAGTACTGACAACAAAATCTATCATCCTAAGAACAGTGACTTCTATCTTTGTGCTCATGCTGGAATGATTGGAACCACGAGACATACTCATTACCATGTTTTCTTAGATCAGATTGGGTATTCGGCTAATGATTTGCAAGAGCTAGTATATACTCTATTAAAGGAACACCATAGCCATATCCGTTATGGCCCCGATTCACTTGACAACGTCATAATTGGGGCAATATAGGGAGTTTGAGGATACTTCAGAGACGTCTTCAAGCCATGATGGAGTGACTACTTTGGGAGCGATTTATGTACTTCAATTTTCCAGATTGAAGGATAATGTCAGCAGCCCTATTCTCATCTATTGAGAATCATTGAATCATCTTTTTGTATAGGGCTTTTGGATTTTAGCTACTATTTGCTTTCTTTGCTTGACAAGCGTCAGCTAGTACTTTTGCTGGGGCAAAAGAATTTCACGAAGGGGGAACTTGTGCTACAAGGGATTCTGCCCATACAAAGGATTTCAAAGGAAAATAAATACCGGATGAGAAAGACTGTATGTTGTGAAGAAGGCTTCCTCTAGTGGTGTATTTATTTTGACAGAGTTGGATGGGAAGAGCTTACCCAATCCAGTAAATTCAGACTCAATCAAGGAGTATTTGGTCTGAAAGTGAAGGGAAGCCAAAGTGAAAACCCGCAAAGGGCGCTTTGAGACTTCTGTTTTTTTTTTTAAATGGAGAGGCCAAGGTGAAAACCCGCAAAAGGGCACCTTGAGACCAAAAGGGTTTTTGAGTTGAAAACTCAAAAGGGCAGCTTAAGTTTTGAAAAGCATGCAATGATCTTACTATACCTGATTTGACAAGAAGCAAAAGTATGTTACATACTGGGGCATCAACAAATTACTTTGGATCTTCTAAACACATGTTAAACTCAAAAGGGTCTTCATGGAGTTTGTATATAGACGCCCAAGCAGCGATATCTGGGGCATCTGATTTCTATCCTATTTACTATCTTTGAATTCTTTTCCTTCGCAAAGATATGTTCTCAGGCTAATTTTTTGCATTCCTTCCAATAATTTTCCCAAATCTAATTATCCTCAGGATCGATTTATTTGTCTCCCATTATTCATAAAGCATGTTGCATTGAAATAATGATAGATGAACTAAAATATCTTCACAAACGAAGTTTTGCATATTACTCTAGAAATTTCTAGATAATACAAGAAACTGAAACAAGACAATTGTTTAAGGGATTCCCATATGTATGGGTTAGAGATACTCGAGAGATTTTCTTTTTCGGTCCAAAAGGTGGTTGGACGTTTTAAGCAATATTGATCTTAAGAAAGGATCATTTCATAAACATCTTCAGTGGGTCGTAACATTCGGGGAATGGTACAGTAGACCAAATTGACGGAGAAGATTCGAGGCATACGAGCAGAGTATGATTGATATGTCGAGAAGAATGAGGTGGAAAGCTCGATAGATGAATGAGTGATGACGTCCAAAATAGGAGTCATTTTCATAAACATTTTGCATTGTAATATGTCTAATTAGGAGCATTTGACTCATTTCGATCATGGCATCTTAATTATTTGGCATAAGCATAAATTCCAGGAAATCAATTTTACAGATGGATTCCTAGTGGACAATGTAGCAAGATTGATTGAAAATTACAAAATTCAGCGCCTTAATCCCCTAAGCAGTAGGGTAATAGGTTAAATTTGCAGATCTTATCTCCCTAAGTAGTAGTGGAGCAGATCGAAGACTCGCCTTAATCCCCTAAGCAGTAGGGTAACAGGTTAAATTTGCAGATCTTATCTCCCTAAGCAGTAGTGGAGCAGATCAAAGACTCGCCTTAATCCCCTAAGCAGTAGGGTAATAGGTTAAATTTGTAGATATTATCTCCCTAAGCAGTAGTGGAGCAGATCGAAGATGCGCATTAATCCCCTAAGCAGTATGGTAACAGGTTAAAATTGCAGATCTTATCTCCCTAAGTAGTAGTGGAGCAGATCGAAGATACGCCTTAACCCCCTAAGTAGTAGGGTAACAGGCTAAAATTACAGATCTTATCTCCCTAAGCAGTAGCAGAGCAGAAAGAAGACGATACGCCTTAACCTTCTAAGCAGTAGGGTAACAGGCTAAAATTACAAATCCTATCTCCCTAAGCAGTAGTGAAGTGGATTGAAGACTCGCCTTAACTCCCTAAGCAGTAGGGTAATAGGCTAAGATATAGCAGATCTAACCTTCAGATGTTTACATCGAAGCAGATCCAAGATGACAGATTTGGCATCTCTGTATTAGACGGGAAGCAGATCGAAGACATAGCAAATCTGATCTTCATGTGTTTACATCGAAGCGGGTCCAAGATGACAGATTTGGTATCTCTGTATTGTCAGGGAACAAATCGAAGAAGCAAATTTAGCGTCTCTGTATTCGACAGGGAGCATATCAAAAACTCAAGACTGGGCAAGACCAGGCAAAATTGATCCTTTTATAGTCTTTGCTCCATTCTCGTTACACGACAATGAGCAAAGAGGGGCAGCTGTAATAGGCCAATTTAGCCCGGGCCTACAAAAAAATAAAATGAAGTCCAAGTCCAGCTTAAAATTACAAATATATAATTTAGCCCGATCGGAATGGCCCATTACTTGAAAAGATTGAAGGTCCATCTACAAGCTTAACTCATATGGAAATATAATCTTCAAGGATATGCAATCTTAGATAGGATATGCAATCTTAAATATGATATGCAATATTAATCTTAGATATGATATGCAATCTTAGAAGATATGATTTTGGTATCTTAGAGATTTAATTTGAAGATACCCTTTAATCTTAGCCATTGATGTAATTGATCTGTACCGTTGGATTTGGGGAGGCTCAACTATAAATAGAGGCCTCTCCCCTCATTGTAAGAAAACTTGACTTCACTTGAGTTTTGGGAAGCAATAAGATTTCTTAAGAGCATTCACTCAAATTTCTCTCCCTCTTGCGTTCTTATTTTCTACGGTTTGTTCTTATTTATTCTTTGTTCATCTTCGTTTTCAACCTTTTTTATTTTGATTTAATCCCTATTTCCTTGATTTTTAATTCTCTTTTATATTTTATTTTTTTAATAATTTTAGTATTATATCAAACTATTTTTTTATTAAATTCTATATTATTCATTGTTTTAAAAAATATATTTCATTGAAAAAGTTTTTCTTAAATAAGGCAATGTTCGGTGTTTAGAAATTCGGGAAATAGTGCCCTAACATGCTGGGTTGCGATTTTTCATTTGACTAAATAACCAAATATCCTTTTAATAAATTTTCAAAATCATGAGATAATTTTAGTTACGAGGATTTAAAACATTGTGTCCTAACATGCTGGATGTAATGTTTGTATACTTTCGGAACAAAGGAATCTCAAGTTTCAACTTTAAATTGTTCAAGTTTTAAAATCTTTTCAAATTTTCGATATTAGGACAATAAATAATCAATTAGATACCAATTTTGGGCGTTACGAGGGTGTTAATCCTTCCTTGTGCGTAACCGACTTCAGAACCTGTTTTCTTGAATTTCGTAGACCAAAATATTTTATAAAGGTTATCCAATCACACCTAAAAAGGTTGGTGTCGACTCCCATTTTCATTTTTCAAAAAGTCGAATCCTATTTTCAAACCCCTTTAAAAAATGGTTTTGACAAGGTCGTTAAATTACTATTAAGTTTAAGTTTGGTTACCCAATTTTATAAAGTTACAAAATAGTTATTAAACTATTCGAAAATTTTCATTTAAGTTATTGGATTATTAAAATCACTGTTGTATAACATTTTTCGTCTGTACCGCCAGCACCAATTTGCAAATCAAAATCTGAACTTTCTTCTTCAATCTCCGACACTATCAGATCGGTTGGATCTAAGATATGTTCTTCTATTCATAGATAGATACTATTTCACTGTATTGTTTGTCAAATTGTTTCTTGAAGTTCGTTAACAATTCAGTGATTTAAATAAAATATTTTGAGTAGTTCAATAATTATTTTGTACTAATAATTTACACTTTAATAATTCAGCGGCCTTAGGTATAGTTTACACTTTGTACTAACAATTTTAAAGGATAAATTATATTAGGATAGTCCTAAAAAGTATAGTTGTTAGACACCAATAAAATAGTGCCACATCATCAAAATTGAAAGATAACAAAGTATTACAATCTTCTCCAAATTAATTTAAATTAAATTAAATTACTTAAAATAATTATTTTTTGAAATTATAAACAAATATATTTTTTCTTTTATAATTTTTAATTTTTTTCCGTAAGTTAATATCTTTTATTTTATGAAACCAACTTTTAAAAAATATTAATTTCTAGGCAGTGATTTTTTTTCTTTTTTCCATTTTCAATGATTTCATTTTCAGGTTGGGTAGTACAAATCAGAAAACGGTAATCATTCCATTCTAAAAACCAACGTTCTTAATATCAAAGACCACTTTCACGGTTTCACCTTAATATTTCAAAATTCGAGCTGCAAGAAAAAATTGTAATAGTTATAAAAAGTATTATTAAAATTATTAGGTAATTTATAAAAGTTATATATTATATCTTTTATATTATTTCGACTTAATTTACGTATTACGAAAATAGATACAACCTAAAATAAGTCTTTCTTCAAATTAAGTTCATATAAATTTTTATGGTTAAAGCTACAAACAGTTTGGACTATTAAGGTTAATATTGATTATATAAATGCAAAAAGTTTTTTTTGCACCATATTATTAGTATGATATCATTTAAGAAAATTGTGTCAAACACAAGTATCATAGTCAATCAAACACTTTTAGGGATTTACAATTATTTGTAATTAGAAGATAGTGTAATTATTATCCCGGTAGTTACACTTTCATTCAAATACTTTGTGTTGTCTAAATAGACCTTAAAGGATTTGTTATTATGCTAATAATAAAAAAAAAAGACCATCTCTACATTCTATTAATAATTTAATGGAGTGACCAAAATATCCAACGTTTACAATGTTAGTGAGTATAAAATATTTTTGAAGTTAAGTTATTTGGTGCCCAAAATAATGACATGTGGAAAGAAAAAGGGAGATTAATAAAAAGAAAGAAATGTTGTGAAAATGTGACATTGATTTTAATAGAATTCACGCCTTTTTATTTCAATTTTTTTAGTTCAATTTTTGAAGTTTAAAAAATATGCCTCACCATGAAACATTATAATTATTTGGCCTTTTTTTTAATAGTTGAAAAAGGGTTACTTAAGCACATGGGTAAATTCAAAAAAAAAATTATTTATATTTTTAAAGTTTTTAAAATTTTAAATTAATAAAAATAAAATTTAGTTACATTTTTATTATCATAGAATTTATAATTTAATTTTGACCCCATAAAAAAATTTTACCTTCGCCCTTACTTGAACACTTATTCGTGAGCTATAAATTTTAGACTTAAATGTGTCTTTTCTTATAAAAGTTTTGAGAAAATTTTTTTATTAAATGTTGTCCGAATTCGTTCCGATTTGTTAAAACATTTCAACACAATTACATTGTTCTAATTCGAAATAAAGACATTGTATACTAGAAATAATATTTCTTAATTCTCTTGTAGAATAAAGATGAAATAAAATATTCTTAAGATAAATTCTAGGTATAACATCTTACTTTTATAATTTTATATATATATTTGGATCCACCATACAAAAGTTGATCATCCCCAAAGATTAATAAGAACGGATTTCCTCATATACATTTCGAAATACCATTGGGTCTTTTATTATCACTCAAAATACTACAACTTCGCCATATAATTTGAAAATTCTACCAAGCTTATGTCATTGTATTCTTATGGGAATATTGTTAAGGAAGACCACCCAACAGCCCCTACGCATTTTTCTCAAAAATTTCAATATGAACTATTGAGTGCAACTCTTGATGAACTTAAAACCTCCACTTGTTTCAAAGCAATTCTAATGTGTTAACCGTATAAACTTCTTTTTAAAAAATAATGAATAATAATTTATACTAGGTTAAACTCCACTAAAGTCAATAAACTATTATTAAGTTTGTGTTTTGATTACTCAATTTCAAAAAGTTACAAAATGATCATTGAACTATTCGAAAGTTTTCATTTAAATTATTAGGTTGTTAAAATCATTGTTGTATAACCTTTTTCTTTTGCACCATTAGTAGCAATTTGCTAACCAAAACCTAAACTTTCTTCTTCAATTTTTGACAATAATTATCTGATCGATTTGGATCTAAGGTATATTCTTCTATTCATCAATAGATACCATTCACTATACCATTTGTCGAATTGTTGCTTGAAGCTCATTGTTTGAACTTATAAAAAAAACTTAACAATCTAATAACTTAAAAAATAATTATTGAACTAACCAAAATGTATACTTATTAATAATTTAGTGATATTTGGTGTAGTTTACCTTTTGTACTAATAATTTTCTATACCTACTTATTTAAAAAATCTTTCTTTTCTCCTTCTCTCGCCCTTTTTCTTAACCGTAAAACTTTTTTTATTAGTATTTAATTCAATTTAAGTAAAGTATTAATTTTGTAACACCCCCAAACCTGGCCTAGATGTTATGGTCAAATCTGGAGAGTTACGATAAACTACTTTGAAAATTCTTACCTTTTTTAATTAGAATTCAAACAAGCCAAATCATTTAAACAGTTATAAGTAAACCATAGAAAATCTCATTTTCAAAACGAAAAATTTGAAAAGTTTGCAAAAATATAAATCCAAAATAAGATAGTATAAATTTTAAACGGAATGACTAAGCTCCTGACATGCCGATCTGTCTAAGTTTATAGGTTACTTGAAATTCAAACAAACAGATGAAATGAGTTTACAAACTTAATGTATAACTTGAGTATTCATTTAAGCAGAAGTAAATCAGATATGTTTTCGGTTTTCATTATTCAAATAGTTCTCTTATTTAGATACTTCTCGTAATCAAATGCAAAATCAAATTTAGAATTTTTTAGACACAAGTGCAGATCATATCAGATGTAAATGTAGAGCTTGTTAAATACAGATCCAGATTCCTACCCCCATCCACTAAACACTATCTCCGTCCATTCCTACACACAAAATAGGGTATCAAGTACCTGTCCATCTTTACACACCGCGTAGTGACTGTATGTCACGTTTCAGAGTAATTGTAGACTAGTTGCTAGTTCAGAATATGATAAATCGCCAGAATCAAATATATATATACGTGGCTTAGCTACCAAAATTGACAGATTATTAAACTGCCTATACTTCCTTCTTTACCCAAATCCTAACCCAATGTAGATATGAAAATGCACACTGTAACAGCCCGTTTTTAGGTCAAATCGGAACAGCAGTTTCGGGACCACAAGTCCGAAGTCAAAATATTTTTTTATTATTTTAATAAAGTTTACAGCATGATAGATTAATTATGTGAAAGTTTCGTTAAGAAATTTTACCGTTTAAATGCTTAATTTGGTAAAAAGGACTAAATCGCGTAACGCGTAAAAGTAGAGTTCTATTGTTTAAAGGTATTAAATAGCTATGGTTTTTAATATGGAAGTCCTTATTATGTAAATAGCCCATTTATAATTTAAGTGGACATATATGGACATTGTTTAAATGATTTTTATATGTTTTATTTAAGGGTAGTTTTGTAATTTAGTAAATTATGTTATATTAATTAAAATAAAACCATAATTTTGGGTTATCATCTTCCCAAAACCGATTGGAGAAAAGAAAAATCAGCCATTGTTGTGTTCTTTGTTCGGCCAAACTTCATAGCTAAATTAAGGTACGATTTTTATTCGGTTTTTAATGATTTCTACGTTTTTGAGCTCGTTGCAGCTTAATTTAGCTAGCTCGTACCTTAGATTTTAAAATGTGCCATTGTTGGATACTTGAGTTCTTTAAAGTTTAATGATAGATTATGGAAGCTTGATGATAGTTTTACAAGTTTTATAAAGTGATTTTTGATAAAAATGTTAAATAGGGATTAAATTGTGAAAATGTAAAATGTAGTAGTTAAAAGTATGAAATAATGAAAGATTTGGGCTGCTAGTAGCATATAGGAAATTCGGCTATCATGGGTTATGGCCTAATTGTTTAATTTGGCATTTTTATGTATAAAGGACTAAATTGCAAAGTAGTTAAAAGTCTAGAGGTAAATTGGTAATTTAGCCAAAATGCATGTTTTAGGCTAAATTGAATTGAATGAAAGTTTGAGTGAGTTAATTTGATATCAATAGATCAAGATAAGCAAATACTGGAATTAGATCGGGGGAAATGAAAGGTAGACAAGTAGACGATAGTTTTCATCCAAGCAACTCAAGGTAAGTTTGCATAATTAGAATCAAACTTTACTATGCTTGTAATGGTTGAATTGAATGTTTTTAATCGAATTATTTGAAATATGAATGCCTCGATGATATATCCAATTTGTTACCGAGCCTTGTTTGAACTATGTGAATTCATTGGATACGAGTGACGTGTTACTAGAATTACCGTAATGGTTGAGCTCCTACATTTGTTGCAAACTCACCATAGCTCGTAAGAGCTTACTGTTTCAGCTCCTCGGACCTTACCGATTCAGCTCGAAAGATCTTACTGTTTTGCTTAATAGAGCTTACCGTTTTCTGCTCAATAGACTTACTGTGTATCAGCTCATGAAGAGCTTACTGGCCATGTCTCGAAAGAGCATGTATGATGATGAATTGACAGATTATTGACATTGTTCACTCGATTACCCTTTGAAGTTCTAATAGATTGAACGGGCCTAAATAATGTTATATGAACAAGTTATGGTTATGTATTAGTTAATTGACTAACATGAGATGATTTATGTGTGATTAGGTGATGGTTATATTGAATTGTTGGCATTTTATTATTACTTTGATTACTTTTAATGGTAAGTTTAATTCTGAATTGTACGGGCTTACTAAGCTTAGAGGTTTACTCTGATTCCGTTTCTATGTCTTATAAAGGTTCGTTAGCTCGCTCGTTCCGGACAAGTCGGAGTTGCACGTCACACTATCCAATTTTCGTTTAGTATTTTGAACTTATGAACTTATGTAAATATGGCATGTATAGGCTAGTTTGATAGTAATAGTTATGTTTTGGTATCATGGTTTAAGAATGATTTTGTCTATAAGTTAAGCCATATGATTTGGCTTATTTTGGTATTGTTTGGATTGCATATATATGCTTAAGGATGGTATGTTTGGTATGGTAGTATTTGAATCAAAATATGCAAAAAGAAGTCTTGATATATGGATGTTAAATGAATGAATTGTATATGTAGTTATATAGGTATATGAATATGTTAAAGGTAAGTTTGATTATGGCTTATAATGTGTATTGAAATGGTTGCATTGGTTGCCAATTGAATTGCTTAAATGTGGTCAAATATGAAAGTATATGTTTATGTTTTAGGGTGGCAAATTTGGCTTTTCAAATAGCCTATTTTTGTCCACACGGGTAGAGACATAGGCATGTGTCTCAGCCGTGTGCGACGCACGGTCATGTTGCATGGCCGTGTGTCCCCTGTGGTACCTTACAATTGCAAGTCAGGCTCGAGCACGACCAAGAGACACGGGCATGTGGTTAGCCATGTAACCCAAGTTAATCTCGACCACGGTTAAGGCAGATGGACGTGTCTTGTGGCCGTATGTGCAAGTCAGTATGTATGCCCTATTTGGCCACGGCTTAGACACACGGGCTTGTCTAATGTCGTGTGTGGCACACGGCCTATTCACACGGGAGTGTGACACTTTAAAAGTTGAAAATTTTATAAGTTTCTGAAACTTTTATATGTTATCAAATTGGTCCTAAATGCATGATCAAAGCTTTGTATGATTAATTTAAATACAATTAAATGAAAATGATTGATGGTTATTGAAATGAGATAAAACTTGTTAAATGAATGTTTTAAATTGAGTTATAGGTCTAATAACGCCTTTTAACCTATTCCAGCAATGGTTACGGGTAGGGGTGTTACACACACAGAGTAATACAAATTCATATAATATTTAGATATTATAGATCATACTGACTTAACAATTATCACATTGGATATACATACATATAACAGACTTTTCATCATCAAATCATCAGCTATCAAGTTATATAGCATAATTCAGATCAAGCGGACTCTACAAAAGGCCTACGTTCGATTTGAATGACGTTTACGACCTTAGAGAAAATTTTAGATTTTTAGCCCACACGCCCATATGGATTCACACGGCCTACATGGCTGGCTTGTGTGGCCCCCACGGCCTGGCACACGACCGTGTTACTCAAAACAGAAAGTTCCACAGTCTAACATACGGCCAAGCACATGTCCGTGTGACTCAAAATCCAAAAAATTCTCTCACACAGCATGGACACATACCCATGTCTCTTACCTGTGTGACTCAAATTCAAAACATTCTCTAGCACAGCCTACCACACGACCTGGCACACGACCGTGTGGCGTCAACAGCCATGGATTCCAACTTTCACCGTTCACAAAATGTTTGAGTTTTCGCTACACACTTGACATGGTTTCAACGTAGAAGCACCCAAGATGAATCTGGAACCTAAAAACAACAATACAGTGACCAATTAAACAACTATTTGCAACTGAATTGCTAGAATTAGCATACAAAACCAAAGATACGTTGAAAAGCTTCGACCCAAAACCCAACTCGAAAAATCAAACATTTATCCATGCACACTATAGCAATTCATGGACCTAAAGCATTAGGGGGATTGTTATTCTCAATATCTTCGCCTAAAATAGAACAAATTGAACACTCAAAAAGAGAAATCGAACAAAATGAGCAGAAGAAGGAAGAAAAAAAAACCAAATTTGACAAATAAAGAACAAGAGCAACATTAACAAAAATTCAACAACAAAACTTATGCTGATAACCTTTCAGTCAAACACAATGCAATTTCCTCAATAGAACAATAGCAAGATTAACGGAAGGAAAATAAAAGAAAAAGAAGAGCATATGAGAAGAATAAAACGATGAAAAGGAATGGAAAAGATGTAAAAAAAATAGAAAGAAAGAAAAGGGAAACGGGGAAAAACAATTTAATTAATTTTAAAAGAATCAAATTTTACGAAATAGCACAAAAATTATATTTCCTCGTTGATTACACAAAGACTCAAACACAAAATTGAAAGGTATATAGAAGCTTAACCATTGAACTAGAAAGCTCATTCTTAACACAAAATCATACAAAATTAAACTTAAATCAAAAAGCTTAACGATAAAAATTTAGACAAACAAATAACAAAATTTTCTAAAAATGAGACTTAAACCTCGAATCCTAGCACACAAGTAAAACCTTAAACTACTAAAACAAATACTTAATTATTAATAGAATCTAACAAGCAAAGGTTGAATTTTTGGCCATACAAATTTTATTCTTAAAAAAATAATTCGAAAGGAGCCAACCTTACCTAAACTGCAAAAAAATCTTTTCAAAAGATCGACTAGAGTAGGTTAAATATATGGCAACATATGTATTCTATTCATATTCATATTCATATTCATATTCATATTCTATACATATTCATCATCAATATTATTTTACAAAATGGACTCGGTTCGAGAAAGGTGAGTATACAATTATGGGTAAATTTTATTAATCTATTTTTATATTTGTAAATCAATTTTAATTTTTTGTTTACTCATATTATCGATATTTAATATTTTAGTTTTTTCTATTAATATATTAATAGAATGTTGACATGATTTTTTTATTGACATAATAATAAATTTGACCTTATAATATTTATAGATTCTATCATTTTAGCCTCAAATCTAAAAAATTCAATAACTTTAAGTTTCAATTTTGTATATTCTATAATTTATTTTTAATTCTAAAAATTTCAAAAAATATTTAAAAATTCATATTTTTGATAAAAATACATATTTTTTAAAAAATTATTAAACAAATATATAGTGTTCATAACATGCCACTTAGCACTTACTCTAAAACCAAAAAACCAACATCTACGTACAATTAATCACACAAAATTTGGTTTTACCAAAAAATTATCTAAACTATAGATAATAAACAGCTCATCTTAATGAAAGTTTGTCCACTATTATTCTTATTTAATCGAGTCCTTGGTTGATTGATAGACCCAAGACCCAAGAAGTACCTAAACCAAGGCCCTTAGTTGAATTGGATTAACAAACTGCAAAGTCCAACTTCTTAAAGTCCATCACGTAAATTAAGTGTTAGTGTTTGAAACATGTGTATTGATATGATGATTAATGTATTTATTATCTCAAGTGTGGCCTGAGTTCAAGTCGTACTAATCATATTGTTGTTAATGCTTTGCTCTCCTCTTAAAAATTCACCAAAGGAAAAGTCCATTACATAAAGAGTAGGCGTGATTTAGCAGTGACAGTGAATATTAAGAAACCCCTTAACCTTTGTTTCCTCCACAATTGCTTGGAAAAGGGAAAAATAAAAAGGAGAATTAATTGTTGTGCCAAACTTAAACCACATAAGAAAAATTTGTGATATTTTAAAAGAATTAAATCTCAAAAACACATTGAGACATTGTGTTTTATTGGACTAGTAACAATTAAGTTGAAAGGGTAGATTCGTGCATTGGAGTAAAAAAGCTAGGGTAATGTATACATTTGAGCCCCCTTGTTTTTGAAATTATTTTTATTGATTTTTTTAGAGTCCCTAAAAAAAAGAATATATAACTTAATTTATAACAACTATATTTAGTCAAGTTAAAAATAATTTAATCGAATGAAACTATTTTTAGTTAAGTCCAAATTCATTCAATCATTTTCAAACTATTTTTAGTTAATTCAATCCACTTATGAGGTGATTCATTTTCACTTTTCCTCTTGAAAATCTATGACTCTCATCTCATTCATTCTCTTCTCCTCTTAAATTCGCCAAATATTTTATATTATAATATATTACTAAATTCTTATTTATGAGGGAAGAATTTGTTGTGAAAAATTTATTATATGATAAAATATTCTTAAAAACAAGGTTGTAACTGTCGAAATTATTTTTTTTTGAAAAAAGTTGACTTTTTATTTAAAACGAAAACAGAAGTCGTCACCAATTCTTTTTTATGAGGTGTGATCGGATTACCTCGCAATTTGATCGTTTTAATAAATAATTTTGATTTATTAAAACACGATTTTGGTCCACAAAATTCAAGAAGATGGGTTCGGGAGTCGGTTATGTACGAGGAAGGATTAGCACCCTCGTAACACTCAAAAATGGTACCTAATTAATTAATTAATGTCTTTAGTGTTGAAAATTGAAAACTCAAAAAGAATTTAAATTACGATTCCTCTTTATACTATGTTATTTTATTTTTTTAAAAAAATTGTTTGAATAAATCGAAATAAATGTTAAAGACCCTCTCGTCTCGAGATAGCAAAAGATCACATACCGTAAGTTAGGACACGACATATTGAACCTTTGAGAATGAACTAGCCTTTATTTTTATTTAAAAACTTATGTATTTTAATTTTAAAAGGATATTTGGTTACATAAGTTCAACGAGAAAAAAAATCGAAACCCAGTAAATTAGGGTACGACTTTTCTCAAATTTCCAAATACGAAACATTGCCTTATTTTGAGAATTTCTTTTTACGAGTAAATAAAAGAGTAATTTTTTAAAACGATGTGTATTTATCTTATTTGGGCATAATATAAAAATGACCAAAATATTTAAACATAATACATGACGTAGTGATGATAAATTGGTATAAAATAACTATGCGGACAGAATATTGGAATGATAAATGAAAAATAAATACATAAATATCATGGTAGTAACAATATGAATAGAGTAATAATGAGAGTATTTTAAGGCATCAACAACAAAATAAATAAAATAACTCAAGATAAATAAAAAGGATGAAAATGAAGAATGGTTAATGAGAAAGAAGTATAAATACATCCAATTAAAAAAAATGAAAGAATAAAAAATAAACAGATGAAATAAATAACAAATAACATCACATTTAAATATCTAACGAATAAATGGAAAAAAATTAATAAATATATAAATAGGTAAAACAAGCATAAATAATAACTTAAGTATTTAAAAGCTAATAGAATAATAGACAAATAAAATAGATATACAATTTTAAATTTAAACATTTTAAGTGTAAGAAATAAAGGATTAATAATAAATAAATAAAATAAAAAAGGGTTGAAATTTAATTGATGAAAACCAAAATTAAAATGGACAACAAAATTTAAGGATTAAAACAGGATTGAGATGAAATTTAAGAGATAAATTTAAAAAAAGGAATTAATAAAACAAAATAGAGGGCTAAAATGATACATGCTAAAAGAACTAGGGGTAAACATGAAATTACCCCTAATTCCTTATGCGCGTCGTTTCTTAGGTGGGTTAAAATAAAATTAAAATAAAGTATAAGGTAAAATGTGGAAATATATAAAAATAGGGAAGACTATATTAAAAAGTAAATAAAAGGCGAAAGGGCTGAATATGCAAATAGTCCATCAAAGCAAAAATACGTGGACCTCCAGCTTGTGGGTTGGGTCAGACCTATTAAGCCAAAACGACGGCGTTTTGGCATTAAAAGCTCTAAGTGAAACGGCATCGTTTCGCACATACTATTTAAATCAGTTTTTAATTTCAAAATTCATTTTAATTTTCTTCTTTAGAAAAAAAAATTCTCTCAAATCCCTTCCCCCTTTCCGATCTTCGGTCATTGGGCTGCCAGCCATCCGCTGTGCCGACCGCCGGCCATGGTCGATGGCGCCGCCGTCTACAGTGGCCGGAGAGCCCAAAAGTCCCTCTTTTCTTCCTTTCACCCCCTAGAATCCAATCTAGGGTTAGTTTTTCTAGAAAATGGCAAAAAAATCACCGAAATAGGCAAAGGGCACTTCAGTTTTTTTTTTGGGGTTCTAAAAAATTTTTCAGGATGACAGGGGGTCACCGTTCATCAGCAGTGACGACTCGCCGCTCATGGTGTTGAAAACCCGAATACCAGGTGAGTCTCCTCTCCCTTTTCCTTCTTTTTTATATGTGCTTCTATATATTTAAAATATAACAGAAGCCAAACGAAAGTAATCACCTTTTTGTTTTTTTATATTCGATTTCTATTTTTTATTCGATTTTCTATGAAAAAAAGGAAGAAGGAACATCGATGTTGCTGTAGCTTTTTTATAGCCGAAATTACAAAACTATTTGTTTCTATTTTTTTGTTTTTTTCTTTGTAGTCTTTTTCTTCTTGCGTGTTCGTCCTTCTTTGTAGGTGGCGGTGGAGCAAGTGCTGACGTTGGCATGGTGATTGCAGCAGGCTAAGAGTGGCGCAGTGCCAGGCTACAGGGCTAGGTTTTTTTCTGAAAATTTTAAGTATGTAGGCTTCAGAATTTGGGTTAGGGGTTTTTATTTTTGGGTTTGGGCGGTTTGATTGAGTTAATTTTGGGTCATTGGGTTTTGGGTTATTTATTTATTTTTGGTTGGTTTTCTGGTGGGCCGGACAAATTTGGGCCTGTACAGTAACATCTCTCAAACTATTCAACTCATAATCTAGATTCACTAAATTGAAGAGTATTTACAACAATTTCCACGCAAAAATATTATATTTCGACCTTTCTTAAACCACGAAATTTCTCATTACGAAAAACTACACGATTTTTGATTTACAGCACCACGAAATTTCAAAATTCATTTTAGTTTTCTTCTTTAGAAAAAAAATTCTCTCAAATCCTCTCCCCCTTTTCAATCTCCGGTCGTTGGGCTGCCAGCCGTCCGACGGCTACGGTCGATGGTGGCCGTCCACAGTGGCCGGAGAGCCCAAAAGTCATTTTTTTCTTCCTTTCACCCCCCTAAAATCCAATCTAGGGTTAGTTTTTCTAGAAAATGGCAAAAAAATCGCCGAAATAGGCAAAGGGCACTTCGGTTTTTTTTGGGGTTCTAAAAATTTTTTCAGGATGACAAGGGGTCATCGTTCATCAGCGGTGACAACCTCGCCGCTCATGGTGTTGAAAACCCGAATACCAGGTGAGTCTCCTCTCTATTTTCCTTCTTTTTTATATGTGCTTCTATATATTTAAAATATAACAGAAGCCAAACGAAAGTAATCACCCTTTTGTTTTTTTTATATTCGATTTCTATTTTTTATTCGATTTTCTGTGAAAAAAAGGAAGAAGGAACATCGATGTTGCTGTAGCTTTTTTATAGCCGAAATTACAAAACTAATTGTTTCTATTTTTTTGTTTTTTCTTTGTTGTCTTTTTCTTCTTGCGTGTTTTGCTCTGTTGCGTGTTCGTCCTTCTTTGCAGGTGGCGGTGGAGCAAGTAATGACGTTGGCATGGCGATTTCAGCAGGTTAGGAACGGCGCAGTGCCAGGCTACAAGGCTAGGTTTTTTTCTGAAAACTTTAAGTTTGTGGGCTTCAGAATTTGGGTTAGGGGTTTTTATTTTTGGGTTTGGGCTGTTTGATTGAGTTAATTTTGGGTCATTGGGTTTTGGGTTATTTATTTATTTTTGGTTGGTTTTCTGGCGGGCCGAACAAATTTAGGCCTGTACAGTAACATCTCTCAAACTATTCAGCTCATAATCTAGATTCACTAAATTGAAGAGTATTTACAACAATTTCCACGCACAAATAGTGCATTTCGACCTTTCTTAAACCACGAAATTTCTCATTACGAAAAACCACACGATTTTTGATTTACAGCACCACTAGTTTGAAAAACAAAAAGCAAAAAAAAAATGATCTTACTTTTCTTTCACCTAGAAATTACTTGCCGTCTTTTCAGCATTGTTCTAATAAAGATTTTTTTTAAATTCTAATAGTTTTAATATTTTAAGTCTAAATATATTTTAATATTTTTAGAGAAAAGTAATTTTTAAATATTCTTCTATTTTATGAAATTTTTTTTATTTTCTACTTTTTAGAATTTTTAAAAGGTTAATATATAGTTGCCCTGAACTTATTTCAAATTACCTAGTTGATATCCAGTGGCAGGGGCGAAGCCAGGGGGGCTGGCATGAGCCCCAGCCCCCCTAAAATGTAAAATTGCATTTTAGGCCCTTAGAATTTTTTAAAAATTTTAAATTAATAAAGGTAAAATTACACTTTGGCCCCCCTAAAATTATAAAAATTCGATTTAATCCTTTACAAATTATAAATATATTAATTTTAAAAATTAAAATTTCATCTGGCCCCCCTAAAAAATTTTTCTGGCTTTGCCCCTGTCCAGTGACGAATCTAGGGGGCTGGCAGGGGCCTCGGTCCCCCCTAAAATGTAAAATTGCTATTTAAGTACTTGAGATTTTTAAATATTTTAAATCAGTAAAGGTAAAATTACACTTTGGCCCCCCTAAAATTATAAAAATTCAATTTAATTCTTTAAAAATTATAAAGATATAGGGTATAAAAAATTAAAATTTCATCCGGCCTCTCCTAAAAAATTATTCTGGCTTCGCCCCTGTTGGTATCTAAACTTTTTTTAGACCTAGTTGATTTCTGAACTTGTATTTTGTCACATAGATTGGTACCAAACCACTAATATAGTTATTTTGTACTGACGTTAACTTGATAGTCAATAAAAAAAATTTCACATCAAGAAAATACATGGACAAATAACATCAATTTCTCCATATTTTTTTGTAAACATTAAGATACTATTTGGACAGTCACCTAGTAATTTGATTTGAGGGTAATTACTTGGAATTAAACAATAATGACATGTTTAGGTAACCATTGTAATTGGTGAGTTCCATCAAATTAGGTGTAATTGAAGCACCCTAATTACTTTTTCAAATTCTAGAGGAGGGTGATAATTGGAGTAATTATGTAGGTAATTACACTCAAATCCAATTATAAAAAAATATTTTTATACAAGTTATAAAAATTGTATTATAAGCATAAACATGTATGAGTGCTTTGGGATGGTTATAACAAAAAATTTCTTATTGCATTTTATAAATTTATAACAAAAAATTATATCATTTAAATCTTAAAATATTACTAAAGTTATAGTAAAAAATTATTATAAAAAATAATTACATGTTATAAAAGTGTTATAATATATTTATTTACAAAATTTATGACTAAGAAGTATGAACATAACTTATTTACGTGTCTATACTATATATTATAAAAATAATATACTTATCCATAAAAAAATATTTTAGTGTTTTTTTATCATAACTTATTGATAAAAAATAACTTTTTAAAATTATGATAAAAAAAATTATAATAATTATAAGAAGTGTTATGAAAGTTATTTGACCATTATAAAACCTTATTGATAAAGATTATATATTATGCCTTTTATATTATTTTGACTTAATTTGAGTATTATGAAAAGGGATATAATTTAGAATAAGTCTTTCTTCAAATTAAGTTTATATAAATTTTTATAGTTAAAGCTACAAATTGTTTGGACCGTGAACCCAAATATTATAGGGTTAATGTTGATTATACAAATACAAAAAGTTTTCTTGTATTATATCGTGAGTATGATACCATTTAAGATAATAGTCCTAGACACAAGCATCATAGCCAACTAAACACGTTTAGGGAATTACAATTTTTTTATAATTACAAGAGAGTGTAATTACTATCCTAATAGTTACACTTTTATTTAATTACTTTGTTTTGTTCAAATATACCCTAAAAGACTAAATTTGTTATTAAGCTAATTAAAAAAAACTACTCCAATATTCTATTAATATTTTAACGGAAACGTGAACATAATATTATATGTCTATAATGCTAGCGGGTATATAAAATATTTTTATAAAATTAAGTAATTGGTGCCCAAAACAATCACATATTATTAATTATATTAAGATTAATGTAATTTATCCTATAATTATAATAATGTAATTTATTATTTTAAATTTCTTTTAAAGTTACATAAAATTAATTACAAATATAATTCGAATAACAAAAAAGAAAAAAAAAGTACAATCAGATAAGTGCGAACCTGACTCCATCACCCATTTTGCACACCTTTTATTGCTAGTTTCACTGCGTGCCAAACTAACGCATGCTGCTAAATTATTGTACTCTACATTTCTTTATCCCTTTTTACTATTACTATTAACATTCAAAAGCTGTTTTCCAATTTTCCCGATGGACAAGTTGATGAAAGTAAGTTGTATATGTTTTTCAGAATTAAAATAAAAATTTATTATTATTTTAATATTTTATAATTTTATAATTTTTAAAAAATTAAATTAAAAATTTATTATTTTTAAAGAGTATAATGTATTAACTTAAAATTTTATAAATTTTGAAATGCAACATTTTCAATTTCTGGGAGGGGCTTAATATTGTGCTATCATCCTAGTTTATTAATGAAATTAGTATTTCTCTCTGGAAAAAGAAAAAGGTTGTTTTCCTTTGATCCAATTTACAAGTCCTTTTTCTCCTTATACAAGTACCTCTCATTTCTAAATATTTTAGTTTTTTTTTTTATTTAGAACTTTGAATTTTTCAGTACCTACAATCAAGCGACAAAAGCAAGATAGCACTTGTGTTTTTCAGTACCTACAATCAAATACCAAACTTCATTCACTTCCATCTACGTTCGCTCAACACTCTTTTCTCAACCTTTCTCTACTCTTGTTTCTTGCAACAACGCAACCATGCCTTTTCTTGAAGCCTTGTCCACTATTGGAGAAGTTTTTGTCTCCAAGCTCATTGACTTTTTCCTTGACAAGCTGGCCTCATCCGACCTCCTGGAATTCGCTACTGAAAAACAGGTTCGTGAGGAGATCCAGATGTTGGAGAATGAACTGAAGCAGATCCGTAGGGTGCTTGATGATGCTGAAGAGAGACAGCTGAAAGAGCAGCAGGTGAAAGACTGGTTGATCGACCTCCAAAACTTGGCATTCGATTTGGAGGATGTTTTGGACGAGTTTGCAACCGAAATTGGCAGGCGCAATCTGATGATGGAACGTCGAGGCAGCTCAAGTAAGAGATCCAGATTCAGTATTCCTAATCCATTCAATGATGTTCTGTTTAACAGAGATATAATGTCCAAGATACGAGATCTTACTTCCAAACTGAAAGATTTGGAACCTCAGAGAAACAAGTTAGAGTTAAGAATGACTGATTGCGAAAGACCCACAAGACTAGAACAAAGACTGCAGCCTACTTCTTTGGAGATTGAAAATCATGTGTATGGCAGAGACAAAGACAAACAGACAATTCTTGATTTGATCTTGAAGAGTGATGACGAAAGAAATTTTGTAATTCCCATCCTTGGGATGGGTGGGATTGGTAAGACAACCCTCGCCCAGCTTGTTTACAACGATGCTTCCATTCAACATCATTTTCACCTCAAAGCATGGGCTTGTGTTTCTGATTATTTTGATGTTTTGAGAATAACGAAAGAAATCCTGCAATCAATCACTGCCGTGTCATGCAATGATAATGATCTGAATATAGTTCAAGAAAAGTTACAGAAGGAGTTGTCTGGGAAAAAATTCTTAATTGTTTTAGATGATGTCTGGAATGAGAATTATCATGAGTGGACAATCTTACAATCTCCTTTCAAAACGAGGACTCAAGGAAGCAAAATTATTGTGACAACAAGAAACCACGGTGTTTCATCAACAATGGGTGCCTAGCATGCTCATTCTTTAGAGCTTTTGTCAGATGATGATTGTTTGTCTGTATTTGCTCAACATGCATTGGGAGCAAGGGACTTCGAAGGACATCCAAGCCTAAAGGAAGTTGCTGAGAAGATAGTGAGAAAATGCAACGGTTTGCCTTTAGCTGCTAAAACCCTCGGTGGCTTATTGCGCACTAATGTAGACCTTAATGCTTGGGAAGATATATTAGAGAGCGAGATATGGAAGCTATCTAAAGATCAGTCAAGTATAATCCCAGCTCTACAGGTAAGCTACCATCATCTTCCTCTACATTTGAAGCGCTGCTTTATGTATTGTGCCATTATTCCTAAGGACTATGCGTTTGAGAAGGAAGAAATAATCATATTATGGAGGGCACAAGGGTTTCTACAAGAAGTACGAGATAAACAGTGCATCCATGATTTGGGTCTCAAGTATTTCAAAGACCTAGTGTCAAGATCCCTTTTACAAGTGTCCATTAACAATAATTCTCGATTTGTTATGCATGATCTCATTAATGATTTGGCTCAATCAGTTGCCGGAGAAGTATGCTTTAAAATGGAAGGTAGTCAACAAATTTCGAAGCATGCTCGCCATTTATCTTACATTGCTGAGAGGTTTGACGGCATCAAAAAATTTGAAAGCATTTATGAAGCGCAACATTTACGAACCTTTCTTCCATTGGGGTTGTCTTCGGTCGAAAACTTTCTAACCATTCAAGTCCTAACGAATTTGTTGCCAAACTTGCGATGCTTAAGGGCACTTTCCTTGGAAGGGTATCAAGTCACCATGTTGCCAGATTTTGTGGGAGATTTGAAACTTTTACGGTACCTAAACTTTTCTAAGAATAGAGTTATTAAATGCTTGCCGGAATCAGTTAGTACCCTTTACAATTTAGAAACCTTTTTATTAAAGGGGTGTTGGAACCTTAAGAAGTTACCGTCAGAGATGGAAAAGTTGGTCAACCTATGCTATCTTGATATCACTGGTGCATATAAATTAGAAAGCATGGCAAGCAATTTTAGCATGCTAACTAATCTTCAAAAACTTTCCATTTTTATTTTGGGTAAAGAGAAGGGACATAAAATAAGGGAGCTAATGAATTTGTCAAATCTCAGGGGTGAACTTTGTATTTCAGGATTACAGAATATAGCTGAGCCTGGAGATGCACAGATGGCTAGATTATCTAATAAGTCGAGAATTGGGAATTTAAAATTGCAGTGGATCGAAGGCTTTGAGAATAGAAGAGAAGAAGTCGAGAAAAAGGTGTTGGATGGACTTCAACCTTCTAAGAAGCTCATGGAGCTCAGCATTAAGTTCTATTGTGGTGAAATGTTGGCAAATTGGGTGGGAGATTCATCCTTCAATTGTTTACAATCTTTATGCCTTAATGATTGTATAAATTTATTGTCATTGCCATCGATTGGGAAATTGCCATTGTTGAAAAAGGTACGTATTAAAGGATTGCGCAGTGTAAGGACTGTAGGAGTTGAGTTCTTTGGAGAGAACACGACCAACACATTTTCTTCATTGGAGATTTTAGAGTTTAAGGATATGCTTAATTGGGAGAAGTGGAACTTGTGTGAAGTTGATGAGGAAGCTAGGAAATTCCCTAAACTTTCTGAACTCCTTATTGAAAATTGTCCCTTATTGTTAGGGAGTATTCCGGAATACCTTCCTTCTTTGAAGAAACTTGCAATTCTTTGGTGCGGGAAGTTGATAATTTCTGTTCAAAACTTTCCATTGCTTTCAGAATTAGATATTTGGGGTTGCCACTGGGTAATTTATAAAGGTTTTGTAGATAATAGCTCTATAAAAAGAATCTCGTTTGAAGGGATTTCCAAGTTTAGTTGTGCAGCAGAATGCTTGAGGTTAAGATCAATAAAAGTGGAATCGTTTGAGATTGGTGATTGTGAGGAGTTGGGGCCTTCTCGAGATAACAATTGGGGATTGCTAACTCAGTCCATGTCCCTCAAATATTTAGAAATTGCAAGATGTCCGCAAATTGTATCCATAGGAACAGAAGAGGAAAGAGAAGAATTGATGCAATTGAAGATTCCTTCTAGCATTGTAAGAATGACAATAAGGAATTGAGAAAGGCTAGAAAAACTATCGACAACCTTGTACACCCTCACATTACTTATGGAATTAGAGCTTGGCGGTTGCCCAAAATTGATTTCTCTTGCAAGGAGCAATTTGCCTTCAAATCTGAAAGTGCTAAGGATTTTTTATTGTAAAAATTTGCAATGTTTATTGTTGGATGAAGGAGAGGATGTTGACTCCAACAATGCATGTGTTCTTCAGCAGTTGGATATTGTCGGTTGCGAATCTCTAAAGAGAATAAATAGAAGTGAGTTGCCCTCCACACTGAAAACACTGAAAACACTTCAAATAAAATATTGTCCAAAGCTAGAGTCCATATCCCAAGAAATTCAAGATAACTCTTCTCTTGAATCTATTCTTATCTTTAATTGTGATATGCTTAAGGGTTTACCTCAAGGATTGAACAACCTCAAGCATTGCAAGAGCATAAGGATAAGAAATTGTTCAACTTTGATTTCCGTAGCAGAGAGTGGTTTGCCCACCACAAACCTTGAAGTGCTCTACCTCCACTGTTGTGTACTTCTCCAAGGTTTGCCTGGGAATATGCACAGTCTCAACGCTCTAAAAGAATTAGAAATATGGAATTTTCCAAATGGGACATCCATTCTGGAAGAGGGGATTCCTACCAATCTCACATCGCTTAGAATTAGTGGACCCAATATCTGGAAGGCAATACTTGAGAGGCATTTGCATACACTCACTTGTCTTAAATCTCTCGACATATCAGAAGGGTGTCCAGATGCAGTGTCATTTCCTCAAGATGAGATAGGAGTCACACTGCCCTCCTCTCTCACCTATCTCCGCATCTCGGATTTCCCAAAACTGGAGAGCCTATCCTCCAATGGCTTTCGCAACCTCACTTCTCTCCAGCGCTTGACTATCGAAAATTGCCCAAACCTCAAGACTCTTCCGGAAAACAACATGCTTTCTTCGCTTTTGAAGCTAAATATCGTGGGGTGTCCAATGATGGAAGAAAGGTGCAAAAGGGATAAAGGACCTGATTGGTCCAAAATTAGCCACATACCTTATGTTGCTATTGGGGGATTAATAGTCTGTTGATGGTTCAGACACAAGTTCCGGAAAACAACATGCTTTCTTCGCTTTTGAAGCTAAATATCGTGGGCTGTCCAATGATGGAAGAAAGGTGCAAAAGGGATAAAGGACCTGATTGGTCCAAAATTAGCCACATACCTTATGTTGCTATTGGGGGATTAATAGTCTGTTGATGGTTCAGACACAAGTTCTTTGGAGACACAATAATTGATGAATCAAATAGGCAGGTATGTCAATTTGGGATCATTATATCCCATACAAATTTTATTTTATTTATGATCTTTTTTACAATTATTGTCCTATTCTATAACTAGAAAAACAAAATATATGGTCCCTTGGCTGGGTCAGGAATATTATTATTTTAAAATACGAGTTATTTTAATATTCACTGAAAAATAGAATAATTAATTTTTGTTTTACCCTATCATTTATTATTCATTCCAATGTTCTAACCATTAATTCCTGCTATTGGAAATACCGGCATATTGAATCTATGTATGGATTTTGCTTTTCTCTGGCCTGTTAATTAAAGGACTAAAAATTTTATGAATGGAAGTGAGAATCAATATTATAGATGTTATTGTCCAACTGGCAATGCCTTGCTGCTGTTTATATGTTTTACTTGGCACCGATGAAGGAACTGCATTGCTCCTCTGATACTGACCTACGCATGAATATCCTAATATATTGCTATTTGGACATGTCAAAGTTGAGAGATTATGACGCAACTTTTTTAGCACGCCTTCATATATTTTGTTCTTGCAGTTGTTCCTCTGTCAAATGTGACAAAACATCCTTTCCAACCAAATGATGCAAAACTGATGAAGAACAAAAGATCATTGATGTTAGTTGAGCAGGAATTTGGCCGACAATCATAGGATGTCACAGGTTTATGATAATTGGAAATACTCCTGAATTTATTTGTTTTTGAGAGGAAATTGACTGAAATCCAATGAAGAGGATATCTGAGGTATCTGAAATTATTTGAAATTATTTGCATGTTCAAATATATATATCACTTTAATTGATAGGTGTTTGACAACTTTCTTGGGTTTCACATCATTTGATTAGTTATTATCAATTAATGAAAGCCCGTTGACCAAAACATGCAGAACTCCTTGGGGAAATGCAGACCTTTTCTCAAGCGAAAGAGTTGAGCTGATTCGACTCCTAATTACATAGGCTTTTGCTTGGATGAGCTTTACATGGGTACCTTTCTATTGTACCAAAAACTTTGGTCTTTCACACCATGCCTCTGATGCTATATAGCTATTTGCACTTTGAATCTTTGTTTGCAGACACTTATGACGGTGACTACAAGGCTCGTGTATGTTAGTTTTGCACGATCGGATTAGTTACCAATAGCTGTAGCTTGTGGATCTTCGGCTTCAAAGTCTGTCTCTATTGTTGGAATTTCTCCAACTTTCTCTATTATGTTTAGGAATAATCACTTCTCGATGATAGTTAAGCTAGAGTTATGTATTTATTGTGATCATGTAGCCACAATTTTATATTATAATGAAGTTTTTCAGTGGACTCTCGAGTCCCGTAATTTTTACCCTTTGATTTAAAGGGATTTTCCACGTAAAAATTGTCTCATAATTGATGCTTTGTGATTATTCTTGGCTGCTTCTGAGTTTTATGGAGAATATTTAGAGTTATTTGTGCTGTCGTAATTACCCAAAAAAAGCAGCAGTTATAAGCTTGCATCTCTTCGGTTGCGGAGCAGAGCATTCTATGAAAATAAATAAAGAAGAAAACATTATCAAACATGAGAAGCTGCAAATCAAACTTCACATCTGAGACTGAATTCTCTTTGATTCACTGATGTCTAGTATTTGGTATTGGTAAACCTCAAAATTACATTTAAAGAAAAAATGAATACATAAAAAGTCCTCCATCTCCTACAATTATAAAGTGAATCATTTTCTTAAATATAATTTAGTCATAGTATAACATCTGTTTAAAATAAAGTATGTGTAACTAACTTACAGGATAACCAGCAGACTGCAATTTGATAGAAACAGCCGAATGAAACCATGGAAGAAGCGAAGAACTACTCCAGAAGCTTGTTTGAAAGTTAATGGGTTATCAGTGGAGACAGTTTTTGCCATATCGAAACCATCTATTTTCTGAACTCCAACTAGGTTTGAATTCTTGAGGCCATCTAGTCTGGTATCCTAACTCGACCTCGTAGATTGAGCTGGTAATTTGTTAAGAACATGGAGGCCACAGTCATCGAGCTCCAACTTTCATGTTATCCTCACTACCTTAAGATCATGCCTCAGAGAAGCCTAGAGAGGTAAAGAGGAAACACAACATCATATCAGGTTGAGCAAGCTCAAGCATCTCCAAAGTATATGCATATCAGGTTGTTCAAATTTGATTTCATTCCGAGTGGTTTCAAAGAAAAATCGTATACAAAAGAAGTCACAATCACAAATTTCATCATTTTATTAAATATCTTTTAGTCAAGCATACTTGATTGTTGTTATTAGAGTTGCCAAGGGGATGTCCTACTAAAGTACAAGTAACTTACAGCGTAACCAGCAGAGAGCAATTTGATTAAAAAACAGACAAATGATGGGGCAACAGAGAGTTTTTGCCATATCCGAACCACCTATATTTCCAAACTCCAATTGGTTGAATACGTGAGGCCATCTCCGCTGAAGCTACACTCTGCTGTCTTAACTCGGCATCATAGACGGGGCTAGTAATCCTTATATTTTACTGTGTTAAAGATGGATGCTGCAAACCAACTATGTTGAGTGCAATAGTAAGACACATTACATCTTCAAAGAGAGACGCGAGTCAGAAATTTGGAGATGACATTGTGGGAGAGACAACCCCAAACCTCAAACATGAATCGTAAAACGGACATGTAGAATACCAAAAATAAAATGGACACTGCAGTCACCAAGCTCCAACATACATGTTCTTTGCACTAAGTTGAGATCATGCCTCAGAGAAGCCAAGTGAGGTAAGAGGAAACACAACATTAGACCAGGCCACTAGTGACGAAACAGTACTTTCCAAGCAATACTGTTAGCAATCTGATCTCAGGTTGGGTCGTACAGGTCGGAAAAAGGCAACTTTTAAAACCAGCATCCTTAAGACCAAAGACCACGTTCACGGTTTCACCTTAATACTTCAAATTTAAAGCTGCAAGAGGATGGTATGTTCTCAATGTAAAGGCTAACTTGGAGAAGTTAAAGTAATTTACACTAGCTTTCGATAATTTACATTCATTGTCACGAACCTGAGGTAGGCAGATTCCAACAAAGGAAGAGAAACATCATCACCCAAGGGATGAAAACAAATGTTCAATTAATTCCCTATTCTTGCCATTCCATGGAACCATACCCGACCAGAAAATGCGTCCTTCGAGTCCTTTGACTTGATTTCCTTCTTTCGCAAACCCAATTTCGTAAGGAGAAATACTCGCAAACCCAAACTCCATAAGGAGAAATGCTGCAACATATACAACTCAAATATTCACTTCTGAGTCAAAATAAAGATACTTGAACTGCTAAAAGAATATTATTGTACGTACATCAAGCATAGTTCAAATTTCTTGACTCCAATTATCAGAAATCATACAACGTGAAGCCGTCACAGCATGCAAAGTGGTATGCTTCTTTTCGGTGAAAGGAAGAAGCTTCCCTGAGTACAAGCTCCTTATGATCCAACTACTTGGCTGCAATAAATGGAGGATTCCATTACAAATATATATAAAACAGAAAATCAAAACAATAAATAGAATGGAAGGGGAATGGTGGAATGGAATAGCTAAATATCTTTTGCAAAAGATGTTTCTCTGTGAGAGCTTAATATAATCCTTGTATCAGTTTGTTAATTCCCCACCAACCTACATTGATAAACGACACTCGTACAAACCATTATGAATTTATAATGAAGCTGGAAGGGAAAAAAAAAGGCACTGACCATCATGGGTATCGTTCTCTCTGAAGCACATTGTCGTAGTTGACGAGATGCCCTATTCTCACCTTCACAGACAATAACTGCCATTGATATTTTCTCAGCATCGAGATTTTGAATTAAGCACAGGAGAGTTTTGAACACACGTCCCCCTCCATGCTAGCCAACCCAAAAAGAAAATAGTAATTGTTTTAGACTATTTTGACTATGGAAGTGGAAGAAAAAGAAAAGGATATGTTAAAATTGATTGCAACTAAACCAATGACTAAGCATTGTTCTATAAGCTCAGAAGTTTAAAAGGTAGCAAATAATTCACACTTATGACAAGAATTTCAGCACCCTGACTACTATTACATGATATTGACATCAACTATAAAGCAGCTTTTGCAACAAACTGAGCTTTGAATGACTAGCAAAATGAGGTATGAACACAGACCGGAATATGGCACCCCAATGTGATCAAATTTAATTGAAACCTTTAAAAGTAGCCTCTTTAAGGATAGCTCAAACCATGATGGAACATTAACCATTTGCACACATAAATTTCATTACATTAAACAAAATGTTAAAGAATCTATGAAGTTCTCAATAAGACTAGAAAACTGCTATGTTAACTGAGCCCTCCTACAAGAATGCCTGCTGCGAAGTATCCTTCAAAGCCAGGGATTTAGAGGTATTTGAAGAAACTGCTTTATATGCATGACTCTGGCCCTTTCTACGGAACCAACAGACAGCATTTTATCAGTAAAACCAATAATGCTTGTAAAAATGAATCATTCTTTGCACTCTGACACACACACACACAAAAAAGGAGAAGTGTGTGAAACAATTGTTTCTCATCAGGACCAAAGTAAATAATCAACAAGTAGCATATAACCTAGTGAGAGCAGCTTTAATATGAACTAGTCACTGCAATAATGTGCTTAATAAAAGAGACAACCAGAATAACCAACTAGAAGCAAAAAGCTGTTAGCACTATCTGAAGTACCTGAAACTGAAAATAGCATTTACCTGGATTACTTTTGCAAATTTGGTGCAGAAATGTGGCTTCCCATGAAGCATAACTCCTACTCCATCAAAAATATAGCCACTGTTATCATGACGTACAGGCTTCCCAATTCTTGTAAGCGTAGTTTCTGATTGATTCGATAGAACTATGTATCTGCAGGAAAAATAAATAAAATTGAAGTTTTCATCAGAAACAATATAGAGGAAAGAACATGAGTATAAGTCCTTACAAATTAAAAGATGACAGACGTGACTAGAAAAGGGATGATTATTGATTAGAGGCTTGGAGTTTTACTTTGAATCAATTGTGGAACCTAGGTGCTTATTAGGAACAATTCCAATTTATATTTGTATATATCCACAATGGCAAACTTATCAGGAACGCTAATACAAATATTTTTTTTTTCCAATTTGAAACCATTTATGCCAGAACTCAACTGAATTTAATTTGATAATCTAATGAAGCATTTACTAGTAGGGAAGTGTAAAGAAATTATTATCCAGTTAGCCCCAAAATTTCCCTGGAAACAGCCAAGGAACAAGAAAGTAGACAACAGTAAATCAAGGAAAAAGTACTTAATTATAAAGTTCCAGAAGAAGCTAAATTTTCTAAAAGGCAGTTGCACAAACAAAATTCTGTTATTTTAACACAAAACCAAGCCTAAGATTAACAAGTGGCAAGTAAAACTAAGATATAAAAGAACTTACTTTTCAGGTGATAACACAGAACCAGCTGTGACTGAATCAGTAAGCCACTTATCTTTTAGAATTAATGAATTCACCGCACATGCATACAGGAATTTGGTTGTTTGAAGCTGGTAGTAAAAAATAAAAAAATTGTCATTGAAAATGCCAACACACAACAAGATCATGCAGACCAAACTTCTAACAGTCTGATGGCCCTAATCGACTTGACAATCAAATTATACCTAATAAGTACTAACAATACCTCACTCAGTGGCTAATAGATCCAAAACTGATATATATATATATAAAATCCTAAAAAGAGTGACGAAATTAACAAATAACAAAATTTATTATCTTAAAAAAACATTATATTAGCAAGATTTTTAACAACTTTTAGGGGGAGAGAATTAAATCTTTGATCTTTTGGAGAAGGGCACTGTAGTTCTTAGCATTGATGAAGGAAATTATGAACGAAACAAGGTGACTAAACCACCCAATTTTGTTATATAAAAGGTGGAAATACGGTAATCTGTTAGGTTATATTTTGGACCACTTGTGGCACTGATATAGCATGGTTCAAAAACTGAACAGTGTTGTGGCTCTTGGATGATTGAAAACAAGTGTCCATCATGGCTCTTATAGAGAGGAATTTAGCAGCTACAGTGTGATTCCAAACTATAGCACTAGCACTTCTATCAATGTTCTCATTGGGATGCAACTAAATCAGATTAGAACCAGTTTCCATGTAGCACAACTTTCTGTTTGTACTGAGCTACATCTAATCTCTACATGCATTAGTTTCCAACTAGCCACAAGTTATATGGATTTAAAGCTTGTGGCATAACATCATGTATCCTGAGTTTTGGCTGCCGTGCTTCTTTTTTCTTATTTTTCTTTTTACCAAACAAGCACTTCCTCCAATGTCATACTCAATTCACCTTTCTTTCTTGACTTCCTTAACACCTAAAAGATGGTCCAAGGTGATAACCTTCAATGCTGAGAGAAAACTTTAGCCGTACCATACCTCTTTGCACTGGCATAAAATGGAGCTTCACAAGCATCTTAACTAACCTCAAAAGAAAATTGATGTTCGTACATAGACATGTCAATTGGCAGGGCCAGATCAGATTTGAATCAGGTCGATTCAATTTAGGTTAGGGTCATCTAAGCTTCAAATCATTCGAATTTAGGTCATTTCAGATTCAATTAATTAAATTCAAAATCGGACTAAATTTAAACAAATATTTTGGTCAAATCAAATTCTTTTAGAATATGAATGGTTTAGATCATTCAAGCTTGGTCAAGTCAATCAAATTTGGATCAATTCAAGTCCAAGTTGATTCAAGTTCCAGACTTCGGATTTTTTCAGGTTCCGTTAGGTAGTTTCAAGTTGTTAACTTTATATGATTAAATCAAGTTCTACTTCGAGTGAGTTCAGCAGGCTTTTCAGCCTTATATCAGAACTGACAGCTTGGTTTGTACTATGAGATAAATACTAACAAGCAAGAATTCTTTCATAAAAAGTGCCCAACTATCTTAATGTAGGAACTAATCATCTTTTTTTTTGGTCAATAGGAACTAATCACTTTTTCTTGTTTCTGGTTGAGAGTTGCACTGGCCAGAAGCTTTAGACCCTTGAAAACCAGTATTACACATCAATACTTAGAGAAAGTTTCTAACCTCCAATTTCCTATATATGTGTCAGAAACAAGCTAAACCATGGCAGAATACTTATCAGTTCTCAGAAATTATACCAACTCAACACTTGTTGAAACAAATAAACATAAAGTAATACCTGAGGGATCAGGAAAAGAAATAAAGTTCTAACAACCCACCTTCTTTGGGCATAGAATGATAGGAAGCTGCTGGAACTTATGCCTTGAACATCTCTTTCCCCTGTTCGAAGGAGATGGAACATCAACCAGAACAATACCACCATATTTCCAGATCAATCCTTCAAATTCCTTTTCCTTCGCTCTTGAAAATCCTGTAAGCAGAAATTTTATATCCTGAAATAAAAAACCCTTCTGATGCCTGAAGTGCATTGTTGAGCCCCTTTTACCATCTTCAATTTGAGCATCTGGTTTACACCTTTTGCCTGGTCTCGACGCAGAGGCTATATTAAAAAAATCAAGATTCAATATTCAAGAAATCCACAAAGGAAAAGGAAATGCTATGTTTGTTTTCCATATAGAAGTATTACATTTTTTGTGGGAAGATTGTCGTGTGGTGAGCTCCTTGTTTTTCAGAAAATCAACTTCGATTTCTGAGAAATGAACCCTTTTTCTTGCTGGAACCTTCATATCATTATTGCACTCAGATTGCATCCCTTGAATATTGCTGCCTGCGTTATGAAAGACAGAGACATCTTCTGCAACAATCTGTTCAGCATTTGTCTTTGAACCACGATCCAAAAGTTTGGCTGCCTGAAGTCGTTGGCGCATCCTTTGGGGTAGAATAAGAACAGAGCTCTTTCCCATGGATGGCTGCTCTTGCAAGTGAGCCCTATCTTTAGGATGTTCATAGTTCTTATCATTCATTCCTTCCCCATCTGGATTATTCACAGCAATATTTTCTTCAGCATCTCGACCAATTGTACACTCAGGTTTGGAGCTTTGAGCCAAGGACATCTCAGAATTTCTTTTATCACAAAATCTAATTCCACTGTTTTTGTCTCTCAAGTGTAAAGAGGTCAATTGATTAACACAAGGTCTTGGACTTCCCAAAATAGAATCATTTTCAGGCAAAACTTTACTATATATTTTAAGTGAGGTCAACTGCCTCCGAACTTTTGATGCAGAATATTCACCATCAAATTCGGGCAGATCTTGCCTGGTCTCAAATATAGATTCTATATGCATATTCTCATTCTGAGGTCCTACTGAGGAGAATGGACAATTTCTCGCACTACCTTCTCCAGAATTTCCATTCTGACCTAATGCAGTACCAGCATTTTCTGAAGAAATACTGCAAGGAACAATGGAACAAAGAGGATCCACCAAGGATGGATAAGAGGATCTCACATCTTCAGAAACCATAATGCCCTCAGGTAAACCCTCAAAGTGTATGCTTTGATCCGAAGCTATGTTAGATCTCTCGTTTGCACACTTCCTCACTAATGAGTTTTCATCAGGTGCAACATCAGCAGATTCAGAGAAGAAACTAGTCTCAGCAGCAAAACACTTAGTGATATTTTTGGTTTTTGGTTTCAGCTGTTCAGGATCAGCTTCCTTCTTAAGATAGAAACAAAAGAAATGAAAAAGAAACACCAAAATTAGGAAATTTTAAATATTAAAAGAGAGGAACATCAAATGCCTAGTTAACATAAATGTACGTGCCCAAAATTAAGAGAAAACCTAACGAAAGTAAAATCATTTAGACAAATAGACTTGGATATAAAAGAGATTATAACAAAATAACAAGCAGCCTTCCAATTTAAACAGCAAATACAGTGATAAAACCTCAAAAACTAAACAAAGCAAAACTACCAAAAGTAGTAGCTCCAAAAAGTGTAGAAGAAAGCATATGAGATTCTTATAAAGCAAATTACAGATGAGCAGAGCATGCATTACCATTATGTATAATGGTAGGAAAATTAAAGGAAATCAAAGATCTAGTATCCCAATAACTAGACCGAGTCAAAGTTAGATGAAAGCTAGATGTGGAACGGCAAAGTTACTTTACAGATTGGCCATCAAATAATCTTACTAACAACCTTTATTCAAAGAAATTTATGATATTATCTATTTGCCCCTCCCAACACGATAGGTCTTTAATTCTTCTAAAGCTTCTAATTCTTAAATTCTGTACCACTTTCAGCCACCCCCCCCCCATAAAAAAAAAAAAGAAACACCCCCAATACCCATACACACGCTAAAAACAAGGACTATTGCACTCTAGACAACCTATAATTCAGAACCTAATGGACAAATACTGCCCAAAAGCGTCAAGACTCATTTTGATAAATTCCTATGAAAAATACAGTGGCTACAAACAACCCTTATTTTCCTCCTGTGTATTAAAACTGTAAACTTTGTTATTTATAAGACAACATGTACAAGCTAAAAATCAAACTAAATAACAAAAGGACCTGTGAGATTCAAAGATCAATATAATAAAATAAAGTATGTACCTTCCCTGTCCAACCACCTAACCAACGACTTCTGAATCCATCGGTGACAAATGGACTTGCATTACTTTCCCCTGCTGCATAAAAATGAATGAAAATAAAGGACCTTAAACATGCGATTATATGTTTAGAAGAAAAAAAGGGGGAAATATAGGAAAATTTATAGATATTCTCACCAGCATTCTTCAGATCACATAAATCAGAACAATGCAAATCAGCCTGAGATTGAAGAGAAGCATCCACTTTTGAAAAGACAACTCTCTGAAAGTGTACGAGAATTAGTCATCCAAAAGAAAAATGGTAGAAAGTCAATCCGGTTCTTACAAATCCTAAGACTCCATCTTAACTAAACCACTAATTTGGGAAAGAAAATAGTTTTACATATCTTGTTTTCTTCTTTATTGAGTTTAGCATGGGGAAGTCAATAGAAGATAAGACTCAAGTCTTTTACCTCTGAAGTTGCTGAAACATGTGAAATCTCCTCGACCATCTCATGCAAAATTGGATCAGAGTTTTTTGAGCAAGAAGTTGGATAATCAGAAGGTTTATTTTGAGGAGAAAAGTGTTCTGCATTTTCAGTTCTATTCCCACTCCTGAAACAATCTTCAGATACAGGAGTGTCTTTGACTAAAGATACATCTGAACCATAAGCATGCTGATTACTAAAGCAGCTAAAAGATAATCCAACATCTTCAAATGCATCGGCCATGGTTAAATCATCCAAGTCTGAAAGAAAGTCCATCTCATCACTTGTCTCAGTTGGGCAATCAAATGCGTCTTCTGAGCTCTCCAGACGTGCTTGCTTAACCTGAAGGGCAGCTTCAAGTACTGCTGCTGTAGGCAAAGCTTCTGCACCTGAGTCACTCTTCACTAATTCATGTATTACTAAAGCTTCTGATGCGGCAATAGAGAGTTCAACTGCATCTTTAATATCAGTATTTTTGAGGTTTCTGACAGTGACTTTTTCTATGGAATGCTCACTGCCATCATTAGCGTGATTTGATGATTGTCCACCAAAATTCTCTACATATCTTGAGATGGAAATCATAGGCAAGGCATTTACTGCACAAGAACTATCTTTAGTTTGTATCAAGGTAGTCTTTTCTCCAACATTCTCCACATCTCTCGGGTTGGAAGTTATAGGCAAAGCATTTACCCCACAAGCACTCTCTTCATTTTGTATCAGGGCAGTCTTTTCTCCAACATTCTCCACATCTCTTTGGGTGGAAATTATAGGCAAAGCATTGACCCCACAAGCGCTATCTTCATTTTGTATCAGGGCAGTCTTTTCTCCAACATTCTCCACATCTCTTGGGATGGAAATTATAGGCAAAGCATTTACCCCACAAGCACTATCTTCATTTTGTATCAGCGCAGTCTTTTCTCCAACATTCTCCACATCTCTTGGGATGGAAATCATAGGCAAAGCATTTACCCCACAAGCACCATGTTCACTTTGTACCGAGTCATTCTTTTCTCCAGCTGGTATTTCAATTTGTGGTAATTGCAAAACATTTTTAGAGCCATGCTGAGTGCAAGCTGCACTAAAAAGTTGACTTTGGTAGTACTGTGAATCACCATCTGATGACAGATTTAGACGGAAATGAAGCACCTACAACTCATAATGCATACCAATCAGGCCAAAAATTCCATTCAAAAAATTCAAGTTCATAACTAACAAACTTTAAATATTAAATGAAAATATGTTTCATAAGTAAAATCTTATCAAACAAAATTTCTTCTGCAAGTCTAACCAACAGATAAAAGTTATTTCTAATTCACAAACAAAAAAATCTCAAACCCTAATTTTCTTTTCTAATACCATAAAACATAAATAATAGATAATAAAAACAACTTACATCCTTGGAAGAAGGAAAAGAACTAATTGGCGAATTGTCTTCTCCTGATAAGATTAAACAAAAACTATTACATCGAATATCTTCCTTTGACAGCAGCAATTCTGAATCTTCTCCTTGTATACATGAAAAGTCCTATTTCAAAAAGTACAATTATTATTTCACCAAATTTTATGCACAACAGCTTCAAATTTCAACCAAACAAGATAAAATTATCATCTGGCAGATAGAAAAGAAAAACTTAAAGTCACATGAAAGCTCAGAATTTCCAAAAGTAATAACGACAACTATTTCACTAAATTTTATGCACAATAGTTTCAAATTTCAACCGAAGTAAGTAAAATTATCTTCTTGCGTATATAAAAGAAATGCTAAAAAAGAACAAGAACAAATCAAATTGTAAAAATTAATCCCAAAACGGAGAACCTTAAATTGTTGGTGAGAAGGGCTTCTGGGCTGCTCTGAGGAATCTGTGATTCGTTGAAGACAAGCTGGAAGCCAAGCCAATTCCTATTATTACAACAAAGTTTTTATTCTCTTAAACTCAGAATTAATGTTAATTTGTTAACATATTAAAAGTAGAAATAATAAAGGGAAAATAATTATCTTCATTTGCTAAGAAAAAGAACTTGAAGAAGAAAAGAAATTTTCACCTCGGAAAATTGAGGAGGACGAAACCCTAAGCTTCCCATTTGGACCCCAATAAAATTACGAACAGATTTTTGTCACACTGGCAACTCATAAGTTTCTTATATGAGCATTTTCGCGCCAAAAAAATCAGATTAAATAAGCCTTTATTCAATTTTCTACTAAGTTTACAATTAGATCCTTTTGATATCTAAACTTATGTTAATTTTTATGTTGAACTTAAAAAAGATAAAAGTTAATGTGGTGCTCTGAAATTTATTACATTAACCCTCCGTTACAATTTATTATTGGCTTAATTAAAAATACATCTCCTCAATTATACTCGTGTTCTTAAAATGGTATTTAAATTTTTATTTCATCAAATGTGATACTCAAATTTGACTATAATTACCTATTTAACCCCAAAAATTAACGCTTTTAGGAAATGAAATTTTGACCAATCACCGAGTGGTAAAAATGTCACATAAGTAATTGCACATCTTTATTTATGTCAAACAATTTCAAATAAATAAATAATTAGAAAAATATATATAATTTTATAAATAAATCATCAACATATAATTAAAAAAATTATATTTTAATATTTTATATTACTAATTAAAATAATTATATTAATGTTAAAAAAATTTCCTTCCCCCCACCCGTCCCTCTCTCCACCATCCTTCTCTCCTCACCCCTCCACCGCTCTCCTCTCCGAAGGAGATATGGTAGAATAATCAGTAGCTACTGCTTCTATCAAAAAATGATACACCACCATAGATTTACACCTTTTGCTTATGCTATCCCATTTTTTATGTAAATAAACCACACATTGCTCTTCATAGCTCATGGGAGGACATTTAGGTGTCTTAAAACTTTTTTGTTACAAGTACTTGAGAGGTAAGGCTAAAAGAAAACGTAGAATAAAGATGAGTTATACAAGGCAAGGAAACAACTGAGAGGGAGGGGAGTGCTAGAAGAATGGAAGAATATGCTAGAAGAAACAAAGAGAACTAATAGAGGTAATACTTTGTAAAATATTACTTACTTCAGAATAGAATATACAACTCTTTATAAAGAAAGAGATGAGGTCTAACTACTTAACAATTCTTCAACAAATACTAACAAACTAACCACCTAACTTATCACTTAACATTCACCCAGCTTCCTCGAGTGGTAACACCCGAAGAAAATTACGGAAACGACTAAACAGAGACACTAATAATGGCTTAGTAAGAACGTCTGCCAGTTGGTCACAAGTTGGAACTTCACCAACAACCAAGTCGCCACTAGTCACCTTCTCACGAACAAAAAACAAGTCAAGATCAACCTGTTTGAACTTGGAGTGAAGAACCGGATTAGCTGCAACAGCCACAGCACTAGAATTATCGCACCAGACGGCCGGTAAATCAACGGACTTGACCCGCAACTCTGCTAACAACGAGACGAGCCAAGTAATATCACTAGTGGCTGCCGCAAGACTGCGATATTCAGCTTCAGCCGTAGAGCGAGAAACAATTGACTGTTTTTTAGAACACCATGAAACAGGGGTATGACCAAAATAGACACAGTACCCCGTAGTGGACCTTCGGTCATCAAAATCAAGGCCCCAATTCGCATCAGCATAACTGACCAAAGAGAGGCGATCGGACCGGCAAAAAACCAACCCAATTCATATTGGGGGAAGGAATTTTTTTAATTTTTTTAACATTAATATAATTATTTTAATTTCATATTAATTATTTATAATATTTTCTATTTTTTAAATTTTTTGGAATTATATAAATAATGATGTGGTATTGCTTATGTGGCATTTTGCCACGTATTGGTTGGTGGTTAGTCAAAAAAGTTTCTAACGGTGTTAACTTTTGGAGTTAAATGGGTAACGGTAGTTAAATTTGAACACATTTGAACAGCCAAGTCAATGTTCTTCGCCACTGAACTTCCCACCGGTTGAACTCTATTTTCCTTTTCATTTTCAGCAGCTCTGTTCCCTAGTTCACCAGCAAATCTTTGAATGCCAATGTCAACCGGCCTTGCATCATTAATTCATGACTTGTAACTTCGTTATGAGTAATCTTCTGTTCTGTTTTATATCTGCCCCTTCTCCAAAATGAAGACTTGATGTTAAAACGAGCAAGGTTCACCTGAATGCGATGCCTCCATATCATTGCACCATCCATGCCGTAGATAGCACCTTTTGCATCTTTCAAGCATGAAAAGCATACAAAACAGAACCTGAATCCTCTTATACTCTCTTTAGGGATAAAAGCATCCACCACGCGTCCATATTTTAGGAAGAATTTCGTAAGCTATCTCCAGTGAATATTTTCCGGTAAGTTACTAACAAAGACCGTTGTAGACCTGAGAAAATGCCGTCGACTATTCATTGGACCTTTCTACTCGAAACAGAAAGACATCATTCATACTTTACCACTCACCTAGCTGTCGTTCCATAATGGAACTTGCTTCAGCTCCTCCTCCTGGGGTTTCTAATTCTAACCCAAAAACTTTTTCATCCTTATCACTATATTTATTTCTATTATGTAAATCAATTAAATTTAATAATTTGCCAAGGAAATTTTAAAAAATATATAAATTATTACAAATGTATTACTAATAAATTATACCTCAAATACATATGATTGTACAAACTCAGATTTAAAAAACAAAATAAAAAGCTAAAATTATTTAATAAACATATTTATAAAATTTGAATAAATAAATGGGACATTAGCTAAAATGATAATTATAATATCTTAAATTCAAATATTGAGTTTTTTTTAAAATATAAAAAAATAAAAATATCATCAAAATAATATGTATTACTGCTTAATATATATACTTTTAAAAATATTCTTCAAATTGAATGTAATAGATATTGACTAACGCAATAAACAAAGATAGCTGAATACAAATACAAACACAAACAATCCAATCCAGTAAATAAACAATACCAATTCAATGCACAATAAAAAGCAAACTGTGTTCAAACATTGTTGAAGAACAGTATCTATGCGCTGCAAATGTATTCAGTGGCAGTTTTTTTTCTTCCATAGTTATTGAGTAAGAGGTTCAATGAAATAGGAAGGTTGAGGTTAATGCCTAACACATTAGCTCTAAGGGCAGTGCAAAGACAAACTGCAGCTTCAAGATCAGCCAACCCATGGATCAAACTGCAGCATGGTTACCAAGCTCAACACCAAACTCAATAGGTTAAGACATACACCAAGCTGGCCTGGAGTGTTTGGATATAAATCTTCAGGATGAATAAAAACAGGGTTTCTCAAATTAATATTTATTTAATTGAATTCGAGTTTTTTTAATGGAAACAAGTAAATGTTTATATATATATCTCCAATATTAAGTATTTGTTTTCTGTATTGTGTAAAATATTATATATATGTAGAATGAGTTTGTGGTTTTTTTAAAGAAAAATTAAAACTAATGAAAAAAAATAAAATTATGGGTATATAAGTTTTTTATTTTATTTAAAATGTAAGTTATCAATTTACAATGAAGTATCAACATTTTTTTAGAATGTTATTTTCGTCCAAAACATTTTTTTTAGCCTCATATTGATATAGCGGTGTATGAATTTTAGTTTATAGGGTGAAAAATAAATTTTATTTAAATTATCATAAGAAAATACTATAATTTATAATCTCCACCAATAAGATCGTTGAGTGTTTTTTAAAGTGTGTCTCCTTTAAGACGGTTAAAATATCTATTTATATGATATTGTTATTGTTCATGGATGTATGGATGTGACATCATAGGTAGGTCTCATGTATGTCAACATGTATTATACTCTAAGACTAATACGTGCTTTCAAAATGTAGATTCCTCTGCATAGTTCTATGAATCCATATCGTTCGAACTCATAAAAGAATACAAACACTTCACGTGCAAACTTAAGGTGCAGGCCAAAATCAAATCAGGTACTCGGGTGGTGGATCAGTAATGACGAGTTCCATAACAAAACTTATAGCATTGTAATTCATAAATATCTTGTTTTATTAATTAGAAATGCATTATTATAAGAAATATTTAAAACAATAAGTAAAGAAATTATTACAATAGATGAAAGGGAAAGGTTGAAGAGCCTTTCCTTTATGCAAAAACTGATAAGAAATGAATCAGCGAGACAACCCAACAACCACTCAGTACATCGAAGAATAATAAAAGAGAATCGCTGTGAATGACGATATTTATGGAGCGCAAATATATTCGGTAGCGACTCTTCTTCCACAGTTTTTGAGTAAGAGACTCAATGAAATAGGAAGGTTGAGTTTAATGTCTAACACATTAGCTCTAATGGCAGTGCAAAGACAAATCGCAGATTCAAGATCAGCTAACCCATGGATCAAACTACAGATGGTTGGGTTGGTACGTTGCTGAGGTTGAGATTCACCAAACCACCCAACAGATTAAGACATTTACCAAGATTCAATGGATTACAAGTACTATAGTAGCTATGAGTGCTACCATCGTTAGGAAACTTGTATCCAGGACGGATAACGACAGGGTTACGAGATTTTTTGGTATAAAAAGAACCGTTTGAATTATTATCGACGTTATAAGAGCTAACTAAAGCTAAAAAGAAAAGGTTAAGAGAGAATAATAGAGCAGTTGATGCCTTAACGTTTGAAGCCATTTTTTCAGTAGAAAATTATTTGATTTCACTGAGTGTTGTGCGGAAGCGTGTGAAAGAGTAAAATTATTGTACTAAAAAATCACACTAAGTTCAATTCCCAGGAAAAAGAGGTGGATCACGAGGATCACTTAAGTACCAAGTCTTTCCTAGCCAGAATATCCTTTATCGTAATTTAATAGCACAATAAATCACTACAATCACACTCACAAAATATGGAAAAATAAATAGTAAAGAACACCAGAATTTTAACAAGGTTCGGCAAATCTTGCCTACGTCCTCGGGCACTACCAAATATATTTCACTCCAAAATACAAGTGAAACTTTACAAATAGGGAGAGAGAACAATGCCTTAAGTAGAGAATGGCAAATGTGGGATGATTAGAATGAGCAATGGTTAGGCCTATTTATAGTTGAGGTTCAAGGGCCACCTTGCAAAGTCCCTATACAATTAGGGACCAAAAATTGCTATTATTCCATGCCCAACACTCAATAAATATTTGGTGCCCATAACTTTGACCTTTCCAAGGTATGGATAGGTATGGGAAAGGTATGGGCAAGGTATGGGCAAGGAATGGGTATATTCTAACAATCTCCACCTTGAAGATTTGATTAGGATAATCTTATCTTCACACAATTCTTTCTGCCTTTGACAACAATACTTGATAGTGCCTTCTTCAACTGTTAAACTTGCAGGATATTGATCAAGTTCAAACAATATTCGAACTTGGTTGCTGTTACCTTGGTCATCATATATGCGGGATTATTTGCAGTCATGATCTTTTGAAGACAAATTTTCCCCTCTTCAATAATTTCCCGCACAAAATGGAATCGTACGTCGATATGCTTTGTACGTGCATGATAGACTTGATTTATTGCTAAATGAATAGCACTTTGACTATCACAATACACGTTAATATGCTTCTGAACCAACCCCAAGGTTTTAGCCATACATTGTAACCAAATAGCCTCCTTTACAGCCTCTGTTACAGCCATGTACTCGGCTTCTGTGGTTGACAACGCAACTGTAGACTGTAATGTAGACTTCCAACTTATTGGTCCTCCAGCAAGTGTAAACACATAACCGGTGGTTGATCTTCGCTTGTCCAAATCACCGGCATAGTCAGAATCAACGTACACAATAACACTTTTACCTAGTGTATTATCCTACTTGAATAGTAATCCAACATCCACGGTCTTCTGAATATAGCGTAGAATCCATTTCACAGCTTGCCAATGTCCTTTTCCAGGATTATGCATATACCTGCTCACTATACTAACTGCCTGTGAAATGTTGGGTCTTGTACACACCATTGCATACATCAAGCTACCCACTGCATTAGAATACGGAACTTGCAACATGTATTCTCGTTCCGTATTCGTCGAAGGAGATAGTTGTGCAGAAAGCTTGAAATGAGAAGCCAACGGGGTACTTACAGGTTTTGTCTGCTCGTTGATGCCAAACTGCTGTAGTACCTTCTTCAAATACTACTTCTGAGACAAGCTAACTCTATCATGAGCTCTATCTTTCCATATTTCCATGCCGAGAATCTTTTTAGCTTCTCCTAGATCTTTCATCTCAAACTCGAGATTGAGTTGAGTCTTCAATCTTTCAATCTCAACTTTGCTCTTAGATGCTATTAGCATATCATCAACATATAAGAGCAAGTATATGAAAGGTCCTTCTTGTAGCTTCTGAAAATACACGCAATGATCAAATTTACTTCTTGTGTACCTTTGCCCTTTCATGAACTGATCAAATCGCTTGTACCACTGCCTCGGAGATTGCATCAATCCCTAAAGCGACTTTGTCAGTTTGCAAACCCAATTTTCTTTTCCAGCACCCTTGAATCCATCTGGCTGAGTCATATAGATTTCCTCTTCCAAATCACCGTGTAAAAACGCGATCTTCATATCAAGCTGAACTAGTTCAAGATCATATTGCGCAACCAAGGCTAGCAAAATCCAAATAGATGAATGCTTCACAACTGGAGAAAACACTTCATTGTAGTCTATTCCTTCTTTCTGAGCATAACCCTTTGCTACCAATCTAGCCTTGTATCGAATTTCATTTTTACTAGGAAATCCTTCCTTCTTTGCATATACCAATTTGCATCCAATTGCCTTCTTTCTCTTGGGCAGTGTCACCAACTCCCAGGTCCTATTTTTATGAAGAGACTGCATTTCTTCATTCATTGCTTGCTTCCACTTTACACCATCAGGGTTATTTATTGCTTCTGTGTAAGTAGAAGGAACATCATCATCTGCAATTGGAAGTGCATAGGCCACTATATCATCAAAGCGAGCAGGCTTACAAATCTCTCTTCTTGGCCTCCTATATGCAATTGAATCTTGTTGCTGTAGAGGTTCTTGGGTAGGAACCTCTTCATCATTTGTCCCTCTAATATTAGCTGGATCATCATTAACCTTTTCAAGCTCCACCTGCTGCAAAGTACTACTGGTTTTGTCATCCTTTTGTGAATCCTTGTACTTTAACATGGTTGATTCATCAAAAGTCACATCTCTACTGAAAACAATCTTCCTTGTATCAGGACACCAGAGACGGTATGCTTTTACTCCATCAGTTATACCCAAGAATAATACTTTCTTTGCTCTTGGGTCTAACTTAGATTCTTTTACATAATAGTATGCAGTGGAACCAAATACATGTAAAGAATCATAATCAGTAGCAGATTTACCAATCCATATCTCCATAGGAGTTTTTCCATTTATTGCAGCTGATGGTAAACAGTTAATTAGATGGCACGCATATGTGATTGCCTCAGCCCAAAATTCCTTGCCCAATCCAGCATTGGACAACATATACTGAACTTTCTCCAGTATAGTCCGATTCATGCGTTCTGCCACCCCATTCTGCTGTGGTGTATCCCGAACAGTGAAGTGTCGCACAATGCCCTCATCTTGACATACTTGTAGAAATGGATCATTTTTGTACTCAGTACCATTATCTGATCGAAGTCGTTTGACCTTTCGACCAGTCTGAGTTTCCACCATCTTCTTCCATTTCAGAAATGCATCCAAAACTTCACTTTTCTTTTCATTAGATACACCCATACTTTTCTTGAATAATCATCAACAAAAGTAACAAAATAGTGCATACCTCCCAAAGAAGCCACTTTGGTAGGTCCCCACACATCACTGTGAACGTAGTCTAGAATTCCTTTCGTATTGTGAATTGCTGGACCAAGTTTTACCCTCTTCTGCTTGCCCAGAATACAATGTTCACATAATTCCATTTTGCAAGAATTTGCACCTTTCAACAAGCCTTGCTTCGCCAATGTCTGCAAAGCTTTTTCACCAGCATGTCCCAATCGCATATGCCATAATCTGGTAGCCTCTGAATCTACATCTTTTGTAGAAACTGTTGATGTTGATCCAATAACTGTACTTCCATTTAAAAAGTACAAGTTATTTCTTCTTGTGCCTTTCATCACCGTCATTGCCAGCTACTACTTTTAGTAATCCATCTCTCAAAGTGATTGTGAGCCCTTTAGATTCTAGGGCCCCTAATGAGATGAGATTTTTCTTCAGGCTAGGTACGTAGCGAACATCTGTCAAGACTTGGATTGAGCCGTCGTGATTCTTCAATTGGACTGTACCCACTACCATTGTCTTACAAGCACTATTATTGCCCATAAGAACAATTCCACATTCTAGCTCTTTAAGACTAAAAAACCAGTCCTTATTAGGACACATATGGTAAGTACATCCTAAATCCAAAATTCACTCATCCGTTTGACATGCCATTGCCATGCCAACCAAGCTAAAGTTTGACTCCTCATCATGCTCCGCTACACATGCATTAGAAATAGCCTTGCCCTTTTGTAGCTTAGGATAATTCTTTTTCCAATGCCCTTTTTCACGGCAAAAAGCACATTCATCTTTGGCGGGTCTCCCTTTGGACTTTCCCCTTCTACTAGATTTGCTGCTGTGTGAACAACCTCTTACTGTTAAGACTTCTGCAGTTGTATCTCTGTGATCTCTTTTATCTTTCTTTCGAGTCTCAGATCTATACAACGCACTACAGACTGCATCAAATATGATCGTGTCCTTCCCATGAAGCAATGTGGTGGTAAGATGTTCATATTCATCAGGAAGGGAATTCAACAACAATAATGCCTTGTCTTCATCTTCAAATTTCTCATCCAAATTTAGCAAGTCTGCTAAAATTTTATTGAATGAGTTCACATGGTCATTCATAGACATACCGGGTGCATACGTGAATCGATAAAGTTTCTTTTTCATATAAAGCCTATTTTCAAGACTTTTCGTTAGAAACTTTTCTTCCAATGTATCCCATAACTTCTTCGCTGATGTCTCCCTCATGACAGAGTACTTCTGCTCTTTGGCCAAACATAGGCGGATTGTACCACACGCCTGTCTATTGATCTTGGCCCACTTCTTGTCATCCATCTTGTCAGGTTTTTCTTCAAGGGCTATATCTAGCTCTTGCTGACATAAGACATCCAGGATCTCACATTGCCACATACCAAAATTATTAGTACCGTCAAATTTCACTACTTCAAATTTTGCATTTATCACAGTAGTCCTTGCTGATGACGATGCTGCTGCCATTTTTCTCCTCAATCCTAACTACTGTATACATGAATAGTACTATATACGTAAATAGTACCGTATACATGAATAGTGCTATATACGTGAATAGTGCCGTAAATGGTCGTATTCCCCAAGTACGAGTCTGGCTCTGATACCAATTATTGTGCGGAAGCGTGTGAAAGAGTAAAATTATTGTACTAAAAAAATCACACTAAGTTCAATTCCCAAGAAAGAGAGGTGGATCACGATGATCACTTAAGTACCAAGTCTTTCCTAGCCAGAATATCCTTTATCGTAATTTAATAGCACAATAAATCACTACAATCACACTCACAAAATATGGAAATATAAATAGTAAAGAACACCAGAATTTTAACGAGGTTCGGCAAATCTTGCCTACGTCCTTGGGCACTACCAAATATATTTCACTCCAAAATACAAGTGAAACTTTACAAATAGGGAGAGAGAACAATGCCTTAAGTAGAGAATGACAAATGTGGGATGATTAGAATGAGCAATGGTTAGGCCTATTTATAGTTGAGGTTCAAGGGCCACCTTACAAAGTCCCTATACAATTAGGGACCAAAAATTGCTATTATTCCATGCCCAACACTAAATAAATATTTGGTGCCCATAACTTTGACCTTTCCAAGGTATGGGTAGGTATGGGAAAGGTATGGGCAAAGTATGGGCAAGGAATAGGTATATTCTAATACTAAGAAAATGGACTGTTTTGATGAGAGAAATCTAAAAATTGCTTATTGACTGCCTCAGACGATAAAGGTGGTGAATGATCAAAGGGTTTTTATAGAACACAAAGATGAGCTTTTAAAGCTAGAAAATAGAAGTCACTAAGTCACATGTTTTGGAGATTTTGGATACTTTATGATATGGTTTCGTTCCCCGTCATAGGCCTAACTCGAATTTTGGAGAATGTCAACTAAGGCTAAACTATACTTAAACTTCTAAACTACTTAAACTTCTAAACTAAAAGACTTCTAGTCTTTAAATCAAAATTGTATAATGCAACAAGGGTCAGTAACACCCTCCACCTAACTGCAGCCCTTTGTGACTAACCTTGCCTCAAAACATTCTGCAAACCATTCGAGTTTTATAGACCAAAAGGGGATTAGATTCTTTTCTAATCCAGGCACATGTCTAACATCTGACATGACCCCACCTTCAACCTAATTATGTGTGGAGAACAACAAATCATCACTCTTGTCCTTGGCCACATCAGCTATCTCCATAATTATTTGAAACTGCTAGAAATTAAAATTTGTTGTCTATTGAACTTCTCGATATCCAAAAACATTGTTGTGCCATCGAACAAGTCAATCTGCAGAAGCTGAATCGTAGCTCTAATAACAATTTGTTGGGGATTAACCCGTATAAACAACGAGATAATAAAATCGAAGAAGAACAAACACAAATATTTTACATGGAAAACCCTCAAAAAGGGAAAAACCACGGGCAAATGAGGTATCACCTTTTCATTAAATGAGTAAACAAATGAGAGTAATATATGGAGAAGATAACCTATATGCATAACCTGTACATACCCAAAACCCCAAATAGAAAGCTCAAAATTCCAAAGAGAAAATCGGTAAACAAAACCCTAAATCTCATAAAACACTCATAGGAAGTGTATAAAATACTCTCTATAATTACCACAAAACTCTCACCAAAACTCATATACGGTTACATCTTGTCTGCCTCAAAGAAAAGCTCATTTTTTTTATTGGTATCTCAAAATAAGGATACAAAATGCCTTTAAAGAGGCTAAGATTAGAGTTCTATATAATCATATTAAGATATCCATGAAACAATCAGAATTTAACTGAGAAAAGATAGCAAAATTTAACTTGGAGAAGAATACGCACCCCATAGCTACATAAATTTATATTTATTAATCAATGATTTTTATAATAATATAGATATACTAAATATGGATACTAAAATTTATATAATTTACTTTTAAAAATATATTTCGAATTGTTTAGTAATATAATAAAGAAGGGTTATTGAATACAGATGCAAACAATACAATCCAACAAAAAAAAATGAAAATTCAATAAACAATAAAAAGTAAACAGTGGTCAAACATTGTTAAAGAACTATAACTATGGGCTACAAATGTATTGAGATGCAACTTTTCTTCCACACTTACTGAGTAAGAGGCTCAATTAAATAGGAAGGTTGATGTTAATGCCTAACGCATTAACTCTAACGGCAGTGCAAAGGCAAATTGCAGCTTCAAGATCAACAAATCCTTCAATCAAGCTGCGACATGATTTTATAGGTATGTTTCCGAGATTAACATCCACCAAACTCAACAGATTAAAACACATCGAGATTTAGGGGATTGCATGTATTGAGCTGTCCTTGGTTATTTGAGTACACATCTCCAGGATGAATAAAAACAGTGTTTTTAGAATCTTTCGAATCATTATTGATATTATAAGAGCTGACTAATGCAAAGAAGAGAAGGCCATTTTTCCAAAGGGGAATTTGTTTGAAGTGGTTGAGAGAAAGCCAAAAGTTGTGATGAAGTGAGGAAAGGGTTTATATAGAAAAAAGGGATGAACATAAAAACTAAGTAAATGAGAGGCACTAAGTGAAATTAATTGGGATACAGAAATATTTGATTTGCTGGCAAAGAATGGAATTTCCCATGTGTATGATCATTATTCGAATCCAATAGGCCAATTTTTAAATAATATATATAACATGATAGCACAACGTTGTCACTATCATAACTACAATTAATTTTGCACTTTGCAAATATCATGTCACCAGCACACTGCAAAAGACACTACATATTGCAAATTTGTATCTTTGCGTATCTTTAATATTAATTAAAGATATTTAATAATCAAGCTCACAGGCTGCTCAAAAGGCTTAAGTCGTTAAAACTTAAATTAATAAGAATTGAACTAAATTCGAGTTTAAAAATTATTTTAAATATAAAATATCTTTGTAATTATTTTAAATAATTTATTTCTAATGTAAATGTGTTGCATGTAATTTTATACTTTTAATTTTTAATTTACTAATTTTTGAATAACTTATTTTTTCATTATTATCTGATAATGATGATTTCTCTTAATTTTTAAATAATATATAAATTTAAAACTATATAAGAAAATAAATTATAATATTCACTTTTCCGAAGCTCTCTCCGTCCAAAAAAAACACTCCCCTGACTTCCAATAAGTCCTTTACTTTGCAAAACATTTTTACTCCGACGTTTTGATTCCCAGGGAGCAAAACACTATCTTCCTCACAAAGCTTCAACTTGGTTCCCTGATCCATTCGTCTTCCAGCGTTTTAACTGCATGACTTGGTATTGCACCATCCAGGTAAAACTCTTTCCTTTTCTTCAAACTCTCTGCGGCTATAATATCTGCCAAAGCGTTTGCTGTGCGATGGACATGCTGAAATTTTATAAATTTGAACTCGCTTAGTAGAGTCTTTATATTGTGGATAATGGAACATATTTCTGATTTATCTCTGGATTTTTAAGTATATTTCTTTATAACTGGATTTTGAAGTGCATTTCTTGCTTCACACAACATTAAAAAATTGTGCCCACATTTTCTAAAGATATTATTTTATTCTAATTTTTTTCAAAACATATGAGGTGTGCCAATTTTAATTTATATCAAGAAAAAGAACAAATTCGTATAAATTATTATGAGGAAATACTATAATTTATAATCTCCATTAATTATCTCATAGCATTATAATTGATTGGGATTTTCATAGACATCTTAATTTATTACTTAGAAAATGCATAATTATTACAAGAGATGAAAGGGAAAGGTTGAAGAGCCTTTCCTTTATGAAAAAAAAAAAAACAATTCGAGAACTGCTATGAAATGAATCAAAGAGACAATCCAACAAACAATCCATAAAAGAATAATCAAAGAAAATTTTCTAAAACGACAATATTTATGGAGTGCAAATGTATTCAGTAGCCACCCTTCTTCCACAGTTATTGAGTAAGAGACTCAATGAAATAGGAAGGTTGAATTTAATGTCTAACACATTAGCTCGGACAGCAGTGCAAAGGCAAACCGCAGCTTCAAGATCAGCCAACCCCTGGATCAAACTGCAGCATGGTTGGGTTGGTAAGTTGCGGAGGTCGAGATTCACCAACCCACCCAACAGATTAACACACACACGAAGGTTCAACGGATTACAAGTACCATAATAGCTTTGAGCGCTACCATCGTTGGGAAACTTGTATCCGGGACGGATAACAACAGGGTTCGGAGATTTTGTGGGGTAAGAAGAACCATTAGGATTATTATCAACATTGTAAGAGCTTACTAAAGCAAAAAAGAAAAGGTTAAGAGAGAAGAAAAGAGCAGTTGATGACTTAACCTTTGAAGCCATTTTTCCAATAGAGAATAATTTGATTTCACTGAGAAAATGGACTGCTTCTTACGATGAAGGTGATGAAGTGATCAAAGGGTTTTTATAGAACACAAAGATGAGCTTTTAAAGATAGAAAATGGAAGTCACTAAGTCATATTATTTGGAGAATTTGGATACTTTAAGATATGGTTTCGTTGGCTCTAATTATGGAATCTCCCACGTCTATAAATGAGTTGATATTATTATTTTTTTCTAATTGCGAATTTGGTTTAAATTTTAATTATTAATCATAATTTATATTTATTTACGTTGATGAGTTGGTTTATTCATTATCTTGAAATGATGTTATAAATTGAGTACAATATTTTTATTATTCAGATCATGTGGCCAGGTTATGTGACAGATTCTAGGTTGTGTGGTTTAGAGACATGGCCGTGTGGCTAAATTATGTACAATTCGAATATAGGGTCACACAGTCATGTCGTTAGACTATTTGCAATTTGAAATTGGGTCACACGGCCATGTAACAACTCGTGGCCACATGGAAAAAACCTGCACAAAAATTAAATAAGTCACATGGCCGTGTGGGGTGATCGTGTGTGGTACGCGGCATGTGACAGCTCGTGTCCCATGTCATGTGCACCTAAAATGACTTCCAAAACAAGACAAGTTATAACTCATTTCTTAGGTACCAAGCCAAACCAATTTCAAGCAATTTCACACCTTCAAAACACATTCAAACATGCTTAAAACATACCAAAACATTCAACCTAAGCATCTAACCAATATGCCCTCATTAGCATCACATTTCATACACCAAATCAAATTCAGATTCAAAGATCACAAGCCCTTATCTTATATACATGCCAAACATATCAATTCGTCCATTCTATTCACATACAATTTTACCATATCTCAACCATTTCCAAGAAGTATAAACCAAATAACTAAAGACACGGATATATAAACATATATAAGCCAAAACTAATATATATATATACACATCCACAAGTATGCTTTAACCAAAATTTAAACAACATCATAGCAAAAGAATTTAAAAGCTTCTAGTACACATCATTTATAACCCAACATCAAAATGACCAAAACTTCTACGGAGATAAAGAACAGATAGTGTGTGTGCTCTGACTTGAACTTCCAATCAATCAACATTTTCGATGATCTACAAGGAAAATAAACAATTAACGTAAGCAACTACTGCTTAGTAAGCTCGTATAATGTAAACTTTAACTTACCAAACATGTTTATAATCAAACCATTCATGCATAAATTTATTCATTAGCTCATGAGCATATATTTCTTTCTTATACAACACAAACCTCATAAGGCTAGTAAGTGTAACAATGAAACATATAATTCCAACATATCATGGAACATGTAATAATAGACATATCAAGTACACATTTCATCCATCACATATCCAATAAGCATAACTTTTCCATTTCAAGTGTTCATAACAACATTTTCCAATTCACATGTCAAGATCATATAACATTTCATATATATACATTCGTTTAAACATTTATCACCTGTTGAACCAAATGAAATAACATTGAATACTCGGGAAAATGCTCATACAAGCTGTGACTATAACTGTATATGCTCACACGAACTATGAAATAGGTTTGCTCACACGAGTTGTGGGTCAGGATGTTAGGCTACACGATGCTATTCACAGGAGCTATAAAGAATCTGCAACAAATGCAAGATCTCAACCATTGGTAGGACATCCATGATCAGCACCCAAAACTATAAGTAACTCCTAATGACATGTCATTGGTATTCTAAGTATTCACGAGATTCATACGAGTCACTTTACATATCTGAATCATTTAACTTCATTTCTATTATACCATTTCAAACATACATCCATGTATTTCACATTTTCCAAGCATAATCATCAATGTAATCAACATCAAAATTTAGTCCAAAATCACTAATCAACATATATCATTCAATTTAACCATATGTAACATGAATAAACAATAAAATGTTACCAAGAGCATCATTTAATGAGTTTAAACAATATTCGAAGTTACCTAAACAAAAATAGTTATGAATATGAGGCCGACGACTAATCCGGTAATTTAGCTTCTCCACAATTCTAGTCCAATTGATTCGTTTATTGATCTAAATAATACTTTTCACTCAATTAATTATAGGTATATGAGTTTTTTTTTATTTAAAATGTAAGTTACCAATTTACAAAAGAAGTATCAACATTTTTTTATAATGTTATTTTCGTCCAAATTTTTTTTTTGAAACATCTTGTCTTAGCCTTATATTGATGTAGCGGGGGTGTACAAATTTTAGTTTATATGGTGAAAAAAAAGAAAAAAATACTATAATTTATAATCTCTGTGAATAAACTTGTTGAATGTTTTTTTGAGTGTGTCACTTTCAAGAGGATTAAAATCACTATTTATATGATATGATTACTGTTCACGGATGTGGCATCGTAGGTACCTCATGCATCGCAACACGTACCTTACTCTAGGACTAACATGTGTTTTCAATATATGGGTTTGCCTGCATGGTTTTGCGAATTCACGTCGTTCTAACTCATAAAAGAATGGAAACACTTCACATGCGAACATAAGGTGCGGGTCAGGATCAAATCAGGTACACAGGTGTTGGGTCGGTAATGGCGAGTGTTACAAGCCCAATTTAGCCCTACTAACCCACCAAAATTAAACCCATAACCCAAATAACCCAAAAAAATTAAAATAAAAACCCAATTACAAAATCAAACCCCAGCCCAAATAAATAACCTAAACCCAACTACCCAAACCCAAAATAAAAAAAAACCCTAGCCCACAACCTAAACTTTTCTCAACTAAACCCTAGCCCCCAAGCCGCCGCTCCTAGCCTCTGCCACCACCAACTCCTCTAACGCCTCTGCCACCACCCACCGCCACCTGCTCCAGCAACTTGTATCTGCAAAAGGAAGGAAAAGACAGCAAATAAGAGAAAAAGATTTGTACAATGGCTATAAAAGCCGATTTAAAACCTTGTAAAATTTCGGCATTTTTTTGATGAAAATAAAACCATAGTTTTAAACACAAAACAAGTGACTCCAAACCACCAAAGCAGAGAATAACACTAAAACAGAGGATAACCAAAAGCAAGAATAAAAACAAAGAAATGACAGAAGGTGGTTTGCATCCTTTTCTTCTTTTTTTCTTCTTTCGAATTTTTCTTTCTTTCTTTTTCGTTTTTTTTTTTGTTTTTTCTCTCTTTTTATATACATATACACATATATTATTAAAAATAAAAAAATTACCTTTTGTACTTTCGGTGGCCGGCGACGGTGGCCGGCGGTGGTGACTGGCCAGATCTCACCGGAACAGAACCTACCCTGCAGAGAAAAAAAATAAAGAAAGATGAGTTTTTTTAAAACATATGAAAGAATGAATTTTTAAAAAAAAATTTAGCATTTTATAGCCTCCCAAAACGATGTCGTTTTGGGGGCTGCCTTTTAACCCCAAAATGATGTCGTTTTGGAGCTAACCAGCGTGTTGACCCGACCCGCTCTAAGGATCCGCGTGTTTTTCATTAGAGGGGCTAATTGCACTTTTAGCCCCTCTACTTTTTTATGCTTTTGCAATTAAATCATTTTTATTTTTAATTTGGCCCCGAAATTTGTCGCGATTTTCAATTTAGTCCCCGCTGATGTGCTGCTTTTTTATGGGAAGGAATAATTTCTGTTTCGGTCCCCCTATGTTTTGCGCGCGTTCAAATAAGCCCCTTCCTTTTGTTTTATTTCGAATTCGCCTCAAAAATTCCATTTTCAATTCAATTTCGTCCTTTTTTACTTTTTCTCATTATTCTATTTTAATTTTAATATTATTCATACTATTATATTTTATTACTGTTATTATTATTATTATATTTTTATTTATTAGCATCTCATTATTATTATTTTTACTTAATACTTATATACATATATATTATATAGTATATATATTATATAGTATTATTAATAGTTTTTAATATTATTGTTTTTGTTAATGTATTTGTATGTCACATATGTATTCTTTTAATATATATATATTATACTCCATATTACGCATATATATATTAATATTATATTATGTATGTTATTTTTTTAAATATTATATATATTTATATATTATGTATATATTTTTAATCTATTATGTATATATATTATGTACATACTTTTAATATTATTATGTATTTATTTTTAATATATATATGTATATATTTATGTAATATTATTAATAATTGTTTTTTAACATTATTATCATTTCTAATATATATGTGTATCGTATATGTTTTTATATATATTATGTATATATCTTTAGTATTATTAGTTTTATGTTTTTTATACTATTTCATGTATATTTTTATAATATCCTTATTATTATTATTATTAATATTAGTATGTGTTTTATTATATTTATATATCTTTAATATATGTATGTATATATTCATGTAATATTATTAATAGTTGTTTTTTTAACATTATTATTATTTCTAATATGTATATACTATGTAAATATTTTAATACTATATTATGTATACATTTTTTGTATATATTACGTATATCTATCTTTTTAATATTGTATTTTTATATATATTATGTATATATCTTTAATACTATAATATTTATATATTTTCTATTTTTCATATTATCTTACGTATATATATTTTTAATAACTATATTATGTATAAACTATTACTATATATCTATTTATGTAGCATTATTAATGGTTGTTTTTTACTATTATTATTATTCCTTGTATATATACTATGTATAATTTTTTTAAATATTATATTATATATATATTAATACCGTATTATGTACATGTTATTATTATATCTATTTTTACCCCTATTATATTTATTATTAATATTAGTATGTATTTTATTATACGTGTATATATATACTTTTTATATATAGTATTATTTTTATATATCATTATATTTATTATTATACTTATTATTTTCACTATTGTTGCTTATTATTTTATTTTAATATTATTATGTATTATTTGGTTTACATATATCTTTTTGTACATACTTATACTTACTCCATTACTCCTTGATCATTACCATTACCATTATTATTAGTATAATTATTATTCTTTTCATCATTATTAACATGTATATACATGTATATATGTATATATATATTTTTTATGTATATATTGTTATTTTCTATTATTGTTATAAATACATTATTTTTCTTATTATATTAATAGTACATTATTTTTATTTTCTTGTAAATATTGTTATTGTTGTTTTAATATTCTTAGTTTTTAATATTTTTATTATTAATTGCATCATTGTTTGCATTATTTACGAATTCTTATTATAATAATGTTTTACTCATACTTTTTAATTAATTTCAACAAATAAGGCAACGTACCGATTTAACATTAAGTCGTCGATTTCATCGCTATGTTGGGTGAATATTAATCGGCTCGTGTTAAAAACGGAATATCCTTCTCAAAAGAAACCAAAAAACTTGAAATTTCTTGTGTTTTAATCGGATTACGATTAAATGTTATATTGAACTCGTATACAACACGTGTTTAATGAGATACCAATTTTGGGCGTCGCGGGGGTGCTAATACCTTCCCCGTGCGTAACCGACTTTCGAACCCTATTTTTCTCTGAACTTTTGACGTAGACCTAAACTCGGCCTCCTTTTGTATTCAAAAATAATTTTTTTTTTTAAAAAAAAGAGAGGATTTATTAGGTGTCTGATCACACCTAGGAAAAAGGATCGGTGGTGACTCCCTTTTTTAATAAAATCGAAAGTCAATTTTCAAATTTTCAATAAATCGCCTCAATTAGCGACCGAATGAAAAAAATTTTACGTCGCTATAGCGAGTTCCATAGAAAAACTTATAGCATTGTAATTCATAAATATCTTGTTTTATTAATTAGAAATGCATTGTTATAAAAAAATATATTAAAACAATAATTAAAGAAATTATTACAAGAGATGAAAGGGAAAGGTTGAAGAGCCTTTCCTTTATGCAAAAACTGATAAGAAATGAATCAGCGAGACAACCCAACAACCACTCAGTACATCGAAGAATAATAAAAGAGAATCGCTGTGAATGACGATATTTATGGAGCGCAAATATATTCGGCAGCGATTCCACAATTATTGAGTAAAAGACTCAATGAAATAGGAAGGCTGAGTTTAATGTCTAACACATTAGCTCTAACGGCAGTGCAAAGACAAACCGCAGCTTCAAGATCAGCTAACCCGTGGATCAAACTACATCATGGTTGGGTTGGTACGTTGCCGAGGTTGAGATTCACCAAACCACCCAACAGGTTAAGACATACACCAAGATTCAATGGATTACAAGTACCATAGTAGCTATGACCAGGGATTTAAATAGCGGTCCGTTACCGAAATAGCGGCCGTTATATAGCGGTAACGGCACCGTCCGAAACCGCTACTGCCGAAACCCGCTATACCCGCAATACACAATAAGTAATGTAAAATTCACGACCGCGATACCTGCAATGACCGCAATAGCATCCGTTATGTCTGCAACCGCGATAAACGCAATGCGACCGAAAACGCGACCGCGACCGCAATTTAAATCCCTGGCTATGACTGCTACCATCGTTAGGAAACTTGTATCCAGGACGGATAACAACAGGGTTCCGAGATTTTTTGGGATAAAAAGAACCGTTTGAATTATTATCAACGTTATAAGAGCTAACTAAAGCAAAAAAGAAAAGGTTAAGAGAGAAAAATAGAGCACTTGATGCCTTAACGTGTGAAGCCATTTTTTCAGTGGAAAATTATTTGATTTCACTGAGAAAATGGACCGTTTTGACGAGAGAAATATAAAAATTGCTTATTGACTGCCTCAGACGATGAAGGTGGTGAAATGATCAAAGGGTTTTAATAGAACACAAAGCTGAGCTTTTAAAGTTAGAAAATGGAAGTCACCAAGTCACATGTTTTGGAGAATTTGGATACTTTAAGATATGGTTTCGTTGGCTCTAATTATGGAATCTCCCACGTCTAATTATAATTGTTTCTTTTTTCTAATTGCAAATATGGGAATAAGCCAAAGTTTTAAATTTTAATTACGAATCATAATTTATATTTATTTACGTTGATGAGTTGGTGAGTGTGAGATTGTAATCATTCAGGTAAATTACTACATTATTATTAAATTTAGAAAAAGTTATAAAATGATGATTAAATTATCAAAAAGTTTTTATTTATGTCATTGAATGTAAGGTATGTTATTTTACTCGTTGATAGGTACTGATCTACCATATCAATTGTTAAATTGTTGATTGAAGCTCACTTGCTAAAACTTTTTTTTAAAAAAAAACTTTAATAGCTTAGTGACTTAAATAAAAATTTTAATTATTTATAATAATTTATACTTATTTACGAATCAAAATCTAAACAACTAACGAATTGATTTATGATATTGACGAATTGGTGATTATTAATTAAATTTTACAAACTTATTTTTTTCTAACCTGATTTTTAAGTCGTGACAGAAAAAGTCAAAAGTTGTGATGAAGTGAGGAAAGGGTTTATATAGAAAAAAGGGATGAACATAAAAACCAAGTAAATGAGAGGCACTAAGTGAAATTAATTGGGATACAGAAATATTTGATTTGCTGGCAAAGAACGGAATTTCCCATGTGTACGATGATTTTTCGAATCCAATAGGACAATTTTTAAATAATAACTCGAGCACAACGTTGTTACTATTACAACTACAATTAATTTAGTACTTTGCATTGCAAATATCAGAACAAAAGACAGTACATATTGCAAATTTGTATCTTTGGGTATCTTTAATATTAATTAAAGATTAAAAAAACTCTAATAATTAGTCTCACAAGCTGCTCAAATTCAATTAATTCAAAGACTTAACTCGTTAAAATTTAAATCATTAAGAGTTGAGCTAAATTCCAGTTTTCCTTACTTGAAACGAGAAATTATGTATCTAATCTTAGGCTTAGTTTGGATGGGTGGTGTGTTTAGCTCCGGTGAGGTTAAAAACAACGGTGGCGGTGAGATTAATTACTGTAACAGTGAGATTAGATATTGTAGCGGTGAGATTAAAAACAATGGTGGAGTGTGTGTTTGGATTCAAACGCAGCTGTAGCGGTGAGGTGAGAATAAGAAATGACTATTAAAGACATCATATTAGAATGGATATATAATAGAAGTTTTTAAAATTATTAAAATATGTAAATTTATAAATTCATTTAATAAAATATTAAAATATATCTTCTAATATTTTAATAAATTATATAATTAATTTAAATTATTTATTAATATTTTTCGAAAAAGTTATTTTTACATACTCCTTGTGTGTAATTACTGGCAAGGTGTTTTTTTCTCCCAAACAACTCATACTTCAAGTGTTCAAGCAGTGGTTTCAATTCCAATTTAGGTGTTTTAATAATAAAAGGAACCATTTTAGTTATGGTTGGAATTACCTGTTTTGGATATTCTTTACTTTTACACCACCAGTCAAGTTGAAAGGCTAGCTCGTTATTCTCTTATTCTGCATTATTCATACTTTCCTCCTCTGGTTCATCTTTATTAGGCTCAACAAAATCTAATGTTCCTAATTCCAGGTTATAAGATGTTTACTTTTGGAGTGTACATTCTGCTGGGTTAGCGTTTTATGTCTCTTGGTTTATGCCCCATGTAAGCTCATTCTTGCTGACATTTTCCAATATATCGATTATTTATCTTCCTATTTTTAACCAAATACTCCCTCTAGCTATAAAATCAAATTGTCGCTTGTTCTGTCCATCCAACCCATCATAGAAATGTTGTAGTTGTATTGCAAAGTTAACACCTCTATCATCTTCTTCAAGTTTCTGTCCATCTATCATCTTGTTCTGTCCATCTATTATATCGATTATATATCTCTTGTTCTGTCCATCTATCATCTTCTTCAAGTTTCCGGTGCACCTTTGTTATAGAGAAATGGCATAAGTTGCAGAAGATCGGTAGTGGCAGAAGTTGAAAATGGTTGAAAAGTCCACAAATTAAAAAGTCCAAAAAAGTCCACTACCACAACCACAACCACAACCAAACATGGTTGAAAATGGCAGAAGTTGCAGCAGCAGCAGCAGAAGTTTGAAGAAGGAGATGAATGACTTACCTGGAGCTTTATGAAGTGAACTGGTTGCACAAATTGAAGAAGGAGAAGCATGGTAGAAGGAGGAAAGATATGGAGAGTTAAAGTAAGGGTATTTTTGGAGAGTTAAAGTACCAATAGCTCACTGCACCTCCATTGCTGTTGAAATCACCAGCTGATTTTCAGCTGAGCAGTGTAGTGGAGATGCAATCTCACTGCACTGACTTGAACCAAACAGCATAGCAGTGAGATTGGCACTATTTTTCCCCCCAACTGCACCTCACTGGCTTTAAAAGCCAAACCAAAGGGAGCCTTAATCATAGTACTATAAAGGTAGAATGCCTTTGTGATTATTTTAGATAAATTATTTTTAATGTAAATACGTTGCATGTGATCTTATACATTTAATTTTTAATTAATTAATTTTTGAATAACATATTTTTAATTATTGTTACCTATCATTGATAATGATTATTTCTCTTAATTTTTAAATAATATATAAATTTAAAACTATAAAAAAATAAATTATAATATTAATTTAAAAAAAAAGAAAATAAAGCAACATGTAACAATTATAATAACAATTCATGATAAATATAAAAGATATTCACAATAAAAAATACTGTTTTATGAGTGCTTGCTTCATACAACAATACTATAAATTATTATAAGAAAATACTATAATTTATGATCTCCATTAATTATCTCATAGCATTATACTTGATTGGGATTTTCATAAATATCTTATTTTATTACTTAGAAAATGCATCGAAGTAATGAAATTATTACAAGAGATGAAAGAGAAAGGTTGAAGAGCCTTTCCTTTATGAAAAAAACAACAATTCGACAACTGTTATAAAATGAATCAAAGAGACAATCCAACAAACAATCCATAAAAGAATAATCAAAGAAAATTTTCTAAAACGACGATATTCACGGAGCGCAAATGTATTCAGTAGCCACCCTTCTTCCACAATTATTGAGTAAGAGACTCAATGAAATAGGAAGGTTGAGTTTAATGTCTAACACATTAGCTCGGACAGCCGTGCAAAGGCAAACCGCAGCTTCAAGATCAGCCAACCCATGGATCAAACTGCAGCATGGTTGGGTTGGTACGTTGCCGAGGTTGAGATTCACCAAACCACCCAACAGGTTAACACACACACCAAGGTTCAACGGATTACAAGTACCATAATAGCTTTGAGCGCTACCATCGTTGGGAAACTTGTCTCCAGGACGGATAACAACAGGGTTCGGAGCTTTTGTGGGGTAAGAAGAACCATTAGGATTATTATCAACAATGTAAGAGCTTACTAAAGCAAAAAAGAAAAGGTTAAGAGAGAAGAAAAGAGCAGTTGTTGACTTGACCTTTGGAGCCATTTTTCCAATAGAGAATAATTTGATTTCACTGAGAAAATGGACTGCTTCTTACGATGAAGGTGATGAAGTGATCAAAGGGTTTTTATAGAACACAAAGATGAGGTTTAAAACTAGAAAATGAAAGCCACTAAGTCATATCATTTGGAGAATTTGGATACTTTAAGATATGTTTTCGTTGGCTTTGATTAAGAAATATCCCAGATCTATGAATGAGTTGTTATTATAATTATATATTGTAATCCCAATAGTATTGGACCAAGCCGAAGTTTTAAATTTTAATTATGAATCATAATTTATATATTTACACGAGTACAGCCTTGCGATGATTATTTGCAAATAAATACGATATATTCATCCAAACTCGAAGGTGTATTTAGAATTTTGAGAGGATTTAGATAAAAATATTAGGTTCAAAATTGAGATCGAACGAAAAATAAATCTATTTAAAATATGGACCGAGTTTGGGCTTGAGTATTCAAAGCCGAAACCTAGTCTATTTTTTAAGTTTGTAACGTTTTATATTATATTTATATATTATGTAATTTTTAACGCATAAAAAAATAAATCTATAGTAATATATAATATTATTATTATGTAAACATTAAAAAAATATTAAGATGATTATATATAAAATTTTAATAAGTAAAAATATATAAAATTATTAAATGTTAAATGTTAAATTAAAAATAATATAAATATATATTTTTTAAAAAATAATATGGACTAATGTAAAATAGACTTAGGTTTGGCATTGGTAAATATGATGAGTTTGAGAAAAATTTAAGCCCATACTTCAAGTCAAACCGGACTTGAACAAGTATAAAGTGTAACGATCATACCTAAGCTCATTCTAGACTATGAATATGATAAGTGTTAAAAATAACATGTTTTAATCTCATTCTTAATGCGTTTTTGGGTGATTATTTGATGTTAATGGTGAATTTTATGCTCTTAATACTTTAAATTCATGTTTTTATATTTAGGAGAGCATTCGGCAGCAAAAGGAGCGAAAATCGAAAAATCAGAGCAACTTACAAGAGCCACATGGGCTGATCATTTCCAAAAAGTCGTGTGAGCCACACGGACTGCCACACGACCATGTGACAAGTCATGTCAATTTCGCAAATTGCACTCCGAACAGTGAAAAAATCACGATTTTATGGTTTTTCGAGCATTCTGAGACCTATGTGGCAAGCCGTGTCTCAAATGTCATTATAAATATTTAACAACCACTTTTTTTTAGCATCCAAAATTTCAATAAACAAAACGTACAGAAAAAAGTTGATTATATTTACTTGATTGATACTGATTTTTTTTATATATTTTCACATCTTTTGAAGATATCCTAATCATCACAAGATCGATAACATTAGCGTATATTAGAAACTATATCAAGCACGTATATGTGTGTGAACTACATATTTAGAACACGGATTTGTGTTTATAAATAACATATAATTATTAATAAAATGTATTGTTTGAAATTAAATAATAATAGCATATGAAATATGTATGATATTAAAATAAAAATTAAATTAAATTGTAAGTAAAACGAAATTTAAACATATGAATGGATCAAATTAAGAATACTAAATGCATATAATTATTTATCATGATGTTATTATGGTGTTGTCATCAATCCTGTGTAGGTGTCAAGTTAATTTGTGAGACTATCTCAATATATATATACACAAAGGTTTCATTATTTTCGTAATCGAGTTTGTGCCTAGTTAGCTCATAACACCAACTCAATCAAAGACTTAAATAATAGTATAAACAATGATAAAATTAATAAAGTGTGTATAACAAAATTAAAAGGTATAAAAAATTGATTAAATGGTAAATTTAATATTTTACTAATACATTTGGTATTGGTTCAAATCTCTCCCTATGCATATTTTTTTATTGTTTTTAAAATAAAAACCTAAGGTACTATAAAATAATAAAAGTTATTTTAACCGTGAAAGGACATTTTCATAATTTTTCTAACCGAGTTGATCTTCAATTGACTCATAACACCACTCAATCAAAGGCTTAAATAACAACATAAACAATAATAGAGTTAATAAAGTATACCTAATAAAATTAAAATGTATCTAAAATCAAAATAAAATTTTAGTTAAGAGGTAAATCTAAGAAAATATATTGTTAATTGAGTCCAAGATCGATTGACATGAACATTGTTGTCAATACAGGAGGACATGGGTTCAAGTGTGCTAACGCGCATTATCCTCCTATTTATGGGTTGGGAAGGGGCAATGGGTAATTCTAGGCCTTGTGTTGGAAAGAAAAGATGTAACGCCCCAAAATTTTGAGAATTTAATTGTGAGAATCTACAGTAATTAATTTTTGTATATGTAGTTGTATGTTCTACTATTGTGTTTAAGGTATGAAGTTTGAGTTGCATTGTTAAAAGTTAGGGTAAATTACACCAACAGTCACCCAACTTTGGGGTAGCTAACAAAACAGTCACCTATGTTTCATTTCAGTTACTCAACTTTCAAAAAGTTACAAAACAATCCCTTTTGCCGTTTTTCATCACAGACATCACGACAAAGTGACATGGCAAGTAATGACGTCCAATGGCAATCCAGCTGGCCGGTTAGTCTAACTTTATCAGCCTGTTGAAGCACCAGTTTAGGGTTAGAAAAAAATAGTAGAAGAAGAAGAGGAGGAGGAGGAGGAGAAGAGGAAAAATGGAGATGCCTGAAGTGATTCCGGTGTGCCATTGTGGAAACCCAGCCAAATTAAACACGTCTTAGTCCAATGACAACCCAGGTATGAGGTTTTTTGGGTGTAAGAAATTCAACAGTCGATTTCGAAAACCATGTCGGTTTTTCAGCTGGTTTGATCCACCATTGACGCCACATTCAAGAATTGTGTTGTTGGGTCTTCTGAAAAAAGTGAGGACATTGGAGGATGCAAGGAAGAGGGAGAGAAGAACCTGGTTATTGGTGCTTGTAATTGTAACTGTTTTTGTTGTTTTTAAAAGCTTAAAAATAATCTTATGTTCATCGAAAACCAGCTTATGTTTTGTAATTTTGTTGCTAGTAAATTGTTGCTTATGTTGGTATACATGGCTGCTGGTATATTGTTGCTTAACATATGTGATACATGGCTGCTGGTATACATAGCTAACCAGCTCATGTTGTTGTTTACAAACACTTGAAAGACTTGAAATGGGATATTTTTGTTGATTAAAAATTGTTTTGGAATATTTTTGTTACTTAACATATGTTATACATGACTGCTGGTATACATGGCTAACCAGCTCATGTTCTTGTTTACAAATTGCTAGAACAAGTATTATACATGGCTACTGGTATACATGGCTAACCAACTCATTTTATTTGTATTTCTCAATACTCATATATCAGAAAGACATTAATAGATGGAAAAAAACCTATGCATTTGTCAATTTTTCACACGTTAGAAGGGATAACAGATGGAAAAAACATATGTATTTCTCAATTCTCAATTCTTACACATTTCTCAATAGTCACACAGTTATTAGAAAATATAACAGATGGAAAAAAGAAACATATGCTAGAAGAGAAGAGATAACAAATAGCATGGATCAATGTTCATATATTAAGGTGAAAACGCCAAACTGTTTACAAAAGGAATAAGGGGCAAAATATTGCCAAATTTTCCTACAATTCACCACAATTGAATAGATGTGAATTGTAAGGAAATTTAAAAAAAATTCAGTGACTATGCCTAAGTTTATCAACAGTAGCAATCATAAGCAAATTTACAAAAAAAAATTATCTGCCAAGTTAATAAATCAGTAGCAGGAAAATTTACACATATTCAAAAAGTTAACAAAATGCAATTTGTTCACATCATCATCAATGGTCTGTCATGGATGACTCTTAAGTAGAAGGCATCCATCTAATAGTGGTTGGTTTTCTCTTGAATAGGAGCTTTTGTCTTAGAGCAGCTTGTTGATGAGTTGGGGCAGTAGGTAATTGAGTTAGGGTAGCCTGTTGAGTTCGGGTACCCTCTTGCTGATTTGGGGTAGCTGTTGCTGAGTTGGGACACCAACTTTATGTCTTTTAACCTACAAGAACAAGAGAAATCTGAAAAACAAACAAATTCATAAATAGAAGTATACTGTAACTTAACTTAAGGCAAATGATTTACTGGAATGTTTTGGCCAACTTCCCCTTTGCAACTCCTCTTATTGTGGCCTACTCTTTTGCATTTACTGCACCTTATCTCTACCCATCTCTTGCTCAACCTTTCTGTTGTTTGTGGTTCATCAGGTTCTTTCCTTCTCACCTTAATAGGTCTGCCAGGTGGCCTTCTTAGTGGATGAGGCAATATTGGTAGCATGTTTGACAAAGAGGCCCATTGTTTAGGACCCCTTACTAGACTTACAAAGTTGGAGTAAATTTGAAGCTGGGTTTGCTTGATATACCAGGTTTGTACATAGGTCTCTGGGAACTTTTCTTTTAAATGAATAACAGCTAATGCATGCATGCAAGGGATGCCAATGAGATTCCAATTCCTGCAGGAGCAGGAATTCTCAACTAAGTCCACCATATGCTGGCTGCCTGGACCACATTCAACCTGATACTTGTCCCCACCGGCATGTGATGGAACACACCTAAAAAACAGTCAGCATGCTTGTTTAAAACATAATCACTAAAACAACATTGTGAATAGCCCTACCAACAATGATACACACACCCCTAAAAAATAGCCCCACCAAAAATGATACATACACCACTAAAAAAATAGCCCTACCAACATGCATATTATAAAAAAATACTCACTGTATGCATATTAAAAAATAAGCAACACACCAATAATCACTGCATGCATATTAAAAAATATCAACACACCAACAATCACTGCATGCATATTAAAAAGAATTCACTAAAATAGCATGTGATCAGTAACATGAAGTTAGAATATAGGCATCAGAAAGAATCTTTACCTTAAGAAGTCTTTTATATTTACATCCACCTTTTTCTTGATATTTGGACACAACATTCCTTTCTATTTGTTAGCTTCTTCTTTCTTTTTGACAATAAGCAACATAATCTTGGTCCTTATTGTTTCATCATGGTCAGAATAGGTTTCCCTCTTACTTCCAGTATCATCTGTCAGTAAACAACATCAATGATTAGTGAATTGATAATGATTAGTAAGAAACATAAAACATAGGGGTTTACCTTGTTAAATAATTCGGAAAGATTATTCACCAAAATGTCAGAATGGCTCTTAATTGAGAAGTGAGACCTTGACCAGTGAGTAGGGTCCTTTTCCTTCAACCAATCATAAGCATGCTGATTGGTTTTCCTCAGTTCATCCATGGCATCCTCAAACTCCCTTATAGTGCTTGCTCTGGCAGCTTTCCAAAGCAAATCTTTCAATTCCTTTGTTCGGAAACCAGTTTTCTTGAAATTGGCATGTAGGTGCCTAACATAATGTCTTGTTTCTGCATTAGGAAACAACATCCATATTGCTTCTACAAGTCCCTGCAATTAGAAAAAAATAGTTTAATTCTTTAAAAAACCCTAATAGAAACAACATAAAAGAATAAATAAATGGTGTTTAACCTTTTGTTTGTCAGACATGAAAGATATCTGGTACAAGCTCACAATTTCCAAGTCTATTGCAAGCAACTCTAAGAACCAAAGTCATGATGCTTGGTTTTCACTTTCGACAACAACATATGCAAGAGGATAGATGTCATTATTTGCATCTATCCCAACAGCTGCAAGCAAGTATCCACCATAGTATCCCTTCAAGAAACATCCATCTAAACCTACTATCCTCCTACAACCAGCCTTATAGCCATCTTTGCATGCCTGCAGACAGACATATTTCCTTTGAAACAACCTGTTATCCAAATAACAGATTGTTGTTGTTCCCTCATTTTGGGTCCTAAACTCCAACAAATACTCATAAATCGTCTTATATTGAGCCTTATGAGCTTCTTCAATTAATTCAAATACCCTAATTTTAGCCCTCCTACATTTGGTTAGTGAGACTAAGCAAAAAAAAATCTCTTTTCACATCTTGTTGTAATGATTTCAGAGAATAATCAGGATCAGCAATGAATTTTTCTTTATAATGTTCACCTATCCAAGCTGAGGTTATATTGCTATTTTTATAGACTTTAGAACAAGTATGGTTAGGGTTTGAACTCCTAATTTGCCAAGTCTGGTCAGTAGGGTCATTAGGGTTTAGCCTAGAAGCCCATATGAACCAAGAACATTTTTCACTGCAGATTGCCTTTAACCTTTTTAAATCATTTTTGGGAAACTTAATAAAATAAATATTCAACCTACCAAACTGCTTGGCAGCTTCTTTTAGACTGTCTTTAGACTTAAATAACATTCCAACCTTAAGTCTAGGATTACTCATGTCATTCTCTAGGTTGAACTCAGGCCAATTTTGGCCACCTGAGTCAGATCTATGTGTACTATCTAACCTCCCAGAATCATCACTATCACACAGTTCATCTACTTCTATACCATTCATGTTTAAACCATCTAAATTAACTCTTTCAGATGCATCATTATCACAACTAGACACATCACTACCAGACATGTTTCCTTCATTCTCAGTAAAATTGTCATAATTAAACCTGCCAAACAAAGTACTCATCAATAAAGGCAGACAACATAGACAAACACTTTAACCATTTCTGTCAGACAATAACAAATACAAAATACCCAATAATTTAATACAAACACTTCTGTCATGCACATGGCAGACAACAACTAATACAAAAATCAATTTAATCAAACACAACTATTTTTCTCATGCACATGGCAGACAATAATAGGCAATAACCAGTACAATAAAGAAGGTAAATAACAAATTTTGATTTTTCCACATACAATAGGAGCTTGGATACAAACAATGGCAGATATACACAATAAACATCAGTATGATAATGGCATTCATACAATGGCAGATACAAATAATGGTAGATATACACAATAAACATCAGTTTGATAATGGCATTCATACAATGGCAGATACAAACAATGGCAGATATACAAAATAAACATCGTTTGATAATGGCATTCGTACAATGGAAGATACAAACAATATATATCATCCACATGGCATATAATACACATTATATATCATACACTTTAAAAACCAAACCCTAATCTGTCATGCACATTAATAAAAAATACAATCAAAATCAAAATAATCCTAAATCAAAATCAAAATCAAAATCAAAATCAAATTCTAAATCGAGATCGAATTTGAAATTGAAATCTAAATCTAAATCAAAATCAGTAAGTGTTTCAAAATTGTAATCAAAATCGAAATTAAAATTGAAACCGAAATAACCCTAATTAACTCTAAATTGAAATAACAACATTGAAATCCAAAAAATTTAAAACTAAATGCAACAACTTACCCGTTAAAGTGGATGTAACAACACTGGTAGCTTCTCTTCTATTGCCCATTGTCGCTGACAATCAAAAACACTGAATGGTTTCTGGTTCGTCTTCTTTTCTCCCCAAACAAAATAGACAATCGTACCCTAAACCTTATACCCTGTTAATTGAATATTGAACCGATTTTTAACCCTAAACCCTTCTTAATCAATTCTCAATTTAGTTTAAACCCTAAAAACCCCCAAATCACGATCAAAATTTCCCAAATCATTTTTCCTTTCCCCCCAAATCCCCTTAAACCTAATATATTTCTAACCCTAAAACATTAACTCATAACCCTTTAATTTTTTTCCCTAAACCCGCCCCAAACCAAGCACCCATCAGCTGTCGCCAACGTGGCAAGTTAACTTGCCACATCAGTTGGTTAACTTGCCACGTCAACAATCCAGTTAACACCCTAACGGTAACCGTTAGTCATCGACTATTTTGTCACTTTTTTATAACGTTGGTGACTGTTTTGTAACTTTTTGAAAGTTGAGTGGCTGAAATGAAACCTAGGTGCCTGTTTTGTCAGCTACCCTAAAGTTGGGTGACTGTTGGTGTAATTTACCCTAAAATTTATTATTTTTAAAACAACCCCTATCCATGCATTATATAGTTTAAGTGTAATTTTGTGTAAGTCTATGTCAAGAGTGAGTTTGTTGGTTCACTGGTTAAGCATCCGTGTTTTGTTTGGTCTTATTTTCAAGTCCCATCGTATGCGTTAGGAAAAAAATTTGCTTGTTGTTGGAAATACGCTGGTAGTTAAGACAAAGGATTTTTAAACGTTCTTTTTTTTGTTTTATTTTCATCCTTTTATTGTCGCCCCTAAAGAAAAACCACTTTTTTACATCTAAAAACAAGGATACAAAGCCCTTTTAAATAGGTTAATATTAGAGTTCTAATCATATTTAAATATCCCTGGAATAATCAGAGTTTAGCTGAGAAAAGATAGTAGAGTTTAACTGGAAGAAGAATACGAGGCACACTCCAAAAATCTCCACCTTGATTCGTATTTATCACGTCACTTTTTCCATTCCCCGTCACGGGACTAACTCAAATTTTGGAAAATGTCAACTAAAGCTAAACTGTGCTTGAACTTGTAAACTGAAAGACTTCTAGTTTTCAAATCAAATTTGTATAATGCAACAAGGGTTAGTAACACCCGAACAGGAGAGAAAACATCAACTCTCTCCACCGGACTGTAACTCTTTGTGACTAACCTTGCCTTAAGACATTCTACGAATCATTCAATTCTTAAAGGCCAAATGGGGATTAGATTCTTCTCTAAATTAGGCACATGTCTAACATCTAATACGACCCCACCTTCAACCTAATTATGTGTGGAGAACAACGAATCATCTTTCTTTTCCTTGGCCACATCAGCTACCTCCGTAATTAACTGAAACTACCAGAAACTATAATTTGTGGTCTGTCAAACTTCTCGATATCCAAAAATATTGTTGTGCAACTTTTGAATCATTATTGATATTATAAGAGCTGACCAAAGCAAAGAAGAGAAGGCCATTTTTCAAAAGGAATTTATTTGAAGTGATTGAGAGAAAGCCAAAAGTTGTGATGAAGTGAGGAAAGGGTTTATATAGGAAAAAGGGATGAACATAAAAACTAAGTAAATGAGAGGCACTAAGTGAAATTAATTGGGATACAGAAATATTTGATTTGCTGGCAAAGAATGGAATTTCCCATGTGTATGATGATTATTCGAATCCAATAGGCCAATTTTTAAATAATAACACGAGAACAACGTTGTTACTATTATAACTACAATTAATTTAGTACTTTGCATTGCAAATATCAGAACAAAAGACAGTACATATTGCAAATTTGTATCTTTTGGTATCTTTAATATTAATTAAAGATTAAAAAAACTCTAATAATTAGTCTCACAAGCTGCTCAAATTCAATTAATTCAAAGACTTAACTCGTTAAAACTTAAATCAATAAGAGTTGAGCTAAATTCGAGTTTTCGAGAAATTATGTATCTAATCTTAATCATAGTACTATAATTGTAAAATGCTTTTGTGATTATCTTAAATAAATTATTACTAATGTAAATGGTTGCATGTGATTTTATGCGTTTAATATTTAATTAATTAATTTTTGAATAGCGTATTTTTAATTATTGTTACCTATCATTGATGATGAATAACTAAACTAACTAAAATTACGACAAAAGCAAGTGTACCTATCGAATAGTAGTATAGCTATGGTGAGTCGCGAATATCGTATCCACGAGGACTAAAAGTACTAGCAACTACTATCTTTTTATTATCTAGCCAATAAATTGAAGGAATTGTTTTTAACCTAAAATTAACTAAACTAATTACTAAGAATGCAACAGAGAATAAATTAAGAAAATAATCAAATAGACCAATGAGATAGACAATACCCAGGAAAGAATCCACCGAGATTTCACTTATTATTCTGAATCTAAATTAAACGATTTATTCACTTGTGCCTTAATCCGTAGAAATCCCTAAATAATGTTAATATCTCTTTCAAGAATAAGAACAACTGACTCTAGGTTGATTGATTGAAATCTCTTTCTAATTAAAACCCCTATTGTCCATTAACTCGATCTATCAATCCCCTATTAGATTTGACTCTAATCCGGTAGATTTATGTTATCCTATTTCTAGGATTGCATGCAACTCCACTCAATTATGCCAGAACTACTCTTAAATAGGGACTTTTGCTCCACTGAAATAAGCACATCAATCATGAATTAATATCCTGAAATCATTAAAACATGAAATAAGCATTCATAATTGAGAACAAGAAATAAGTATTTATCATGTAATTTAGAAATCAAATAATAAGATCCATCATAGATTTCATCTTCCCTAGGTATCTAGGGAATTTAGTTCATAGTTTGGAATGAAAACATCTCAGAATTAGAATAACAACAAGATATAAAGAAACTCAATAAAACTTCTAAAGAAATTGAATGGAGATCTTCAATCTTGAAGGAGATCCACTTCCGAGTTGAATCCGTTGGCGTTCTTCGAGTCTTTTCTTCGTTCTACTCTGTGTGTCCCCTTAGGTCCTCTTCTAGTGTGTATTTATAAACTTTAGAATGCTCAGAAAACCTAAAAATTAGCTTTTTCCTTGTAAAAGGGAAACAAGGTTCGAAATTGACACAGGCTGATACATGGGTGTAATACCTCAATTTTGCCCGGCCCATTGAAAGCCAAGGCATAGTCCAAAATATCAAAAAATAATAATAAAAGTTTTTAACAGTCCTTTTACAAATGTTAAAACCCAATAGTACCTAACTAGACCAACCCAATCCTAAGCCTACCCAAACTGAATAAGGAGCAACCCAACAGAGCCCAAATTCGAAACACCAGGGCAGAAACCCTAGTGATCCTTAGCGCCGCAAATAGCAGACAAGAGCCCTGCCCAACACGACCTTCAATCGCTCTGCAATCATCACAATCGGCGCACCAATCCACTGGAGATCTCGCCACAGACCTGCAAAAAAAAGAAAGAAAGACCAAGCAGAATAAGAAAGAAATCAAAGATTGTACTTTCTATATATGTATTCAGTCTATAAAATCAAGAATCAAAAACATTGTAAAGGGGGAAGAGGGGGAATTTTCATCAATAGAATACACGCATAGATACAAAACGAAAAATAAAAACCGGAGGTGATTTCCGATTTCATTCTTCCTCATCTAATCTCTACTTTTGTTTCTTATTATTACTTCTCTTATTTTTATATGTACAAAATACAAAACACAATCAAAAAAATTTTAAACAAAAACAAGAAATAGTTCGTATTTGTCTTCTTTTCTCTTTTAAAGTTTTTTATGCGAAACTATATTTAAAAGTAAAAAGGAGGAAAGATTACCCTTAAAACCGCCGGAAAATTTAAGATTTTTTGAGACGGTGGCCGGGGTGTGGCCTGTACGGTGGTCCGTCACCTGAGCAATGGCCGGATTCAGATGGGGAAAGAGAGAATTAAAGGGAGTGTTTGAAGTTTTTTTTAAAAGAAAGAGCTCAAATGATTTTTTTGTTAAAATTTTGACTTATATAGCAGCATTAAAACGACGTCGTTTTGCCTTAACCCAAAATCTGACCCGATCCGACCCGGAAGGTCCGCGTGTTTTAAGAAAATGGGATATTAATCCCTTTAGTCCTCCGTCTTTTCATCTTTTAAATTAAATTTATTGCAATTTTTTAATTTTTGCCCACTATTTTTATTTTGGTTTCAATTTGATCCCCGACCCTTCTAAACACAGAATTAAAACGCTGCCGTTTTGGGAATAGGGCGTTTTGCTCAATGAGTCCCTTTCGTTTTACGCGTGTTTTAATTAGGACCTTAATTCAGCTATATTTTTTTTAAATTCGCCCTGTAACTTTATTGAACTTCAAATCTAACCCTATATATTTATTATTATTATTATTATTATTATATTTTTTTATACTGTTATTTGTTTTATTTTTAACTTTATATTTATATTATATATTATATGATTATTTTATTATATATTATTTATATTATTATTATTTATTATATATTATTTTTCACAAATTATTATTATTTTACATTATTATTTATATATTATTATTATATTTTTACTTGTATTATATGTTTATTAATTATTTATATATATTATATATTATTTTTTACATATATACTTTTATATTATATATTATATATTATATATATTTTATTATATATTATTATGTCATTTTTTTATATTATTATACATTTTTATCTATATATTATTATCATTAAAGGTTTTTAACTTGTATTATATACTTATTTTTATTTATATGTTAATAATTACTTTATTTATATTCTATTATTACACATTTTGAAGATATTGTAATATTATAATTTGTATAATACGTATATTTTATCATTAATTACTTATTTTATATTATTCTAAACTTATATTATATAATTATTTCATTATAAATATAAATTCTTTTTACAGATTTGATATTTTATACATTATTCTTCTAAACCAATATATTTTATATTTTTTTATAATTATTATTCCTATAAATATATTTTTTTATTATATATTATATTTTAAATTTATTATTAAATATCACATTTTTTATGCTCATTATATTTATCAATTGTTTATATTATACATACATTTTTAAAACTTATGTTTTTTATACAATATTTGTTTTTACTTTAGAATTAATGTATTATTGTTATGTTATGTATTTTATATGTTATGTAATATCTTAGACTTTGATAATTTATTTTCAAATGCATATTTTTATATATATGTACATTGATATATTGTATTATATGCATCATTCCATTTATTAATCCATTCATGTGTACATTAAATTATTGGATTGTATATTTTATATTTTATGTAGATTTTATTTATCCATTTTCTATGCATGTCATCTATTTTTACTCATACATATTTTACACATTAATATTTACCATGTTTTTTTATATCTATTATCTAATGTTTTATTTATGATATATTGTATATAATTAGTGCATTTATTATGTTTTCTTTTTGGGTATATTCCTATTTGCTTAGCATGATTATTTTTATTATTCTATTTTGCCCTCTATATATAGTGATTGCATTTGTATAAAGTGCTATAATATTTTGTAATATACGTTATTTGAATATCTATGTTTTGTAATACAGAATTGTCGCTCTAAAAGGTCATTTAAAACAATATTTAAAAGTTTTATAAAAATAAAAGCAATGCTTGATGTTTGGAAACTTTGAGAAAGGTAGTGCCCTAACTTACTGGGTTGCCACTTTTCTCGTTGAGTTCAAATAATCAAGCACCTTTCTAAATTTTTTTAAAGGATTTCAAAATACGAGCAACTGTCTTGAAATTTCAAAGCGTTGTGTCCAAACTTATTGGATATGACGTTTTGACGTCTCAAGATAGGGATTTCCAAGAATGTTTAACTTAGTCTCGAATGTCTTAACATAGTGCGTCCTAACTTATTGGATGTAATATTTTGATTCATTTGATACAAGTGAACCCTAATTTTCAAAATCAAAATATTGTAAAGAGGATTACATCTTAAATTTTTGTTAAATTTCTGACATTAAGGACATTTTGATAATCAATTAGGTACCAATTTTTGGGTGTTACGAGGGTGCTAACCCTTCCTCGTACGTAACCGGCACCCGAACCCATTTTCTGATTTCGTAGACCAAAACTGGATTTTAAAACAAAATGTTTTAAAGGTGATCCAATCACACCTAAAAAGATTGGTGGCGACTCCCATTTTCGTTTTTCTTAAAGTCGATTCCCATTTTCTTAAAGTTGAATCCGTTGGCGTTCTTCGAGTCTTTTCTTCGTTCTACTCTGCGTGTCCCCTTAGGTCCTCTTCTAGTGTGTGTTTATAAACTTTAGAATGCTCAGAAAATCTAAAAATTAGCTTTTTCCTTGTAAAAGGGAAACAGGGTTCGAAATCAACACGGGCTGATACATGGGCATGTGTCCAGCCAGTATGGCTCACACGGGCATGTGCACAGCCCGTGTGGTTCCTGAAAACATCTCTTTTTGTTCGATTTTGGCCCGTTTTTCGTTTCTTTCACTTCTCTATGTTCACCTAAGGTTAGAAACATAAATTTCAAGGATTATGAGTATCAAATTCACTAAATTACAAGATAATTCATGCAAAAAAATCAAAAATGGGGTTAAAAACATGTTACTTTTATGGCTTATCAAATATCCCCACACTTAAGCATTTTCTTGTCCTCAAGCAAAATCCTCAATTCACAATTAAAATTAATCTTTCTCAACTCATAATTCTCATCAATGATGTTTCGTCATAATTCATAAATAATCATACATTGATAATTCAACTAAAAAAGCACTAAAGATTCAAACAATCCAAGTCGAACATTTTTAAAGCATGAAAATGTAGGTATTTCCCCTTATCTAAGCAATTACCTTTAATTCAAAATCGACAAGAATCAACATCCTCACTAAAGATTCATTCAAATCACTCAAAGTGTTTAATATTCAAAAATTAAGCACTCAAAAGTCAAACATGAAAATTCATTACCATAGTCTTGCATGAAAATCAAATCTCCACCACTATAAGATGAGAGGATACACAAATCAAAACATCTTTAAAAGGTTGTAATGGGGCTTAGGTTAAAGGTGTGGAGAAAGGCCAAAAGAGATGGTTAGAATCGAGATCAAATTGATAAATTACCAAACTAGAAAAATAAACAAATGTTGAATTACATCAATCGAAATTATTCAAGAGTAACATGAGCTTCTTCTCAAAATATGAATATTACTGTTCAAGCTCAATTAATATGGAACTACGTAATAATCAATAAATATATATGTATATGTATATAATTTTTTTCTTTTTTTTTGGACTAATTTTTTTAACTTAAATAATAAGAAATAATTCAATAATTGAAACAAAAGAATATAGTGAAACAACTAACCAAATCAAATCTCGACAAAAAGGGAGTCAATAAAACGGGAAAAATTTTCAACGAATCAAAAATGGAGTTAATGGTTTAACATTAATGTGTACATCAAGAAACGGTGTGTTAGGCTCAAAAGGGCTCACTAAGGGTTAATTATGTAAGTAGGCTTTTATGGGATAAATGGGTAAAAACCTAAATGCCTTTATCATCTCAGTATATCAAATCAAAAATGTGGATTCGACATGCATAATCGAAGCAAGTTCTAGAATTAGGAGTAATTATCACTGCGTTAGACGTATCTATTGAGATAGGATGGAAGGGATCTGGTTCACTTATTGTTGAAATGGGATAGAGGGTGGTGTATAATTGGATTCCGGACAAATCAAGGAGACCTTGGTCGCAACAAGCTACACTTGTAAATCTAGAAAGGAAGATTGTCTGTGTGGGAGAGGTATCTTTTTCAGTAGCTAAGAAGAATGGTAACAAAATGGTAGATACATTAGCGACTGCTGGAATGAGAAGGCCTAACATGTTTAAGGCGTGGTGGTGAGTCTAGACTGTTATAATTATGTCAGTACAAGTATGTGGGTTTGTTGTTTCGGAGTCTTATGGAGTTTTGGTGCTGGTTTTTGTTCTTTTGTTTAGAGGGCTGTCTTATAGTGGGGGTTTTCAGGTTTATTGTGGTGCTTTTTTGGTTTTCCGTTTGAGTGTTTTTTTTGTTCCTGGGTGTGGATCTGTTTTGTTTAGAGGTATGGTTGCATTTGTCAGTTTGTTACTGCATTTGCGGTATTGTAATACATTGATTGATCAAAAAAAAAGTTCTAGAATAACAAATCAATATTGACACACTCATAACCAATAATAAAATGAGCAAGAAAAAGTGTATGCTCTAAAGGCTTAAAATCTCACAAAAAATTATGGTTTTTGATGTCAATCTTGCAAATATGAAATTTCAAGATAATACTTGAATTTAGGGAAACAACCTAAAAAATTTCAATTTTAAAAATAAACTTATCATGCTTGATTCTCTCATGTCTTAAAGTATAAACAATCAATACACAAATACCTATGAATTTAATTTAAAACACATCAATAAAAATCACAATTTGATAAAAAATCATTCTAATTGTAATATGAGAAAATTACTTAAACACAAGACATAATTCAGGGATTTTCTAATAATCATATATATAACCTCCCTATACTTAGGATGTACATTGTCCTCAATATACAAACAAAAATAATCATAGTAGAAACAAAATATCATAAGAGAGGAAGAAAATTGAAACTGCACTGAATATTGGATGAAATCCCCA